>NC_088795.1:16801440-17423690 GCF_011386835.1 Chrysemys picta bellii | reverse complement strand
AATAACATTTTGCAAACGATAATAAGGGCTGTGGAAAGAAACTGTGGTTTGGTTTGCAGTGGATATTTTGATCCTGGTGCTACTTTCAGAATGGAAACGTAGTAATTCAAGGCGTTTATAATACCATCTGTGGCCTCAATCCTGCTCCCAATGAAGTCAGTGGGAGCTTTGCCATTGACTGCAGTGGGAGCAGGAACAGAACGTAACAATAGCTTTAACAGTATCATTGAGCTAGTCTTTAATTTCAGAATGAAGCCTAGAGATGTCCTAATATATTTGAATGAGCCTTTCCCTGACTAAATGGATAGTGATTTTTTTATTCGGGCCTTAGCCTCCTCTGGTTTTAATTTAGTCATTATCTATTCCAGTGGTCAACCTTTTTTCATCTGTGGACCCCTAAACATTTTAAATGGAGGTATAGACCTCTTTGGCAATCTTAGGCTTGGTCTACACTACCCCCCCTAATTCGAACTAAGGTACGCAACTTCAGCTACGTGAATAACGTAGCTGAAGTTCGAAGTACCTTATTTCGAATTAGTTGAAACTTACCTTGGTCCACACTCGGCAGGCAGGCTCCCCCGTCGACTCCGCGGTACTCCTCTCGGCGAGCTGGAGTACCGCAGTCGACGGCGAGCACTTCCGGGTTCGACTTATCGCGTCCAGACTAGACGCGATAAGTCGAACCCAGAAGTTCGATTTCCAGCCGTCGAACTTGCCGGTAAGTGTAGCCAAGGCCTTAGACATAGTATGTGGACCATAGGTTTAAAACCACTGATCTATTCCATTAAAAAAAAAAAAAGACTTCAGAGGAACAAGCTAATTACTCATCCAGCAAAGACAGAAAGGATGCTACATTTAGAGAAGAGCTCCTGGAAAGAAATTCCGTGAAGTTCCTGTATTGGAAAGAAGAATGGATCTGGGCCAGAACTTTGGGGAGATTATGACTTTCTCAACTGACACCTTATCTGCAAAATGGAGCAAACAAAAATATTGGATCTCAATTCCTTCCCAATGTTGGGAGAATCCATATCTTGACCAACCTAATAACTAATAGCAGCTAGCTGATGCTAACACCTCTGTTGGTGTCAACATCGTTTTTAAGAGCCAAATTGTGTCTGGCCTTTATGCATTTCAATAATAGGAGTGAGCGCAGGCTGGCCACACAAAGTCTCTCCTACTGACTGTGTTAGAGCCAGGCTTAATTGCATTCAAGGTAGAAGGGTAGGTGCCAACCATTCTTTTTCTGTGGAACCAATCGATACACCTAAGCTGCTTCTCAACTAAAATACTACAATTACTGCAATATAATTTAATTCAGAGAGCATCTTCTGTAGGTGCATTGTTAATATAGGGTCAAATCCTGTAGATCTTATCAGGGCCAAATCCTCAGTTGGTGCAAATTGGCAGATATCCATTAAATCCATTAACTTCAATATAGCTGATCTCGTCATACCAGCAGACTGTTTGGCCCTTGTTTATCCCCCACCCTCCAGCTCTAATTAATGCAAAACTCTTATGGGGATCAATGGGGGATTTTCCTCACCTGGCTCAAAACTGAGCAGGGGCCTTAGCAATCGGTAATTATGTACACAATCGGTGCCCTTAAAAATTAACATTTACCACACTGTAGTATTTTTACTTTAAGGCAGGTTTGCCTACATTTTAAAGGGCCCAACGCTATTCCAGTTGAAATCAACAGGAATTTTCCCACTAAGCTAAATGGAAGCAGAATTGGGCTCAAAATGTGTAGCTCGGTGAGGCATTACAGCTTAATGCGATGTAAATCATATTGACTTTTTGGGTCACATCCTCAGCTGGAGTAAGTCAGTGTAGCTTCATTGACTTCAGATTCACCTGGTGCAAACCAATGTGTGTCTAGCTCTTTCAAGGGCAGCAACTGTTAAATTTAATACCTGGGAAATCTACTTTCTGGGCCATAAAGACTGCAGGTATAAATGGGCACAATTCCACTGAATTCAGTGGAAATGTGTTATGTCAGCAGTGAATTCCACCTTCTCCCCCTTTCTTAATGGGTATTTGTGTTTTTTTCCTGAGACCTCCAAATGACCACACCCAACTGTGTATTCTGATGGGCTTTGGAAGTCTTCATTGTCAAAGAACCACCAGGTCATTTGGATGAAACCCAAAGGCTTAACGTGTTGAACTCTGGTTGGTGTTGATGCAAGAGCCATAAAAATGATTTGTGGGCAAACTGCAATGAGATCTAGTCTGAACTTGGTGTAATAGCACTGTGCATATTTTGCATATTTAATGGGGATGACTAAATGTGGTTAATTTCCCCCCCTCTCCGAATCAAACAAAACATCACTGTTCTGATTTGCCCAATACAGCAACTCAATGGTATAATCAAAGCAACCGAATGGAATAAAAGCTTACCTACCTTTCTCTTGTTTATAAAAAAAGACAGACTTTTCAAAATGATACACTGACCACCTCCAAACCTCTGAGGGAATACAACTTTCTAAATCACATCTTTGGTGCAAATGTGAGAAGCAGTTCTCCGTTAGTCTGGAGGACAGGTCTCTGCACAAAACAGCAGAGGAGACATGCAAAGCTAAAAAATATGAAGACAGGCAAAAATTACAAACCTCACCACATGGGCCAAATTCTGCTCACACACCAGTGTAAACCTAGACAGACTATCAATCTCAGCTGCTGTAGATTATGAAAAATGTGATACATTATTAGAATGAATAGAAAAGATACAAAAGGGTCAAATTATGCCAAGAGGGGCCTGATCCTGGATGGGGCAGGTGCACACATAAAACTCCAATTGGCCATTATGTATCTGAAGCAAAATCTGGCTCAGAATATTTAATATAAAGGAAATTCTGGCCACATATAAGATAGCCTGGGTATTCTTCCTCCCAGTTTATTAACACACGGACAGCTTGCTTTATAGTTGGAGGTGACTTGACCACCCTCTCTCATGCTGTTGTTTTGCATTTCTCATTTCTCCCTGGCATCAGACACAATCACCACCACCAGGGAAGGTCCTCACACATGGCTATCGGTGCAACTCAAACCTGACCTACAGCATTTCCTACTATTTCCACCTTGGCCCCAACCATTATTGGCCACTGAACCTCAATCCTGTCTGCTGTCCCCTTGCTGAGATTCCATTTTATGCTCCATACATTCTGCGACTGCGCTGCACCTTGTAATAAAACACAGGAGTGCTGGGAAGGGGCTAGTCTTTATTTCTTTGCCTCAGTCACATTGTGGGCCTCAGCGCCAATTAACTTCATTTGAATGATGTGTGACCCTTCTGCCAGTGTCATCAGCTGCAGTAAAGGCCAGGTTCAATGCTCTTTACCAATTGCTTTTAAAATAACAAACATGAGCGGAAGCCTTCACTTGACACCTTGAGCCCCCATTCCCTGGCTTTAAGAACTTTAAATTTAACACACACACATACTGTAGGGGTGTTTCTTTCCCCCTCACAACCACTCAGGAGTCCTTGGGAATAGGAAACAACACAGACCCTTTTAGGGAGGGAAAGAAGATAAACCTCTATTTACATAATAAAATGAAATTAGCAAAATCCAAACAGTGCATTAGGGCCGATCCTACCAAAGTACTTATTCATTGCCCAGAACTCTTATTCACAAAGCAAACCCCACTCACCTGCACCTCATTGACAAATCCAATTAGACTTGGGATGGTCAAGTGGGCATCAGCAGGTGGCTCTCCTCAGGCTGTCCACTGCAGCCGACTGAAGTTCACACCATCAGCTGCTGCCAGGTCCTCGTTCACTGCAGTCAGCTGCCCCAGCTCAGTTGCTGTCAGGTTCAGTCCCACAGTCAGCTCTACTGCTACTGCCAGCCCACCCAGTCTCATAAAGACAGCTCCATGAGGGTCCAGAATCTCTGGATAGGCAACCCACAGCAAAACTCTCCCCAGGGCACAGCCTCCAATCTTTCCGACACAATCTCTGCTCCCTTTGTTGATTTGGGCTCAGTACACCACTGTCAACTCAGGGTGATTCACTTTCCCCCGGCTAAACCATTCACAATGTCTCCCTCCTTATATAAATATATTTCCATGCACTATTTAATATAGTTTCCAAAACCAGACAAAAGTAACTCCAAACAATACATCATAAACCACTGTACAGATCCACACTGGGGCAAAATTATAACATGCAAATTAATCCTGCCAGATCTAGCGTTCCACATTCTCCTATGGGGGAGCAGAGAGCTTCTTTTCCCTTCAAGACTTCTAGCTCTGGGGCTTACAGATGTGTACAAAAATAGATTTCTGCAAGACTGGGCAACATGGAGAAGCTGGCACCAAGCAACATTCATTGTGGTGCTCAATGTATCCTGTGCTTGTTCGGGTAGCAAGTACTTCACCTTGGGTGGTGATCTCCCAGAATAACTCCTCTAAAGGCCTGAAAGATCCCATGTTTCTCTGATCACAGAGAACATCCACTGTGGGCTCTGGAATAATTCTGCTTTGAGCAATGAGATGGGATAAAAGGAGCCTCAAGAGAATCATGGCCAAATAACAAAAGCAATGTTTTTCCTTCTTGTAAAGAGTGTGTACTATATACCAGGCTCTAATCAGCATGGGCTCCATGCATTCTGCACCTGTGTTTTTGTTTTCTTTGCAATAGGAACAGTTGCTTGGTCTGTGGTGCATGTCCCTGCCTGCCTTGCAGAGAGCAGGCCGCCAGCTTTCTTCATTTGGATCTGGTTTCTGTTCTGTATGTTGGAAGTTAGTGTTAATGGAGGGATTTACTCTACAAAACTCATTCACTGATGGCCAATTTGAGAATACCATCAACAGCCGGAAAATAAAACGTTTATAAGGCGAATGAATGTGGAAGTGTTGCATCCCATTGGAGGCCTCGTTAGCAGTTTACACTGGGTGGGGCTAGTTCTTAATATGGCACAGGACACTGTCTCTTGCATCTCTTTTCCTCTGTTTCCCTTGTTCAACTTCATAGGACGTGGTTTGGCTTGTGAGGCTGCGGCTGTAGTTGTGCATCTGAGTGCAGAAAGTGCTGCTCTGTTTCCCCAGCAAATGCTTTACTATGTAGCTATATTGTTTGAATCTGGGTCCTAACTTCTGCCACTGTTCAGGGCTGTTTGGCTATGGGTGTTGGATTGGATCATTATGTTGGCAGGAAACCTGCCAGTTATGGAGATTGAAGCTTCAACAATATTAGTGCCTTTCAGATCTCTGTTACTACAGTGGGAAAGTAATATCGTTATTACCAAAAACAAAGGGCGTGATTCTCAGATACACTAATGTCCCTCTGCTAGTGTAACGGGACATAGCGTACCTGAAAACCAGGGCCAGAACGTACTTGTGCCCTAGGAAAGAATCAGGCACCACAACCAGGGAAAAGCTTCCAGTGTGATAAACAGAAACAACAGCCAAAAACAAAAGAAAAAGGTGGATGAGTCTAACCTGATTCCCTTAATGAGACATGCTAGGGAGATTTTTTGAATTCATGCACAGTAAGTGCATACATGTAAATACATCAGAAAGGAATTTTGTACCTCAACATCTAGTATATTATTTTTAAACCCACTCTGTTATACGGTCTTATTTCCTCCTTTCCCGCCGTCTTTTCTATGTCCATAAACACTAAGTTGTGGATCGTTTCAATCCATTAATTTTCTTTTGTACTTAAAATTCAGAAGGTGAAGGTAGCAAGAGGTATAAAATATATGGCTGCTGATGGGTAAAGATTGAGTAAGGACCCTACATTCTTTGAGGGAGGTTATGTAGCAGGTGGCATCAGTGTAGAAGTGAATCAAGCTACAGTAATGCTATGGGGGCACTTACGTACTTGGAGGCAGGCACTGTTATACCATCTGCGAGGGGAATGGGCTATGTTTCTGGGGGAAGGGGACCAAGTGGTTTGCCGAGATCGCCCCAAATCTTTATTTTCAGTTGAAACTGCTGCCCTACAGGTTTCCACCTCTTGTGGCTCAGTTTATTTAGTGTATCAGAGAAGGGTAGGCAAGGTAAGCAGGGACAAGAATGGTGATGTTAACCAGGAAGAAATTGCCTTATTTGAGGTTCAAAGTATTGTTAACAAACAAAAACCTTCATAAAACTATGACTAGGGTCCAAGGTCCATGCAGTTTTGCATATTTATATCAAATTCCACATAAAAACAAGAGTATCAATTTCTAGGGATAAAGTAAAAGAGCAGAATATATAATGTACACAAAATAATATTTATAGACCTTAGCTACTTGTAACCAGTTTAAATATGCTTTACACAAAAAAGCCACTGGCATAAAATTACAATTGTATAGATCCACTGTTCTTGTAATATACATTCACAATTTCCCCCCCTAATAACTCTTAATGTAAACTCTAGTGCAGTTGTACTGAATATACACTTGCCCTATCTTACATAACTGTCATGGACAGAGTGGATAGTTTGTATTCATCGTTGCTAAAAAGTCAAGAGTGCAGGAGGGACATTCAGGGAGTTTTCATACGGTTATTTCTTGAAACAGACTTTTTCCTTGATTATCATGTTTGGCACATTGGTCTTTTATTATTAATGGAGATATCCTATCCCCTAGAACTGGAAGGGACCTTGAAAGGTCATCGAGTCCAGCCCCCTGCCTTCACTAGCAGGACCAAGTACTGATTTTGCCCCAGATCCCTAAGTGGCCCCCTCAAGGATTGAATTCATAACCCTGAGTTTAGCAGGCCAATGCTCAAACCACTGAGCTATCCCTCCCCCCATACTTACTATGTATCTAGCCAGGGCAGCACAATGATATGATATTGGGAAAACTCATCAGTCACAGCGGGCAGGTAATAATTTGAAAGCGTTTCAAATGTTGAAGTAGCCATAAGGAACATATCGGCTGTTAGGGGAAATTAACCAGACTGTATGAAATGTGGGGCCAGATTTTCAAAAATGCTCATGGACAGAGTTTCAAGTGATCCCCACCCAGAATGGAGGCTAGATTTTCCAAAAAGCGTAGCTTCCATGGAGACACCTTAAAACTCAGCCTTGCCATCGAACTAAGTAATAATCACTTCAGATTTTGCATTTAGTTAGTATCATCCTAGTTCTAACTTTTTAATTTGATTGCATGCAGGACACTAGGGTTATCAGTTTTTTTTTAACAACAATTTGATTGGCCCATGGGCTGTGGCAGATGCAGAGACTTCTCCATGACTGGTCATTTCGACTGGCTTACTGGACTGCCAGAGATTTTGTAGATTCAGTAATATTCCGTTCCTAATTACATTTAGTTTTATGTTGTTGTTGTTAAACTTTTCATCAGAATCTTATTTCAAATTAGAAACTGCACAAAATCAGTATTCCCTAGGAGGTGAGTGTCAACTTCAGAAGACGAGGCTGTTTATATTTTACAAGCATCTCAGTTGTACTCCTTTAAAGACACACAAGTCAACTGTTGCTCATTCATTAGTACATTCACTGATCATCACATTAATATGTACAGGCTGTAATTTAAAGCCCATTTGAATCCAAATTTCCTTCTTTCCCCCTGCAGGCACAGACATGGTGTTCTCCTAATCTTGCTGTAATTTACCAACATCAAAAGTGTTGATTTATGGGACAAAGGTTAGTGAAAGCTGAATTCACCTTGAAGAAATTATTTCCACAACTTTGGAAGTCTAATTCTATTTACTTTTATTTCATCTCTCTTTCTCTTTCTCCCCCCCCCCCCTTTTATTCATAATTTCCTCCATGTTCCAGGGGCTGTTTCCCACGTTAGATTTTTATAACTTTAAGATCTGATTAGACCAAGAAAGAATAATTAAAATCCATAGCTTCAGAAGTATGAAAAATTCAATCACACTTGTTCATTTTCTTTCTCAGAAATGCCCCATCCACCAGCCTTTAGAGTTGGGGTTTCCTCTTCTCCGGCTTTCAATGGAGACAGTATCAGCATCTTACATTAGTGTAACTCCATTGACTTCAATGGGATACCCTTACTTTACACCAGTATGAGTGAGTGAAGAATCAGGCTGTAACGGTTTCAGGAGAACTGCATCTGTATTCTCCCCTCTGGGGTCCACTCCAGGCATGCCCAGTCAGGTCTCAGGTCTCCAACCATCACCTGTCTCTGGGCAGGGATCCTTGTCCCACTTCCTTTTGATCAGAGGTTTAAAGGTTGCAGAGCCCATGCCTTACACTGTGATTTCCCCAGCAAGCCAGTCTGCCTAATGGCCAGCACCCATGCTTTGCTCTCTCTCTACAAGGGCTATGAACAGTGTATGGACGGTGTCCACACAGCTCGTTCTAAGCAAGCACCTTTATGCTTAAGGTAAAAGCATTATAGAGAAAACCTAATAAAAACAATTAATGCATGTTTAAATCTGTTTAAGATACCAGGAGTCACTCCTCAGTCTTATGGAGTCTTTGTGGGCCAACATCTTTCAAACCTTCTGCAAGGGTTGGGGGCCCCATTGGACAGGAGGTCCTGTCCATTTGCTGGATCAGAAAGAAGTCCCTGATGCAGCATTTTTATATCAAAAGCCCTTTCTTTATCTGTTGGGCAGTGAAAAATCCAATGTGAACCAGTATATATAAACCTCCCACACCTCTCTGGAGGTGTTTATCACCTAGAAGATTCACCTAAATCACCTCCCACCATTTTTGGTTCATGGAAGAATTGTGGTAACCCTCCCCCTGGAGCTGCATACAACCCCTGATCCATAGTGATACATAAATTTAATATAATATGGTCTCGCATGGAGTTGCAACATCTGTCACATAGACTACAGATTTTTATTGTAAAATTAGCAATAGCCCAGTAATATCATTTTGCAAAACTTTCATACCAGCTAAAATTCATCAAAAGATTTTATATTTGGATAATTAAGATACACAGCATAAAAATATCTACTTCACTTGGGATAAATATTAAAAAAAAACAACCCAGCAACTTGGGGATAAAACCTTAAATACAATACTAACAATATTCCACAAGGCCTTAAGATTTTTATGTATGTTATTTATCTGAAATATACTGCGGCAGTATAGGTCTAAGAGATTGTGTGAAGTTGCTATGCACAGATATGTTTCACCCAAGACTGGCTGCATTTCAGTGCTCAATGAAGTGATCTGTTTGTGAAGTTTGTATAATGCTTTGGGATGAAGCCCTCTATATAAAAGCTAGCTATTACAATAAAACATTTTATTATACCTGGAAATGGCAGAACTTCATAACATTGACAATTTTATTGGAAAGAAAACTGTCTTGTAAATCTTTCAAATTATTGCAGCTTTGAAGAACAAACGAACTTCCACTTTGTAATTGCTGGAAAGCTGCCTCTTCCACTCAGTAAAGGGCCTTTTCGAATACAAACTGCTAAGGGAGAGGTTCTCAGCCTTGTCCAAAGGCATCATGTTTGTGATGGATTGACGAATAAGTCCCCACCTCATGGTAAGCCCCAGCACAGCTGAAATAATATTTGTTCTTGTCTATTTTCCTTTACCTGTCCTTTTAATAGATCCATAGATTTTAAGGCCAGAAAACCCCATTTTGATAATCCAGTCTGACCTCTTGCATAATACAGGCCATAGACTTTTTCTGCTTCTGTTTCTTCTGCTTGCCCCTCATCTGTTTTTCTTTCTCTATAACTATTCTTTTTCTTTGCTTTCTACTTGCTTTTTTTGCTGTATAGTTTGGTGCTTCCCCTCCCTGTTGTCCACGCAGCAGATGGCTACAAAGTGCTTGGGATGGAGGTATCCATCGATAGCTCCACAGTCTGGATCATATGTGCACTGGCAGCTTATCTAAGTGCCACAGGAACAAAGGAGAATAGCTTGGGGCATTGGGCTGCTGCCCGAACTTACAGCCTCATACCAGAGAGTTGCTGATGTGGCCAGCTGTACTGGAGCCACTGCAAGAGCAGGAAGGAAAGTTGTGCTCTAGGCCACAGGAGCAGTGCAAATTTCTTCACACCCATTGTTATCTTCTGTAGTGTGATCTTCCTGGATGAGTCCTGGGGGTGGCCCTCAGAAGTGGTCACTCGGGGATCAATTGTGCCACAGGGGCACAGCTCTGTGTAGGGGAGCCACACTGCCCAAGGGGGAGCTGCAGGCAGGAATCTGAACCTCCTACTACACATGGTAATATTCTTGCTACTATACTGCTTAAGGGGGGCAGCGTGCTCCCCCATGTAGTCAGCCGGGTCTGCTGGCTTCTGCGAAATGGGAAGAAATTGGGGCCACGACCTCACCTCTTCACTCCAACTGCCTTTGCAGTGTCATGTGCCCCAAGGGCACTAGGAAAGGGCAGTACTTGTGATCTGGGGATTGCAAGGAACCCCACTACTGCCCAGGGGCATGGTGGGGCAGGGTATCCTTCCGCCCAGCATCCCTGAAACAGCCTGCCACAAACTGACCCTAACCCAGACCAAACGTCACCATCCCATTCCACCGGAAGACCAGTTTCACACATGGTAGAGATCTCTTCAAACTGATTTATTTCTTTTACAGTTAAAATAAAAGTTGGTAAACAGATACTTGAAGGAAGAGCCAATGAGCTGGTGTTTAGGTCTTTCTTCTGAGGATATGGTCATAGATGACTACTTGGAGGTAGAGATCTGTCTCAATAGGTGTCCGAGTTGTGCTGTCTCCTGGGTAAGCCTGAGACACAGAGTATTATAGTTAACCCAACTGTCAGGACAGACAAAAAATAAACCATGAGAGTTACATGTATTTCCTCCTTGCTTCCCTGAAATATGGAACCTACCAACTCTGCCCAGGTTAGGTATGTGGTTTCTTGAATGCAGATTAAAGTTCAAGAGCTAGTGAATAAATACCACCAACTTACCATCATTTCATATAGGTTGACTTTAGGTAAAAGAAAGGGCACACTTGTGCAATCAACTGATCAAACAGAGCCCAGTTGTAGAAAGCACCCAGCATTGGCTTAACTTTGTTCAGCTTGAAACCAATGGCAAAACTCCTTTTGATTTCAGTGACAGTAGATTTAGGCCAATGTTAAGTGCTTTTGAAAAATCTCTCTCTACTTGGTTAGTGTTACAGAAAAACCCAAGACAGATGGACAGACAGATAGTTGCTGGGGATGCACGTACACTATATCCCGCAACATACAAATACACAGTACATATTTCTGCAGTGTTTACATTTTTTAAAATTATAAATGAACAAAAAATGTTACTTGGTGTAGCACTCTGAGTGCAAGTATCTTTCACGTAGAAATAAAATATCTGGTTATTTGTTACAGATGTTCTCCAGCTGCAGGACATTAGATCAATGGCCCACTTTCAATGCAACCAAACACATTTTTTAGGTATGCATTTTTGACTGTCTAACAAACCAATGCACTCATTTTAAAATGCGTATAATTTGATATTTTGTACAGTTGCTATTCATATGCAACCATCTTTCATGGGAAGCACTTCAAAGAAACCATCATCCTAGATCTGTTCTGTACAAACCCAAACAAATTATTGCCCAACTTACTTCACGTTGGTTTTGAGAGGAACCAAAGCATGGGTGTGTTTGTCACATTCAATCTACAGTCCAAGGGCTCAGATGTAAAGTTTAAAAAAGGGCAATCAAGATCAGAAGAATATTGTCAATTCATTTCAGAAGAACATTGTTTATAGGGTTATAACCCATTCCTCTTCCAACATGAAAGAAAATAATACACGCAGCAATTTAAATAGCCTTCAACTATGGCTCAAAATGGGGAACTCCTGTGTAACTTTATTGTATATAGTATGTTTGTTTTGTACAGATTTCAAAACACTTTACAAAGTTATGTAACCATCACAGAACTAGATAAATAATAGCAGACAAAGTCTGATAGAAAAGGGTGCGGACAAAGGAGAAAATATGTTTTCAGCTGAGATTTGAAATCAGATGGAGAGGTAATGAGGCTGAGAAATACAGGAAAGATGGATGTTCCAGATGGGAGGAGCTGCAGAGAAGTGGGCTTTTGCATCAGCATTGGTGACACTGGGCCAAATTCTACCCTCGTTTATATCCGTGCAAGCCCAGTGAAACACATAGGGTTGCCTAGGTGTAACTGAGGGCAAAAGTTGGCTCCAGACGTGGAATGATAGAGAGGAAACCAGTGCTACTCTAGAAGAAGAGATGCAGGAAAAGAAGAGATAGACTTAAGTCTAGGAGGTAGATCGGAACAAGTCAAAGGACAAATTTTAAAACAAAGAGGGTAATTTGGATGCTGCAAAGAATGGGCATCCAGCAGAACTGTATGAGGTGGGGGTTTGTGAAGTCATGCTCCATTGTACATATGAAAAGCTCAGCCGGCTGTTCACGGACAGTACATGCTGCATCTTTGAGAACAGAAGTAGGAACTTACATTTGTTCAATCAATTCTGCCAAGTTCAATGTAACTGGATAAAATTCAAAACCTCTGCTGGTCGTTTGCTCCTCCTCCTGACTTACCTCAGTGATTGTATAACCCAATATCCCCAGGAACACGATATTAAATTTTGAAAGCAAGTTTGTTTCCTCTTCTCACTGGTCCAGGTTCAGTGGATCAGATTTTCCATTGCCCTGCTCTTTGTACCTAGCCAATTTCACCAGGGCCAAGTCAGTATAAAACACGACTGTTCTGATTTGGTAGTTTTGGGCCTAAGGGTGTGAAGTGCCCATCTCCCTTTTACATTCAATGCCTAACACCCGTAAGCCCCTTTGAAAATCCCAACCCTTAGGTTTTTGAATGTTCTAGCATTCTAACATTGACATCACATAACATAGGATTTGGGGCATTTTAATGTAGACTAAATCCAATAATGCCATGTGAGTGATTTCCCCCCCCCCCTTTGTTTTATGTTTTCAACAATTGTTTGGCATAATTATTTTAAAGTAAAAAATACGTTTTATAGAATAAGGAAACCAATTCTGCTTCCACTGAAGTCAATGCCACAGCTCCTATTGACTTCAATGGGAGTAGGATCAGACCCATTATTAACAAAAAAGCAGACTCTAACATGTGTTTATGCCATATTTATTTTATGACACAGAGTCTATAACATTGTGGATAAAATTCTCCTCACTCATTACAATAAATTTACCTCTTGATTTCCCTGGTACATAGCCTTATGCAAACATCAGTATTTTCCTGTGTTTGCTTCAGTTATAAACACTTCTGCGCCAGGACAAAGGCATTTTGCTATGTGCATGAGACTGACTTATATCCACCAGAGGGAGCACATACTGACAAATTTCTTGTGTGTGTGGGACAGCGTATTAGATATATTTAAACTGGTTTTTAACCCTTACGCTGCCATAATAACCTCAACCTTCTTCAAGGCCAGTGTATTTTATGGGAGTTTCTTCCTATAGGAATTTTCAACCCTGATAACTCCCGCTTTCCACTATACATTCGTCCGGCCACATACTGTGTTTTATATTTTCCAGGATGATCAGAATCTTTTACTGTCATCAGACTGTTTGTGCCTCTCTGGTGACATGAACAAAACATCAAGCCAAAGGATATAAAAGAAGTCCTAATTCTTTAAGCACAGAGTCACACACTCTGATTCCATTGAATAGCAAAACAGACAAGTATACATCTCTGATTTTGTCTTTATTTCTATGCTGCACACAATGCTCTGACAGTTGACATGAGCTGCCTTTTGTATTAATCTGTAAAACGAGGACAAATCTGAAAGCATTTGGCTTTTAGATTTCACACAGATCCACTGGGCCAAATTTTTTCAACTTGGGTACCTGAAGTCAGGCAGCAAAAATCTCTGCAAAGCTATTGAAATGAGTGGCCTGATTTTCAGAGGTGCCTGGACAGTCTTTCAGCTTTTGATTTTTTTAAAAAGGTGTGGGGTTGTCACCCACACTAGCCCTGCTCTCTGAGTGCTTCTGAAAAGGAATCCATTTTGTTTCAGTTCATTGCAGAAAAACTGCTGGCAAGGCATTAGTTTGTGATTCCAACTGACCCTTCACTCTGGATTTGGTGGTGGTGGATTGCCCAGTCAGGAGCTCGGATTTTATATCTGTCCTATGTCTCCACCCTTGTTCTGAAGGAACTTCACATTTTTTTATCCACTAGTCGGCACATTTCATAAAGGAAAATATAACTTTTAAGTAGGTTCAAATTTGGGCCTGTCAGCCAAGTGATATGCTGCCAACATTTTAACAAGTGCCTCCCCTCAACAATTTTCCACCTCTTCTGGAGATGCATGTGACAGTCTCTGGATAAAATACCCCATTCCCTCCCCACTCTAAAATCCACCTGTCCCTTCCACAATCCTGTATTCTTCCCAGACCCAAATCCATCAGTCCTTCCAATCCCTTCCACCTTCTGCACCAGCACCTCTCAATTCACTATGATTCGCCTTCCTCAGCACTTCACTCAGGCTCCTCTGGCTTCCTTACTTGGAAGCAGCAGTGGGAGGAAGCAGGCTGAGGCCTCCACTGGAAGCAGTGGGGGCAGGCAGATCAGAGACCTGTCCTGAGGCATCTCTTGGCAGTGTCTGACTGGAGGAGGATTGGGTGGGTGGGCATAGGTCACCTTCGGTGGTAAATTGGGAATGGGTCCTCTTTGGTTCTTGAAGTGGACAGGTCTCTCCTGACAACTGGGGGTCTCCCAGAGCTGGTGTGAGGGAGCGTGAGGGAGCGGTTATCCCTGGCTACTGTGTAGAGGAATAAAGTTCCAGGCTCCCTCCCAATACCAGCACTTCAGACTCTGGCCTGGGGTTGGGGAAGCAGGCACCAGTGAGAAGACAGGTGGGCCATGGTAGCTGCACAGGTCCCACTTGGTGCAACAACAGCTTGGTTTTCCTCATGTGCTACTGAAGTGCCTGACAGAGAGGGGAGAAAACTGGCCTTAAGATTCTGGGGACGGTAAAGGGAGTCACATGCCAAACTAATTGTCTCATTCACCATAAAAAACATGTGTGTGAGAGAGAGAATCTTTAGGTCCTCTCCCCCCAGCCTCCTGCTGCAGAAGTGGCATGGGCTGCATAGTCCTTTCAGTCTTAGCAAACAGTTTATGTTTTCACTGCTGTCTTCACAAGGAAAAGGGCTAGAGACTTGCAGTTAAAAACAGCGTGAGCTGAGGTTATCCTTTATGGTACCTAGAGGCCAGCTGTGTTAGCAAAGGGATTGCATGCATGTGAGCCTGAAATATAAGGTGCATATTCATAAATAATTAGTTTGTAACAGGCTTTCAAAAGATATGTAATCAAAGAGCCTTGAATAAAGGAGACTCTGAATATTGAAAAAAGGGATTTACCTTGGGATCCACATTTACTATTTTCCTATCACATTTGTTCTTGAAGAGTAATCCACATGCATTTTCTGCAATCACTTGGTAATTTGGACTGGCATTTGAAGTGCTGACATTTCTATCCCAGTTGTAAAAGCTGTGAAAATATAAAACATAAATGCTACCACTTTAATTAATGTTATACTTTCAAATTAAGGGTCTGATTCAGACCGCCTTACTGATGCAAAGTAGTTCCTTATTCCATGAATAGCCCCATGGAAGACAGTGAAATTCGCTGTGGAGTGAAGTGCTACTAAACTAGAGTAAGGATCTCAGAATCTGCTTCTACATGTCTGTTCTGTTGCGTTCAGTTGGTTAAAAAAGAGCCTCTGGCAAACTAAAATTGGGCCCTGTGGGTGCTAGCATAATATATTTAGTAGTACTGCTACTAAAAGATTCATGCACAGGGTTACCTATCGTAGGAAGCAGTGTTGGTTGAAGACTACTTCTGTGACAGAAACAGCTCCGCCAACCACCTGAAAGTGCTTAGACCACACTGTGAGAACTAATTACACCTCTACCCCGATATAAAGCGACCCGATATAACATGAATTTGGATATAACATGGTAAAGCAGTGCTCCGGAGGGGCGGGGCTGCACACTCCAGTGGATCAAAGCAAGTTCGATATAACGCGGTTTCACCTATAATGCAGTAAGATTTTTTGGCTCCCGAGGACAGCGTTATATCAGGGTAGAGGTGTACTTCCCCTTTGTATCTCATCGTAACTTTGTTACTGAATTGTTGCTTTCTTGTTCTTGTATTAATATAATTTTGGTAGTATTTTAGCTGCTGTACAGCTCCTTTTGGGCTAAATACAGATCGGGTGCGGACTGAGCATGAGTGTCCAAGAGAAAATTCATTAACACGACGAAGCGCTCCTTAAAAAACCTGCACATTTCAAGTCTGTGATTAGTTCTAGAGCCAATATTCAAATAGGTCTATTATGCCTGCAGGCCTCTTCGTTACAGACCTTGTGTGTGTCATTACTGAACTCCGAGCAAGAGAAAAATCACAATTGGAATGTGTCAAATACAAAATTAAAACTGAACAATTTGAGCAATAAATTAATCAGTCTTCGCTATATGTATTTCGGGATTTCTGAATTCTAGCAGGTTCATATCTCTTATTTTCCTCTTTTTAATTTTAAGAAATAATTCTTTGGGCAAGTGACAATGAAACCAGTGAAAGATCTGCCAAGTTTCCAAGCATGTGGGATGTACCAAAATGGCTGTGAGATTCCAGCCCTGCTTCTGTATTTCTTAACACTGCCCGCAGTGCAGCTGCAGCAAGAATGCGGATTGTATATTATTTGTTGGCGTAGTAGTGGTGCAGCATGTTGTGTTAGGGAAATCTGAAGAGAAGAATGTGAGACAGACTTACTTCTCATCAACTAGATCTAGTCTGGTCAGATTCTCACCTTGGAGATAGGCAGGGTAGGAAAAAAAGCCCACCCAGATAATGGAATGACTAGCACAGGCACTGAAACCCACTTTGTGTTCTCTTTGTACCCAGCACTTACACAGCATCTCCAGCTAAGGATCTGAGAGTGCACTGCAGATATTTATTAAGCCTCATCACACCTTTGTGAGATAGTTAAGACAAGTATTATTAGAGCTTGTTAACAGAAGTGGGAACTGAAGCACAGAGAAATTCAGCGATCTACCCAGGTTACACAAGTCAAGGGCAGCGGTGTGAACAGAACCTGGGAGTCTGGAAGCCCAGTCCTAACCAGTAGAGGGAACCCTGTATCATTAGATGGAGTCCTGTAGCTGTCTCACACTAGTTGTAGACTTCACTGGTCAAGGCTCTTCAGCTGTGACAATCCTGGCAAAAGCTGTAAACTGGATTTTGGTCCCCTCTTGCATTGGAATCCGGCTGCTCACCTTTTCCAGGGGGTGAAACTCACCCCAGTGAAGAGGGCCTTGCTCAAGGCCTGATGCACTCTACAAGTTCATTACACAAGTTTAGGTGAGGCTTCAGTGGTGTATAGGGCCCTCGGTACACTGGGGTAAGATTCACCCATAATGCACCAAATGTCTGACACCGCCATGAAAGTGATATTTCCTACAGAGACTGCCAATCACCTGCTGACCAAAAGAAAAGGTGACAGAGAGCAGCTGGGTGTGGGCTTTGTTGGCCCAGGCTTAGCACTGGCCACTTAAATCAGCAACAAAAATAAAAAGCAAAGCAAAGCAAAACAACAACAGTGTAAAAAGGGCTTGTGCCTGTTCTAGCCCCACCTCCCATCCCACGGTGTTAGATTATTCTATAATGGGTTATTTTCCTCAAAACAAGGATCAGTTCCTTGATTCAGTTCTCTAGTATTCCCTCCCTACCACACATACAGCAAGATCAAACTATTCCTCATAGCAGATTGGGAATTCAGTCAAAAGCTAATTATAAACAATGATGGCTTGACAGCTTTTTCCAGTTTGTGGTTCCATGAATTTGCAATGTGAGCTATCCAGCTTCACTTCTCCTCCTTATAATTTAACTACTGACTTTCTAGAGTTGGGCAGCAAAAGAAGGGGTGCTGACGGGGGAGACATAGGACAATGAAAGACAAAAGAAATGGAAATCAAAACCAAAACACCCACCGTTACCCTGAACGAAATGACATCCTCATGATTTGTGCCCTCCAGGAGTATCATAGCAGTAATCATTTTAATAGGGGGAAAATTGGCATTCTTAATGTGCTTGCCAAATATGACCAAGTATCAACGTACTTAGATTGGATTTGGCCTGTCAGTCTTTTTGTAGCTTTCTGGAGCAAGCGAGGTCAATGTCTCAGTAGGACACGACACTGTGTAATAGAGCACACATGTCTGACTCCATGCCAACCACTGTTTTATAATAAGATGCATGTCTCAGGCCCTTGGTTAGACAGGAACATGCTACTTTTTTCAAGTAAAACAGTTTAAGATGCTGGGTTTTGGCTTTCTTTTTAAACTTTAAGCAGCTTTGATTGAAATAAATACATTTGCCAAATGATTGCCATGCTACAGTGTGATTCATAATGGTGCTTTGGAAAACCATGGCAGTTCAATTTGCTAAGTAGCTACTGTGCAGTGTAACTGTTTTTCATGAAGATTTTTGCTTTGCTCGCTGTTGATATATTGTTATCATAAGAACAGAAGAATGGCCATACTGGGTCAGACCAAAGGTCCATCTAGCCCAGTATCCTGTCTTCCGACAGTGACCAATGCCAGGTGCCCCAGAGGGATTGAACAGAACAGGTAATCATCAAGTGATCCATTCCCTGTCACTCATTCCCAGCTTCTGGTAAACAGAGGCTAGGGACACCATCCCTACCCATCCTGGCTAATAGCCATTGATGGACCTACCCTCCATGAAATTATCTAGTTCTTTTCTGAACCCTGTTATAGTCTTGCCCTTCACAACATCCTCTGGCAAAGAGTTCCACAGGTTGACTGTGCGTTGTGTGAAGAAATACTTCCTTTTGTTTGTTTTAAACCTGCTGCCTATTAATTTCATTTGGTGACCCCTAGTTCTTGTGTTATTAGAAGGAGTAAATAACACTTCCTTATTTACGTTTTCCACACCAGTCATGATTTTATAGACCTCTATCTTATCCCCCCTTAGTCATCTCTTTTCCAAGCTGAATAGTCTCAATCTTATTAATCTCTCTTCATACGGAAGCCGTTCCAAACCCCTAATCATTTTTGTTGCCCTTTTCTGACCCTTTTCCAATTCCAATATATCTTTTTTGAGATGGGGCGACCACATCTGCATGCAGTATTTAAGATGTGGGCGTACTATGGATTTATATAAAGGCAATATGATATTTTCTGTCTTATTATCCCTTTCTTAATGATGCCCAACATTCTGTTTGCTTTTTTGATTGCCGCTGCATTTTGAGTGGATGTTTTCAGAGAACTATCCACAATGATGTCAAGATTTCTTTCTTGAGTGGTAACAGCTAATTCAAACCCCATCATTTTATATGTATAGTTGGGATTATGTTTTCCAATGTAAATTACTTTGCATTTATCAACACTGAATGTCATCTGCCATTTTGTTGCCCAGTCACCTAGTTTTGAGAGATCCTTTTGTAGTTCTTCACAGTTTGCCTTAACTATCTTGAGCAGTTTTGTATCATCTGCAAATTTTGCCACCTCACTCTTTACCCCTTTTTCCAGATCATTTATGAATATGTTGACTAGTACTGGAGGAAGAAAAATACATGTTGAAAGTTAGCTAAAAAGATATGGCCTGATTTTCCTCTCAGTCCGGTGTAAATCAGGAGTGATTCCATTGAAGTCACTGTGTTGCACCGGTGTAAATGAAAATCTGGCTCACAGGGTCAAATTATGCCTGGATCTTGGGTGGTGGGATAGGGTGACAGGAGTCTTTCCCCTCTCTCAGTGCACCTACAAAATAGGCAGCTATAAAGTTGGATTCTGATACCTTTAATCACCTGGATCGGCGGGTAGTAATCGATCTATCGGAGATCGATTTATCGCGTCTCATCTAGATGTGATAAATCGATCCCCGAACGCACTCCCGTCGACTTTGGAACTCCACCAGAGCGAGAGGTGGAAGCGTAGTCGACGGGGGAGCCACGGCCATCGATCCCGCGTCGTGAGGACCCAAGTTAAATCGATCTAAGATACATTGACTTCAGCTATGCTATTCTCATAGATGAAGTTGCGTATCTTAGATCGATCTCCGCCCCCAGTGTAGACCAGCCCTTCGTCTAATACCATACTCATGACTGTTCCCATTTGAATCAATGGGATTGCTTGTGGAGGGAGGGAGTGATGAAGGGCCTCAGAAGCTGGTCTATAATTTGACTCCTCACTGTGCTCGGGATTGCAAAAAGCAAGAGGGTGTCTAGCACTGCAAGCAGAGCCAACCTTCGAAAACATTTCAGCTTTGCCTTTGATAACAAGATAACTTTACCATGGTGTTAGCGGTATTCCTGTACTTCATCTAGGCAACACCTGGGGAATAGTATGAATGGAGCCATAATGTCATTTAGTCACAAAGGCATTTGAAAAGTTTTCAAGGATGACCACTGTATCAGCCCAGAGGAGATATGCCTGAGTTAGGGCAGAGATGCAGCCATGGTTCCACCCGCCTGCTAAGAGCTGGACAGCTCCTGCAGGGTTGCTCCGGGGCAGTACAAATCAGACCTTTTTAAAGGTGTTGCCAGAGTCTCTTCTCTGTATTTTCCCCAGCAACCCTGGAAACATAATCAGGGAAATCCTGGCTCCATTGAGGTCAGTGGCAAAATGCCCATTGACCTCAATGGAGCTGGATTTCACTCAATATCTCCCTCCATCGCTACTGGAATGCTACACATGCACTTTAGCCCATCACTCTAGGATATCACAGAGCCATTGTGTGGCCCACAAGCACACAGAGTAACACAACTCCATCAGAAATAAGTTCATACTAATAAGTAATGGCCACCTGTTTTAAATATGTCCTGCCGTTGTGCTAACTCTAAAGGAGCAGTCAGATTGCTTTGCCACTTTAAAAATCCCTGGATTTGTTTTTACTTAATAGGCATTCTAGAAAGTTGCTAAGTACACATTACATGAGAGCTCTGAAAACATCAGTCTACTAGTACTAGCACATCCAGGGCAGGTTTCCATTCACTTTTAATAATAAAAGGAAATGATTTTAGCAGATAAAATAAAAAAAGAACAAGTTAAAAATCACTTAGAAAAGTTAGATGCCTGCAAGTCACTAGGGCCTGATGAAATGCATCCTAGAATACTCAAGGAGCTAATAGAGGAGGTATCTGAGCTATTATCTCTGGAAAATCATGGGAGATGGGAGAGATTCCAGAAGACTGGAAAAGGGCAAATATAGTGCCCATTTATAAAAAGGGAAATAAAAACAACCCAGGAAACTACAGACCAGTTAGTTTAACTTCTGTGCCAGGGAAGATAATGGAGCAAGTAATTAAGGAAATCATCTGCAAACACTTGGAAGGTGGTAAGGTGATAGGGAATAGCCAGCATGGATTTCTAAAGAACAAATCATGTCAAACCAATCTGATAGCTTTCTTTGATAGGATAACGAGCCTTGTGGATAAGGGAGAAGCTGTGGATGTGATATACCTAGACTTTAGTAAGGCATTTGATACGGTCTCGCATGATATTCTTATCGATAAACTAGGCAAATACAGTTTAGATGGGGCTACTATAAGGTGGGTGCATAACTGGCTGGATAACCGTACTCAGAGAGTTGTTATTAATGGTTCCCAATCCTGCTGGAAAGGCATCACAAGTGGGGTTCTGCAGGGGTCTGTTTTGGGACCGGCTCTGTTCAGTATCTTCATTAACGACTTAGATATTGGCATAGAAAGTACGCTTATTAAGTTTGTGGATGATACCAAACTGGGAGGGATTGCAACTGCTTTGGAGGACAGGGTCATAATTCAAAATCATCTGGACAAATTGGAGAAATGGTCTGAGGTAAACAGGATGAAGTTTAACAAAGACAAATGCAAAGTGCTCCACTTAGGAAGGAAAAATCAGTTTCAACATACAGAATGGGAAGAGACTGTCTAGGAAGGAGTACGGCAGAAAGGGATTTAGGGGTTATAGTGGACCACAAGCTAAATATGAGTCAACAGTGTGATGCTGTTGCAAAAAAAGCAAACATGATTCTGGGATGTATTCACAGGTGTGTTGTGAGCAAGACACGAGAAGTCATTCTTCCACTCTACTCTGCGCTCATTAGACCTCAACTGGAGTATTGTGTCCAGTTCTGGGCACCGCATTTCAAGAAAGATGTGGAGAAATTGGAGAGGGTCCAGAGAAGAGCAACAAGAATGATTAAAGGTCTTGAGAACATGACCTATGAAGGAAGGCTGAAAGAATTGGGTTTGTTTAGTTTGGAAAAGAGAAGACTGAGAGGGGACACGATAGCAGTTTTCAGGTATCTAAAAGGGTGTCATAAGGAGGAGGGAGAAAACTTGTTCACCTTAGCCTCTAAGGATAGAACAAGAAGCAATGGGCTTAAACTGCAGCAAGGGAGGTTTAGGTTGGACATTAGGAAAAAGTTCCTGTCAGGGTGGTTAAACACTGGAATAAATTGCCTAGGGAGGTTGTGGAATCTCCATCTCTGGAGATATTTAAGAGTAGGTTAGATAAATGTCTATCAGGGATGGTCTAGACAGTATTTGGTCCTGCCATGCGGGCAGGGGACTGGACTCGATGACCTCTCGAGGTCCCTTCCAGTCCTAGAATCTATGAATCAAGCACACAAATCTAGACAGAGAGCCAAAATCCTGCCCTAGCGCCAGCAAATCAGGCTAGCGAGAAGCAGCAGACATGCCGGCAGGCGTGTCCTCTGCGCAAGGAACCCTGCCACGTAAACAAAGGGGGAAGATAAATGCCAATATATCTTTATAAAGTGATGGGAGGTGTCCAGTGGGGTGCCACAGAGATTGGCTTTAGGCTTGATTTTATTTAACATCTGAAGTGGCGTGCCACAGCAGTTCTAAGATCAAAGGGTTTGCAGAGCTCCTGTTGGCGATGTAACCCTTTGATCCTACCCACTCCTCGCTCCACTGACTCCTGATCCCCCCGGCAAGCCACATGCTGCTCCACCTCCCCTCTTGGTTCTGCCTCTTAGATTGCCTCTTTTCACCTGCACCAAGTAACAAGAGGGAGGGCCTAATTTTTAATGATGAGGAGAACCTGCAGCTGCCATTAACCTGATTTGAAGCTATGTGCGTGCTCAGCATGTCTGAGAATCAGGCTTGGATTGTTTATGGTGGTACATGGGCATATTACTAGGAGCACAGGGATGAAATTGAGCAGAGGTAAATTTGTAACGGTTGTACTGTGAGGGGGGAGGAAGGTGATGAAAAACCGAGCCACTCCCTGCTTTTTAAACTCAAATATTCTCAGATAGTTTTCTGTAAGACACATAGCAGGTAGAGACTATAAGATGCTGTGATGTGATACCGGAGTCTGATCGGCACTTTTTTGGGATGACCTATGTAACTCACTTGTGGTTTCACTACTCACGAATTATGCAGCTTCCTCCAACACATGCTGATAAAACCTTTATATGACAACCATGCCTGGATCTGTATATTTACAGATATTGGATCGGACTCTCCCCACTCCACCTCAGAGATACCTACACCAGTTCAAAGTGGGTGCAAAGTGCTGGCCACTGTCAGAGACTGGATACTTGAGTAGATGGCCCACAGGTCTGATTCAGTTTGGCAATTCCTAGGTAAAGTGATGTGAAATGCTACCATTCGGATTTACTACTGTGTTATACCCACTTTTCACAAATATAAATGCCCACACACGGAGCAGTGGAGAGCCAGGCCCAGAAACTTGAATTGATTGCTCATTTTTTGCTGAATCAACAGACCTGGTGAGTCCGGTGAACAGGTCCTCTCTGTTTTCATTCCACGGGCAAAGCTTTCTTGCCATTGCCCCAGGGCCAGTGCTTCCAGTTAGGCGACCTAGGCGGTTGCCTAGGGCACCAGGATTTGGGGGAGCGGCAATTCGGCGGCGGGGGTTCCTTCTGCGCTCCGGGTCTTCGGCGGCAATTCTGCGGCGGGTCCTTCACTCGCTCCGGGACCTGCCGCCAAAGTGCCCCGAAGACCGGGAGTGCGGAAGGACCCCCCGCCGCAGAATTGCCGACGACGACCGGGAGCGTGGAAGGACTCCCGCTTAGGGCACCAAAAACCCTGGCGCCGCTCCTGCATTGCCCTACTAACACATGTCACTGTTGCTCTGGAAGTACCACAGCTAGGAATGAGGAAGTACTTTGTCCCCATTTCGTTCTCAACTTCTCTGCTGGAGGCTGCCAACAAAGTTGCCACTTCGTATCAATTGCGAGGGTGGGTTTGTGATATGGACATTTGTTCAGTAAGAACAGCCTGGAGACAATCAACTGAAAGACAATCAATTTCACCTAGATCACTGAACAGCCAGGAAATCTGGGGCTGGATTTGAACCGAATACCTGTAGATCACGTTCTTTAACTCATCCTAGTCATCTGACCTGTAAATCAGAAGCAGCCAAATATTTCCCAGCTGAGGGTTGAAGACTAATTGTTATAAAATAAAGTACCTGTTGCTCTTTTCTGTAATATTACAATGTGGCCTTTATAGACTGCAAGACCTAACATGCAATACTCCCTCTTGAGTAATACTCCCAGTATAGTCTCTACTGTGATCAAAATGGAGCATTGCACAGAAATGTATGGTATTCACTGCCTGCTTCACTTCTAAATTAAAGATGTGGGTGGCTGCAGGCCACCTTATGTGAACTCTAAGCCACATGTAGTATGTGAACTGAATTTTGGTCATCCTTTCTGTAACCTAATGTGGCTTTACAGAGCTGGCCTAGCATACAACAGCTCTGAGCTGTAAATCAATGTCCTTTCATTTTTTGTGGTCATTAGTAAGTGTCCTGAATACTAGACTATTTAGAAAGCATTCTGGTAGCCGACATATTTTTCATGTAATCTGCTCAGCACTTGCATCATTCCTTTTGAGCTACTATTGTATGGCATTTGCATTTTGAGGATGAAGGGCAGGATTAATAAAGAAATATGAAAGCAATAAAAGAAAGGAAATTAAAGTCCTCAGGGTTCAGGCCCAATCCCAAGACATGATGAAACTCCTGTCAGATTCCAGAAGCTATCTTCTAATCACTCAGAATTTATTGTCTTATTAGTTCTCACCACTTTTAAAAGAAGAAAAAAAATTATAGCCATGGAAACCTGAAAGCTTTACCTTGAATCCAAGACAAAGAAGCTAAATGGGAACATGCAATGGCTGAAGGAACAACAGGATGAGTAGCTTATACATATTGTGCAACCAACAGAGTCATTGAAGGCCTTTTGGAAGTTACATATAGGTAATAGATATTAATAGATATCATCAATGTCTTTCTTCTTTTATATCCAACTATAATGTAAGATAAGATAATTAATAGCCAATAAATCAAACAATTTGGTTTTTTTTCTTTCATTTTTTAGAAGGGTTTTGGTAGGTAGTTCAGAAAACCAAAAATACAAATCTCTATTATGGGCAATTCCATAGTTGGGAGTGTCTCGTGTTAAGTGTGCAAAAGTGTCACTTGCAAAATGCAGATGTGCTGTCCAATCTGTTCTAGTCTCACAATAACTGTCCCAATGTGTCAAGATTTTGGACACTATTGTTTTGACACCAGTGAATGCTGAGTTGACTTATTATTGATTTACTGAAATCATTCTTTCATTACCAAAGAAAGGGGACATTATAATAATTTATAGTGGCTTATCGGGAAATAAAAGCAAGGGGTCACTACAGAGTTCTTAAGTTTAAACAGCCATTGATCATTATTAGTTTCCTTTGCCCATGAATAAAGACTGACAGGCCCTGATTCAAACAAGCACTTAAGGTCAGATTTGAAAGGTGTTTAGGGACCTGAAGATGCAGATAGGTGCCCAGTGGATTTTCAAAAAGTGCCAAGTGCCTAATTGCCACTGACATCAATGGGAGTTGGGCATTAGGCACCTATCTATATCTTTAAGTGTCTAACTACCTTTAAAATCTGCTCCTAAGCCCATGCTTAACTTTAAACACTTGCTTAAATTGCATTGAAGTCAGTCCTTAGGTGGATCAGGACCCTAACATGCAATGATGAGCAGGAAGACCTAGGGAGAAGGAACAACAATTAGAAAGGTAGGGGACTTTGTAAAGGAAATGTTACAGTATTGTATTGATTTCAATATGTCTCTTTCTTGTGGAGTTGGGCCAGCTTCCTGAATATTTTCCTTTTTGAAGGAAGCAGGGTTAATATTCATGAATAAATCAATCTCTTAGATCAAAGTTTGATAAACTCTCCAAGATGGAAACGCTGGATCTTTTTGAAGGCATACATTCAAAGCCTTACATAATATATGCATATATTTCTCTGTCTTTCTTTCTGTGGTTTCTTCAAAGAGTTGTCTTCCTTTTCAATTATAATCTCCTTAGGCACTGAAGAAGTTCAGTCCAGAAAGAATCAATCTATCGAACCGTGCACTAAAATTTCCTGCCACTAGCCACACTGGCAAAACAACAACAACAAAAAACACATTTTGGGGCTTTGCCTCAAATATATGCACCTCTTTTGACAAAGCCACCCTCCATGCTTGAAAATTACCTCTCTCTCCTGCCCAGGTAAAAAGCTTCAGAAGCCTCACTTCTGGCAAACCTTTTAAGACCCACAGGCCGGGGTCACAAAGAGACTCCTCACAACAATTTGTTCCCTTAATCATCGCAGCGGAGCTTTTCAAAGCAGTCTAAGGGGGATTTAGACGCATATCTGCCATTGAAATGATTGGAAGATGTATGTTGGAATTCACTTAAACTGCCTTGAGATTCTCAGGCCAACTTGTATCTCCAACTTGGTCATCCTTCTCAAAGACCCTGAAATACCTGGTGAGCTAATGGTATTTCCCACTGTGTTCTTTTCATCACCATCTGCCTAGCACCAAGTCATAGCGTAGACCAACAGTGGAATGAACACCACAAAAGCCTCCATAGCCTGAAAGGATTTTCAGAGGTCTCCAGTAGAAGATTATATAAATTGGAGGTGAAGCAATGACCCTAAGAACTGTGTTGGTTTCTTCAGTGTGTGTAGCTGTTTCTATACTAGGGAATTAAAAAAACAAATCCCGCTACTGTTAATACTGGGTCAACACCATCAGTTTTAGAAACGCTGGGTGGCCTCATGGCTCTCTGGCTCTTGTAGCCATTTTCAGCACTTCACTACCCCAAGAAGTCTGGTATCATTGGAACTTTTTCATCAAAATTTGGAAGACAGCTTTTAAGTACACCTCTACATCGATATAACGCGACCCAATATAACACGAATTCGGATATAACGTGGTAAAGCAGTGCTCTGGGGGGGCGAGGCTGTGCACTCCGATAGATCAAAGCAAGTTCGATATAACGCGGTTTCACCTATAACGCGGTGAGATTTGTTGGCTCCCGAGGACAGCGTTATATCAGGGTACTTAAGCATAGCTTCAAAATTTTGCCCTATCTCCCATCTTGGAATACTCCCAGGACTTTTATCTGTTTCAAGATGACCTCAGCTTCAAAATATAGGAATAGGAGTGATTACAACATGATAGTCAGTCCCCCTCCCACCACAAAAACAATGAGTTTTCAACAACTTAAATTTCAAACTTCTCTCTACAGATTTCTGCATATGTTTGTGAACAAGACACTTTTGATGTCTATTCAGGAAAGATATACTCACTGCAAGGAAAAATTATTTTGGAAGAAGATTTCCTAAGATGGTTAGACCGTAGGGACTTTTATCAAATGTACACCTTAACAAAACACACCTAAGAGAAGGCTGTGAATTGCAAACTCTGGGCACAGGATGTGAAAACCACCATGGGCAATAGACAGTGGGCATGTACTTTATAGCACCTATTAGAAGAGATGCATTTTGTTAGTATTAGACAAGGTTTGAGCACTCAGCAGCTTCCATTGAAGTTGATGGAAATTGCTGGGTGTTCAGGAGTTTTGAAAATTAGGTCACTTGTTCAGGTGCCTAAATATGGTTCTAGAAACCTAACCTTAGGCACCCCTCCATTAAAATCCTGGCCTTGGTATTTTTAATTATATTCTTAAATTTGTATTGACCTCTCAGGAAACACATGGACCATTTTTCCCTGTTACACATCCCATCTATCATACTTTACACATTTCAGCTGTTGGTGTGATGCACCATGACATGGCATGAATGGCACAAATCATCATTTTTACATTGAAAACAGACTTTTTTTTATCTTTCATGTCAAAAATCTGCTACCAATCTGGAAGACTGATATATTCAGTTTAAATGTACTTTTAGCAGCAGCGCAAACAGATGATATAGTATCTCTGTAGTCAACTGTTCTATTTCTATCCAAACAACGTGGCGTGTCTGTGTTATGAATAACACAATACGGTATAAAGAATGAATCACATTCCTTTTATCTTTTCATTCTACAACAGATTTATATTCACTGCTTCTACCCTGAGTGCAAAGATCCTGTACACGAGACACATACCTGTAGCTAGATTTTCAAAATGTTGCACATGTTAAAACTAGAAACAGGCTATAACCAGAACCTTGAACCTAAACCTCTTTGAAAGTCAGAGGGAATTTGGATTCAGAACCCAGAAACTGAATTCACTAATACAGTTTTGGTTCTGGGTTAGATACAAACCCCCAAAGGGCTTATTTTTCAATTCCAGCTCAGACAGCTGCTTTCACAAGATTATAGCCCATTAGGACAGACATGAGAAGTAGCTGATCATGCTGGCTTTTTATCACTTTTAATCAAAATCTTACCATACCACTGAACTTGAACCATGGTCTAAACCTACTCTGGATATGAACAGGGTCTCCATATCCCATCTCTAGTAAAAACAATTAATTGTGTGTGGCAGTGCACATCTGGGCCATGGAATTAAAAATGTGCAACACTTTTGACTTGACGGCAAATGCACACATCTAGGTTCCTTTTTTTTTTCTGCACAGCTCAGCTAGGAGGAGAATGAATGGTACTTTATGAAGATAGTTGGACAAACGTGGATTTTCAAAGAAAAAGTTGTGCAGGAAGCTTTCTTTTATCTTTATCAGGCAACTTTACATAGAAGAAAACCTCAAATGAGTCAAACTTGTTTTTATAGAATCGTAAAAGACACAGCAAAAGTGCTTTTACTTATTATTATTGTCCATCCATAGCACTTTACTTTACACAGCACTTTACAAATAAAGAGCTTACCATTTAAATAAGACCAGGTGTACAGAGACAGTCGAAGACACAGGCATTGGAAGGTGGTGGAGATCACTGACAAGGAGAGGAAGGGAAGAGGTTTTTAAGAAGGGATCGAGGGAGGAGAGGGCTCTTGTAAATAAAGACAGAGATGCTGATTCATCAAAGAATTTTAAGCACATTGAATACAATGGGACTACTCAGTGTGCTTAAACTTGCTTTGGGACCTTATTGAATCTGGGCCAAAGAGAGTGTTCAAGCCGTAGGGAGCTGCATGAAAGAAAGCAAAGTATAAAAGGGAGATGAAAGTAGGAGTAGGGCACAAGGACTGGAAGGTGTGAAAGGAGAAAATGAGCAAAGATGTTTGCACGAGTTTGCAGGGTCTTGTAAGTGAGGACAAGGATCTCAAATCTGATGTGATAAGAGAAAGGAAGGCGGTAAAGAGATTCACATAGGGAATGAGTTGGCCAGAGTAATAATTACTCATATTAGCTTCAAAAATACCCTAGGGTGTTTGGATCAGAGAGAGCAAACAAAGAATATACATGTCCTTGCAAGGAATGGGAGTGAATATCCAACACGGGGATAAACAGATACATAAGAATACAGCAGCTGTAATTTTTTTTAACATTCCAAGGGAAAAAGATTTATATAAACATATGACAAAGAACATTTTGTATCTGTATGAGATTTGACGAGTCAAACACACAGAAGAACTACACTTAATCTGCAATAATTAACATTATGTCACCTGTAGTCTTTTAAGGAACAGGCTTATTATCTGTTATGGAGCCCATAGTTAGAATATTGACAGAACATCACAGCTGCCTGGTTCTGGAGGTAGGTTGGGAAGTCTGCAGCAGTAGTCTTTCACATATTTTTATGACATTTATGATTATTGTTCCAGCTCAAAAGGGTTGATTCCTGCATGTTTTGGGTGAAGGTTAATGTCAATTCCTATTTAATCAAAAGCAATGCACCCATTACTAGCCAAGACAGTAAGTAACTAACTAAAACAACTACAACTATGTAAACTGAAGGCGCTAGCCCAGGTCTGGAAGTCAGACCAATACTGTCAGTTTCCCTATGGTTGCAGTAGCGGTCAAGGAGCTGAGGTGGTTGGAGGATATCTCTTATGGGGGCCCACTCCAAGGAACATGGCTTTGACAGAGGTTCTGCGAGCTTAACATGAAGGAGCACTGTTCCCACAAGTGGGGATGCGTACCTGCCTTTGAAAAAGAACTTAGTGATAAGGGGCATGATTGTCTTCTAACTTACCCTTGTTTTACACAAGTCAAAATCTATCGACTTCAGTGGAGTTACTTCTAATTGACATTGGTATAAGTGAAAGAAGAATCAGGCCTAGGATCAGAGCCAGCTTTAGGGGCCCAATTCGAATACCTGGTGGCGGTCTGGGTCTTCGGCGGCACTTCGGCGGCGGGGGGTCCTTCACTTGGCTCTGGGTCTTCTGCGGCACTGAAGGACCCGTCCCGCCGCCGCCAAAATGCTGCCGAAGACCCAGAGTGGACCCCCCCGTCGCCAAAGTGCCGCTGAAGACCCGGAGCGGACCGCCGCCGGGTGAGTAAAAAAGAATAAAAAATTAAAAAGGCGCCTAAGGCATGGGGCCCTCTTAGGCATGGGCGCGGGGCCCAATTCCAGGGAATTGGCCTAAAGCCGGCCCTGCCTAGGATCTGAGACTGGGAGATTGGGATGGTGTCCCTAGTCTTGGGATGGTGTCCCTAGCCTCTGTTTGCCAGAAGCTGGGAATGGATCACTTGATGATTACCTGTTCTGTTCATTCTCTCTGGGGCACCTGGCATTGGCCACTGTTGACATACAGGATACTGAGCTAGATGGACCTTTGGTCTGACCCAGTATGGCTGTTCTTATGTTCTTATGACTGTCCAAAAATCTAGCATTAAATCAGAAAAACTTTGCTTTAATCCCGTTTTATAAAAGGAGATGTGGATACAACATTTAGGAGAAATAAATGACATATAAAGTCCAATGAAATCAATGGAATCTTACAATTGAGTTCAGTGGGCTCTGGATCTGGTCCAGAAAGAACTTCGGTTGCAGTAGTGAAACTGGAATGGGGTGATTTGAAAAGGTTAGGAAAGAGGTGTTTACTGAAGTTTTGATATGGACTTATCACTTCATGGTTTTGGAAACACGTCAGTAGCTTTGTTTTAAAAAGAAGATTGCATCAGCTCTACAATATACTGCAGTGGAACTCAGGATCAGCAAATGAGAGCAAATGTATTCTCAAGTGCCTTGATACCTGATTCTGAGAGAAGGACTAAACAACTTTTAGAAAAAAGGTACAGTCCTACTCCCATTGAGGTCGTTTTCTCCTTCTAATCTTCATTAGCCTCTGCGAAGGAGAAACATTTGCAGCTGGTGGAGGAGAAGGGAGAGATAGTTAAAAAAGACACATTTTAGAGAACAATGGGTACACTCTTTCACGTTAAATTTTGCTGTTCACATTACACAGCACATGTGCTTTCGTTACAAGGTCGCATTTTTCCTCTTATATTGAGGGCCTGCCAGTTTGGTGTGAGAGATCACTCACGCAGTGCCAGGCAACAGAATTCGGCTTGCAGGCAGCCATGGTAAGCCACAGTCTTTTGGCTTTTTTAACCTTCATAACATCTGGGAATGGTTTTCAAACAACAGCGCCCTCATTTCCCATACCAAGCACCTGTTGGGTTGGCCATTTAAAATGGGTTTGCAATGTAAAAGGAGGGGCTGCGGTTTCCGGGTTAACATGCAGCACAAACCCAACTACCCCCCCACACACACCCAATTCTCTGGGATGATCACTTCACCCCTCCCTCCCATCGCGTGGCTAACAGTGGGGAACATTTCTGTTCAGCCGAGCAGGAATGGGCACCTCTGAATGTCCCCTTAATAAAATCACCCCATTTCAACCAGGTGACCGTGAATGATATCACTCTTCTGAGGATAACAAAGAGCGATAAGGAATGGATGTTGTCTGCATGCCAGCAAACACCGGGACCATACGCTGCCATGCTTTGTTATGCAATGATTCCAGACTACGTGCTACTGGCCTGGCGTGTTAAAGTGTCCTACCATGGCGGACGGGATAAGGCATTCCTCCCCAGAAACCTTTTGCAAAGGCTTTGGGAGTACATGAAGGAGAGCTTTCTGGAGATGTCCCTGGAGGATTTCCGCTCCATCCCCACACACATTAACAGACTTTTCCAGTAGCTGTACTGGCTGCGATTGCCAGGGCAAATTAATCATTAATTATTAAACACTTTTAAACCATGTGTAATATTTACAAAGGTACACTCACCAGAGGTCCTTTGTGTGCCCTCAGGGTCTGGGAGCACGCCTTGGGTGAGTTTGGGGGTTACTGGTTCCAGGTCCAGGGTGATAAACATATCCTGGCTGTTGGGGAAACCGGTTTCTCCACTTCCTTGCTGTGAGCTATCTTCATTGTCCTCATCATCATCTTCCTCGTACCCCGAACCCACTTCCCTGTTGTGTGATTCTCCACTGATGGAGTCAAAGCACACGGTTGGGGTAGTGGTGGCTGCACCCCCTAGCATGGCATGCAGCTCCGCGTAGAAGCGGCATGTTTGCGGCTCTGCCCCGGATCTTCCGTTTGCCTCTCTGGCTTTGTGGTAGGCTTGCCTTAGCTCCTTAATTTTCACGCGGCACTGCTGTGCATCCCTGTTATGGTCTCTGTCCTTCATGGTCTTTGAGACTTTTTCTAATATTTTGCCATTTCGTTTACTGCTACGGAGTTCAGCTAGCACTGATTCGTCTCCCCATATGGCGAGCAGATCCCGTACCTCCTGTTCGGTCCATGCTGGAGCTCTTTTGCAATCCTGGGACTCCATCATGGTTACCTGTGCTGATGAGCTCTGCATGGTCACCTGTGCTCTTCACGCTGGACAAACAGGAAATGAAATTCAAAAGTTCGTATGGCTTTTCCTGTCTACCTGGTCAGTGCATCTGAGTTAAGAGTGCTGTCCAGAGCGGTCACAATGAAGCACAGTGGGATAGCTCCCGGAGGCCAATAACGTCGAATTCTGTCCACACTACCCCAAATCCGACCCGCAAAGGCCGATTTCAGTGCTAATCCCCTCTTCAGAGGTGGAGTAAAGAAACCAGTTTAAAGTGCCCTTTAAGTCGAAAAAAAGGGCTTCGTCATGTGGACGTGTCCAGGCTTAATTCGATTTAACGCTGCTAAATTTGACCTAAACTCGTAGTGTAGACCAGGCCTAGGTTGAGAGGTAACTTGATACATAAGGAGAGTACCCTGGGTGGCTAGAAAAAGATTATTTGAATTTTAACTAATGGGCAGATATGACCTAGAGGAATTAACATCAGTAGGCTTGGTGGAAGCCAGAGACTTGAAAGACAAGGGGATGGTCACCTATCAGAACAGAGTGAGGAAGGAATTCATGGTGAACTGAGTAACATGAAAAAAGATGGGAATAAGAGAAGAATACAAAGTGAATGATGAGGTGAGAGGCATTAGAAGAGCAAAAGAAAAGAGCAGGGGTGTAGAAGTAAATGAGACCACAGCATAAGCATGAGTGGAGATGTGCAGGGCCTTGATGATGAGGAGAATAAACCTGACATACATGCAAGAAGAAAAAGGAAGCCATGGGGGAAATGGGTAATGACATGTTCTGAGTGGTGGATAAGGAAGATATTTTTAAGCACAGTATTTTGAATTGACTGGAGGACACTGTGGTGGGAATGGGAGGAGAAGGGGAAACTGCATAGTCAGTACATGGGAAAGTGTTTTAGGGGTAAAGATACAAAGGAAGGGGCAAACTGTTGAGATGTACAGAAAGAAATGAAGGATTGGTGATACTGATGTGGGGGTGAAAGAAAGATGTGTCGAGATGGACACCAATTCTACCAATCAAAATGATGAGTGGAATAGTGATGGAGAAGGAAGAGGAAAGAGTATGGTGAGGACAAATGATGGAAATTGAAATCCTGAAGAACACAAGGAATATTCGTTCTGTGAAGACAGAATATAGATCTTCATTTTCCTTTATATATCTATATATCCTCCCGAACTCTTTCTTCGTCCTTCTTCATCACTGTCACTCACACCACTATTCCACCCATCATTCCGACTGGTAGAATTGGTGTCCATCTTGACCCAACTTTCCCCACATTAATATACATATTTTGTCCACCTACTGCAGCCTCCCCTTCTCCATCTCATCCGATATCACTGATGTGGGAGTGAGGGGAAAAGATATATATGGAAAATGAAGATAAATTACTCTCAAAAGAAGAACTTGGAATTATGATATGAACTCTATACCAATTTAAGAGCAGAAAAATTAAACTCATAGCAGGGTTAATTGAGTTCTGGCAATCTAGCAATCCTGAATAATTAAAAAAAAGTTGTGTGTTAAATTGGTTTCCTTCTCAATGTTTTCAGCTGGGTTTTTGCATATTTTTGTTTATATAACTGAGGTAATCTTTTTCTATGTCTGCTTTATGTAGTTTATCATGAATTGATTATTAGAAATTTGACAATTGTGCTATATATGCTACAGAATACGGCTGTGTTATATGTAATATTTATAGAGATAAGTATAGTCCCATCCAGATGTGCAGGGATTTACACTTGCACTGAACTGAAAATATGCACTACAGCACAGGGTCTCCTGCCTCTTTCTCTGATACATGTATTTATTTATTACTGGAACGTATCCCTCTTAAAGAGAGGTCTTTCCAAGTCAGGCATAGGGAATAATCCATTTTGCAGTCTATCATTTTATATGCAGTTACAATTCTTTCAGTATATCTCTTTTGACGTGTGTGCTTGTAGGCATGTATCAATTGGTATATAAGTATATGTGGAAAGTCAGCCTAGAATTGAACAAGAAATCCAATCAATATTTATTTATTCTAATCTAACATTAAAAAATGCCTAACCAAGGTTCTAGGCAACCTGATAACTGTTAAAAATGCAACCCAGAACAGTAAAATAACAATAGGAGAAGCAGCAGCAGATCTGATAAAATGCAGTTCTTCAGCAGAAAACCCTGAGCCTCAGTTCACCCCAAACCTTGCCCCCAAACTTCTGCCCTCCCTAAATGCCCGTCCAAATAGATGAGCTTCCCAGTGTGCGGTGAAGGTCAACAGATTTAGGCTATTTCAGACCAGGTGAAGGGAGGAGCGAATTCCAAAGTCAAAGGCCTCCCACTGAGAAAGCCCTGCCATTTGTCATCTCTTATAAACTCATCAGACGCCAGCTGGAGCATTTCGGTTGAGCATATCTGTAGCAGTATCCCAGGCAGAGAGAGGCCCTCTCTCAAGTGGGCAGGTCTCAGGCCACTTAGGGCACATATACACTCCAGCCTCGAGCGAACCCCAGGCCCAGGCAGTCAGACTCATGCCAGCAGGGCTTGAGCTAGCATGCTAAAAATAGCAGTGTGGATGTTGCATTTCCAGTGGCGACTCCGGCTCCCCACCTATGCTTAGACCTAGCAGGTTGAGTGGGCCTAGGCCGCAGCCAAGCTGCAACCTCCACACTGCTATTTTTAGCAGGCTAGTTCGAGTCCCACTTCCGTGGGTCTGTCTGGGCTGGGAGGCTTGTTCCCAGCTGCAGTGTAAACATACCCGTAGGGCATAGGTCAAAACCAATGCCGTAAGCTTCAGTTCAATGTGAGCCTCATTTATATAATAATAAGGGTGACCGATATTTTTCCATCAAAGCTGGGTTTTCTACTGAATATTGGGGGTTTGACCAACCAAAACTTGTCACCAAAAATGTTTGCTAGCTGTGGAAATTTTCAACTTTCTGTTTCTGGTTGAAAACGTCCAGTTTTTGGTTTGTTGACAAAAAGTTGAAATGTTCTGCAGAGAAAATCCCCTTGTTTCCCCACCAATGCCAATAAATAGTTTAGCTAAGGCCTGTTTTCAGAGCAGGAGAATTACCTTTCCTTCCCCACCTTAAATCAGACCCCATGCTTCCCCCCTGCTATTATTCAGGAAATATTTTTAGTGTGGTTACAACATGTGTGATCTGCATCTGCACAGAAGGCCATAAATCCATATTAGCAAATGTTTATCTTAGCTTTTGAACATCTTGGAGAGCTTTGGTATCAGCATCCCGCAAACCTCAGGGTATACCAGTGCTGAGGAGGGAGCTGGCCACATAGCACTGTAATTACAAAGAACATTTTGATCCAGGGAAGTAATGAGAAGCAGCACTTAGGGAACGTTTTCTCCATGGCGGCGATAATGTGTAGGTGCAGGTGCATCACCCAGACAGAGTGCTGAAACAATGCATTTCTGGCCTGGTGTGTACTCCAGTTTGGCTCTCTTCTCCACTGTTTCATATCCAAACCTTGTTACTAGATCAGGTTGGAATGTCATTCTAAATCCATAGTCTCCAGATATTAATCAAGGAAGGAAAAAATTCCTCTTAAAAACTAAAAGTAAAGGAAAACACACTATGAATATGCCCTATCAGTGAAAAGAACTAAGCTGCCTTTCTAGTTTGTGGTCATTTTCAGAGACGTAATAAATATAACCTGTGGGACCCATAGAGTACCTGCAGTTAAATTGTCATCATGTGCAGATGTACTGTGTCTTGACTGCAGCAGTACATTACATTATTTCCATAAATTGGTCTCATACTTCAGGCCCTGGAAAAGCACCAGAAGAATTTACAAGAGCTGAGAGATTCAAACTGTGTTGAACAAGCCCCTCTAGGCTCACTTAGAAAAAGCTTGGGAACTCCCTGCGACTCGACCATTAAACTCAGGATAAAAGACAAGCTGAAAAGCTGCTGAGAATTGTGCTGAGCCGCCGCCAACTTCCAGAATAGACATGGCTGGAAGCGTAGAAACCAAGCAGAGCTGTTTCTGGGCTGCTGAAACGAGATCACGTCATGTTCCGGCTGAGATCAGCGTAAGTACGACTGTCCTGATGCATCTCAGCATCAGAGGGCGAGCAGAGGGAGCCTGGTCTGGATGTGATCGCTAGTTTCAGTTAAAGCTGAGACATAAGAAAGTTTTGCACGGCTCCATAAAACACCAAACAGTTCAGACTTTTGGCCCAATTTTCTGAGCTCCTGATAAGCAAGTTGAAGTGAGAGAGCGGAAGAGGAGGTAGATTAGTTCGGAGACCAAGAAGACAAGGAAAGGACTCGACTGAAAGCGCAGAGCAGGAAAACAACATGTTTGCACACTCTTTTTCATGTTGGGATGGGAGTGGGAGGGTAAGGGAACGACCAGACAAACAGCGGCACTTGTGCCTAGACATCACCTTCTATTTAACTTATAAGCTTTTTAAAATGTAATTGGTGACTAAGTTGTTTTATCAGAGAGTGAGCCCAGTTTATTATTCCTTCTTGGCAATTTCTCTGCTGGCATTAAGTAAGTTGCCCTCTTTTGAAGTCAGTGGGACTTCAGCATGTGTTTAAATGCTCACCTGAGCCCTCAGTGAGTCAGGCACCCAAATTCCACTGACTTTCAATAGGAACTGGATGCCTAACTCCCTTTGGGTATTTGAAAAATCCAGCCATAGTGTGTTTCATCCAAAGATCTTAACAAACTTTAACTTGGACTGATAACACCCAGTTGAAAAAAACAAACACAAACTACTATTCCCATTTTCCAGATGAAGTAACTGAGGCACAAAAGAGATGAAGTGATTTAGCCAAAGAAGTCTGTTACCCAAAGAGCCCAGGAATCTTGAATCCAAGTCTTGCTTCTTAACTACAAGACTATCTAATGCCTAGTTGAGATATACATTTTAAGTCAAGGAAATGCTGTGGCAAAGCAAAAACATAGATGTGGCAAATGTGTGTATTCTTTAAGAGTAGCTTTTGAAGCAAATTAAGAACAGCAGCAATTCTCATAGACTAAGGCCAGAAGGGATCATCATGATCATCTAATCTGACCTCCTGCATATCGCAGGCCAGAGAACCTCACCCATCCACTCCTGCAATAGGCTCATAACCTCTGGCTGAATTACTGAAATTCTCAACTCTTGATTTAAAGGCTTCAAGTTACAGAGAATTCATCAGTTCCAGTTCAAACCAGCAAACAACCTGTGCCCCATGCCACAGAGGAAGGTGAAAACCCCCAAGATCTCTTCCAATCTGACCTGGGGGAAACATTTTTCCCAACTCCAAATATGATGATCAGTTAGACTGAACATGTGGGCAATTATACTACCTTAGTCTGATCAGTTTCTGACAAAGAATTTCTTACACTAATATCACTTGCAAAATTTCACACAGAAAATAAAATATTATAAAATGCTGTACTTGATTGTACCAGTTATTTAGGACAACATAAAATGTTAGCTGTTCATGTTGATATACACACTTACTCTTCATCAAAGGGATTTAGAGATGGACAATGACAACGATTAGCATAAAGCCCTCCATATGAAGAGAGATTGATTGGGACAACTTAGTCTAGAGCAGTGACAGATAAGAGGGGACGTGGCAGAGTTAGACAAAATAATGAACAGTATTACTATTTACCCATTATCCTAATTCAAGAACAAGAGAAAACCCAATAGTGTTGAAAAGCAACTAATTTAAAAGTGGAAATACTTTATTACACAAGGTATAATTAGCCTGTGGAACTCCCTTTCACAAGACCAAGAAATTTAGTAGGATTCATTAAAAGATTAGTATTAAAAGAATAATAAGAACATGCACACTTAAATTACATACTTCTGACGCAAATGCTCCCGTAACATTGAACAGCACCTTTCAGATGGCATAAGCTATTTGTTCTAGTTCTGAGATCTCGCTGCCCACTAAAAGCAGGTCAGAATTGAAGTTGGGAATAAAGACGAGAACATCCATAGCAATATGTTTTAAAGATATCACGATCCAGTCATCTGGTTTAGCTACACATCAGTGGAGAGAACAAGATTCGGAGATTTCCAGTGATGTTTTGTATTAATTTCTGTTCCTGGAGATTAACAAGATATTCTGAAATAGCCACTGGGTCCTTTAGACTAGGTGCAGGCCATTTGTTACTCAGGCCAGGAGGGCTTCAGCATCCTATCCTGGACAAAATTTGCTCACGACAAGACTCTATAAGTGTCCAGTGAACTCTATAAGTGTCCAGTTTAGAAACATCCAGACACCAAAAAGGAACTCCTTTATGTAGAGCACTAGCAACCAAGACAACCCAATTATTTATCAACATAATCCAGAAAAAATTGATTGCAGTATCTAGAGTATGTAGCCACCAACTAAAGAACACACTAGTTATTCAGTATAACCAAAAGTCAGGTCACACTAACTATAACCAGTTATTTCATATTCTAAGCATAAGGAAAAATGTTATCTCAGACACCACTATATGACGAAAGTCACACACTATTTGGTGATCTCCACACTGTACTGTGAATGACATAAGACAGTGAAGCTGAAATCACAATGTTTTCGTTAATATTATAGTCACAAAACCCATGGACTCTATACATTGTCAATCTAAACATGTCATACACTTGTTTTGGTGGTAAATTATAACCCAATGAGCCAACAAAATGTACACTGAAACTCTGCACACTGAGTCAAAGCAGATTCATTGATGGTGTATTATGATGGAAAGACCTATTGTCCTATCTACATTGAAGAGTTGCATGCATGACTTGTTTTGACAAAATGCATTATTTTCCAGTGCTACTTAAATTCTGCTTCCCACATTTGTTACTCTTATAGCTTTTGTATTTAATAAATAATAATGAAATAAACCATGATACGTAACATTTGGCACTAATGTAGTGCTTTACATTCTGAAAACACTGCAGAAACATTAATAAATTAAGGCCTCAATTCAGGAAAACGCTTAAGCATGTGCTTACCTTTCCCTAAATAGGGATTAATTTAGGCATGAATAGGGATTTTGGACCGAATCCATTAACTATTGTTATTATTACTATGATTATTATTGTTATTACATATATTATACATGATCCAGCAGGTTCCTTCCAGTCCCATATTCCTAAAGTATAAGATGAGAGACATTAGGTGGAAGCAGCAAATAGATGGGGAAGCACAATTTAATGAGATGATTAAGAATAGCTTGATAAATAGCAGTCACAGAACACCAGTGCCTAGGCATTGTCAAGATGAATCCAATATACCTTCTGATCCATATTAAGAGTGAACGAAAGCTGTAGTGCTTGTAGGCATTACTATATTACATATACAAATACACACAGTACTTGATCTTCTGCTCTGCAGAGCTTCCTCTGAATAAGTGAGTACATAGATGATTACTGCAAAGTTTTCCCTTTATTCTCAGAGAATCAGCAAGAGGAAAGAGAATCATCATGTTTAGATCTGATTTCCTCATGCATCTGTCTGCGCAACATAACACTGTCTTCACGGAAGTAAACATACATGAATAATTTCTACTGAATTGCACATGGAAATTGCAATCCAAATCGAATTCAAAACAAGCATTTGGCCTGTTTGTAAAATGTTTTCCCTATTGTTCTGCATTTTCAGATTATCATAACGCTGCATCTAGACAGATGACAGTTAATCTTCCGACATTTGCAATTTCCCCCTTTTGGAATTTTGACAATTGGCAGGTTCCATTTCCTTATTTCAGATGTATAGAGCTAGTTTGTTTAGTGTTGTAGAAAATGCAAATCTTTCCACTGAGATTTTTATTTTTTGTTAAAACTGAAATTTGCATTGAAAAAAGTGAAATTAAAAGTGAAAGAAGTAATATTTACAGTATTTAAACACAAGCCAGATGTGGAAATATATGCCTCCAAATTAAACATTTACTGAGTTGGCACACCGGAGTATTTTCTCTTCATCCAGCCAAATATGTTAAGTTTGAATGGACTAATTTCTCCTTATGCCTTTACCCTCTATTAAAGGTATTCTGTCGCCTTGTATATGGACCGGGGGACCAGGTATCTGGTTTTCAACTGGAACACCTGGTCAAAAAGGGATCCTGGCGGCTCCGGTCAGCACTGCTGACCGGGACATTGACTGTCCAGTTGGTGGCGCTGCGCAGCGGGACTGGCAGGCTCCCTGCTAGTCTCCACGCTGCGTGGCTCCAGGGAAGCAGCTGGCATGTCCTCCCTCTGGCTCCTATGCATAGGGGCAGCCAGGGGGCTCCACACACTGCCTCTCCACCAAGCACTGCCCCCGCAGCTCCCATTGGCTAGGAACCATGGCCAATGGGAGCTGCAGGGGCGGCACCTGCAGACGGGGCGGCTTGCAGAGCCACCCGGCCGTGCGTCCACATGGGGGGGGACATGCTGCTGCATCTGGGAGCCGCCTGGAGCCTGCACCCCTGACCCCATCCCGGGCCCCAACCCCCTGCCCCAGCCCCGATCCCCCTCCTGCCCTCCAAAAGTGTAGTATTGCTGGTATAACTGCATCTACACTAGGGTCTTTTGCCAGCACACCTATGTTTTTCACAAATCACTCCCTGACCAACATAGCTTTTGCTGGCACAAGTTTGTAGTATAGACAGAATCGCAGCTACCACTACCTTCTAGATTTCTGTACAGATACATCTCAGGTGAGCAGAATGGCTTTAATTAGTCTCTGCAAAGCTTTAAGACGATGGCTGAAATTTTTAGTTCTGGATGCTTACGGTTCCAAAATTCACATAGGGGCACCTAAATAAAGGTGGCATGATTTTCTGAACGGCTGCAAATCAAACTAGTCTGATTGCCACTAGTTATGGCAACCGGAGCTGTAGTGATACAGCACCTTTGAAAATCAGGCCATTTTACTTAGGTGCCAGAGGGGCCTAAGTAGTTAGGCTTTTATTTTGGCACAAAGTATCTGTGGCCTGATTTAAAAGTGCTGAGCGGGCAGCAGCTCCCACTGACTTCAATGGGAGTTGCTGGGTGCTCAGCACTTTTCAAAATCAGGCCACTTATTTGGGAAACAAGTTTCTGTAAATCTTTGCCCCACGGTTGAAAAATGTTGGTTTATGAACCCAACCCATCCCAGAAGTCCTCCTAGAAGTCTCATCCCAGAAGTCCTCCCACAGGTAAAACTCCCACTGATTTCAATCAACATTTTGGCTGCATTCGTTTTGCAGGATTGGACACTGGGACCAGATCCTTCCCTAATTTAAACCCAGAGGCATGCATGCAGTTGTAGTGAGCTACATTAAACATCAAAACTGCAATATTTGGTTCCCATGCTGTGAAAATTATGGGGTGCTCAAGGGATCCTTATTTCTTCCCTAGGCGAATGTCAAATTTCATTTGCTTCCTTGCTTTCAGGCATTAGTTAGCACCACACCCTTTACCATTCACTCATACATCTTACATAGGTAGCTGGAATCAGCTGGGTATCATTTGGAAACAGGGCCGGCGCAAGCCTGTTGCTGTCTAGAACCCAATTCTAGACAGTATTTGGTCCTGCCATGAGGGCAGGGGACTGGACTCGATGACCTCTCGAGGTCCCTTCCAGTCCTAGAATCTATGAATCTATGAATACAACCCATTAGGCGACCTAGACGGTCGCCTAGGGCACTACAATTTGGGGGGCGGTGACTGCGGCGGTATTTCGGTGGCAGGACCTTCCGCTGCCTCTGTGGGGGGCGGCATTTCGGGGTGGGACCTTCCACCGCCTAGGGCGGCAGAAAAGCTGGCAGCGCTCCTGTTTGGAAATGGTCACCAACATGAAGTAAGAGATCAGCAAATCTTAATCAATGAATCAGATGGTTTTTATAAATAGTAAGTATGATGCTAAAGTTCAGAAAAAACACATTTACTTTTTTGGGGGTAATAGAAATTCCTGTTTTCATCAAATTCTTCCTTTTCTGCAGGAAAAGAGCACCTTCTTTACAGGAAATCAGTGCGATCCTGCAGGTCTGGAAAGCCCTTCCTGGGAAAGAGCAGTTGCGCAGAGACAGGGCTTTGCGGTCCTGAATTATTTTACAGTATATTATTTGCAATACGGTAACCCCTGAAAATTAGGGCCCAGATTCCGTCTAACCCTTCTCTGGGTGTGTAGTGAGATGAAGGGGAGTGGTGAGAGGGAATAAGGAGCTGACCTTCACTGCCAGGCCAGCCCTGAAGTCACGGGGCACAGGAACTACTCTCTCGGTATTCTTCTGGGTACACATCCAGAGGGCATGTCAGGGTGATGTGGCAGGAGAATTTGTAGCACCTCATCAAAGGGTGGAAGTCAAGTACAGTACGTGGAGCTATATTGTAACATACAGTACTGTACATTCAGGGGAAACCCAACAACAAGAAGGCAGCAGCAATGGCCAAAATGTGATTAATACTAATCACCTAAATCCATAGGCAAGAACCTGAATAAAAGTGGTCTAATTTCCCTAAAGGCTGATCATCCACAATTACCACTGAAGTCAACAGATGCTTGGGAATTCAGCACCTCTGAAAATCAGGCCACTTCTATTTCCTTGCCTCAATATGGCATGTTAGGCACCCAAGATTCAATATTTGGTCTGTGTCCTTAGTACCTCATTTTCAGAGATGCTGAGCGCCTGCAGTTCTCACTGATTTCCACTGGAGTTGCAGATACCCAGCACTTCTGAAAATCAGGCCCTTCATGCATATGTCTTTGTTAGCTCAAGAGCAATATCAAAGAGAGAGAGAGATTGTGAATGGATTTCATGGAATGAGGTTACAGTGGATGTAGTTCAAGGATGAATGCGGTCAGCTGAATGACTTATGAGATTGGTTTCCTTGTTAAAGCCAAAAGAGGATTGGTCATGTCTGTGCAAAAATCATTTAAAATATTTAGAAAAATTGCTTTGCCAGGGACCTTGGTGCTGTACCATTATCGTAAACACAACAACAAACTCAGTAAGTTATAATAATCACAAATGCTTCCTAAACCACCAAAACAAATACCTCTTGTTCTCTTCCAAAACTATTCGGAACCCTCCTCTGAAAAAGCCTGGGAAAAATAAATAAGCCTCAGTCAGCCCTCAAGGTCACCAAATCCAAGCTCATTCAGACCGCTGAGCATGGCCTGCTACCAGCCCACTCTCATCTAAACCCAGGGGCTATTAACTTGCATGCCTCAGCAGAGCACAGCCACCATGGTATCCCAGGAGGGAAGTGACTTTTAAAGCAGCCAGGACCAAATCATAGGGCTAGATCACAGCATTCCCACTGGCCCTGCGTAATATGCAGTACAGAGTTGCGCCACCCGGAGCAGAACAGGGAAAGTACTGTTGTTCAGAAAGCCAGAATTCAGTCCCTGGCTCCCCTAAATACACGAGAAGGGAATTCGGCTCAGGCAGCTCTTTAACTGGCACAGCTCACTCCCCTGGTACGTCGAGAGAGACAGAGTCACAGCTCTGCCCATACGCCATCCTTTGCTTCCTACATGTGCGGGGAGGGAAGATGCAGCCCCGTAGAAGCTGCTTTCCCACCGATGCTGTAACCTATGAGGGGAGGACCCCTCATACAACCCATCTCCCCTGCTTGGGAACGGACCTTGGCTCATGATCTGGTCTACAGGGCTTTGTAGCAGAAAAACTACACTTTAAAATACATCTGGAAATAAAATAGCAGCTATTTCCAATCACAGCCACATTCTAACTGATTACAGGGCTAAAAAGATCTCAGAGTTATCTGTAGAGGATAGCTTAGCTATCTACCACTACGTTCAGGTGTCTTCTCGCCATGCTTTGCGGCTTTGGATCTTCTTATCTCAACTTGCTTCGAGTTATTAGACAATGTGCCTGATAAGTAGCTATTCTCGTTATGCCAGTCTTCTTGTAAATTCTTTGCTGTAGACTTCATTTCAGGGCAGAATATCTGCTTGATCAGCTGCATAGATGGCATTTACTCTGAGGGGATAACAAACAGCCTCATCAGCTTTTTGGAAGGAAACTGAGACTCCGGATCACTAGCTGTATATTTGCAGTAATGCTATTAAATCAGCCTGATCTCAGTTCCCAAACTACACTGGAAGACCTTTGCAGAGATTATGGCTAAATTCTGCCCTCACTCACACACCTTCAAGGGGTGGCAAGGCAGATTGTGTGCTTCAGTGATTCCTGTTAGTAACAGAAGGTGTGCTGCTTCTGGAAGTGCCATTGCATCACCATGCAGGGCATTTTATGACGAGGCAACAATGGTCACCATAGTCCTATGGGTAAAAGGATAAGGACCTGGTATAAAGTCTAAGCTCCTATATACAACTCGTTGCTTGTTCAATTTCTATTTTATTTTTAAATTTACCTTTTTATTGCACAGAAAGCAAGGCAACCCCTTGTAATATTGCGGGTTGGAAATAATTTCTGTACACAAGAAGGATATTGAAACAGTTGCATACACATTAATTATTGTGTACGCCTCATAAATAATTATGGGTTACATTCAAAAACACAAGGAAATATCTCAGATGCATCTCCCAAAAATCAAAAATGAAACGTAAATATATAGCAAAAAAAGTTCTGCTTTCAAAGCAGTTAGGACAGGTTTTAAATTCATTAGTTCCATTTTATAAAATACCAGTGTGCTGCCCATCACAGTAAAATGGATAACAAAGTACATTTTAAGAGCAAGATTTTCCAAAGTGCTCAACTTTGGCCTAACTCTGCTCTCATTAAAGTCGATGAAAGTTCCAATATTGAGTACTTTTGAAATTCCCACCTGAAATGTATTTTTAAAGGGCCAAGGAAAAGAGTTGCAATAAAAGGCATTAGTGTTTGACTGATATTACTTTCTACCAATGCTGACTTAAAAGGATCAGATCCTGTTCCCATTGAAATCAATGTTGTTGCTGCTATGGATTGCAACGAGAGCAGGGTCATATTATCTTATACCAGGATATTTCAAAGAACTTTACAGAAGATGTATAATAAATTAATTATTAAAGCTTCAAGAATGACAACATCCCTAATATCACTGGGTGGAGATTTCCACAGGGAAGGTGTATCGTGATTAATGGCCTGATGCAGCAACTCACATGCATAAAATCACACATGTGCTTACTGGTTTCCTGGGACCAAAAACAACAGTCATAGAGAATGACAAGTTTCATTACAGATGAGATAAGAAAATGATTTCAGCTGACACTTCTGAGTGTAACTATAAGGAGTTACCAGAGCAGAGAAAAATCTTGAACCGACGTTCTACAGTAAATTACTTTATTTTAAATCTGACGGGCAACTCATATCGATGCATCTGACCTGATATGATGTGGTTAGATTGCCTAGTTCCATTTAGAGAATTGCAAGGAGATACAAATGAAAAGAGTGCAACCATGATGGAATTAGGGTATATTGCACCTAAAAATGTGATTTTCTGTCATGACACTGAATAATATTGCAAAATTAAGGTAAGAGTTCAGACAGAGTTGAAACAGTCTAGCACTATCTGACAACACATAGCTAAACCTCATTTACAGATGGAAGTAGAATAAATGGTTAAATGATGGCTTATCTGGCAGAAGTCAACCCAGAATTAGTTTGATTTACTATTCATCATCTCACAATGCCCTCTCTTGCTACAGTAACATCACTATCTTTGACAAGGTTAATAGAAAATTTCCTTTATTTCATTTGTTGTCCTCGTTTTCTTTCACCAGAATTTTTGGCAGGGTTCCAATGCAGAATGAGCATTCGACATTCTGGGTGAACAAATTGTATTACACTTGTTTTTCATCCAATTATATGAATTAGCTGAGAGGGAATGGACTCCATTACAATCCTGATTCTAGGTCCATATTTCAGTTCAGCTCCTTAAGTATTAACTAACTGCCTTTCAATGTAATAAACTAGAACCACATGAGGAATATAGCACAGAAATAATATTCCCTCAATAAAGTAATACAATAAAATGGCAAAGCAAGTCCAAGGATCCATACAGATCAAATATAGGGCCCTCTGGTATTTAAAGTATCAACTTCACTGTGATAGGGCCCTCATTGGCCGGGCAGCCTCGTGGCTAGATCAGTGACTGGGGGGACCTGACCCCTCCTTCTCCCTCAGGTCCTGGCCCAGGGCCCTGTGTTGCTCAACCCCTAAACAGGGGACATGGATCTTTCTCCCAGCCTTGAAGGGTGGTTCAGGGCCTGTTTTCCTGGCCTGCTCCCTATGCAAGTCATTTTAGTTTGGGGCATGGCCCTCGCTAGTCCAGTTGCCCCGCAGTTGGGGCTTCCTTTGTAGGTTCTCCTTTGCCAGGGAAAACTTACTTGCCTCCAGTCGCTGTCTTGGCAGGCGGGTTGCAGGTCTGTGCCTTCAAGCAGGCATCCAGAGAGCTCCTGCCTCTTTGCCAGTCAGCCCCTGACTGAGCCAGGCTCCCTTCTTTTCTCCCCCCTCCAGGCCTGGCATTGGCTGCAGGTATAATGGGGCAGGGCTAGCTGAACCCACAGGCATTCTTTAACCCCTGCTGTGCGTGGCTGCAGTCTCTCTGCTCCTTCACAGTCACATTAAAACTTCAATTGTCCAAACCTTTCATTCTGTGTTGTAAGAGAGAGTTTGATGTGGAGGGCATCTAAACACCTGGTTTAATGTCTTCTGACAGCCTCACACAGCTAATGAAAAAATGTGTTGCACCAAAAGGGGAAACTTTGGGTCAATGGGGAGTACTAATTTCCATATTTGAGGAATAATCTTTTAACAGTTTTGCTGCAATACTAATTCCTCCTCCAACTTCAAACATCTGTGTCAGTTCTCCAACTGACCAAGAGTAAATATCAATCACGAGTGGGGGACGTGTCAATCTTTGATCCAAACTGTTTCCCCAAATATGCTAATTCCTTCATAAGGCAGACCTGCATTTTGAAGTCACGTAAATAGATATGCCAAATTTTTGGAGTAACCATTCTTGAGTGTGATACACAACTAATCTGTCACATGTTATCTTTAGAAATGGGAGATGCTACTACTCCCAGAACTCCCAGAACCTCTAAACCTGGATGCATCCATTGGTGGAAGAGAATTGTGCAGAAACGAAGATGAATTTGACAAGAAGAAGCCGTTGCAGAGATTCAGAAAGGGAGCAACATGGTCCTAGTTACAGCTGAAGATCGTAGAGTCGTAGTACTGGAAGGGATCTTGAGATGTCATCTAGTCCAGTCTCCTGCACTCATGAACTTAAGATGATGTATTTACCAATAACATTTTGGATATACTTGAAAGGAATGAGGTGGGAAGTGAAGACATCAAAGGGAGGAGGCTGTCAAGGTGAGAGATAAACAAAGAATAGACAAAGGTTTTATCTGATAAATGAAAGGAGCCTAAATCTATTTTTATTATCAAAACAAGGATACAAGGTGGGTTTGATCACAGTCTGTAAGTACCTACATGGGAAAAGATGGAATACTCTTTAATTTAGCAGGCAAAGGCAGGACAAGACCAAATGGTTGGAAGTTAAATGTTCAGACTGGAAATAGGAAACTGGAAGTTTTTAATGGAGAAGGGAATTAACTATTGGACCAGATTGCCTAGAGATGTAGGGACCTCTCCATTAGCTAGAGTCTTTCAATCAAGACTGCATGCCTTTCTAAAAGCCATATTCTAATTCAATCACAAGTTGTTGGGCTACATCCAGGAACTACTGGGTGAAATTCTATGGTCTGTGTTATGCCAGAGGTTAGACTAGTTGATCTTCATGGTCCCTTCTGATCTTAAAATCTATGATATACAGAAAACTGGTGGGGTGGGGAAGAAATTATGGCTGTTACAGCTTATTGAATGGCCTGGAAAATACAAGAAAAAGAAGGCATCCAATGAAACTGAAGAGCAACATACTTAAAATGGCTAAAGGAAATACTTCTTACACACCGTATTATTAGGAGGGTGGTGAAATGGTGGAAGCCTTGCAAGAAGAGATTTCCAAACAAAACAAAAACAATCCAAACTTCACATTCTAACTTTGGCGGGATCCTGATGTGTACACCCCTGGATCAGCTCATCTGTACGATAGCTGGAGTTTTATTCTTCTTTTATTTCAAAATATGTTTCCAGGATTGATCACGTTTCTATTATGTGCTCAGCACATCATAAAGAATGAAAATATTCTGGGACACATAGCTGAGGTTCAGTGAACCAGACTCACTCTGCATTTAAACTTTTTCAGGCTTAAACCACAATTAGAGGCCACCTTTGCTTCTGCCCAATGCTCTTCCATAAGTAAGGCTGCTGGTCACTTTAATTCTTACCCAGAGTAAATAGAAATAAATTTTTTGTTAAGTATAAAAAGGTCTATTTACCACCAAAAGTGGTGAAGAGAGGAAGTGGAAAGGGTGGGTCCAGGATACTGAAATGCCACATTCTTAACCATAGACACCAGAATTGTTTAAAGGTATGCAAAAATCCCAAGGTCTTGCTTCAAAGGAGTTGTACCAGACAACCAACGCCAGAAGATCCACAGGATGTGAAAATGATACTGAGCGCCAAAGAGAAACAGTTTAAGATTTACCTTACTGACAAACATGATACATTGAAATTAAACTTCTACATAATACGGTTTTGATTTTTTGGTAGACTGCTCTGTGATAAATATATTTTATTTACACAGTACACATACCCTCCACCAAGTGAAGGCCAGATTTTCAAAATGCTGAAGTCTACACACCTTTGTGAATTCACTTTTGTTACCTATTTGTTATGTGCAAATAGCTGTGTGTGCGCATGGTTGTGGAAACTATATGCCAAGTGGGCAAACAATGCAAGTGGGACCACAGGCTGTGACTTTATGAAATTCAAGGCTAGGATGTTCATGCAAAACTTTATAAAATGAGGTGATCATGTCACAAGAGTACTGTGAGTATTAATTAGGCCCAATTTTTGAAACTTGGGTTCTTAAAATTAGGCACCTAAGTCCATGTTAGCACCTAAGAAAGTCTGATTTTCAGAAGTGCTGAGCACTTGAAGCTGTGACTTCAATGACAAAAAAATGCCATCACTGGAAAACATCATACTTTGTTCATACATAACTATAACCGAACTGCACCTTTTGTTCTAAGCCCTGTCATCATCTTCAGCTTGGAAACACCACAAAATATTGCACTCCCCAGCTTCAAAACCAAGATCCAATGAGCTAGATTTGCAAAATGCCCAGCTTCTGTTTGTAATATTATATGTAATATATATGTCTAGAGATGTTCTGGCATGTAGACTATATAATTATAGTTTACACATACTCAGATATCTGTACCTAATATTAATTGTATAATTAGAAATAGTTCTTGATCCTGACATAAAACTCCCATTGAAGTCTATGGGCTAAATTCTTCCCAAGTGTAATTTAATGTAAATTAGTTGGGTCATAGAGAAGATGAATTGGCCGAATGAGTGTTTGCATGTGTGAAGTTTGTAGGACTGGGTATTTAAACCCACTGCCCTGCTGATTCAAAGCATTTCTAGTCCATATTAAAATGGAATATTTTTGCTGATGAAGGAATATATGGGATGTATGGGAATGGTTGTGGGTTTTTTTTTATTATTACGTGGTGGTACTGGTGCATTTTAGTGGCTACAGGACCAGATTTTCCCCCTCCCTAGTTCTTTTCCTCTTTCAGCTACTTTGATTCATGTGTAGTCTGCTGAGGGCCCTGTCTGCTCCAATACTGCCGCATATTGCTCCATATATGCTGGCTTTCCTAATGAAAAGTTGCTTCTTCAGTTAAATTCCATGTTTCTCTTTTGAGTGTAAATGTAAGAACCAGTCTTCAGATTCTCCAGCTCAAAATAATGACCCAGCAGCAACATCCCCAGATCCCTAGCTGCCTTTGGCTTGTGGGCTCTGGCTTCCCCTAAGTGAAATGCCTGGGACACAAATGATATACCCAGAGTCCTCAGCCTGCTCACTAAATGCCTCCAGCTTTCTTTGGGAGAAGCCATTTTTTGGATGTCTCTCTCTCATGTGATTAGTATGATAAGAACCTGTGTATATGGAATGCATCAGAGCCTCATTGTGTCAATGCTAACGTGCCCTGACTTCAGTGTGCCCTGTGAATCAGGTATGGTGTCTCTCCGTGTGTGAGCATATAGGTTTGTGCACTTTGAGATCCCCTTTGTTCACATTTCTAAGGGAAATATTGTTCTTGTTAATTTATATCCAGGATAGTTCACTGAGGATGATTGATTCAAATGAACTCACTAGTTTACACGATTCGAATCTTGCACACTGCTCAAACATTGGCCAGAGGGAATCAAGTTTTTCTTCCATGCACTCAAAGTGGACAGTGACTTTCTAACAGATCCTCACAAAAGGAGGCATGGCCATTGGAAATCATGTCAATCAGGGCATGCATACTTAAGATAAGAAGTGCTGCATGACAAATACAAAGGTCCATAATCTACATGATAAATGACACCATGCTACATATCCCGGAATGAGAGGTTTCTTCTTGGGCCTGATAAGTAATGTGGCAAGAATGTCACAGCAAATCTGATTAAATAAGTTATCATATTGGGGTTAACATGCACTGACGCTGAATTTCTCCCAAGTTCCGGGGGATGGCTCAGATACAGAGTTTTGTGTGGGTTTATCTCTAGTAATGACATAGCATGCACAGTTGAAACCAGAGTTAAAGAGGAAGAAATTGCATTGTAGACATCAACGTGTTGTACTGCAGGACACGATGGTAGTCTAGTTGTTCATGAACTGCCTTATAGAATCATAGAAATGTAGAACTGGAAGGGGTCCTGCTAGGCCATCCAATCCAACACCCTGCACTGAGGCAGGATCAAGCATCACCCAGACTATCCCTGACAAGTGCCAGCCCAACCTGTTCTCAAAAACCTTCAGAGACGGAGACTTCACAACCTCCCCAGGCAACCTGCTCCAGTGCCCAACTACCCTTACAGTAAGGAAGTTCCTCCCAATATCTAACCCAAATCTCCCTTAATGCAATTGAAGTAATTTCTTCCTGTCCTGTCCTTCAGCTGCTCTAGTCCATGGCATGAAAAGAGAGCAAGGGATTAAAGTGCTAAATAAGACACTGTGCACTACAATACAAAAGAAACAGGACTAAACAGAAGTGTTGGATGCAGGAATGAGTGCCCAGCATAGGGATGATTTAAGAAAGTTATATATCAATCAATTAATAAATCTCAATATACAGTGTAGACAATGAACTGCCCATTATATTTTACAGCAGTATTTAGCAACAGATACACACATTCTCACGGCGTAAGCAGGTAAAAACGGGCACGTCGATCGCCATCTCATGTAACGCAGGAGAACTGAACTTCTATTTGAATGTCTCAGTACTGACATCTAGTGCCAAGTAAATGAATAGAAGGAAAATTTACCGACACTGCCCATTTTTAATATATCATTTGCAGATCATCACAGTATAGGGGGTTGTGCTGTTTTCAGAGTGCGGTTTGCATTAAAAAAAAGGGGAAATGAGCCCACTGAAGATGGCAAAACTGCAGAAGCTTCCTCACTGATGGGCAGTACATCTTGTGTTCAATGTGGGTTCATTTTAGGAGGCTATAATCTTATATAACATTATGGTTACACATCATCCGACTCATCCGTTTCACCCGGACCCATAACAAATTCACATTTAAACAACAAATATTTTGTCCAAACCATGGAAACAGCCATGGATGCTACGATGTCTCCCCAGTATGCCAAACTCTTCATGGCCGACGTCAAGGAATAATTTCTGGAAAAATGCACCACAAAACCAGTGATAAACCTGAGATGCATTGTTGATATTTTGATCCTCAGGACAGACTATTTAAACTCCGTCATAGATTTCTACCACAACTTCAACAACAACCACCCATCGATAAAACTCTCTCTAGACCAGCATCAACCTCCTCGACACCACAATAAGTTTCAGTAATGGATCCCAGCAGCCAACTATATACAAGAAACCCACAGATCACTACACTTACCTCACAGATCCAATAACCAGCTAAAGTTAGTCATTCACAAATCCTAATTTTTCACAAAATGAAATGAAGTTTTCATAGCTCAAAAATAAGTGGAGTGGAGTGGAGGTTAAGGATAATTTAGGCATGGCCCAATATCTAAACAAATACTTTGCCTCAGTCTTTAATGAGGCTAATGAGCTTAGGGATAATGGTAGGATGACAAATGGGAATGAGGATATGGAGGTAGATATTACCACATCCAAGGTAGAAGCCAAACTCAAACAGCTTAATGGAACTAAATCGGGGGGCCCAGATAATTTTCATCCAAGAATATTAAAGGAACTGGCACATGAAATTGCAAGCCCATTAGCAAGATTTTTTAATGAATCAGTAAACTCGGGGGTTGTACCGTACGACCAGGGCCGGCTCTAGATTTTTTGCTACCCCAAGCAAAAAAATTTTTTGGCTGCCTCCCCCCAGCCCTGGGCTTCCCACCGCACCCCCTGCCGCCCCAGCACTGGGCTCTCTCTTCCCACCCCGCATCCCCTGCCACCCCAGCACTGGGCTCCCCCCCAAACGTGGGATCCGCTACCAGCACACGGCGGCCAAGCCCTGGCCCAGCCGTGACTCTGTCCCCATACGGGTGGAGCTGCTGGGCGGCGCGGAGCGGGAGTACTTCCAGGTGGCGGTGCGGCTGCGGGGCGGCACGGCGCAGAGAACATGGCCCCCTCCCTGGGCTTCGCGGCGCTGCTGGTGGCCAAGGTGGATCAGTTTGTGCTCACCGCCCTCACCCCTGACATGCTGGCAGCTGAGGACCTGGAGAGCCACCCGGACCTGCTGCTCTTCAGCCTCACCACGCCCTGGCCCAGCCCCGGTGGGTGGGAAGGCGAGGATCTCCGGCTGCGGGGCTACCTGCTCAGCACTGACGAGCTCAGCCGGCTGCTCACCTCTTCACACACTCCAGGAGCCCCTCTCGCCGCCACCGCAGCCCAGGCTCGGCTCCAGGGGACCCCGCTTCCCTCCCTCCCCGGCTCCTCACACACTCTGGGCAGGGCTGCCCAGAGAATTCAGGGGGCCTGGGGCAAAGCAATTTCGGGGGCCCCTTCCATAAAAAAAAGTTGCAATACTATAGTAACATGTATTTGGAAATGTAAAAAATAACTAGTGAAATACATTCAAAAATTAATTTGTAATAATTTGAAAATACACTAAATACATTATTTAAAAACATTAAATGCTGTAATGGTATGTATACATTTGCAGTTACATAATGGGCTGTTGCTGGGTGATGGTGAGGGTTGGTGCCAATGGGCTGTCGCTGCCTGGGGGTGGCGCTGCTGTTGCCCAGGGCTGGGTGGGGAGCTGGACTCTGGGTTGGGGAGTGCCCGGCTCACAGGGGCTGGGCTCAGGGCTGTGGAGAGATGGGCTCGGGGGGGTGCCTGGCTCAGAGGGGCTGGGCTCGGAGCTGGGGGTCTGGGCTGTGGGGAGGATGGGGTTGGGGGGGGGGCGGGCTTAGAGGGGCTGGGCTCGGAGCTGGGGGTCAGGCCCCGGCCCCTTAACATGCCGCTTACCTCTCTCCCAAACATCGCTGCAGCCGCCTGGTGTCTCCAGCGGGGCCTGAGTTCCCGCCGCTCGGCCGCAGCTTGCAGCCCCGCCCCCTTACTGGCTGAGATGCTGGGGGATGGGGGAAGACGGAGGCGGGAGGAGCCTTGGACATACTCATGGGGGCCCCCAGGTGGCCCTGACTCTGGGAGCCCCTCTTGCTGCCGCCTCCGCCGCCGCCCGGGCTTGGCTCCAGGTGACTCCGCTTCTCTCCCTCTGCGCTCCTCATACAAGCTGCAGCGGCCGCGAGAGGGGCTCCCGGAATGTGTGAGGAGCTGGGGGGTGGGAAGGGAAGCGGGGCCCAGGATGCAGGGAGGGAGATGGGGTCCTGCTGCCGCTGCCACACCGAGTCTCCCCAGGGCAGCGCGGCATTTCCCGAGTGGGCTGTACAAGGCGCCGCCGGGGTGGGCAGGGGGCGCGGATCCCAGCTCGCGCTGACAGGGCAAGTGGCTGGGCCAGGGCTGGCTCCCGGCAATGCCGCCCCAAGCATAAAAATAAAAAATAAAAATAAAAAAGAGGGGCTGGAGTGCCGCCTCTTAGAAAGTAAAAAGAAGAATAGGAGTACTTGTGGCACCTTAGAGACTAACAAATTTATTAGAGCATAAGCTTTCGTGGACTACAGCCTACACTTAAGTGGGCTGTAGTCCACGAAAGCTTATGCTCTAATAAATTTGTTAGTCTCTAAGGTGCCACAAGTACTCCTATTCTTCTTTTTGCGGATACAGACTAACACGGCTGTTACTCTGAAACCTCTTAGAAAGTGCCGCCCCAAGCACATGCTTGGCGGGCTGGTGCCTAGAGCCGGCCCTGTGTACGACTGGAGGATTGCTAATATAGTTCCTATTTTTAAGAAAGGAAAAAAAGTGATCAGAGTAACTATAGGCCTGTTAGTTTGACATCTGTACTATGCAAGGTCTTGGAAAAAATTTTGAAGGAGAAAGTAGTTAAGAACATTGAGGTCAATGGTAATTGGGACAGAATACAACATGGTTTTACAAAAGACAGATTGTGCCAAACCAACCTGATCTCCTTCTTTGAGAAGGTAACAGATTTTTTTAGACAAAGGAAACGCAGTGGATCTAATTTACCTCGATTTCAGTAAGGCATTTGATATGGTTCCACATGGGGAATTATTAGCTAAACTGGAAAAGATGGGGATCAATATGAAAATTGAAAGGTGGATAAGGAACTGGTTAAAGGGGAGACTACAATGGGTCATACTGAAAGGTGAACTGTCAGGCTGGAAGGAGGTTACTAGTGGAGTTCCTCAGGGATCGGTTTTGGGACCAATCTTATTTAATCTTTTTATTACTGACCTTGGCACAAAAAGTGGGAATGTGCTAATAAAGTTTGCAGATGACACAAAGCTGGGAGGTATTGCTAATACAGAGAAGGACTGGGATATCATACAGGAAGATCTGGATGACCTTGTAAACTGGAGTAATAGTAATAGGATGAAATTTAATAGTGAAAAGTGCAAGGTCATGCATTTAGGGATTAATAACAAGAATTTTGGTTATAAATTGGGGATACATCAGTTGGAAGTAACAGAGGAGGAGAAGGACCTCGGAGTATTGGTTGATCACAGGATGACTATGAGCCGCCAATGTGATATGGCTGTTAAAAAAGCTAATGCGGTCTTGGGAGGCATCAGGCGAGGTACTTCCAGTAAAGATAAGGAGGTGTTAGTACCGTTATACAAGGCACTGGTGAGACCTCATCTGGAATATTGTGTGCAGTTCTGGTCTCCCATGTTTAAGAAGGATGAATTCAAACTGGAACAGGTACAGAGAAGGGCTACTAGGATGATCCGAGGAATGGAAAACCTGTCCTATGAAAGAGGACTCAAAGAGCTTGGCTTGTTTAGCCTAACCAAAAGAGGGCTGAGGGGAGATATGACTGCTCTTTATAAATATATCAGAGGGATAAATATCAGGGAAGGAGAGGAATTATTTAAGCTTAGTACCAATGTGGACGCAAGAACAAATGGATATAAACTGGACATTAGGAAGTTTACACTTGAAATTAGACCAAGGTTTCTAACCATTACAGGAGTGAAGTTCTGGAACAGCCTTCCAAGGGGAGTAGTGGAGGCAAAAGACATATCTGGCTTCAAGACTAAGCTTGATAAGTTTATGGAGGGGATGGTATGATGGGATAGCCTAATTTTGGCAATTAATTGATTTTTGATTATTAGCAGGTAAATAGGCCCAGTGGTCTGTGATGGGATGTTAGATGGGGTGGGATCTGAGTTATTACAGAGAATTCTTTCCTGGGTGCTGGCTGGTGAGTCTTGCCCACATGCTCAAGGTTTAACTGATCGCCATATTTGGGGTTGAGAAGGAATTTTCCTCCAGGGCAGATTGGCAGAGGGCCTGGAGGTTTTTCGCCTTCCTCCGCAGCGTGGGGCACGGGTCACTTGCTGGAGGATTCTCTGCACCTTGAGGTCTTTAAACCACGATTTGAGGACTTCAATAACTCAGACATAGGTTAGGGGTTTGTTACAGGAGTGGGTGGGTGAGATTCTGTGACCTGCATTGTGTAGGAGGTCAGACTAGATTAGGGTGACCAGATGTCCCGATTTTATAGGGACTGTCCCAATTTGGGGGTCTTTTTCTTATATAGGCTCCTATTACCCCCACCCCCGTCCCAATTTTTCACACTTGCTGTCTGGTCACCCTAGACTAGATGATCATCATGGTCCCTTCTGACCTTAAAGTCTATGAATCATGATAACTTCACAAAACTTGGCCCATTGTGAAATTTCTACTATTTCTGCCCGAAACTGCCAATACTAATATTTATATATTATTATTGTTGGGGCAACGAAGATCATGGCTCCATTGCGGTAGACATCATCACATGCCCCAAAGGTCCCTTGCGTAAGGCATTATACAAACACACACAATGATACCATGTCCACCATTTATTTGACCCACTCTCGTTCACAAATGGAAACATTTTCAAACTCCCCGACTCATACATAGTTGTGTATTTATTAGTATTTGGGCATACAGTAGTTTTGAAGAAAATAGGTTTTTAAACAAAAAAGTTGTTAACAATCTTTGATACTAGTGACCAGTTTCATATTGGCCACCAAAAGACTTACATATGAGACAAGTTTTCAATGTGAACCATGCTGCTGAGAACAGCCACTCAGGCCAATGAGAGTTGGTGAGGGCAGGGACCATGTGGCATTTACTTACTATGCTAGGTACTAAGTTTTCTAGCATAGCAACTTCCTATGAGTTTGCACATGTAGCTTTATATACAAACACTATTTACAGACACCTCAGGAAGTAAAAGCTGAAAGGGCCAGTCATATACCCGAAAGAAAGTGTAGCTGCTCCACAATACCCTTGGCTTGTCCATGGGACTAAAGTTAGATTAATACTGAGCGCTTTTGAAAATACCACCCTAAGTGAGTAGTTATGCACAGAAAATTCCATCGGCTCTTGGTTTTTTTTCAATGTTCAGTTTGCATTATTCATGCAAAATTCTGCTCTTGGCAGAAACAAGAATAAAATCAGAGTAACTCCATTCCAAATAATAAGGTCACTCCCTAGATCTATTTATGTATAACTGAGGACAGATTTGACCCATGATGTTTATTTTTCAATTAAAATCACTTATAAAAATTATTTTCTTATTTAACAATATTCAACTACATGTACATTTTAGAAATTCAAATAAGTGAAAAGAAAATGCAGAAAAATACCTCAGATCAGTGCGTCTTGGAAAAAGCTTTTTCTTTCCATTAAAATATATTTCAAATTCATCAGTCTTCAGCCTGTGTGCATAGTCAATGTAGGCAGACACCTCCTGACCACGAGAATTTCGGTCACGAATGAAGATTATGGACTGGAAAAAACAGAGAACTCCACAAATAAGAAATACAAAAAATAAATTTCTAAAATGCATTTTCATTTGCACCACTGACTTTTACAATTCATTCCCTTTTTATTTTGGCCTGATTTTTGAAGGAGCGCAGGGCTGGATTTTAAAGTGCTCAGCACCCAAAGTTGGGGCCAGATTTTCAAAAGAGTTCAGCTTCCATTTAGGCAACTAAATACAGACCAGATTTGTAAAAGTTAATCAACATTCAGCATCTCCACATCAGACACTTATGACCAGATTTTCAAAAGCACTCAAATGTGCTGAGCTCTTTTGAAAATCTGGCCAGGTATTTTGATGTCTAAATGAGAGAAGAGTCCTTTTGAAACTCTGCACCATAGAGTATACTGCATAATACATAACTCCAAAGAGCAACTTCCAGAATTAAATAAAATTAATTAAAGAGAATATAGCATGCTAATAACTAAAACAGAGTGATAACTTATATTGAAATAGAAATGGACTAGAGCGCATCCAGATCTGAACTTCTCTACAGTTTGGGGTGTTCAGATCTATGATTCTGATCTCACCCAGTACACAGATAAGGTCCAAAAGAAAAGTTTGAATCCAGAATAGCATCTGAAATTTTAAGTAGCATATGTGTGTTGGATCTATGGTTTGGTTTGGGACATCTCTGTACATTAAAAGGCAACATATATTCAGCTCAACACTCATAGCCAAGTTAAATACACACAGAAAGGTTACTTATTGGTAATTCTGTCTGTCATAGTCCTCTCTTCCTCTATTCTACCACTAGACTCAATGTTATGGCTCCAATTATCAGGAAGTAGGAGGCAAAAACTGTCAGCCACCCAAGATAAGCTCCAGTCCACCCCCACCACCATAACCCTCGGCCTATTAGCGAGTATCAGAACAAAAAAATTTATTGTTAAAGAAAATCTGTGTATTGATCCAAGTGGTAGCCTTGAGAAATTCAAATTTACAAGTCATACATTGCTTACTGTACATCCCCTCTCTCCTGTCCTACTCAGTAACCATTATGCTTAGTTATTATACCAACCAGTAATCTTCAGAGAAGAACTTACCTAGAATGCAACTAGGAGCTCTGAGCAGCTGAACTCTGATTCCACCATAGAGAACAAGTCCAATTAGTAGGGGCACATTAAAGCCTTCCCCCTCACAATCAAAGGTTTCTGAACCCCTATTACCTCTCAGCATTGGTTTTCATTTTTCTTCTTGTGATTTATCGTTTTCATCCCAATGGAATGAATGGGGGAAGTTGGGTCAGTGAGGACCCAATAGGGTTACTTGGAGGCAGGGTTAGGCAGGAATCAGATAGAACAGAAAAAGAAGCCTGCAGCGAAATCTCTTTTGGGAAGAATAGAAGGAACCACAGAGCATCTGAAAATGAAGAGACTGCCTGTGAAAGGAGGATGATTGGCAGAAACCCCTCCAGTAGGAATTGCAGGATAGGGTGGAGGAGGAGGTCACCAGCAAAGAGGGCAAGTCACATGGACTGAGGAAAAAGGATCTTTGTGGGATTCAGAAATTTCCTAACCACTTTGTCTTGCTCCTCCCTAAAGAGCTTTAGGCCCCTGTATGGTAAGTCCACCAATTCAGTTTTCGATCCTACACATTCCAATAGTGAAGTCAGTGTGGCAATGGGCCAGTGGATAGACCTATATATCTGGTGGCAATCCTGGGCCTTCAAGGGAATCCACTCCTAATGGCTTAGAGGGATTACTCATTGGGATGCTAGTGTCAGGGCCCTGAGACAAGCATGATAGACTATCTTCCCTTGGTTTTTCTTCCTTGCAAGAGGAGGGCGGAAAGTAGAGGAAGGTTTAGTAGGCCAGGAGGAGCGAGGCAACTCTTTCTCAACACTTCCACAATGCAAAAGAAGAATTGGCAGGACAGGAGTGGACTGGGACTTCTATAGCTTGGATGATTGATTGTTCTTGCCTCCTGGTCCCTAAAGGTTATCAGATAGCAGAGTATCGATTAGACCAGGGGTTGGCAACGTTTGGCACGAGGCTTGCCAGGGTAAGCACCCTGGCAGGCCGGGCAAGCACCCTGGCAGGCCGGGCCAGTTTATTTACCTGCTGACACGGTAGGTTCAGCCGATCGCGGCCCCCACTGGTCGCGGTTCGCCATCCCGAGCCAATGGGGGCGGCGGGAAGCGGCGGCCAGCACATCCCTCACCCACGCCGCTTCCCGCCACCCCCATTGGCCCGGGATGGCAAACCGTGGCCAGTGGGGGCCGCGATCGGCCGAACCAGCCGCGTCAGCAGGTAAATAAACTGGCCCGGCCCGCCAGGGTGCTTACCCTGGCGAGCCGCGTGCCAAACGTTGCCGACCCCTCAATTAGACCATAAATTTGGTTTTTTACCCAGCTGAGATCTGAGTGGGTTTTTTTTGTACATCTAAGAAAAAGGGCAACCTTATCATATCGAACTCTTATAACAAATATTCTTTATTTTAACATCACTAAACTGCTCTAACATAATGGTGTCTCTGGCAAACCATTGGGTTATTCTTAGAACACTTCTCCTTTTCTACCACATTCACACTCAGCTTCCATAAAACATTGTGTTAACGCACTTTGCATCTTTTGTACCATAAGCATCTCTAATTGATAGATCCAGAAGAACCTTTCAATACCAGGATACCTCCAGCTACTTCAGCATAATGCTGACTTCTCCCATCCCCAGCACACTCAACCTTGTGAGATCCATAATTGAGCTGAGTTTTATGATAAATCAGAAAAAAATGTTTCTTTTTAATTGGCAATAAGTGCAACTACAGTACACTACAGCTGTGATTAGATAAAAGACTAGAAGCTTGTCATAAATATCTGAACAATTGATTCATCATCTCTTTAAAAATTCAGAAGTTACAGTTTAAATAACTTGAATTACATGGGATAGTCCAATAATAAAAGAAAAAAGTTAGCAAAATGCATGTACTGTCTGCAGTATAAAACATAAAGGACATCTTTCAACTATCTTCTGATTATCATATTAATTTCCTTAAATAGGTGTTCACATATAATCAACAATAAATCAATACAGATCTACAGTAAAGTCAATAACTGTCCCTATTAATGTCCTCAAAACTTCTTTTGAACTTCAAACACACAATCAAAAATATTCAAAACAGAAATTTCCTGTGATAAAGGTACAAAGGATTCCCGCTGCAAACTAAAAGCTTTTGATCCTATCTCATCTGTCAGCATTGTTTTTCATTTTTCTTCTTGTGATTCATTTCTAACCACCTATAAAGCTTTCATTCATAAAACTATGAATGTGCTTGAATTTTCTTAAGATGTTCTGTCACTTTTTAATTTTGCCACACCTTTCTGCCTCAGAGAAGGATTTTTATAAGTTTGTATGTCATTTTTATTAACTGAAATGATCAACCGAGAATAAAGCTTTCATGTTAATTTAAAAAAAAAAACAGCAAATGTGAAATTTAAAACTTCCTTTCTACAGTTCTCTTTACTTTTCACTACAGCTTCCTTTATTATAAATTTTAATGTATCCTATTGCTAGTAGAAGAAACACAGATATTCATTTACCGGTAATCAGTTGCCTCCTGAATAGAGCTGGTTGGGAATTTTCCAACACAACTTTTTTGCATCTGAAAGTGTCAATTCACCAAAACCAAAACTGTTTGTGAGACAGCATCCATTCAGTTTCAGTTTTTCACTTTTTGTTTTGAAACTTTAGTTAATTTATACTAAAAAATTATTTAAATTTTTTTAAAAGGCATGCAATATTTAAGATCACTAAACATCTTGATGTAGAAAGATCTCAGATGAGAGAAAAAACTATTTTAATAATTAGACAAAATTTTAAAACTAAAGGAACTATAATGCTAGATCCAACAGCAGAATAGACAGAAAAGATTATGTAAATATTAGCCACAGGACATCAAAACTGCAGAAAAGATTTCAAACTCTATAAGCCACAGTCAATTTCAAAACCTTCAGAAAGACCCACTTCATGACTCTTTTGATAGAGCAAAACATCTTCACAGCTTTAGACAGACACAGCTTTGCAACACACATAATAGACTCTGTTAAGGATGGTGTTTTTGAAACAGCTAATGTAATCATTTGCTGAAAAGGAAAGAAAAACCTTCCTATTTCAAAATAGTTTTGAAAAGGGACACTTAAATAGGGTAGTTTAGGCCTAAAATGTGACCTGCAGTACACTGACATTATAATTTGTCAGAGATTAGCATACAAGTTTATTTCTCTATGGGCTGAACACCAGAACTATCACAACAAAGTACCACCCTCACCATTAGTGTAAGTAGATGTGAGGTTGAAGATGTTGAAGTTAATGGAGTTGTGCTTGATTGCTCCAGCCATAAATTTGGCCCTTTGGAATATACAAGCTTGCACATTCCTGCAGAAAATCATCACTGATATTAGTGCAATTAGAGAGACACATAATTCATCCCTTGTGTTGAAAATGAAAGAAATCAGTTGTCTGCCAATCTGAAAATCCAGTGCATATTAGGGTGTGCTTTTGTGTGTGATGGAGACAAATAACAGTTTTAAAAAGCTGCATTAAAGGCCTGTGACTCACCCAAAAGAGCAAGGAACACATTTTCTTCTTCTTCTTCTAAACACTAGATGTGTCTCAAAAATGTGGCTACAGTATTTGGAATGATGCCAGAAGTTGTGCTGTTCCAGTATTGACGTTGGAAGAGGATCCAGTAGCGGGATAATGGGGTAAGCGTTGTAAGTGGTGCTAGTGTGTGAGCCAGTGTCTGTGGAACATGCCAGGGCAGCTCCTGGCTCCCCAGAACAGATTTTGCCGCGGAATGGAAAATTAATTTTAAATCTTCCTTATTGAGGTTCAAGGAGCTCATAGAAAAAGCTTTGACTCTCAGCAGGGGCACCATAGAAAGTCTAAAACTCTGGAGAAGAAAGATGACGCCTTTGCAGAACTTCTGTGAGAGACTGTTGAAGAGTTAGGGATGGGCAAATATGTTGTACCTAATTTTGAATCTCCTTGAAAATCATAGGTTGGAAATTAAGAAGAGGACTCAAACCAGTTTGCTGCTCCTCTCTGTTGACATGAGTATTTTTCCCTTTTAGCTTGGTGAACCGAACACCCCCATGTTGGATCAGATCACCTTAGGCATCATATTTTTACATTTTTCTGTTCAAGGTACTTGGCGAGATAACAATGTTTTGGTTATTCCAATTCTCTGTTTGTATATGTATGATCCATCGGTGCTCCATACAGACAAAAGTAGAACATATATGTGGAGTTGTACCTTAGCCATGAAAAGTATTGTAGGCATTTTCTCCAGGAGCATATTTGTACTCTACGAAAATGTGAGTGGAACAAAACTATGAATGCTCAAACTAGTTCGGAAAAATAATGGCCTACCCCAAACTTCTGTTTATTTTTAGAACTAAATTCACTCAATCTTTTTTTAACTTTCTGAAATATTACTTATTTTTTTCCTAGTATTGTCGCTGTCTTTGTTTGCCTCTTAATTTAGAGGTTCACGAAGGGTGTTGTCTCAAGGCCTGATTCTCCTCTCTCTTAGATCCTGATTCAAGGCCTATGAAAGTCAACAGAAAAACTTTCTGACTTTCATAGGCTTTGGATCATACCCCACACAGGTGTAAATTACAAGCACTGCTACTGAAGTCAGCGGAGTCACACTGGTATAAACTGGTGTAAGTTAGAGGAGAATCAGGTACAGAGGATTTCCAACTTAGTCACAAGCACACTACCAGAAATTTATCGAGACAGCCTTTTTCCGCGAGATTCATAGCCAACTTGTTCACATTCGAGAGGTTTCAGTGAGCTTGGATAAGCATGCAAACTTTTGGGAACATATCTGAACCAAACCCAAACTACAAACCTTGTCAGAGTCACACACCATTACACAACCTGGCCTATAAATCTATATATTGACAAATACTGTAAATGGTGGGAGGACATTATGTTAGGCCTAGTCCACACCCAATGACTCACAACGTTCCACCTTAGCCTCCAGGATAAATTTCTAAACCGAATAGGGCTTTAAGCGATGTTTCAGCAAACTAATTGCAAGTAAGGACAAAAAAGTGTGTGGACTTTGTGTCACACTCAGAATCCTTAAAAGAAAAAAATCTTATTGAAAAACTCTACATGTCAGAAGAACACACAACTCTCCTTTTTGCCACCATTTTAGTAAACACAATAGGTCTGATTCTCATATCTACTAACCACTATCCACTTCTCTAGCAGTGCAAACGGATCTTGAAATGAGCACACATTATATTTTCATCCACCATAAGATCCCTTTTTCAACTACAGTGGTGTAAAGTGGCCTTAGTGTATATGAGAATCGGGCCCAATAACAGATTGATTTATGCACTGCCTGGAGAGGACAATCTGCATGTTTCCAAACAAACAAACCTGATCAAATCAGTGGTTAAAGAACTAAGATTAATTAATTTGGGAGTCTGATCCGAAGTCCATTGGCTGCAATGGGCTCTGGATCAGACCCTTGGTACATGGCAAAACATTATGAGAAGAACAGTGACTTGCATAACCTACAACAAGTTACATAATCTCTCTGTGCCTCATTTTTCTCTTCACTAAATTGGTGCTAATATCTGTCTCTAATACTTTGCAGTCCTCAAAGTGAAAATGTATTCTTATTACTGCTGTAAGTCCTCTGGCCTGAAGCCTTAGTCCTGGTCTACACTACGAGGTTAGGTCGAATTTAGCCGCATTAGGTCAATTTTATAAATAATGCATATACACAACCAACTCCGTTCCGTCAACCTAAAGGGCTCTTAAAATTTACTGCTGTACTTCTCCCCGGCGAGGGGAGTAGCGCTAAAATTGACCTTGCTGGGTCGAATTTGGGGTAGTGCAGATGCAATTCGACAGTATTGGCCTCCGGGAGCTATCCCAGAGTGCTCCAATGTGACCGCTCTGGACAGCACTTTCAAACTCCGATGCACTAGCCAGGTACACAGGAAAAGCCCCAGGAAATTTTGAATTTCATTTCCTGTTTGATCAGCGTGGCAAGCTCAGCAGCACAGGTGACCATGCAGTCCCCCCAGAACCGCAAACGAGCTCCAGCATGGAGCCAACGGGAGACACTGGATCTGATTGCTGTCTGGGGAGAAGAATCTGTTCAGGCCGAACACCGATCAAAAAGAAGAAATGCTAATATATATGCCAAAATTGCACAGGGCATGGTGGACAGAGGCTACAACAGGGACACACAGCAGTGCCATGTGGAAGTTAAGGAGCTCAGGCAAGCCTACCAAAAGACAAAGGAGGCAAACGGTCGCTCCGGGTCAGAGCCCCATACATGCCGGTTCTATGATCAGCTGCATGGCATTCTGGGGAGGGACCCCACTACTACCCCACTACTGTCCGTGGACATCTGCAAGGGGGTAGTCTCACATAACAGGGAGGAGGATTTTGTGGATGAGGAAGAGGAGGAGGACAAGGAGAATGTGCAGCAGGCAAGCAGTGAATCTGTTCTCCCCAGCTGCCAGGGCCTTTTCATTACCCTGGAGCCAATACCCTCCCAAGATGGGATCCTGGATCCTGAAGCCAGAGAAGGCACCTCTGGTGAGTGCACAGTTGTAACTACAGTACAGGGTTTAAAAGCAATTGTGTTTAATGTTTGATTTGCCCTGAAGACTTGTGATGCATTCGCGGACAGTACAGCTACTGGAAAAGTCTGTTAATGTGTCTGGTGATGGAGCAGGAATCCTCCAGGGACATCTCCATGAAGGTCTCCTGGAGGTACTCTGAAAGCCTTTGCAGAAGGTTTCTGGGGAGGGCTGCCTTATTTCGTTTTCCATGGTAGGACACTTTACCACGCCAAGCCAGTAGCAAGTAGTCTGGCTTATGTGCCACAAAGCATGGCAGCAAATGGTCCTGGGTTTTGGTCGCATTCAAGCAACATTCAGTCTATATCTTTCTGTGTTAGCCTCAGGAGAGTGATATCATTCATGGTCACTTGGTTGAAATAGGGGAATTTTTCTAAGGGAACAGTAAAAGGACCCCGTTCATGCTGGGCTGTTTGCGCTTGGCTAAAACGGATCATCCCTGAGAATAGCTATGTGGTGGGGGGGAGGGGTGAAGGGATCATTCCAGAGAATAACCACGCGGTGGGATGGGGGAAGGTGTGTGCTGCACATCCACCCGAAAACCACAGCCCTTCCTTTTAAATGGCAAACCCAACTGGCATTGCTTGCTATGAGAAAGGAGGGCGCTGCAGTTTGAAAACATTCCCACATGTTAAGAAGCCAACCCCACGTACCCTTTGGCTTACCATGGCTGCCTGGAAACCAAATTCTGTTGCCCAGCCATGTGTGATGTCTCATCATACCGACAGGTGCTCAATATAAAAGGCAAAATGCGACCTCGTACCTAAAGCACATGTGCTGTCTGCTGTGAATTGCTTGATTCACTGTGAAAGAGTCTTCCTTTTGTTCTCAGAAATGTATCATCTTAAATTTTACTCTCCCTTTTTATCCCCCCGCAGGTGCAAATGTTTCTATGCTCCCCCTATCATTTCCATCCCCAAGGTTATCGCAGATTAGAAGGCGAAAAAAACGCACTCGTGATGACATATTTTCCGAGCTCATGCAGTCCTCCCGCACTGATAGGGCAAACGGACATGATGAGGCATCTGGTGGAGCTGCAGGAAAGCCAACAAGAGCACAGACCGCTGCTGCATCCACTGTATAACTGCCTACCCTCCTCCCCAAGTTCCGTATCCTCCTCACCCAGATGCCCAAGAACACGGGGGAGTAGGGGGAGGGAGAGAGGCTCTGGGCACCCAGCCACTCCACTCCAGAGGATGGCCCAAGCTACAGAAGGTTGTCATTCAAACAGTTTTGATTTGTAGTGTGGCTACAATAAGCAATGTGGCCTTGTCTTTCCCTGCTCCCCTCCTTCCCTACCCCACCCGGGCTACTTGGTCAGTTATCTCACTTTTTTTTAATTAATAAAGAAAGAATGCATGGTTTCAAAACAATAGTGACTTTATTTCCTTTGCCAGCTGTGATCGAAGCGGGGAGGGTGGTTGGCTTACAGGGAATTAAAATCAACAAAGGGGGCAGGTTTGCATCAAGGAGAAACACATGCAACCGTCACACCATAGCCTGGCCAGTCATGAAACTGGTTTTCAAAGCCTCTTTGATGCGCAGCGCACCTAACTCTGCTCTTCTAATCACCCTGGTGTCTGGCTGCTCAAAATCGGCTGCCAGGTGATTTGCCTCAACCTCCCACTCCGCCATAAATGTCTCCCCTTTACTCTCACAGATATTATGGAGCACACAGCAAGCAGCAATAACAATGGGAATGTTGGTTGTGCTGAGGTCTAACCTAGTCAGCAAACAGCGCCAGCGAGCTTTTAAACGTCCAAAGGCACATTCTACCACCATTCTGCACTTGCTTGGCCTATAGTTGAACTGTCCAGGCTGCCTGTGTACAGCTTCATGAGCCATGGGAGCAAGGGGTAGGCTGGGTCTCCAAGGATAACTATTGGCATTTCAACACCCTCAATGGTCATTTTCTGGTCTGGGAAGTAAGTCCCTTCTTGCAGCTGCTCGAACAGCCCGGAGTTCCTAAAGATGCGAGCCTCATGCACCTTTCCCGGCCATCCCATGTTGATGTTGGTGAAACATCCCTTCTGATCCACCAGTGCTTGCAGCACCATTGAGAAGTACCCCTTGCAGTTTATGTACTGGTTGGCAAGGTGGTCCAGTGCCAAGATAGGGATATGCGTTTCGTCTATCGCCCCACCACAGTTAGGGAACCCCATTGCAGCAAAGCCATCCACTATGACCTGCACATTTCCCAGAGTCACTACCCTTGCTAGCAGAAGATCAGTGATTGCATTGGCTACTTGGATCACAGCAGCCCCCACAGAAGATTTGCCCACTCCAAATTGATTCCCAACTGACCGGTAGCAGTCAGGTGTTGTAAGCTTCCACAGGGCTATCACGACTCGTTTCTCAATTGTCAGGGCAGCTCTCATCTTGGTATTCCGGCGCTTCAGGGTGGGGGAAAGAAACTCACAAAGTTCCAGGAAAGTGGCCTTACGCATGCGAAAGTTTTGCAGCCACCATGATGTCCCAATTACCACATCCCATGCTTTCAGGAACGTCTGTGTCCATGTCCTCCTCACAAATGTCCTCGTGCTGGCATCTCCTAGCCAGGTTCTGCACATACTGTAGTATAATGCACGAGGTGTTTACAATGCTCACAACAGCAGCGGTGAGCTGAGCGGGCTCTATGCTTGCCGTGCTATGGCGTCTGCCTGGGTAACCCAGAAAAAAAGGTGCAAAACGATTGTCTGTCGTTGCTTTCACGGAGAAAGGGAAGACTGATGACATGTACCCCAAACCACCCATGACAATGTTTTTGCCCCATCAGGCATTGGGAGCTTAACCCAGAATTCCAATGGGCAGCAGAGACTGTGGGAACTGTGGGATAGCTACCCACAGTGCACTACTCCGTGAGTCGATGCTAGCCACGGTATTGAGGACGCACTCCACCGACTTAATGCGCTTAGTGGGGACATACACAATCGACTGTTTAAAATCACTTTCTAAAGATCGACTTCTATAAAATCGACCTAATTTCATAGTGTAGACATACCCTTAGAGAGAAGGCAGCTCACTACTGCCATCTGTTGGTGACCCCTTTTGCCTTTGAAAATCTCCCCCTAGTACAGCTGGTAAGGTTTTTTGTTTACAAGCGTAGGGCCAATCAGAGGGGCGGCCAGGAGATCCATTTGGCCTGGGCCTCAAGCTCAAAGGGGGCATCAAATTTAGAAACTTGTTAAATTTTTGGCATTTGATAAGTTTCACAACTTGTTTTCATGCGCATCCCTATCGGACGAAAATGTGACACACTCTCTCAGCTTAGAAGCGCAAATTTAAGCAAATAAGAGATGTGATGTGGTAAAAGACATAATTTTTTTGTTAACTGATATAGATTTTGTCATATTAAAGAGTTCATAAATATTAATACAAATATATCGGTTCTGATGGTACAAGATTAGACCACATGTCATCATTTTTTATTTTTATTATGGCTAGGGGCCTCAAAAGCTGGAAGTGGCCCGGGCCTCTCTGGACCTCTGAGAGGCCCTGTACAAGCATCAACATCACAAAAACCAGTCATTACCATATCTATTAACTGGGATCTTTGTTGACAGTCTCAGGTAAGAGACCAACTGCTTAAAGGTGGCCCCTTTTGGTCAAGTTGGAGATACCTAGGATGGTATTAGGAAATTCTTAACACAAGCAGGATAGTGCTATAGAGTCCCGTTGCTCTAGCAGCTAGTGCAATGGGCGTGGGACTCTATAAGGACAAATGCAATGATGAGTGGTTACTTAGCGATACCCTCATGAGGAATCCATTAACCTAACCTTGCAGAAATGTTAGGAAATATTATTAGCCCAGCCTCACAATCTGTTCACCAGCCCTTTACCATAGGGATGAAAAAAGAAAATTAACATTTCAATCTCCAGTAAAAAAACAAAACAAAACCCCCAACCAATTACTCTTTCTTTGCCAGTGGGTGAGTAGAATTTTGCAAGGCTAAACTAGACTCTCGTGGGAAAATTTTATACACCATATGTTGTCACTGGTTTTCTGAAGACACAGTAGCAAAAGATATCCCCACAGCTGGGAACTGTACACAGGTTCTGATTCAGCAAGGCACATGGGCTTAACTCCAAGAACTCACTTAAGTCTGTCAGTACTCAGCAAAGCCTGTGAGCATGTGCTTAAGTCCCATTTGAATGGAACTTTAGCATGTGCTTAAGGGCTTTGCTGAATTGGGACCTACGAGTTGGCAAATAAGCCACTGTGATCTATGAGCCACATTACTGAGAGATCCGTCTTATGGATTCAAGTTAAGTGTGGTATAGAAGATAGAATATGGGAAAATTAAGAGGCCAGCCCTGCTGTCTGGTGAAACATACTTCTAAGAAAAGTATTTTAAAGTATGCCTAATGGAAGGTAAATGGCAGGAAAGCAAAGACAGACAATATTTAGGTCAATTATTAATTATTAATTCTCTTTTCATGTGGACAGTATCACAGGTGGGGCCCCAAGGGCCCAAGCAGAATTTGACTGAAAGGGACAGGCTTAAAATGCATTATAAGTTAAAATATATGTTTAATGACTAGCAATTTATTTTTGTTGCACCGTGTTTGGCCTTATTTGCCACCTGAAGATCATGTTACATCTAATAGAAATACCAGTGAGCAGTGAAAGAAAGGCGCTCACCTCCATATCTTTAAAACAGATGCCATTCATGTCTGCTCTGCAAATAGGAATACATTCCTGACCCTGACCCCTCACAGGAGTGAAAACTGTTTAAAATGTAGCCTTCCATTTTTTGATTTTATCTTTAACTAAATTTTATTTTTAGTGGGGGAAGTGTGAGGCTTAATTTTTTATAAACTAATTGAAACATTCTAGTAAACTAAGGTGTAAAATGAATCTCTAACTTGCTGTGCACACATTTTCACTGTGTTCACACTTTCATCTGGAAATACTGTTCTCTTTCTTATTCTAGCTTTGAGATTTTTCTAAAACGTGTAATAGTAATACATCAGTCTCCTTTTCCTATGCTCAAAAATGCCAATTGGTTCTTCAGAAAACACATATCTTTTACTTACCTATAATTCTACAAAAGAATTCAAAAGAAGGTGCATGAGAATAAGCACAGGATCACTGCAGACTTTAATCCCGAGTTCTTCTAATACATCCAAAATAAGCAGGATGTGGTCTAAGGGCAAGTGCAAGTCAAAAAACGGAGATCTTACCATAGCAAAAAAAGTAAAATGTATGTTTGTCTTGGTTTTTCCTCACTTAAAATACCTCCAAGCCCTGACCATTTTAATTAGCTCAAGATCACTTATAAACTTTCACGTTTTAGGATCTAAATGTTGGCTTCCATTCCCCTAAACAGCAGTGATTGATGCTAGTTTGGAACAGCGAAAGAAATACTCTTTGATACTTTATTAGAGTTAGCAGAAATAGCCAAACAAAAACCCAGCAGTAATATAAAGCAGATATGTACTCTATCTTGGGTTAAACGTGTAAAACTCTTTTGTGGTTCTTAGTGCTCAGAGGAACCTATTTCATATTGGTGTTGCAGGAATAACATTGTGTCGAGACCACACAGATGCTAAAATCATTACTCAAGGCGCAATAGTACAATTCTTAGCTATGCAGAACTTTCACTGAGTTACCTGGGAGTTCTCTGGGTTGAAGGACTGCAGGATCAGGCTCTTATTAAAAGACCACCTACATCCTGTCGACTGTGTGCTAGATTTAGGTACAATAGCTTAGGGAGTCTTTTCAATCTGTTCAAGCAGTTAGGCAAGATACCAAGCACGGGGCTGCTCTTGCAGTTCAGGCCCTGGGATTCTGGAGATATAGGGCAAGTCTGCACTCCTGCGCTACATCAGCACAGCCACACTGATGCAGCTGCGCTCCTGTAGCATGTCTGGTGAAGATACGCTATGCTGACAGGAGAGCGCTCTCCTGTCCACCTCCACGAGAGGTGGAAGCTATGTCGACGGGGAGTGCCTCCTGCCGACATAGCGCAGCGTGGACAGCACTGAAGTCATTGTAACTTACGTCGCTTGGGGGGTGTGTGTGTCTTTTTCACACCCCTGAGCGACGTAAGTTACATCAACTTAAGTGGTAGTGTAGACCAGCCCCTAGATTCAATTCCTAGCTCTGCCACAGCCTTCTTGTGTGTCATTTAGAGACACATTTTAAAAGGAGCTAAGGAGCCACATTTTTAAGTGCTCCGCACTAAAATCTGGACCCAGATTTTCAAAATTGCTCAGCACCCAGAAGCTCCCACTGTGACACTTATGGCCAGATTTTCAAAAAGACTCAGAACCCCAACTTGCTGAGCACTTGTGAAAATCGCACCATATATTTTGGTATTTAAGTGGGGGCTGAGCTCTTTGAAAATGTGGCTGCAACTGCACATGCTGAGCTGTGTTATTTACTCATTCACATAAGACAAGAACCAACGAAATTAATAGGCAGCAGGTTTAAAACAAACAAAAGGAAATACTTCTTCACACAACACAGTCAACCTGTGGAACTTGCTGCCATGGGATATTGTGAAGGCCAAAACTATAAAGGGGCTCAAAAAGAATGAGATAAGTTAATGGAGGATAGGTCCATCAATGGCTATTGGCCAAGATGGTCAGAGATGTAACTCCATGCTCTGGGTCTTCCTAACCTGTCACTACCAGAAGCCAGGGGTGCTGGAACAATTTTTATTGTGGGGAGTGCTGAGAGCCATTGAACCAAAATGTAAACCCTATATATGATGGAAACCACTTCAAGCCAGGGACTGTGGCAGCACCCCAAGCACCCCTAATTCTAGCACCTTTGCCAAAAGCTGGGAGTGGACGACAGCAGATGGATCACTCAATGATTGCCTGTTCCATTAATTCCCTCTGAAACACCTGGCACTGGGTTAGATGGACCATTAGTGTGACCCAGTATGGCCGTTTTTATGTTCTTTAGAAAAGCCAGCCTTTAAACCCTCTGTGCCCCAGTTCCTCATCTGTAAAATGGGGATAATAATCCTTCTTGTCTGTTTAGCTTGTACACTCTTCAGGACAGGTACTGTTTTACTATATTTTTGTACAGTGCTTAGCTGAATTGAGGACTCTAAAAACTACCCCATCAATAACATCAGCATAGAAAGCAGCCATATGCTAGAAAGTACCATTGGTTAATGTGACAGCCCTTGCACTCCAAAATGGGTGTGGTCTTTGAGATATCCCAAACTAGCTGGCATCAAATAAGCCTCATGTGATAAACTGCTGTTATTTGTTAATAATAGCAACCAACAGCTGTCAATATATTTCAGCTGACTTGTGTCTTTCTCGACAATTCTTTGTATGTGTTTAGTTTGTGTGATGCTAGGCACATATACACACCAGAAAGTTCAGAGGCACACAAAGTAAAAGAAAAGAAAAGAAAAGCTAACCAGACTTTTTGAACTTGAAGCAGGGTTTGTGGGAGAGAATGGCTGGCCGAGAAGCAGATGTTCTAGCTATTAACTCTCCAGAAAAAAAGTATGGTTATCCTACCGAAGAAGAAACATTTGCTGTGTATGTGAAGCATGTGCTTCCCAGTCACCTATTTATTCTTAGTGTTCAGCAGCTGCTCTCTAACTGGAAGAAGTTCTATGGACTCTGGATTTGCTTTTCTGTATAAACACGGTGTCGACTTGGTTTGGAACCAGTGTTCAGACTGAGAACAACAGACTGCTGAGATGAGAGTATAGGTTAATTCTGTCGGTGTTAAAATAAAGGAGCTTATTAAAAACGGGAATCTTACTCAGATGGTTAATCGATAACAGGAAAATTTGCACTCAAATGCATTCAGAATCCAAATTTCATTAAGAAAAACAATACAACTTCAGCTCCAGCAGAGAGAAGATGGCCCTCTCCATACTGTAACCATGCATGAAACCATGTTTAAACAGGAGCAAGACCAAGGACAGGGTAGGCCCATTACTCAATGAGGGGGGAAGACAATAACAGAAAATGTGGAAATGGCAGAAGTGCTTAATGCCTTTTTTGTTTCAGTTTTCACTAAAAAGGTTAGTAACAATCGGATGTCTAGTGCAGTGAATGGCAGTGAAAATGAGGTAAGAGCTGAGGGAAACAAGAAGTTAAAAATTACTTAAATGAGTTAGACGTCTTCAAGTTGGCAGGGCCGAATGAAATACATTCTAGAATCCTCAAGGAGCTGACTGTGGAAATATATGAGCCATTAGCAATTATCTTCGAAAACTCATGGAAGACAGGAGAGATTACAGACCAGCCAGCTTAACTTCAGGATCTGGAAAGATAATAGAGCAAATAATCAAGCAATCAATCTGCAAACACCTAGATGATGATAAGGTGGTAAGTAACAGCCAGCATGGATTTGTCAAGAACAAATTATGTCAAACCAACCTAATAGCTTTCTTTGACAGTGTAACATGCCTTGTGGATAGGGGGTAAGTGGTAGATATGGTATAGCTTGACTTTAGTAAGGCTTTTGAGACTGTCTCGCATGACCTTCTCATAAACAAACTAGAGAAACATAGCCTAGAGGAGCTACTATAAGGTGGTGCATAACTGATTGGAAAACTGTTCTCAGAGAGTAGTTATCAGTGGTTCACAGAAGGGCATATCGAGTGGGGTCCCACAGGGATCAGTTCTGGGTCTGGTTCTGTTCAATAGTTTCATAAATTATTCAGATAATGGCATAGAGCAGGGGCGGGCAAACTTTTTGGTCTGAGAGCCGCATCGGGTTTCGTAAATTGTATGGAGGGCCGGTTAGGGGAGGGGGTCGTGGCCCAGCCCCCACCTCCTATTGCCCCCACCCCCCAGGACTCCTGAGACTGCAGGGAAGGGAAACAGCAGGGTAGGGGCTGGGGTTGAGACTCTCGGGCCAGGAGCTCGGGGGCCGGGCAGGACGGTCCCGTGGGCCAGATGTGTCCCACAGGCCATAGTTTGCCCACCCCTGGCATAGAGAGTACACTTATAAAATTTGTGGAGGATATCAAGTTGGAAGGGGTTGTAAGTGCTTTGGAGGAGAGGATTAAAATTCAAAATGATCTGGACAAACTGGAGACATGGTCTGAAGTAAATAGGATGCAATTCAATCAGGACAAATGCAAAGTGCTCCATTTAGGAAGGAACAATCAATTGCACACATACTGCATAAAGGGATCTTGGGGTGATAATGGATCACAAGCTAAATATGACTCAACAGTGTAACACTGTTGCAAAAAAAGCAAATATCATTCTGGGATGTATCAGCAGGAATGTTGTAAGCAAGACACAAGCAGTAATTCTTCCGCTCTACTATGCACTGATAAGGCCTCAGCTGGAGTATTGTGCCCAGTTTTGGGCACCACATTTCAGGAAAGATGTGGACAAATTGGAAAAAGTCCAGAGAAGAGCCACAACAATATTAAAGGTCTAGAAAACATGACCTGTGAGGAAAGATTGAAAAAATTAGGTTTGTTTAGTCTGGAGAAGAGAAGACTGAGAGGGGACACGATAACACTTTTTAAGTACATAAAAGTTGTTAGAAGTAGAAGGGTGAAAAATTGTTCTTGTTAAGCTTTGAGGATACGACAAGAAGCAATGAGCTTAAATTGCAGCAAGGGAGGCTTAGAATGGACATTAGAAAAACTTCCTGTCAGAGTAATTAAGCACTGGAACAAATTGCCTAGGGGGGTTTTGCAATCTTGTCATTGGAGGTTTTTAAGAACAGGTTAGACAAACACCTGGCAGGACTGTCTAATTATTAGCTAGTCCTCCCTGAGTGCTGGGGACTGGACTAGATGACCTCTTGAGGTCCCTTCCAGACCTACCCTTCTCTGATTCTATGGTTATGGTCAAAGTAGGTCTCCAGCCACATACAATACAGGTAGAGCCAGCTTATACCCAGCCGGGGTGGGGATGGTATGAAATCATCGTGGCTGTACCCAGTCCAGAGGGGATGAGGAGCGACAATGTGGAGCTGGTGCCATGGCCCCTCACAACCCATTCATACCAGCCAGCAGAGCTCTGGTAGAGGCAGGGGAGTATATGCTGCACTGCCCTAAGAGGTGGTGCACTAGGTGCACTCCCTTTGATTACTGGAAGGCACTGCACTTCCTGGTGTTTCCTCTGGGGCAGTGTGTCAGGCTCTGTGCTCCCCATCACTCAGTGTCGTGTCTATCAGACATATAGGAGCCCTTAACATTGCAGCTGTGTTTAGAAACTAGTCTGGGCCTCATCTACAGTGCAGGGAAGATGGGGGCGTTTATACCATAGTTTCTCCTAGCATAGTCCAGCAGGGACACTGAAACCACGCTGAAACTGTTGGCTACAACCAGAGTCTAAAACAATTGTCAGTGAAGCCGGCACGATTCTGTTCCCAATGGGTACAGGGCTGTAAAGAGAGGAAAAAACATCTACACAACTGTAGTATTCCAGGCTCTGACGTGGGTCAGGGTTAGCAAAGGTTATACCCTATCACATAGCAGGATTCAGTATCTACTGACTCCATTGCTTACTCGTAGAACTGCCCGCCAGATTCCTGTCTCCCTCATTTATCAGACTCCCAGTTGTCATAATATTCTTTCACATCCGTTTCACTATTGCTAGGCTCAGTATTGCAGCAAGTGGTGGGTATAAGACTCTCAAGGGTATAAAGAGTTGGGTGTTGGTTCTGTGCTGAGAATAGAATACAATTAATCATAAAACTGTCTGGTGATCCATTTATTACTAGTCTTTTGATGACTGCCGACACTTGGTGATACCAAACTTTCAGTGTCTTTATCTCCTTTTGACATCATAGGTACAATTTGTTGATTCTAGACTTGGCACGTTTATTGCAATCTGTTTTTATGCTGTAACCGTGACTCAGTATCAAAATCTGCTTGGATGGTCACAGATCTGTATTGCTAGCAGAAGGCTCACCTGGGCATCTGCCCATATGCCTGCTCGCAACTTCTATTCCTTGCAAGCAACTACTCCTCTACCCCGATATAAACGCAGCCCGATATAACATGAATTCAGATATAATGCAGTAAAGCAGCGCTCGGGGGGGGGGGGGAGCTGCGCACTCCGGCGGATTAAAGCAAGTTCGATATAACGCGGTTTCCCCTATAACACGGTAAGATTTTTTGGCTCCCGAGGACAGCGTTATATCGGGGTAGAGGTGTAGTACAAGAGTTCAGCTGTTCAACAGACATGGATAATGGCAACTGAAGTCAGTCCTGTGATTGGTTGCAGTTATGACCAGGCAATATAAATCAGCAAGGGGCTTCCTGGTTACATAGGCAATAGGATGTTGGACACAGCATCAAAGTAGTGGGAGTATCTGGATGCACAGCACTCTTGGTAACACATGGCATAGTGCAGACACAAATGATTATTAGGAAGAGCAGCAGCAGTGACACAGTTGTTTGTTTCTGTTAATACACATGCTGCAGTATGGTTCCGGAACAACAACTGTACGACAGTTCTGGCCATGACCAGGGATACTTATGGGCCCTGTTTGGGACTATGATGGAACCGTGGTGTTTGTGGATACATTTGCTCTGAGTTGCTTACAAACACTATTGGCACTGTAGTCCATTGGGTAGGATGCTGGACTGGGCTTCAGGAGAGATAGGTTTGGTTCCTGACTCTGCAACTGGCTTGCAGTATGACCTTGGACAGGTCACTTCACCTCTCTGGGCCTGTCAGGGAACCAGCTGCATCAAGGTCAATCTCCTAACAACAGGCTGGGCATAGCTGATCTTGGCAGGGACTGCCTGGTTGGCTGCACTTCCTGAATGTGGAGGGACAGAACGAAGCTGCTACTTGACCTAGAAGCAGCCAGTGCTCGCTGGTTGCTCAACAGGTTCCATACCACGGTGGTTCTTAATCCTGCTCCCATCCAGCCTGTGCCTGTCCTGCCCAGCCTGTTCTTGTTCCTGCTTCCAGTGCCTGTTCCTGCCTTTCTTCTCCATCCTTGACACTCCTGGCTCCAGCCACGTCTCTGGTTCAACCATTAGCTCTGTCATTAAGCTTCTGATGCTTGGCTCTGACCTTCAGCTCTGGACTTGATTATGCCTCTGTTGTCCCATGGCCCTGATTCTTAACTCTGCCTCGGCTCAGCTACTCTCTGACCTCCAAGTCCGGCAATCCCAATGGCTCTGACCACTAGGACCAACTGCCCAAGTCCTGGTTGTGATCCTGACAGTGCCCCCATTCCGCCATCTTTTAAATAAGGATAATGATACTGATCTCCTTTGTAGAGTGCTTTGAGATCTACAGATTAAGAGCTAGGTATATATTATTATATAGACTAGGGCTTTGGAGCTGTGCTCTGGCTCAGCTCCAGCTCCAGGCAAAAACCTGCAGCTCCACTGCTCCGGAGCTGCTCTGCGCTACAGCTCCGGGCTCCACTCCAAAGCTCTGCCCTATATTATAGACAGGGCCTAGAAAAACTACAGAAGGTCACATATTATGTTAGTGTGAAGAGGGAAAAAAAACAAATATAAAGGCAGTTCAAGATTCTCTGTATAACTGAAAAATACAACAAAAACTCCATTTAGTTTTAAAGTTAAAAAAAAGCAAAAAAGAAAATGAGTCATAACACCACGGATGCCACCACAGACGCTTTCAGAAACTCTACTCTGAAAATGGACTTTATTTAAAATTGCAAGCCTCCTAGTGAACCGAAAGGACCAAATTAGTAAAAAATGTTTGACTTCTGCATCTCAAAAGCCTCTCCTCTGACCAAAAGAAAAAAAAATAATATTTTCATCTATTATTGAATCAGGCCCTGGGAGAGAAGTTAGAGGGAAAAAATGTAAAAATGAGATAAATGTTAAAAATATGCTATTACTTAATTGTAAAAATTTTCTTAAACACAAATAGCTCCATGAGGGTACTTCTGAATCTTCTACTTCACCCAGGTCTTTGAACCTTTGTGGACAAAACTATTTCATTCAGGCTTCCTTTACAAAGGGTCAAAGTATGTCATGTGACATGACATGACCATATATATAACCTCTTATAATCTGATGTGATGCAAATTAGAAAATGTGAGGCTTTCCATTCAGGGTATAAATCCCACCGTGGGTAGCATTTCACTTGTGCTACAATATTTGAGCCCTGGTCAGCTTCTTCAACACATCTCTAATAAGTACAGTTAGACATGCAAAATATATTTTCAAAGGCATAAAGATTCAAAGCAGATTGTCCATGGTTAAACACAGGGTTCCAAAAGTTACAATATTTTTGACGGCGAAGGACAAAGCCACGGTACCTCAGCAAAACATGTTCTTCTTTTCTATGTCAGGCTTCAGAACTGTAGTCTAGCTAATTATCAGCACTAAGGCATTGATCCTGCAAAGACATATGCATGTACTTGACTTTATGCATGTGAGTAACCCCATTGCTTTTACTGGGACTATTCATGTGCAGAAAGTTAAGCGCATGTGTAACTCTCCAGGCTCAGGGCCTGAATTTGGTTAGTTTAATTTTTCCCTCATCTTCCCTTGGCAAAGTAGAGGATATTGATCTTTCTGAATCTGCCACTGGTCAGTACTGACAAATTATTTAGCAAAAAAACAGCATCAGGAAATCTAAGAACCATGAACCAAGGGCATTGTTAGACATTTGGACTCGCCCACAGTTTTGAATAATTAAATTATATTTTCTACCTTCTCCAGACTAGGATTTCTTCAAATCTTTCTGTTGCAACCTCATACATGTTTTGGTTCCAAAGTCTCCAGGTGGAAAAATCAGGTTCATCTTCAGCCCCACACATTTGTTTTTTGGAGGAATCCCTCCTACTGATCTTGCTTTGAATTTAAAATGGACTGTCACGTTAGAACAGACCTCACAAAAGAAAGTTTATGCAAAACGCAATGTACTTGGCTAGTAATTTGTTGAGTCTCCCCTGCTATTACTGCAGATGTTTTTTTGTTTAAATAATTGCTCTCTCCATCACCAGCCAGCTTCTTCTTCTGCTTAATTCAGCAGTCAACAGTTGATCCTACATTTCTGATATCACAACTTGCTGCCATGGAAAAGAACAATTCCACCAGAAGATGCAAGAGGGAAAGATGGGGTCTGACTCCATATTTAAATACTTCAAGTCAAAATTTCAAAGGGTCCTCAGCCTGGTCTCCATTTGTAAATGTACAATTTTGTTTATCTAGCTAGTTTGCACATGCAATTTTTGTGCATTGGTGACAGAATTTACATGCATAAAATCAATTTCAGAGAAAGAGAGAGGATATTTCTTGTGTGGTATAAAGATTTGTTGTCGTGAATCTGGGTTGGTTGCATTACTTGCAAGTGGCAAAGCCACGAATGATATCCCAAAGGAATCCCAATAAAACCTTTATAATACACCACATCACCATAAATTCTGTGTATGGCTTAGTTGTTACAGGAAGACCATTTTAGGAACACTTCAGAGAGTTTTAAACATTATTCAGACTGTTTTTCAAATCCGTCTTTTGATGAAGCCGGGTACCTTAATTAATCAGAATGGGAGGGAAGCACTGAAAGATTGGGCCTTTTCTGTCTGTTGAACTAAGATGAAAAGTGGAGGTATGTTCAAGATTTCCTCTATAGAACAGCCTCCGTGTCCTTGACAGCCAAGATAATTAATACAATATTTAGAATGCAGGGTGTAATTGTGCTAGCTCTAGCAGTCCCTTGTCCTGCTCCCTGGCTCCTGATGTGGGGGATGTATCAGGGGAAGGAGAGGGCATGTCAGAAGACTGTCAGAAGAAGCATGGGCAGCATAGTGGAGCTCCTTTTAGGTCCCTAAATCAGTGGCCTGGCCTGACAACAGTTGTAAGTGCTCTTGGGACTGGAGCCAACTCTGAAGATCTGGAAGCCACAACCAGTTACCTGACCTCCTGCTTCAACCATCTCCCCTCCCCCCACATGACCGCATTGAGCCGAACTCTGGCACACAAGAGCAATAGGAAATTATTAACATCACACTCACTATAGTATCAAGGCATCATGGGTAAAATTTCCAAAAGGGCCAAAGTCAATGAGAAGTAGGTGCCTAAGTCACTTAGATTTTGAAAATTCTACCCCATATACATAAGTGAATCTCCATGAATTCTTTCAGAAAAAACAACTTGGACTTTCTATCTTGCCTTTGTTTTAGCCACTGTCCTTGTAAGGTGAAATCAGTTTGGTGGCGGACACAAGCATTTCTCATTTACCAGCTAAAAATTATTAATTTTGCAGAGATTGTATAGCAATAATAAAATCAAATTAACAATAGTAATGTTACTACTACTGATTGCAATAATCTCTTGTCAAGTGCTTTTTATCCACAGATCTTGATGCTCTTTCAAAGTAAGTGTGTGCACGGTACTTGGATTGGATGCATACAAATAAAAAACTGCAGTTTGTATGGATAGAGATTTGATATCATGAAGTTATCCTCAGCAGCAAGACAAAAGAGATGAGAAAGACAGTCAGAGGAGGTCAACTGGATGACAGGGGAAACTGAAACATGTGGCTAAACATGTGTGCCTTATAGTTATTTCTGAACGTGTATTTTCTGGTGCTAGTAAATTTCAGAGGCAATGGTCTGAAATTGAGACCGTCTTATCCCCAGCTCCCTCAAGCAGCACCGTTGGAATGTTTAGATTAAGTGTTCCAGATGATCGTAGGCTGTGGGCTTGGTCAGAAAGGAGAGGCAATCCCACAAGTAAATGAATATAAGGTAATCTAAAGTGTAGATTGCAAGCAGCTCCTTGAATTCACCTAGTATAATGCAAGAAAACACACATAAAAAGAGATCATATAGAAATTCAAGTCACCCTCCTATTTAAACATAGGCTTCTTTCATTAAAATGACTCTCTCTCTCTCTCTCGCTCTCGATATAGTGGACATACACACATCTATTCATCCCTCTGCCATTTATAAGAGCTGTTTAATTATTATCTAGATAAACTATGAGCTAAATTAGTGAAAGATTTCAACCTGGAAAATCTGTGAAAAGAAATTCACTCCTCTTTCCAAGAATCCCAGCTTCCAAAAGTCTGCAAATATTGCTTAAGGTTTTTTTGGATTACTCTCCTGCACCTGCTTCATCAGAAGGGCATCACAGTATTTTCACTGGCAAACATCTAATTTATGAATAAATAAGTAGCTGGGGCCTGAGAAACTAGAATAATAAGGCTGTGCCTTAAAAGTTTGGTGAAAGGAGCTGCTCAAAGCCTGCCCAAATGTTGTGCAAATTAGATTTCCATTGAGGAGAGCACTTCAGAGACAACAGGACGAGTGCAGAAAAGGGGCTGTTTTCACATTAGTCATTCTTTTTCTCCCCCCCCTTTTTTTTTTAGGGATTCTTTTCTATTAATTGGTTAGACAACCTTTGAGGGCCCCAGAACTGTTCTTGCACAGATCAAATAATGTGCATGTGTGAGTGAATACCAAGCCACTGGAAGCCTACCCACCAAGCCTCAGTTAAACTGTTTCCTCCAGGATGAACAATCATGCACTGTAAAGTTTTCTGCAGGTGTCTAGGGGTGTCAGCTGGCGACTGTTTATTATTGGTTTGCTGTGTACAGGGAGGCAGGCCAGGCCATCAGTAACAACTCTGTGCAAATGGGTCAGGGAAATGAAAATAAAGCCTGGACAGCAGGAACTTTTAGGGTCTGGGGTTTTGCTGGCAAGGCCTGCCTTAGTTCCTCTTTAGGTGCTACTTAAAAATTGCTACTTGTTTGACTTGGAAGCGACTTCACATAACAGGGCCTGTGTGAGAGATGTACTAGGGAAACCAGATGTAGGCAGGTGTGCTGCTTTTTTATTTTAAGTTCTACCAAAAGAAAGCTTCCTCTGCCTAGTTCTGAGGGGGTTTTCTTTTTAGAAGTCTGTTTATATAATTTGTTTTCCAGCGGGGGGAAATTACTGTAAAAATAGTAAAGGATTCATTTGCATGATTTTGAACTTTAGTTTTCAGGGGAAAAAATCTCTTACTTATAATTAGATGAAAAAAATTAGCAAACACCTGTTTAAATTTAAAATCTTCTTCTATGCAGCCCGATCTTCCAGTGACCCAAGAATAAACTCAGAATTTTCTTAGCAATATAATATTGATGTATATTACTGGACCCTTTGTGACTATTTTGTTTGGACATTATAAAATGGATTTAAGGGGCCCACGCACGGTTTTGGGACTAGATAAATAGTTCAAATTTAACAACCCAGATGTCTCTAAAAGCTACTGTTAAAAATAATGGTCCATATACTATGTAATGAAAGTGACTGAGATCACACCTCTGATCCTAGCCCTATCACAAAGCTGTAGAAAAGGTCACTTTAAGATATTCCCTACAAGGCATATTGGCCCTATGAATAGGGCATGTGGATGCAGTCACCATAGAATAAGGAAGGAGGTAAGTTGCAACTGACTGAAGATCAAATATGTGGGCTGACAAAAACATCTTTGGAAATTAAATAAAGAAAACAGCTCTCTATGCTTACGCTGCTAGATCTGTCAGTGGCCTTGGACAACAATGACCAGAGCTGTTGCCATTATGCATATAAGATCTAGCAGGAGAAGCACTACAAGGGATCCACTCATTCCTCTCGGACAGATCAAGATGGGCACCTCCTCTCCTTCACCAGGATACCTCATATGTAGAGTCCTGCAAGATTGGATTCTCCTCTCCCTTCAACAATACACAAGACCACCCACAATACATGAAATCCACTGTCACCACAATGCATACAAGACTCAGTGGTATCTCATTCTCAGCAGATGTAACCTTTGCGGTCATGAAGATATTGCACAATGCCTAGAAGAACACCATGAATTGACAATCATTACAGTGGATCAGAGCTCCTGGGTTGTATTGGACTTTCCCCTTCCCTTGGATACAGAGATTATAACAGTGGTAAAATCTGCCTTCTACCACCTCCAATTGGATAAGAGACTGCTCTTCTATAAAGGACCTTCCCACTGTGATCCATGCCTTCATTGCTTCAGATTAGACTATTCAATTTACTCTAGCTGGGGGTGAAAGAGAAACAATTTGTATTACATGCAGCAGCCTCCCTTTTAAGCAGCAAAGGCAGATATAAGTTTATCATTCTGGTGCTCACTATGCTTCACGGGTTCCCTGCTCATTCCTGGAACAATTTCAGAAGCCTGGTCCTGATTTAGATGAGTTAAGACCTGCTTTTCTGCAATCCCATCCCTAACCCTTGAAGGCAGCTGCACTACAGGTTTAGATTTTCAGGTGCAGGGTGCTCTCCATGGTGTGATGCTGGCTGTGGATCTCCTTATCAGAAGAGATCAGACTAAGCTCAGATCCGACCATGTCCAAGTCAAGATACAAGACCCCTTTTTACTAAAAAATTCCAATATCAATTTGTCTTGAGCAGCTTCTGATGAAGTTAGAGACACATAAGAACAAAGTAATAAGGGAAAAGAGGAAAAGGAAGAGAAGACAGAAGGAAAATAATCTTGGTGCTGTGGAGAGATGAGATCAAGGGACAGTACGCTGAATACTAGACAAACCGATAGGTGTTGTGCTTGGATACCATGGCAACAGACATCATCTGGGCACTGTGGGTCTCCTGGAGGTCATCCCTACAAGCACATACCCAACCTAACTCTGCTTAGATTGTGAGATCTGAGGGGATCACAGCGTAAGTCAGTAGCAGGTAGAAACAGGCAAAACTCAAATAGTTCCAAGTTAAGAGAACGAAAAGCACCTACAACTGCAGTTCTTTATCCATCCCCTTGGGTCTATTGGGGGGAAAAAGAGCTTCAGAAAAATAAAAAATAATAAGAAAAAGAGTTCATGAAAATTTCCAAACCTCAAAAAAAGTTTGGCTTGGTTTGAATTTTTAGGAGGTTTCAGGAAAGTTTTTACGTCATACAAACTGTTTCACCCTTCCTTGTTAATAAGCAAACATGTTAGTTGATTTTGAAACCTTCACTAAAAAGCTGATTTTTAGATACATCTATCTGATCAGACCCAATATATTTCTGGGGGTGGGATTTTCAAAGGCACTCAATGTGGGCCTAGGTCTGCCCCCACTTAAGTCAATAGAAGCTGAATGAGATCAATGCTGAGGGCTTTCAAAAATCCCATCCCACACATCCATTTGCAGTGGCCTCTCACAATCATGCAGCCTGTCAAAAGGGAATGAAAAGGTTTAAAAGCTTAGTGGCTCATTCCTTCTCTTTCGTCTATGACTGAACTTTCAAAACAACCCACCTCTCTGAAGAATATTCCTTCCTGGTACTTTGCAAAGTATATTTGAACAGATTTGACTGTATTGCACTTCATCCAGTCCCCATTTAACTAAGCTAGTAATGTCCATTATTTTTTTATAATGTTTATTGAAGCAGTCACACATGTTGCTTGGCAACTTCAGAGCTTGACATTGAATACAGTACACAATGTATGTGTACTTAATGTTAGGCTACACTGTAGAATCCAGGAAGAATTTTCACATTTTCATATAATGTATTAACCAACTATTAATACATTGTTCCATTTCAGCAGGCTTAGGAAAGGAGTGGGTCCATTTGGACTCCAACATTTTGTGTATCCATGCTGGAAGCAAGACAGGCGGTCATGGATGTGGTTTAATTAGGCCATGCCTTTATTAACTTATAATACCTTGGTGTACCCAGCAACAAATAGCTCAGAGAGAGGCAGTTGGCTCGCCACTGATCCGAATGTAGGAGCCCCAAATCCCTTTCCTCAGCTCCCACAAAGGACGCTTTCCTACCAATTATTTTCTAATCCATTTAATCCAATCACCATATCCCTTCCATAGCTAGACATCCACCAAAAGTATTAAGTTGCAACATTATAACCTAACCCTCCTACTCCCCTCCACCAAGTCCCAGATCAACTGTGGGGAAGGCAAAGAAACCCACCCCACTGTGGCCAATCTGGTGGTGAGGAAAAAAATTCCTTTCTCCCCCGCCCCCCAAGGAAAAGGGGCAACTACTGCAATGCCCACAGCAGGTCCAAAGGGGACCGGTCCTTTGGCCAAGTTCATGGGAGGGTGCTACCAGCCTGATCATGGTAAAGAGAGTCTCTCTGTGGCTGTACGGGGTATAACCCCCCCCCCCATATTCTTCTGGTCAGCAGGAAGGGCAATGCATTGATCTGGTCCAGGCCTGGCCCCAACTGCTTCCTGCCCTTCTGTCCATCCCTGTAAACTTTCCCTCTCCTCTCCATCTGCTGTTAGACAGCCCTTAAAGGGGCAACACCCCTTTTCTTCCAGCTAGTCTGACAGGAAGCCACTCACATAAAGTTTGGAGTGGGCATATTAAACACCCACATTTTCTTTTTAGCATATGAAGAAGTTCAGCTAAACTCCTGAATTTAAATTTTGAACCTGAGGACCAGATTTTGATTTATACTCTGGCCCCTTTTCATCACTCCAAGGAGGAAAAGGGGCCTTAAAATGGGGATAAAATACAGTTCCACTCACTTTAAGGCTCCTTTATGCTTCCTGAGTGGTATTAAAGGGCCGTAATGTAAATGAGAATTCAGGCCTGTGTTTTAAGTTGACCTGACTCACAGGTGGTAGTTTATCTTTAGCTAGTGCTTAGGATATAGTTTTAAACCAAATCCCCCTTACCACTCACTTCTTCCAAGAAAACTTCCTACCTTCTCCTTATTTCCAAGAATCCTTATTTCCAAGAATCACTCCACGTTGTTCCTTTCTCCCCCAAAAATGGTTACCTATCTTTGCGTAACTGTTTTTCAAGATGTGTTGCACATGTCCATTGCACGGTAGGTGTGTGCACGCCCCAGGCACAGTAGAATAAAGTTTACATTCAAACAAGTCTAGTCTCTTTAAATCTCTTCCTTTAGGCATTAACGCATGGTCCCGTCTCTCCTGCTCATCAACTACTGCTACTACTATGTTGCCACGTGGAGGATGAGAATACAGATGCTCAAATCCTTTAGAAGGGACATAGTACCTCCCCTCCTCCCAGTTTGCTGTGGGAGGAAGGTAAGAAGGGGTCTTGCAAAGTGCCTTAATTGGCTCCAGAATGGCTTTGTTAATTGGCAGAGCCACTTTGGAGGGAGCCAGAATGTCTGCCAACTTATTAGATTTCTCATGAACTTCTTCTACCTGAATATGCAGAACAGAGGCCAGCCTTCTCAGAAGATCTTGGTGAGCCCTGTTGTCCTCTGGTGGCAGTGAGTTGTTTATTGCCTCTACAGCCTCATCTGGTGATGAGGAAGAGGATGCACCAGGATGCTGAGGCAGAGCCTGCTCTAGGTCTTGCAGGGGGGAGCTGCCCGAGTGACTTCTAGATACCTGGCACCGATTCTGGCACTGGGCTCCAGAGGATGTTGCCTGTGGTGCCGATGCTCTTACTGGGCTCTCGAAGAAACCAACTGAGGCAAGTGAAGGGAAGTCTTAGGAGGAGGAGGGACACCCCACAGTGTCCACAAAAGCCATTGACATGGCCCTCGCACCCATCCTTATCCAGGCCATTGCCCCTTAAAAGGAGGCCATTGCTGTGAGTCATGGCCCCCAAGTCTCTGACAAAGGACATACACCCTCTGTCTAAGCTGGGACACAAAATACCACACCTGCTGATTGGAACTGGAGATATGTAGCCAGAGCCCAGGGATGGTGGTATTGGGAATATCATTGCTGGCTTGCCTCTTAATTGCACCAGCTTCTGAGGTACCAAAAGCATGGAAGGTAACGAGACCACATGCTCATGATGAGGCAGAGTAGGAACCACAGGCATTGGTACCAACTGGCAACCTTCCTGCACCACTGGGAACACTGATACTGAGAGGTTAAGCAGTTCTCTTGCATCTGCATATGCCTCCAGTGTTGTCGGTAGTGGTATTGATTCCTGACCCTGGTGACTTTGTAAGGATACTTCAGAGGTCTGCCTTGACAGATCTGGCACAGGCTCCACAATTGATGATCCCTTCTTTTTAGATGAGGAATGCTCTATGGAGCGCCTCTCCTCAGAATCTGTCATAGAGTCCTTGCTTCTAGCTGACTTCAGTATAGATGATCTTGCCTTGGGTACCCAGTCTTTGGAAGGCCTGTCTCTCTTCTTCTTCAGCAATGGTGATGGAGAGTGAGGTGCAATAGACATCTCTGGTGGGTCGCTCCATACCAAAGCGGCAGTAGTCAAAGTCTGTTCCAAATGTGATGGCTCTGATGGTGGGGGAAGTGCTGCCTCCATAAGTAGACACTTGAACCTGTTTGTTCTATGCTTCCTAAAGTGAGGTTTGAATGTCTTGCAGATGTGACACTTGTCACTAATGTGGGACTCCCCCAAGCATTATAGGCAGCTGGGGTGTGGGTTGCTGACTGGCGTCAGCTTACTACAAGACCAGCAGGACTTAAATCCCAGAGAGCAAGGCACGGCTTCGGACCCAGTCCCAACATTTGAATTTGGTCAACTTTAAAGACCTAAAAACTGAAACTTAACGTTAACAAATATTTATACTTCACTTTACTTAACTATCTACCAACATCTAAGAAAAACGGGCTATATGCAAGGAGGGAGGGAAGAACTTGCAACAAGTCTGGATGCTTTCCAACAACCGCTACTGATGGAAAGAAGGAACTGAGGGAGTCGGGGCAGTTCCCCCTGCTATACGGGTATGCAATGGCAGAGAGTGCTCGAGCTGTCCCCAGAGGTACTGCTGAGAGAAAAACTTCTCTGACAACTATGCACGGGGTGTGCATACATGTGCAATCACTCAGAGAAGAACTATTCTTTCTCTTGTCTTAATTGCTGTACTGTCTTAGATCCTGGTCACCTATTATGAAGTGCATGTGCAGAAGTCTGCACAATACAAGAACGGGGCCTTTAATTGTAAACTCTTTGGGCCAGTGAATGGTGGTACTATATATTTGTAAATGTACAGATTCTTATTAATAATAAATATAAATTATAATACCTAGAGAAATGATAATTGTGGGGTTCAGGACAAATCCTACACTCTGTAAATACACTCTACTACCTACATTTCTTCTGCCGTTTCAGCTGGCTACAGCACCCTGTTTCACCTCTTATCTTAAACTATTGTTGCCAAAAATGGGCTGAAACAGTTTCATAAAGATTAGGTATGTCCAAACAAAAGCAGCTTGCAGGAAAGTGAACTTCTTTGTAGCTGTCACTGTTAATAATACCTTGAAATGTACGTTTATAGAATCTTTCATCCTAGAGCACTTCAGAAATTACTTACAGCCTCACTGAAATTTAGCCTCCTCTGTGATGGGAAGACAGGAACCAAACAGTACAGTGCATGCTGTGGGGAATGGGGCTCTTATCCAAAAGACTCCCATAAGTCTTGGAATTCAGGAAAATGAAATGGTGAGTTAACCCTGCCTGCATTTGAACCTGAGGCTGGCAGTGAGTCTACTTATTACATACTTGATGTTTAGAGCACAAAACCAACCAACCAACCAAACTAACAACCCATTGTCCAAAGTCCATGTAAGTAAATAGAAAGACTCCTATTAACTTTAATGGATTTTGGATTAGGCCCAAAAGAGAGATGCTAAGTGCACTTTCAGGTTAATGCATTATGAACACCGACACTGTACCTCACAGCAATTTTCCATTTTCACCTGCCTGTGGCTTTTACACCTGTGGTTTTTATTGACAATGCACTTGTTCGCTGTGTGGGAAATTCCCAGGTTTAATGATAGTCTTATATCTTCTTTTGCTCTGACCATTCTGGATAGCATAGCACTGTTAAATCTTAATTTAGATTGTAATTTGTTCAAGTCCTGCTCCCACTGTAACAGAACTGGGGTGAACACTTCTCCCCAAGGTTAAAGGAGCCTTTGAAAGTGTCAACCATAAACTAGCATCAGAACATTGAACCAATGGCTAAGACACTGAGGGTTTTGTAAAAAGAGCTAAATTAACTGCAGTAAGACTGGTAGTTCAATTGATGCAGCGTGCAGTAGCAATGCAGTAGGTTCAGGGCACAGGAGCTAGGAATAATTTCATAAGTGTTTCCACAAACAAGGAATCTGAACTATGTGGAAGGTTTCACAAATTCATCTATGAAGGATTCAAGGTAAGAGAAGAGCTATTAATTTAAACCATTTTTTACAGTTCTGAAGCAAGTTTTTTCTTTTTTTTTCAGTCTGTGGATTTGTTCTGTCAATCTCCCATCCAAACCTAGTGAAAACAATGTGTCCCTCCTAATCATGTTCAGAAGAATACCAGTCAAATACAACTATCAACAAAATCACAAGAGAGAGATCCCTTCCCATATAATTACAGGGTGTGACACTGCGCAGATGTCTTCATGCAAAGTTTCAACAGCCCACAATTAACCAGAAGAATCCTGCAGCAAATGTGGTTGGAAGGGAAAAAAAGTTTACCCTAAATTTGACAGATCTAGCTATAAATAGTTATATGGCTGTGTCAAGTACATCTTTGCTGTAGCTAGGCAATTTCTGCTTAAATGTTGTTTCAATGTGATTTTGTCCCATGTGAATATTTTGTATTTGAAAATGGTCTCACTAATCCATTTTAAAGATGCCTCAGTGCATTTGCCTTGCATCTGGAAGGTATGCATGTGGATTTATAATACTTATGTGAAGCATAAGTCAGTGGTTAATCCATTTGATTGTAAATCACGGGACTATGCACCATGACCACATTAAAACTTTGCCATGAATAAAAAAGGGAGAACTAGAACTAACCTATAATTTTGGTTCACTGAATCAAGTCTCTTCCATGGACTCACACACATTTGGTCCTAGATCTGTCACACAAAGAGGATATTTGAAATTCACATCTTTTATGACTTACATGTGCAGCACATGGGTTGACAGACTCAGCATGATTTACTTATTTATTTTTTTAAATGTCTAGTTACTTGATAAAGGAAAAACAGGAAAGAATTTAGGCTAGGATTTTCAAAGGGGCCTATCTGAGGAAAGAGCCTAAATCCCACTGACTTACAATGAGAGTTACATCTCTAACTCCCTTAGGCCAAATTAAAGGCATCCAACATAAAGGCAAAACTTAAAACCCCTTTATAGGAGACTTTGACAAATGCATTCCACTGAAACAATTAGGGGGCCATGGTACTTCAGATCAATATTTTGAGTTAACACTTAAATTCACTATTTTTGCATTTATCGTATTCCAATGCTATTATAGATTCATAGATTTTAAGGCCAGAAGGGACCATCATGATAATCTAGTCTGACCTCCTGCACATGGCAGGCCACAGAATTTTACCCACCCACTCCTGTAATTGATCTCTAACCTCTGGCTGAGTTACTGAAGTCCTTAAATTTTGATTTAAACACTTCAAGTTACAGACAATCCACCATGTACACTAGTTTAAATCTGCAAGAGACCTGTGCCCCATGCTGCAGAGGAAGGCGTCTCTGCCAATCTGACCCAGGGGAAAATTCCTTCCTGACCCCAAATATGGGAGATCAGATAGATCTTGAGCATGTGGGCAAGACCCACCAGCCAGACACCTGGGAATTCTCTGTAGTAACTCAAAGCCCTCCCCATCTAGTGCCCCATCACAACCGTTGGCGATATTTGCTGCTAGCAGTTGCAGATTTGCTACATGCCATTGTAGGCAGTCTCATCATACCATCCCCTCCATAAACTTAGCAAGCTCCATCTTGAAACAAGTTAGGTTTTTTGCCCCCACAGCTCCCCTTGGAAGGCTGTTCCAGAACTTCACTCCTCTGATGCATATAGAGTGGAACATATATTGAGGAGATATATATACATACATACAGAGAGCATGAACAGGTGGGAGTTGTCTTACCAACTCTGAGAGGCCAATTAAGTAAGAGAAAAAAATTTTTTTGAAGTGATAATCAAGCTAGCCCAGTACAGACAGTTTGATAAGAAGTGTGAGAATACTTACAAGGGGAGATAGATTCAATGTTTGTAATGGCTCAGCCATTCCCAGTCCTTATTCAATCCTGAGTTGATTGTATCTAGTTTGCATATCAATTCCAGCTCAGCAGTCTCTCGTTGGAGTCTGTTTTTGAAGTTTTTCTGTTGTAAGATAGCCACCCGCAGGTCTGTCATTGAATGGCCAGACAGGTTAAAGTGTTCTCCCACTGGTTTTTGAGTATTATGATTCCTGATGTCAGATTTGTGTCCATTAATTCTTTTGCATAGAGACTGTCCGGTTTGGCCAATGTACATGGCAGAGGGGCATTGGTGGCACATGATGGCATATATCACATTGGTAGATGTGCAGGTGAACGAGCCCCTGATGGTATGGCTGATGTGATTAGGTCCTATGATGATGTCACTTGAATAGATATGTGGACAGAGTTGGCATCGGGCTTTGTTACAAGGATAGGTTCCTGGGTCAGTGTTTTTGTTCAGTGATGTGTGGTTGCTGGTGAGTATTTGCTTTAGGTTGGGGGATTGTCTGTAAGCGAGGACAGATCTGTGAGAGTAAAGGATCATCTTTCAGGATAGGTTGTAGATCTCTGATGATGCGCTGGAGAGGTTTTAGTTGGGGGCTGAAGGTGACAGCTAGTGGTGTTCTGTTATTTTCTTTGTTGGGCCTGTCTTGTAGGAGGTGACTTCTGGGTACTGTCAATCTGTTTTTTCACTTCAGCAGGTGGGTATTGTAGTTTTAAGAATGCTTGATAGAGATCTTGTAGGTGCTTGTCTCCATCTGAGGGATTGGAGCAAATGCGGTTATATCTTAGAGCTTGGCTGTAGACAATGAATCGTGTGGTGTGTCCTGGATGGAAGCTGGAGGCATGTAGGTAAGTGTAGCAGTCAGTAGGTTTCCGGTATAGGGTGGTATTTATGTGACCATCGCTTATTAGCACAGTAGTGTCCAGGAAATGGACCGCTTGTGTGGATTGATCTAGGCTGAGGTTGATGGTGGGATGGAAATTATTGAAATCATGGTGGAATTCCTCAAGGGCTTCTTTTCTATGGGTCCAGATGATGAAGATGTCATCAATGTACTTCAAGCTAATCTCCTATTAGCTTTCTTTTGGTTAGGTTAAACAAGCCATGCTCTTTGAGTCTCCTCTCATAAGGTAGGTTTTCCATTCCTCTCATCATCCTAGTAGCTCTCCTCTGCACCTGTTCCAGTTTGAATTTATCTTTCTTAAACACAGAAGATCAGAATCACACACAGTATTCCAGATGAGGTCTCACAGTGCCTTGTGTAATGGTACTAACCATTATGCCCGAAAACCCCAAATATACATAATATATTTGTATTTGTATTTCTGAAAAACATGTCAACTTTGGAGCATCTCCTGTGAAGACTTTTGGTAAAGGGTTAAACTTCACAATGCTAAAGAAATTTAACTAAACCTCCATAAAGTAAGAGCCCGATGCTGCAGTCCCCATTCATGTCTATATTCCCTAAGATATCAACTACTCTCTGGAATCAAGGTAAAGGAACAGATCTGTACAGTTGTATGGAATTCAGCATTTTGACCTTCCAGATTTTCACAGCAATACCATGTTTACTCTCTCACAGTAACTTCATACCACATTTATTTAGTTTACGAGTAAGATAATGTATTTTTGTAAATGTCAGTACTGCAAATGCATGCTAGAATCTGTAAGTCATGCTGGGTTCTTTCTGTTTCAGGCTTCATCACCCATTATAAAGATTTTGCAGCTGCATCTTAGATAATTCTATTAATGATGAATGAGCCTGTTTAGAACCCAACACACTCTCCCATAGCAGTGTTGGTACTGCAGAGCTAACAGAGATAAAAAGCATTATAACTCATCTTTATCAGGAAACACAGAGATTTATGTATGAAATACTGTAATATTTACATTCATATCCAAGTTTCCAAGAGGAGTGGGTTACTCTTTTACTTTAATTCTAAATAAATTAGCATGGTCAATTTGCAGTTCTAAATTATGAAATTATTATGGTGGTAAAGCAATTGACGGATTTATTTTTGTACTCGGTGATGGTTAGTTTCAAAATTAAAATATGGTGAGACATGAATACCCACAGTTTCCATGTGTATTTATAACTGAATTTGCAGGCAGAATGAACCATTATAAAGTATTACAATTTGGTGGTAACATTCTACACTCTGGGTTTAATTCTGCCCTCAGTTACATAGGTGCAACTCCCATGCAGACCTGGGCCCTATATGATTTTTTGTGTGTAATGGGTAGGAAACTCCAAAAGACAAAATTCCATTAGGGACAAGTTTTGCAGTCCACAGAAGGGACATGGGGTTGGTGACTCCCTTTAACTAGCAGATCTTGGGTGATCCATGCAGATCTCAGGTGATCTACAGCGGCCCAAAGTCTTCATATAGCCATCCTTGCTGGATTTCCTTACCCTTAGCAGAACAAACTCATTCAGAAACCATGTTGCCATTGGCTGACAGCTCCCTTCAGCTACAAAGTAATAAGTAGAGAAGAGAATCCACAGGTGCTAATGCTGTTTAGAGCAACATTAACACCCGATTGGATTTCTGACAGGAAAGCAGGGAGTGGATGGGAACACACTACAGAGAGTGGCTTGCTCCCTGACTCCACACAGTAATTAATTTGTGAGACTGTGATTTTCTTTGATGAAGTGGCTCTCCAGTTCTTCAAGGGAGAGCAGCCCTGCTCTATATTGAAGCATACCCAGAGCCAAGACCCTCTGTATTGTTGTGTCACAGACTAGTAACATTCAGACCTTTTCCAGATTTCCAAATCCAAATTTCAGCACTTCGCAACCCAGAATCAGTTACCTCCACAGGCAACTAATGATCAAAACTGTTGTGCTCTGTGTGCCACCAAATGGTTTCACTGTGAAAATGGAGGGCGAACTCCTGACTTGATGGGGACTGAGGAGGGGGATGGGAAGTCCTCTCAAGATCTGTAAAATTCTAAGGGTTTCCTCTTTGCATCTTGACTGTTTCCTTAGCAAATCTTCCAAAGACGGCAGTATTCCAACATCAAAGAAAGAGAAAACCACAGTGCAGTGTTCCACTGTGGGAGAGTTAGAACATTTCAGACTAGCATTAATGAAACAAACATCAGTATCATTTATACTGAAAACATGACCAACTTTATTTATGTAAAGCCCTGCATTTGTTACCCTTTGGAAAAGAAATATGGTTGGGGGAAGAGAGAAGAAAATGTAAACATTACCATACCCTGATTATCATACCCTGATCATACACAAATGCACTTGAAAACACCCAAACACTTCTAAAAATAACTTGGCTGAATATAGACAAGCCTCATATGAGTCATGTTTTCACACATGCAAAGGAGTGTGACCAGATTTCCCCTCTCCACACACTTCGCCCCTGGCTCCCTAACTCCTTTTAGGATCCAGATAAAAAAATGTCCATGGTTTTAAAATCCTTCTGTTATCATTGATTATAATTATTCTGATAGTGCCTAAGGATTAGCTGAGAACAAGGTCCCACTGTCCTAGAAATTGTACAAACTCAGAGTTGTAGATAGTCCCTGCCTTTCAGTGATTTGTTCCCGACTAAGTCACAGATCTAGTCTCTCTTAACTACCCTCTGTCCTTCTTCCCATCATCCAGCACCAGCTTCTCTCAGTCACTTCCCACAGTGTAGCCATTGTGAGTACGTCTACACTGCAACAACCCCCAAACAAATCAACCCATGGCAGTGAGTCTCAGAGCCCAGGACTACAGACTCGGGCTTGCACTATGCTACTAAAAATAGCAGTGTAAATGGTCCCGCTCGGGCTGGACAAGGGCTCTGAGATCCACCCCCCTTGCCAGGCTTCAGAGCCCAAGTGGGCACATCTACACTGTTATTTTTAGCACTGTAGTGCAAACCTTAATCTGTAGACCCAAACTCTGTGACTTGTGTTTTTTTTGCAGTGCAGACATACCCTGTCGGTGCAAACACATTCTCTGCAGCTCTGGCCACCTGGAACAGTCTATCTGTCTCCCTCTGCCTCATCAACTCTCCATCTTTTCCAAACTCACTTGAAAACATCCTTCTCCTCCTTTGCCTCTATGTCTTAATGCCGCTCTTCTTCTGATCATTTTTACTTTCTTTTAACTGTGAGTCATATTGTCTCTTCTACAGCCCCCTGGAATACCAGGCCAATAGGGCATGGTTTTGGAGTCATGGAAGAGGATAATGCTATATTCATTGCTCTGTTCTCTTTGATTGACCCTGCAGAGATCCCAACTTGAATTTGATTCATTTTCTGTGCGGTTTTTATGGCTTGCTGGGGGCCCTGAGGGAGATCCTGAGTTGCCAGCTCTCATGAGTTTATTGTGAGGTTTCCTAAAGTCCCAGCTCCTGGACCCATGAATCCCAGTTTTCATTTAGAAAAAAAAAAAGAAGTTCCTAGCCTTCATAGTTCTGGAGAAAAACTTGACTCCTATGGGTTCAAAAACTAGAAGGCCAATTAAAAAACCCCTAAATGTATTATTTGAAAAGATCTCATTATTTTTAAGCCAGTCTCATGATTTTTGGGGCCTGACACATGATTTTTGAGTGTTTGGAGTTGGCAATGACATTCTTAGTCATCAGAGTGGGGGATGGGGCTCCACAGAAGGCAGATGTGGGCATGGAGAAGCAGCACTAAAAGCCCCACGGATCAACCGGGAGGTGGGGAAAGGAACCCCTACATTCACAAAGTCCTGGACTAATGGTGAAAGTGGGGCACCTCAGACACCATCCCTTTCTCCCCTGTGGATACCACAGGAAAGGAACAGCCAGCCCTGGGACTCCAGAGAAAGGCAGGACCTCAGGGAACACTCCCGGAGACAAACTGCCTCAAGCACTGAGGAGAGATGGGGAAAGGGAGCAGAGAGGGCTACAACCAGTTTCCCAGCAGGTGAGAACTGGACAGCCAGGCTCTGAACTCTCCTTGCTCACCCCATAGCCAGTACAAATAGGCAAAAGATGGGATATTCCCCAGTTTAAAAAGTACCTGATTCCACCAGAAATGTTTCCAAATATTCAATAATATTTAGAAACAGTTCTCCAGACACGTACTTCATTTTCTGTATGTCCTTTCCCTCACTTCATGAAGATCATTTGTCCTTTAAGATTAATATGCTTTTGCTTTTATCCCACATCTGAAATCATAACCCCTTCTTTGATTGCTGTGGATTTACGATTTCAGGTGAGGAACATAGAGGCTTTATGACTTCATGTGAAGAATCAGCAGCAGAAATATGTGAACTGCTAAAAAGAAAAGACGCTGTTTTTTTGTAAACATCCCTACAGAACAAATGAAGGGACACAAAGGAAAACAGAAGGAACGAAGATGGATCCTGGACATCTAGGATATAAACTGCACTGTTCTGAAGTTTATCTCAGTGCCAATTCTTCTTTAAAAAACAATGGCAAATCTTCATACTTCAAATTGTCCATTACTGATTCATAAATAAAGACTCATTGGAATAGCTAAGAAGAACAAAAACTATTTCAGGCCAAATGATGGTGGCCCTGCAGAGATGTGTTACAATTGGAGAGATCTCCAGAAGCCTTCTACACCCAGCACACCCACACAGGAGACAACCACTATTTTCAATGGTTGTGCTCTCTGTATGCAATGAAGTAGGCTGGCTAGTATCTATGGCAGTGCTCTAGGCCCTAAAAAAGCATGTCTGTGCAGGAACAGGGCATGCCACATTTCTGATCTCTGTATACTACCTTGCACTGCAGGCTACATTTGTACAACAGATGACGTAATGTGGACAGTCAGAAACCCCTGGAGGTATAATGGCTAAAATTGTAAGATTTGGGTACCTAAATAAGTGGCCAGATTATCAGAGGTTCTGAGCTCATAGGGCCAGATTTTCCAAAGAGGTCATCCCTCGCAATCAGAGCTAGCAAGTGTAAAGAGTTCAGCTCCTTTTAAGGCAGCATAACAGGTCGGTAGATCTTCCAAAACAATTCATCACACTGAGTCTGGCCATAAGTGTCACAATGGGAGCAGCTGGATGCTAAGCAGTTTTGAACACCTGACCCTTATTTAGGTGCCAACATGGGAGCTAAGATCTTTTGAAAATTTTGGTCCATATTTTGGGTGGTGAACACTTGAAAATCTGGCCCATAGAGATTCCAGTGAAGTTAGTTCAGTTTAACCCAGATGGAGTTCTACATGATCCTTTTTCACAATCCTAGTTAGCACTTTTATAACAAGAATATAGCTCATTAATTGCTAGACCTTGGCAGTTTAGCTCACCAAAGTAGATGGGGCTAATCTCCGTGGTATAGATCAGAACAGCAACTGTAAATGTCTAATGTGGAACTGTTGTATGCAGTGTAGTTGTAGCCATATTGGTCCCAGGATATTAGAGAGACAAGGCTGGTGAGGTACCCAAACACATCCCCAAACTAATCCATTTAATCCTCTCCCATAACAATTTTACATTCAAAAACAAACAGTTTGTCCAAACCATAGAATTAGGATGGCTCCCCAATATGCCAACCTCTTCATGCATCGCCTTGAAGAAGAATTTTTTGACAAATGCACCGTGGAATCTATGATATACCTGAGTTACATTGATGATATGTTCATCATCTGGACAGAGGGCTTAAACTCCCACCTAGATTTCCACTACAACTTCAACCACCACCACCTGTCCATTAAACTCTTTCTGGAACACTCCCACATTAGCATCAACTTCCTGGGCACCATGATCAGCTTAAACAATGAAAACCTGCAGACAGCCATGTGCAAGAAACCCACAGATCACCACACCTACCTGCATAGATCCAGTAACCACTTCAAATACACCAAGAAATCTGTTATCTACAGCCAGGCATTCAGATACCACAGAACATGCTCCGAGGAGAAAGTCCAGGATATACATCTTAACACACCCCAAAGCACCTTCACCAAACAAGGACACTCCACCAGAGAAGTAGATAGCATCATGGAATGGACCATCCAAATACCCTGAGAAAACACACTTCAATACAGAAATAAACCCCCCCTCCAACCGAACAGCCCTAATTGTCACCTACCACCCCGCACTGGAACCCATACATGGTATCATCAAGCAGCTACAACCCATGCTTGATGGGGACCCCATCCTGAAAGAAATCTTTCCTGAACCCTCACTTCTAGCCTTCAAATAATCTTCCAACCTCTCCAAGCTCATTATCAAAAGCAAGCTCCCCACAGACCAGGCCACACCAACTCAAAGTGGAACCAGACCCTGCTAGAATAACAGATGCATAACCTGCAGACATATCTCCACAGCTACAATGATCAACACTCCCCACAACACACCTTTCAAGATCCCTTGCCTATCACAACATGTGGTGTACCTCATTCAGTGCACTAAATGCCACAATAACAACTATGTAGGTGAAACCAGACAATCACTACGCTCTCGAATGAACTCACACAGGAAAATGATAAAAGACAAAAACATCCTGTCACTTGTGGGTGAACACTTTTCATGAAGCGATCACTCTGTATCTGACCTCTCAGTCCTCATCCTCAAAGGAAACCTGCACAACGCTTTCAAAAGACAAGCCTGGGAGCCTAAATTCATTACTGTGCTAGACACTAACAATCATGGACTGAACAGACACATGGGATTTATGGCTTATTATAGCAATCTGTAACCCACTAACCCCCCTTTTTGTTTTATGACTGCAGAGGTGTTAACGGGCCACTCTACCTTGAATGGTCCCTTAGAATATGTGCTAACTATTTATGCTAAACAATTTGTTCCATCCTGCATTTATCTGTGACACTCCGAGTACCTTTGCCAGACCTGAAGAAGAGCTCCTGTGTGGTTTGAAAGCTTGTCTATCTCACCAACAGAGGTTGGTCCTATAAAACATATTACCTCACTCATCTTGTCTCTCTAAATTGGAATTAAACATTACGATGTTCTTCTATGGCACCATGGCATATATGCTTGAAGACAGGTTTTCAGTTACACACACACCAGGAATATTTACATATTTTACATACACAGTGCTTCCAAAAATAGTTGCCTAACATCTAGTTTAGAAGCTTCATGCTTCTTTGCATTACAAATCTACAACTTTATTAACAATAATAAATGTTTATATCCTATCACTTGCAATCTTAACTTGGTTCCAAATTCAGAGTTCAAAACCGTACTCCCTGAGTCTAGTTAGAATCACCACCCCAAGCTCCTAAGTAATGATCCAGCCAGTCACATCATTACATATTTATAAAAGGTGAAAACTTTATATAGTTTGTTGCTCTTAATTTAGGCAATTCTGTAGATTGCAACTAATTTAAGTGGTGCTATATCAGCCAGAGCTCAGATTCAAAGACTTCCTATTAAAAGTGTAAGGAGAGAGACTGAACAAAATTTCTCCTTAAAATATTGATGATATAGGCTACAGAGAAACAGAGTTCAGAGTAGCAGCTATGTTAGTCTGTATCCACAAAAAGAACAGAGAAAATGCAAAGGGCAGACAAGCTAACATTGGGTGACATTTCACACCAATAGGCTAAATCATTTTAGAGAGAAACAGGAATGTATGCCCCGTTTTAAGCCCATTTTAGAATGTAAACCTAACTTTGGAGTCACTACCAAGCATCCATAGTATTATGTGCATATTCCCATTAGATTAAATTATGTTATTTTTTAAATAAGTAGCACAATAGCCAACCTTGGCACAGTGTATAATCAAGTTATTTTTCTCAAATTCATGAAAGAATAAACATCTACAGAGAGATGTCTTTATTTCCCTTATTATTTTATTTTGAAACCGAGTTAAGTGTGGCTCTTGATCAAGAATTTACTTGTGCGCCAGAGCGTTTTTAAGTACGGACCCACAGTAAATGTTACATGCAGTTCAAATATAAGCCTGGGGATTTCCTTTTAGCTACCTGTATTAACCATGCATGAATTTTTCAAGAGAAATTGAAAAGATAAGGTTGACTATCAGCATCAAATCCATGGTTAGAGACACAAAATTTAAAGCAACATTACCTACAAAGAAATATTACACTTAGACTTTCCTTTGAAATACATTTAATAACAAAATGGAGAAACACAGACATAGACCATTAGAGAAAAGAATAGTAGAACTGGCGGCTTGAGTCAAACTATTATACTTTTCTGGGTAACATTCAGTTAACAAAGTGTCTTATAAGTGTCTTATAAACCCAGTTGAAGAAATGATGCTCTGCTCCCTGTCTAACTTGAATTATCATCACCCACTACCCTGTAAGTGTGGGAGAAATCAGGAAGCTTTAGACAGAAGAAGGTTATTTTGTTCAGTATCAAAAACGGCAGAGAGAAGATCCAGGATTAAGGCACGTTCTAACCTAGTGTTATAGACAAATACAAAACCCCTTATGAATATAGCTCCATGGGTGACAGCTGCATAATTAAAGTTGTGACCAGTTCTCCCATTCTAAGTCTGATTTTTGAAAATTCTCATGCTCAGTTTCAGACCAGAAGAGCAGGTTTTGGAAAGAGTGAAGAACAAAGACTATGTTGTTTTCGAATGATAGGCCCGTGAAAACGTGATAGATTTATTCCTGCTCTTTTACCTTCTGAAGGGACAGGGAAACTAATATGTGTGCTGGCCTTATACTTGGTAGTCTCCTTGCACCCTGGGCAGTGCCCAACAAACAGTTCCTTCCTGCCCCCGCTTCCCTCATTCTACAAGTCACTTATCAAGTAACAAGTCAAGCCTTGCTATGCCGCTCACACAACGTGTGTCCATGTTCCACCAGCAGCAGGCGTCTGACTATCAGCTGCTCACTGTGTGCTGACAAATATGATAGTCTTTAACAACATAAGGCCCAGATCACAAAGACATAAGGATTTGCTCATAATCTGAGTCAACACCATTTACATACATAACAGAAACCTTTGAGGACCTTATGCATGCAGGCTAAAAGGGCAGGCTTCAGTTTAGCTTGGCAACAGGTGAGGGTCTCCAATCTGTAGGTGGAAGATGAGCAGGGATACAGGAACAGAGTTGACTAGTATTGGAATCTTCCATGTGAAATTCTTGAGTTCCACACTTAAATACAATACAAGGATATAGGTGTATTTTATGTAGCTTTAAAGGGCAACACACAATCTTAACTCTATATCTTCATACCAGCAACATCAGCAACAAATTACAACATCTCTCTTGTTGGCTCAGCTGCACTGGTCAACCAGATGGGGTGAAATCAAAGCTGCACCCATTCTTCGTAGCCCTTCTCTACCTACTCCCCACCCACACGCTCCAGGGAGGAAGTACACAGGCAAGTGCCCCAACCTACTCCTGTGTGCCAGGATGAAAGATCTGGGTAGAATAGGGGCAGAAGGATGGCTCTTACTGCTTGGTACTCCCTTGTATGGGTGTGTAATCCAAATCACATGTTAAATCCTTTTGGGGTTTTAAGATTGTTTAGCAATGAGTAATGTACAAGTCAACTAATGGAGTTGGAGTCCAACTCTAAGGAAGTTGGAAGTTTGGTATTTTCCCTTTTCTTTGCGTGACTTCCCTTAGCTGAACTGTATCATTGTTCTTGAGGTCATAACGGAAACAGTTCCATCATTTCCACATGAAGATCGCAAGTGGGAATCTAATTTAAGTGCACAGGGCCTAAACTCAGTGCATAGGTCTAACTATCTGATGAATGATTGAAGTACAGTTTGTAATGGACCAAAACGAAACTGTAAAATCAATGTCAAAATCATTATGATGGAAAATGTTATCGCAGAGATTTCTTTCACAGTAAATTGAAACCAAATTGGTGACCTAAACAAGTAACTGTGCATGCCAGTATCTGGATATAGGGTAATGCTCAAAATGTAACCTGAACTGATCCATTCTTCCATGAAGATTTTCACGTACATGTTTTACAGATGGTTCTATCTGTTTCAAATGTTAAAATTCTATAGTTGATTAAAAGTCCCTCCACATAACTAATTTCTTCTATTAATCCTACAAATACCATACCTGCCCCCACATAATCCTACAAATAACCTACCTGCCCCCCTCAAAATACTGTCACACACACATCATCAAGAAATTCAAAAAGTAAAAAGATATTCAAAGACAGACCCATCCTCTGCTATATACTGTAACTGTTCCAAGCACACTGGGTAAAATTTTCAAAAGCACCTAAGTGAATCAGGAGCCTAAGTCCCATTTTCAAAAGAGACTTGGGCACTTAGGCGCCTAAGACTCATGGCGAGTCAATGGGACTTGGGTACCTAAGTGCCTCAGTCACTTTTGAAAAGGGGACTAAATCATTTAAGTGCTTTTAAAAATTTTACCGACCATCAGCTCTTAACAAATAACAGTAATTGCAATAATCATTATTAATAAAAAATACATGAAAGGACTTGGACTGTTTTTTCGTATGTTTGTTGAAATTCAAATGAAAGCCCTTGCAATTAAAAATAGAGTATGCTAAAAATGCGTCACAATGTACTTCACAATTCACTTCTATCAAAGGAAACATCCTGTTTCTTTTTCCACATGTGCCCATCTGTCTACTGCTTACCTGTTGCTGTCCAGAGTCAGCACATACTTGTGCTTCCCTAACAATACAAAGACAGGTATTTGCCTTCCTAATAATACTTATAAAACTCAGCTTAACGTTTCCTTATGAGGCTCTTGTAATATGCAGAAAATCACAGTACCTTTCGGTATGTCTAAAGCTGCACCTAGGATCCTGACAAGATGCTTCAGTTAGAATCTTTAAAATCATACTCACTGTGTATATGCACACAGACACAAAAGCCTACAGATGATGAAGATTATTGCAAAGACCTGCACTAAGATAATGGGCAGCCAGACATTTGTTCTTTAGGCCAGAGGCCTGCTCCATTTCTGAATATAGATGTATGCTAAACGGGCACCTGCACTGGCAGCCCTTCTTTCCCTCTCCCTATAAGCAGCCATCTGTGAAATGTGCCTCAGGTGATTCACTGAAAAGATGATGCTATGACTCAACCAGTGAGTGAGTTTCATATTAGCTGACACAGCCCCAGATGTAACTTGTCTGTTTCAGCCCCCTGCTCCTGCAGGATGCCATAACAAAACACACAATAATTGATAGGCCTGAGGTCCCATTCCACTATGACCCACTCTCCAGACAGGTTGAGACCATCCCAATGGTGCTCCTTGACTTCCAGGCCTGCTACCATCCGAGAAGATGCACCCATCACCCCTTCAAGAGACCCAGCTTTATTAAGCATCAGGTCTATATGCCCTGTCTGCCCTTCCAGTCCTGAGTGAGTGAGAAACGGTGCTACCAGGAGTAGAGGGGATGAGGAGGAAGGAAAGGGAGAGATACATTTGTGTGAGATGGGAAGAAGACAAATTAATCTGCATGTGAAATGGCATGTGGGATTTGTGTGTGGGGGAGGTCATTGAATAGAGGGAGTCAGTAAGTGACAGTGAAGGGATTTTCATTCACAAAACTTATATTTCAACAAATAGCCTGTTACCATGGAAGCAGAGCTGTGAAAACGCCCAACTTGTGGTGCCTAACTGACTGCAGTAACTGCCCGTGCAAATTACCCATGCGATCATGTTCACATTCTAAAATCAGATGCAGTAAGTTCCCTTTACTCCCTTCTCACTCATTTTCCCATTCTGATTTTCACTTTTTCTTTTGTTTAGTTATGCACATAGCATAATTGCAATAACTCTCCTTATCCCCAAAGTTGTTACTGAAAAAGGAATTTGCATGTGAAAGTAAGGCTGGTGGTAATATAGTATGAGGGAGGATGGAATTAAAGATGAATTTTTTTCATTTTTCTAATTGCCCTGTCTATCAGCCCCTTGACCATAAGAAAAACAATGAACCTGGCATGCTGAATTCTTAAAATTAGAACCATCTGAAATGCCTTCCACACACACCCCACCCACTCCCTTAGTATTGTCAAAGGATTTTTGTATGCTCCCCATAATAGTACAACTTCCTCTTTCACAAATTCAGTAAAGCCCTTGAAAATAGCTTAGAATCCAAAAGAGGACTAAGAATGTTCTATTAACCACTGACAAATCGGTGATGTAATATGCAGTTTAACCAAGCAACGGCTTCAGCATTAAAGAAACTCTTTTGTCTTGGATGGCTGTAATGCAGCTACAAATTTAACATTCACTCATTTTAAGCATTCTAAAACATTGTTTTGTGATGGTCCTGACAATGTTCCAGTAAAAAGCAGCTGTCAAAATATATCATACGTTATACCAGCAGACCTCCTCCACGAGTGCTGTTGCTATAATTATGTTTTTGGGGTGTTTTTTTGTTTTTATTCAGCTTTAAAGTAGTTTGCGGAAAACATAATTTTCAGTTTGGTTAAATGAAATGTTCAGAGCACATCAAATCCATAATTATATTTCAATTTGAAAAGGATGCGTTCTGTTTGAAATAAAGCAAGCAGCAGTGTTGGTGGTAATTTATTTTACCTTTCATAGCTTTGTTATCCTGAAAGCCAGACCCTCGGAGTAACTACAGCACATGGACTATGTAGGGATTCTGGACCTAATCCTGAGATATGCTGAGCCCCCACAACTCCTGCTGAAGTCAGCACCTCTCAAGATCCGGTCCTGAAATGTTAGGATTCAAAGTCTCTGCTGGTGTTAACTCTACTGACTTCAATGGAGCAGAGAGTTTGGCTCCACATTTCAACTGATGTGACACATTACAGAGGAAAGGTAAGATTCTTCACTATGCTCTGGCGGGCTGTACCACTCTTATGACAAAGCACCAATACAATAAGGTTTATTGATGCTTTGTGTCAATGGAGCAATGCAAAGCTGCCCTCGCATACTGGGGAACCTGATTCTAAAAATATATATCAGAGCCTTTAAACAGCAATGCTTAATAATGCTGGGGGTTTTTTTTTAAGTCATGGCCAAAATCACCCAGTGTAAGTCCACTGAAGCCAACAGGATTATACTGGAGATGAGTATGGCCCTGTATTTTAAAAATCTGCACTAATCCAGCACTCCTTTTTCGGGCAAAACTCCCATTAAAGTCCTCTGGAGTTTTGCCTCTCTCTGTAACATAGGATTGAACCCTAAGATATGAAAAACACTTCAAAGTATAATGTTTTTGGTACTATATTCAGTGCACCTTACAATCCAGCCCTGCCTCAGGAACAGAGTAAGAACCACACTGTGACTCTGTGAGTCACACTCCAGTTCCCCCTTGTTGAAAGGACAAAAATAATCTGAGCCTTCTAGATCTCCCTCCTCCTTCAAATATGTTTATACCTTTACCGCAGTCTCTAGCTGAGGGCTTACCTGCCTCAATTCCTTCCCTTCCCACTTCCATGGCTCCCTCTTTCATTCCCTTCCTTTTCTCTTATATTCACGTTGTCTCTTTCTCACTCTCTCTTAAAGTACAATGGTCCTTCCACTTCCAGTATTGCCAGTTCCAAGCAGTCAAAAGTCATGCACCAGGCCCAAGAAATCATAAAATTTTAACATTTGGACTTCTTATTATCTGCCTTCTGGTTTTTGACCCTTTGGAGTTCACTCTAGTCAGATTTTCAAATGGCAGCCCTGAAAGTTAGAAACTTGTTTTTTATATGAAAGCTGAGATTCTCACATAATCAAGAACAGGAGTACTTGTGGCACCTTAGAGACTAACAAATTTATTAGAGCATAAGCTTTCGTGGACTACAGCCCACTTCTTCGGATGCATCCGAAGAAGTGGGCTGTAGTCCACGAAAGCTTATGCTCTAATAAATTTGTTAGTCTCTAAGGTGCCACAATACTCCTGTTCTTCTTTTTGCGGATACAGACTAACACGGCTGCTACTCTGAAACCTGTCACATAATCAATTGACTCCAGAAGCTGGGGCTTTAAGGAGAATACTATATATCATGAGAGCTGCGATAAAACTACAAGAATTGGCAACACTGCCTTCTCTATCCAACCATCTTTCTCTCTCTTTCCTCCTTTACACCTCCAAGATCCAAACCTACTGAGCATGTATGCTGTTTCACAGTACCTTTACTTCCTCACCTCCAACTAGTGCCTCAATTCCCTCTTTGATTTGGCTTCTGCCATGTTTATGTCACTGAAAAGACAATCACTAAACTCCTCATTTTCTCCTCCTCATCAAGGCTTAAGGCCCCTTCTCCAGATTCTTCCCCTCCTTGATGTCTCTGGGATATCCCCCTCTCCCCACTCAATAAAAAAAAAAGAGCTAAACCAAAACTTCAGCAACATCCTGGGATCCCACTATATCCTTTCAGGAACCCTCAGCTCACTCATGACCTGCTCGGCTGTCCTCGAGTTTGCCCGGAACAGAATCGATGAACTATCCCAGCAGTGCCTGCTTTTGCCTTTAGCCACAATAAATTTTCTTTAAACAATTATTTAAAGTGCTAAACAATGGATTCTGGATTTAAAACAGGACACCATTTTTCAGAAGGTCTCAGGAGACCCATTAAATCTTTAAATAAACAAGATTTTAGATGAGGGAGGGAGCCAGCTAGGAAAAGACTGTACTCTAGCTCCTCATTCCCAAACCTTGTAGCTCAGGGAACAACAGACCTGTAGAACCCACACTCCAGATCATCCATACAGCACTCTCTTCACTGAACTGCTTTAAAGAGACCAGACCTCCTATCAAAGAACCTGATCTGTAAAGCTCATAGAGCTTTCTCATATGTCACTGCCTCCCTTCCCAGGTAGCTTCCTCCTTTCACTTTCACACAGTGTGGGCTTGATATTAAAATTTGAACACAGCCCTCTATAGGGTCCTGCAGAGAGCTGCAAGAATCCTTCCTCCCATTTCACAGCCCATGTAAGGATCAATCACAATAGCAATCCCTGTGGTGGGGGCCTGGTCTACACTACAGACTTAGGTTGACGCAAGGCAGCTTATGTTGACCTAACTATGGAAGTGTCTACACTGAAATTTCGCTCCTGACAACGTAACTGCTCCGCTACACTGACTTAATAACTGCACCGCCATGAGCGGCATAGAGTCAAGGTCAATGTAGTTAGGTCGATGCAGTGTCTGAGTAGACACTGCGTTGCTTATGTCGACTATCACTGGCTTTCAGGAGCCTTCCCACAATGCTCCAGAATGACACAACACGGGGAGCAAAGTGTAGATGCACACGAGTGATGTAATTACTGCGGTAGCTGTATGGCGACCTAAGTTAGGTCAACTTAATTTTGTGGTGTAGACACAGCCTGGGACTGCTTGCCCCCAGTCCCTTGATGAGGAGGAGACTGAAGAACGGCCCGGCCCCCAGCCCCCCTGCTCCAAATCTTCCTATGGAGCAGAGTCAATGCAACGAGGAGAGCAATTTGCATCATCCTAATGGATGGTGTAGAGGGCACACACTGAACAGACTTGCTCCCCGTCTAACTCGTAAGCTAAAATAGCTGTTAGGTAGGGCTGCCCTGCAGCCTACCCACAGGTGCTTAGGAGGGTGAATTCTATCTCCACCATCAGCCCTGTGGAAGCTCTCTCACAAAGTCCAATCACTCACACTTGAGAGACAGATACATTTTGTCTTCCTGGAGAATCTGATGCGCATATCAGGAAACAAGCCAGGCACATAGAGAGGAACTGGAAAATGAATGTCCAAAAAGGACTTGAGACAGTAAATGAAAAGAAGCACCACTCATCAAATTATGCATATTGGTTACAATTTTCAAATAAATTAAATAATAAATGGAAGATACGTGTCTAAGTTGCCTAGTGACTTTGAAAATATCAACCATCATCCTCTTCCAAAATAAGGGTTAATTGAATATGTTAATATTCAACCATATTAAACCACAATAGTAAACCATATACAGATTTAACTTGCACAGCCTGCACTTACTTTGTACATCAGTACTCAATACTGTAGCCCCCCCCCCCCCCCCCCCCGACTCCCGATCTTGGCTAGTTTACTGGGGTTGTATTTTCATTTTGATGAACTGTCCTTTAACAATCTCTCCATTGTACTAGACATAAAGAGACTTTTCTCCCACATTTCTTCAACTTATCTTTCTACTTATTTTTCCTTTCAGCAAAATGTGATGCATAGAAACCCTTCTCTATTCATGCTTGAACTCCTCTGTGCTATTCTTACTGTTTCACCAGGCAGAAAGTACCGGATAAAGTAAAGTCTTGTTCCGTGCTTTTTTTGGGTGGGGGGGGAAGGGCGGCGATTGGAGTGGTGGAATCCCTTTGTCAAGGATCCTTATATCTTTACTGTTCAGTCAAATGCGGTTCTCTTTTTCAGAGGTCATGCAGGTAGTGGAAGAGACTATCTTAGTCTTGGCATGCAGATTCATCACACACTCACTGCCACATCTCACCTGACTGTACAGTGGTACTAGCGGCAGAGCATGTGGAAGCAACAAATGTTCAAAAATCCTAAAAGGCAAAGCATCAGCTTCTGATGCAGTGGGGGACTTAACTCATTATTTCTTTCAGTTATTTTTTCAGTCGCCCTATTAAAAGCAACTGGCTGGATATTTTTGTTTATACATTTGATATTTTGAGTTATAAGACTGCAAAAGTGTCTGAAGAGTCCTGGTTTATTTAGTTAATGGCTCTGTAAATGACATAATACATTACTACAAAAGGCAGGAGAGAATCAGGCTCATTGTCTTTACTCTTAGCCTAGCGTATGAACGCACACAATAAATAAAACAAAAAGCCTTTATCACTGAGGCTGGGATTTTCAAAGGAGCCTAAAGGAGTTAGACACCCAACTAATTCAAAGGGAGTCAGGCACTTAACTCCCTTAGATAACTTTGAAAATCATTGCCTAAATATATATGTCGGACACCTTCGCAAATGGTACCATGGTGATGAGTGTTGTAGAAATGCCTGTAAATAAACCCAACATTCCAAACCGATCTAAAACAGGCTTGGGCGTATCTAATATAATACAAATCAATTCACATTTTCATGACAGATGCATGACAACGGTTGAATAATGGTAGGCTCCTTATATAAGCCTTAAACTCCTATGAAGTACTGCATCATCAGTTTGACAGTTTGTTGAAGCTCAAGGCTGTAACATTATAAGCAGCTCTGGCGGCATAGATTGTACATCAAGAAAACATGACACACCTACAGTTACAGGAATTTTAATAAATATATTGTCATTCTCCTTGCCTTCAGTGTGTGTTCCAAGCTCAAAAGCACATTTAGCTCCTACATATCAAGTTGCAGCCAGACATATTCACAACACACAACATACTATGAGTCATCATTGATCTTTTTGATAGTGTAGTTGCTTACACACATCCCATAGAAAAAGAAGCTGAAGAAAACATAACAGAAGAAGGTAAGAAAAAAAAGACAAGAATCAATAAACCAGTTCACCAACTAAGACACCACTTCACTTCCACCACCTGAGTTATAGTCAATGTGGGACGGACTAACTGAAGTCAGAAACCCCTGTTTTCTCCAGGAATATCAAAGGGATTTATAAATCTTAGAAGGATTAGTTTACTCTATGATTGTAAGGAACTTCAGATGGATAAAAGGTGTAAGGTATTAATTATTTTTTTATAACAAAATATACACCTATGCTGATATGCACACACTTGTAATTCTCTTTCACTACCTACTCAGAGTGTAGTCACACAGTTCCAGATCCTCAGATGGTGTCAGTTGGCATGGCTTTGTTGAAGTCAATGGAATTATGCCAATTTCCATCAGTTGAGGATTTCCCCTATTCTCCTCTTACAAGAAAGCAATGCCTGCACAGTGACTTGTGAAAAACAATACAAAGGACCAAGCCACTTTTGCACAATATTTTCTCATTGGAACAATATGTTCCCCACCATCAGGATATATACCGGTACTTATGCTGAATTGATCATTTAAATGCTGCTGAGATTTAAACTGAATTGTTAATGTGCGCTAGGACACCTAGGTCTTTGGAGAGGAACTTTGTTTAGTTATTTTTTCTAAATCTAATTAGATATATTACGCATTAATATTTATTTTTCTGAATGTAGATGAGTTTTTTTCTTACAGTACGATAATTTCACAGCTTTCCTTTTTAAATGGCTTCAGCTGATCGAGTAAATCACTCAATCATTGTCTCTGTCTTCATAAAAAGTAGGAAAGGAAAAGGAAAAAACAGAGAGAGAGAATGTAATTGGGACACCATAACAAACAAGCCACTGTTGTTCTTGTACCATACTAATTATGCTACATTTCTTTCATTACTCATATATTTTCCTTTTAAATTCTAAACTTTTGTGTGTGGGGGGTAGAAGGTGGGGGAGCGAAAGGACAGTAGAACTATTTGCTCGCAGGTATCAGTATGGAGTTGGCTGTCCATGGAATATCTAGTAGATTGTCAAAAAATAATTAGACTAGATTTACACCTTTAATGTGTTACTGAAAGGTATGATCAGCAGACGGTAGATAAACTGGGTCTCAGTGGGAAGCCAACACAGCAGATTAACTAAAACTTCCACTATAATTACCTGCTGAGTTACTGGACCAACACCAGAGTTTAATATGTTTTTCTTCATCCCTTTCAGTTAGTCCTATTCAAGTCTATAGCCAAACTCGGCCAGGTGGTCTTGTACCAAAGAAGCAAAACAGGGAAGTATTTGCTAGAGATCCATTCTGGTGTTTATAATATCAGATTCCAACTGCACTCTGTGACATGAACGACAGAAGCCAGCCATTGTTCTTAGGTCCCGAATGCAACCTTTGGTGCTTATCAGCCCTACAGATCTAGTATGTTAGTGTAACATTAATTTCTTGGTTTCTTTGAACAAGAAAGACACGAAGTTATCATGGGCCTTCATAAACGCAGCCTTAAAGCTACTGGTGCTTGTTGTGACAACCCTGCAAAAATATTAAATACAAAATACAGGCATCACCCATGACCTACAAATTCAACTGTATTTAATTTTGCTCATCATTGATTGGCTCTGGAGCAAAGATCTTCCTTGTTTAACTCAATCAATATCCATTCTCCACTGTGTGCAAGATGTATGTAGAGGGGTAACATTTTCAAAAGCACCTGACTTAAGAGACTAAGCTGCATTTTCAAAAGTGGCCTAGACACTTAAGAACGTACGCCTCAATGAAAGTCAATGGGGTCATCTCTGAATAACTGTGCCCCAACTTCTGGGTGGGCTTCAAAATGATGGAAATTTGTATTTTTTCATGTTTAAAGGTCTTTTCTTGCTTTTTCATTAATTTTACTTCTTTAGCCCTTTCGTCTTTCTTCTGCCTCTTATTCACTATATCCTTTCATCTCCATAGTGTTCTCTCACTTCTGCCTATTGTCTTCTCTCTTTTTTCCCTCTCCTTTACCCGTGCTTTTCCTTTTCTTTCTTTTAAAAGCAGATCTCCTTTCCCCGTATTCTTTGTTCTTTTACATATTACTTGTCCATTCTCTTTCATTAAATAATTCTCTCTCCTCCCTTCCCTCAATTCTCTCTGCCTCCGTGCTCCCACCTTCTCTTTTACCAAATACTTGCTAAAGCCCCCTTTGCTCTGTGGTTCGGACAATGAGAGGGGCAGAGTAGGGCGCTAGGAGCTGGCAGAGGGCTCAGTGAATGGGACAAAAAGAGAAGCAGCTTTATCTGCCTTTAAAGTGAACAAAACAGCAGCCCCCGTAGTCAGAGACTATTATTCTCGAGAAACCCACTTTCTTCACCCAGCCAGCAGAACAGCCCATCTTCTGTAACATCTTAGAAGCAGAATTTATTGCCATTTCTGAAAAAAGATCTGTGGAGGGAAAGACGTCCCTTTTCCCTTCCCCGGATGTTTGCGTATGAAGTCCTTGTGGTTTTGTTTTAATGTGTCCCTCGCCCCTAACTGCAGCATCAATGTCAGGATGTCGCAATGTATCAAATCCTTATATGACCCACGCAGACACTTTGGAAGCTGGGACTAGAACTTCTGTCTTTCTGTTCCAAAAATATAGCCCTGGGTGACTTGAGCTAAAGGATCTTTCCCCCCTTTGGCAGTAGTAGTGGGTCCCTTATCCTCTTTGTGGGCCAGCCATTAGACGACAGCATCACCCACTCATAAAAACAGCCAATATGCTTCCTTATGCAGAGCCAAGCAGAGAAATCTGGGATTAAATACATGTGGCCTGACAGACACAAGTATGTATTACAGTAGTTTGTTATTCAATGTTTTAAAATGCCTATCTAGGCACTGAACAAAACTTCAATTACATCCCATTGAAAAGGCACAGCCTGAATTATTTCTAAAGTATGATTTTGGAAATGCTAAAGCCTCAGGATACCTTACAGCACTTCTTGTTCATTTCAATTTCAAATATATCGCCATGGTGTTACGGTTGGCAACAGTTCCTCGGAGCTGGCAGCAATGGCCTTGTCTACAGCATTTAAAAAAAAATCATCCTCGGCCAGAACCATCATCTACTCTACAAGACACAAATTCTTTCATAGAATGCCAATACCCTCAAATGGCACAAATTGTAGTATGTATTTTGTTGACTCAGTGTGTTTCTAAATTGCAACTCGGGTCACTTACTGGAATATTTTGGTGTATTAAAATAATATGAAAGCACACATGGACCCTTTCTCACTCTATCTCATGGATTTGTTTACAAATGAGTAGGACAGACAAGCCTTTTTTAAAAATAAGGGCAAGATTCAAGCTTGTCCCAAATTTACCCTCATTTTATGGCCCTGCTCCGGGGCCAACCATAATCCCAGTTCCAGAGTGCAATGCCAAAGTCATTAAAAGGGGCAGGGAAAGAGGAAACTGGATATGGTCCTGTTCCTTATCTACAGCAACCCATGGAGCAGAGATCGTGGGGTGTGGTGACACAAGGAGCCATTTAAGGCTTTGATCCAAAAAAACACTTACTTGAATGGTGAACTCTAAGCATGGGACTAGTCCTATTAACTTAAATGGAACTATGCCGATATATACCAGCTTTAAGATAATTCCTCCTGTATTTCATCTCTGGGTTTGGACTGTTGCGTAATGGAGATACATTTTAGTGGAAAGTCTGTTGTTCTGAAATCAGAGAGATTATATCCAGAAATTGATCATCTTGATGGTGACCCTTTAAAATGAATTATGTAAAAGTATTGAAGACAGTAGTTAAACTTAAACCCATACTGTAGGCAGGGCTAGTGAGTACCAGTTTTTCTTAAATGCAGAAGGAGAGAAAGAGCAGTGATCTCCTGGAGGACAAAAAAGAAAGTCCACAGCATACTTGTGTCCCTTCCATCTGAGCAATCGTTATCAAGATTGTATTTTCTGGAGAATGGTTTAACTATCTGAGCTTTAGATCTGGCTTCAAAATTCTCCAATATTGGGAGTGTAGGGAAAGGATATACCATGGGTGAAATCTATGACCTCCTTGGTACTGCTGAATGGAATGTAAAGTTGGCTGCAGGATATTAAGGAGGATGGAAATGGTGGACGGCTGAATAATCTTTATGGATGGAGTACTTCTTATCTGGCTTGATGGGAGTGGAAAGAGCAAAAGATGGCTGGAGCAAAATGTTCTTGGCTGGCGGTTTCTTCACTGGCAAGAACCCAAACGATTTAGCTCAAACCTTCTCTGTTCATAATTATTGGATTTCATATAATTTTTAAATATTTTAATATTTTGGGGATGCTATGAAAGACAGAGTCTAGCACCCAAACGGATCAGAAACACTGCAACATGGCTGGCTGGTGAGTAGATCCTCTCCAAAAATCACAACGCCATAACTAGAAAACACAAAACTCAGTAGCTAGAAAATAAAAAAATACCAGAGACTGACTGACACTCAGTTTTCTATCCGTACGAGAGAGAAAGCAGTTAGTTTTGACATTTCAGTTAACATTTTTCAGGAATGAATTGCTACTGATATTCCAAAATTTATAATCTTTTTAGGGTATGGGAGTGGCAGCATATAACTGGCTCAGATGTGGCATATTTTCCATATCTCGTCCTTCCAAAAAAATTAACTGATCGTTATCCACCATGAGTAACTAGTCATTAATGTGAAAGAACAAAACAATTCCAGATTTTCTAAACAGACGATTTGTCTTTTTAACATATAACTGGTACAGACCAGATCCCCAACTGGTGTAAATCAGCACACCTCCACGGAAGTCAATGGAGCAACACCGGTTTACCTTAGGTGAAGATTTGGCTCTATTATTATTTTTTTTAAATCTTTTTTAAACTCAGATTTTCTTTTTTAAACTCATCCCAGACTCACTCATTTTTTCATTAAAAAAAGAAACAAAAGGTCACACAAGTATTGGGCTGGATGCAGGAATCATCGGGTGAAATTCTGTGGCCTGTGTTTCGCAGATGATCACAATGGACCCATCTGGCTTTAAAATCTCTGCATTTGTAAATGCCAAAATATGCCTGCCTCTAACATGCAAGTTTTTCATAAAGGCAAACTTGTTTTCCACAGAAATGCCTCACTTACTCAAAGGAAAACATGTTTGAAAATAAAGTCACTTAAAAAAATCCCCAAACACAAGCTCATCAAGGGTGAAATTCTCAACCAGGACCTTTCTCCATCTTTACATGCAGGAATTAAGTGAGGCCTAATTAGTGTAGAGGAACCCCTTTGCCCTAAGGCAATTTTTGCCCAATAAGAATATTTTTCTGTCCTAAAATCTACCCCTGACCAAGGTGTGAAACTCATCGTTTGCATTACTCCATGTTACAAAAGCTAACAACACCACAAACCCCCCAAAACATACTTTTCAGAAGAAGCAACTGGTTTTTCATACAGCCAGACTTGTTCTTTTTTATCTTAATCAATTAACATCGCCCTCTCTTTTAACAAAAGCAATTTACCATTCTATAGAGGGACAACCCACTCCACAGTCAAGGATCCTCATAAGGACCCTGCAAACATTTCAGTTCAATGATACCTGGTTGGCATGACAAGTAATACAAGCATTACCAAAATGCTAACGAGAGACAGATCCCTCCCATATGTTAGAGTAGGTAAGATTGAGCCACAATAGGTTGATTGTATCTGAGTGTCTCTCAGGTGACCAGATCCCCCATCTCCAACTTCATTACACCTGGAAGCTAGAAAGCAGTCATTGCACATTACAGAGTGCAATGGTGTGTTTTGTGGTGCTGGTGTGAAACTTTGCTTAGCAAATGATTATCCAATGATTATCTGCATATGCTTCTGAATGCCCATGGAGAGCACATTACATTAGTCTACTCTTGAGAAGACAAAAGCATGAACAACTAAAGCAAAGGTTCACAACTAAAGGAAAAGGTCACAGTCTTCTCACCAACAGCAGATGGAATGAAATGCTTCCACAGGCATCTTCCATAAATAACCTTGTGTCTAACAAGATCCCAGGTTGTGCACCGGCATAAAAAATGGCAGCACAACCCCTCAAATCAAGGGTGCAGATTTAGTCCTTCTGAATTCTTCTCTTTGATCCCCCAGCCTATCCACATTGCCTCAATCCTGCCCGGGCTGAGCATCAGTCATCTAGCACTCATCCAAGCCTCAGTCTCATACAGACACGGTCATAAGTTCTAAGGCACCACTCCCAGCTAGAAAGGATGGAGATGCTGTGGTGGTCAGCATTTAGTTTAAGGCCTTAGCTTCTCAGGGGATGAGAAAAAGTGAAGTCAAAGACAGTAAATTGAAGGGGTCACAATGATCAGACATATTAAGAACCACCAAACATACACAAAACTGAGCAGACCAATATATCCTTGGGCTAGAAGATTCACACAGCATTTCAAGGCGCTGCAAGTAATTCCCTGGTCCCCATTAAATCACCAGGGCCAAATGTGCCCAGTGGTAAAGAAGCATCTATGAGAAATACATGTGTTCTGAATAAATCCCAGTCTGAGGGTCAGAATCCATGAACCAAGTTGAGAGAGGAGAGGTGGGTCAGCATAGGGCTCTCAGGGAGGCTAGTAAAACAGGATCTGGTTGGACTGATTAACATTGCTGCTATTTTGAACCCAAACCTAAAATGCCATTGAGGAATGTGGTTTGGCAGGCTCAAAGCCCCAATATTTAGGCAGGTTTGGATTTTTATTAGAACCATTCACCTGGCTCCATGCCAAACCAATGTCTGTTTTTGGGGGGCATGGCAGTGGTGGATTCCCTCTTAAAATCTCTAGTAGCTTTAAAATAACTAGCAGCAAGCAGTGACTTTTGGAGTCAGTATTCTGATCTTTATGGGACTGAAATAGATTTTCTTCACTTCAACATGTGAAAATTCACATTGTGGCACCTGGCCCATTTGCCGCCACATGTGCACATGTAGGTGGAACCAACAAGGAAGGATGTGGAAGCAGCAGCTTTTATGACAACAAAATTGGCAGTTTCAACAGCCTCAGTATAAACATGATGTACTGATCATTCTTCCATAGTTTATTATGAAATCAACCCCATCTTACCTTACGCTCCAGTGGAAGCAAAATCTTAGACAGAAATAAGATGTGAAGTGCACAATCTAAGTTAAGACATGTAGAATTCCCTTGCAGTGGGAAATAAGGGACTTTTTAGTCTGTATTTACCATCTGTGCTCAAATTCACAGTCAACGCACCGCACAAGCGGAAAGCTCCCTCCCCTCCTCAGAGTGAATTTAATTTTTGTTTTAAGAAGAACCCCTAAGTTATCATTGTAACAGGAGATTGATTATCCTAGTAGTGACCACAGGAAGTGATGGACGATTGTGATATGATAACTTAAATACCTTAATTGTAAACAGAATTCCATTGTATTTTAGTTTATATATGAGGGACCTACTACATATCCCATTTTATAAAAACAGCCCATGCTATGGTGACCACCCAGAAGGGAAGTACTGAATTCCAAAAGGTTCTGGGGGAACATACTGTTTAGTTACACACGTGTTCTTGTTTATATAATTCTTTCGAAAAAATTTAAATTGAGCTTTTTAAAGAAAATAACATACAATGCTGTTGATGTCAATGATGCAAATTTCTAGAACATCTGTGTGGAGAAACTTAATCATGCTAATTAAAACACAAGAATAGTGTATAGCCACAGTACTCAGATTTCTATGAAAAGGGAAGGATGTTTTAAAATTGCAACCCTATAAGAAGGGCTCCAAAAAAGATATAAAGTGCAAGTTATGTAATTTTTTTAAACAAAACAAAAAATATAGAGCACCAAATTCTGACGTCATTGCATCAACATGGAATTGCTCCACTAACTCCCTTCAAGTCAACAGATTTAAACTCCAGCTTTACTCCAGTGTACCTGAGAGAAGAATGATTATTATTTATTGTTTGTTTTACCATACCACCAAGCTCAGGGCCCCTTTATCCCACATACTGTACAAACACATAGGAAGAGAAAGTCTCTGTTTAGGAGAATTTACAATCTAATAGACGGGGCAGACAAAATAAATATCCCCATTTTAGAGGTGAGCCACAGAGAGATTAAAGGTTAGAGCCTTAGTAAGTGTATACTGACATAGGTCCATTGACTTCTTTCGAGCTATGCTGATTTCCACCACCTGAGAAAATGGCTGTAAGTGACTTGAAAAATGTCACATAGAAAGTGTGTCACGGATCTGGGCACTGAACCCAGGTCCCTGTGGTTAAGCACCTCATGATTACCTTTTCACTCTCATAATTTGGCCCAGGATCTGCTACTCATAATTTAAATCAGAGGGTCAGTGAACCAGTCTGGATAAAATAAGAATGGACCCAAATCTTTATTAAGGTTCAATACAATTTATTAATCTTTCTTAGTACTGCCTGGCTTTGGCAGAAGTGGAAATACCTAAGTACCTCAAGAAAGCTATTCTCATGGTGTTTCTTAGTCAGCAGAAACCAAGACTTTTTCAAGATCCAACCCGTGGCTAAATCCTGATCATACTCAAGAAGTAGTCACAATGGCTTAAATGGGACTACTTGTATGAGACAGGCCAGCAGGGCTTGGTCTATGCTATCCTAACATTTCCAGCATGATTTCTGAATCACAGATGTCTGGCTACATTTGGTTAAGCCTCAGACAATCATTTGGGCTTCTCAAGGTTTAGCCAAACTACACCTTTGAACCTTTGAGGTTTTCCCCCTGCTACAACGAGAGTCATTTAATTTGTTACCAAGCCATCCTGCCTTATTTTTGCCATATTGTAAGATTAAGGTCACTACTGAAATTCAGCAGAGATACTAGATGATGTTATTGTCATTTGTTACTTTCTAATCTTTTGGCCTTTTTGACTAGAATACTGTAGTTTACACAGAATACTGTTGGCAGAGATGTAACTGGTTCCAGGCATTATAATCATAGTACCACCGTGTTAAAATTTCTTCATGAGTTTTGTATGAGATTTTAACGTTTAAAAGTTCTTTGTTACATTACACCTCCATTTATGTTCCTAATCTTTCTATCCACCTAGTCATTAGCTGAGATGAAATACTAGACGTGGAGATCAGTGCTCTTATAAGCCATGAAATGAAGTAATTACTGTATTTTTATGTTGAAAAGTAACATGCTGAACAGCAAGTTCCTGTGAATAAATACTGTATTTGCTTTACAGCACTAGTGTTATTCTAACTTCTAAAGACTACAGTAGAAGAGCAATGAACAGAGGAGCAGGACTGAATTTTCCCAATGTGCCACAAGGTTTATAACACAGTAATTTTCATTCATTGCTTGTATGTTTATTAGAAACTATCTAAATCTATGGAGGCCTATATTGGCCTCATGATCCTCCTTTTGCAGACAACTCCTCTCCCCATAACCATCCCTGAGACATTTCCTTCCTTTTATATTTCATTGTCTTCTTAATGAGTAGGACAAGCGTCTATTACTCCAGTCTAATTTATCTTGCATATGACTAGCCTACTTCCATTCTAGAATCTTTACGGGATATTTCCTCTTCTTCCAACCCACACAAGTCTATGTTTGTACAGTGCCTGACACAATAGGGTCCTGGTCTGTGATTTGGGCTCCTGCATGCTACCGCAATACAAATAAGTCAAAATGACTTCTGCTAAACTTCCTGAGCTCAAAAATCCAACCCAAGACATTTGTGCTATCACTTCACTTTAAAATGTTCACTGACGTGAAAAATTTCACAGGAAACTAAGTTCTGCCACAAGTATTTTACACACCTCTAGGGTGTATCGGTTACAAAATTGCTGTAATACAAGTACTACTACAATGATGGCAGAACAGCCCCAGTTTTAATATTGTATAAAACCTACAACATTCAATATATGCGTGTGCAATTTCTCACTGATGCTTAGAGGAAAAAGCAGAACTGTGGTTCCAATCCTGCATTCCTCATTCTGGCAACATTCCCATTAAAAATAAATATTGGAGAGTTCAGCAATATAAGCCTTATGCAACACTGAAAACATGTATAATTTTCAGTACTGAAATACTTGGCAGGTTCCTAAAAAGAGCTCAGATGCAGTACATAAGTCAGCCCCATTCAAAGTGCACTGTTCATTCAGGCAATGCTCCTGCTTTATGTCAAGTGACTAGAGAATCAATAGCAAAAAATACAATAAAAGGAGAAACCGATTGATCATGTAATCTCTGTTTAGTTCCCCCTGTCATCAGCTACACTATCTCAATTGTAACAGAAGCCTGTGCACCAACATGATTATGTGAGAACCCACTGCAGATATAAGATGGCCCTGGGTATGATCTATAGTAGCCATCTTACATGGAGTAGCAGGCATTCTTCATATGTATATACTTCTCCTCCATTGATTACATTCTTTTGTTATATATTTTTAACTACCAAAGTTAAAATATAAAATATAGCCAAGACCAACAGAAAAATGTCTTTATTAAGCATTTGGCATTTTCCCCCCAGAAGCCAAAATGTTTCAAAACGTTAGGACTGAGCAAGTTTCTCTTGCATTACAGAGAATGTAGCTTCTTCAGTCTTTCAAATTGTGTATGACAAGAGCAGCATACAAGCCAATACCTTCACATTTCTTGTAAGTGAAATGTGTATAGTGCAGCATGTTAGCAATGCAAGGTTATCCGATCGGGATTTTTTATTTTCCTGTTGATTCTCAGTTTTGTGAGGTTAAAGTCAGTGTCGAAGATCCACCGTGCAGCCAGAGCCTGCATTTGAGAATGCTGAAGTAGAGCAAAACTGGTTAAAACTCTGCCTGTTGCACTATAAGGATCAGTAGGATTGTACGTCTGTTCCAGCCAGGGTAGTTTATATTTATTAGTGCAGAAGTGTAAAAATATTTGGTGGTAAAATGAACCCAACGGATGTTTTTGCTGGCAACAGACTCTTAATGGCAACTGTAGTTCTCATTGTGAAACAGTAACAGCTGAGCATGTGAGTGTTTGAGTTGCTTTAGCATTGACAAAGAGGCATCCAATATTCTGCGATTAATTGAATTATGGTGGCTTTCCACTTCCCACCCAGATCTATTGGCATTTTAAGATATTCATTTATCACTCCAAAGCATGAAGGGTTGAAACTAATAATTTCAAAAATGCAACTTTTCCAAGTATTTAATCTAGATTAAGATTTTTCTAATCTCATTTCTTTAGAGCTTTACTATAATTTTTTTCTCTGATGTCACACAGCAAAATAATCCATTAGTATAAAACAAGTTAACAGTTGATATATACAACTCTTCAAAGTCAACTCAAGTAAAATACTGAAAAATAAATGTAAGTGCTTTTTGAAAAATAAGGTAAAACAAACACTTAATTTTGTGTTTAATATGGAGTCAGAAGTAGCAATCCATACTAAGCCAATTTCCATTGTAACCCTAATTCTGACCTTACCTATATCATGGAAAATAGTTCCTTTCCATATGATATTTGATATTAGAGACCATCCCTAGTCTCTAGGGGGGTGCAGGGCCCAGGACATAGGCGCCGAGTTTCTAATCTGCCGGGGGTGGAGGGGGAGGGCTCCCCACCGGCTCTGCCCGGGCCCCACCCCAACTCCACCCCTTCCCCAAGGTCCCACCCCTTCCAAGAAGGCCCTGCTTCTTCCGAGCCCCACTCCACCCCCCCGCATCTTCCTGCCCCGCATCTTCCCCACCCAGTTCCGCCCCTCTCCCAAGCGTGCTGCACCCTCGCTCCTCTCCCCTCCCCCCCCAGTGCCTCCGGACACCACAAAACATCTGATCCATGGCAGGAGGTAGGTGCTGAGAGGGAAGGGGAGGTGCTGATCGGTGGGGCCCGCTGGCGGACAGGAGGTGCTGTGGGGAGGGGAAGGTTCTGGTAGGAGGGCTCCTCCTTGCAGCCCCCCGCCCGACTGTCCGCCTGCCGCTCGCCTCCCCGTTCACCTCCTCACCCCTCTTGCATGCCTGCCTCCTGCCTCGTCACGATTTTATCGAAGCGCGGGGTCCCCCAAAGCACGGGGCCCATGGCGGTCACCCCAATTTGTCGTACCTAAGGGATGGCTCTGGATATTTGTTAGATGTGGTCTTATAGACACAGACGTTTCTGTGGATTTTTGTGATTGCTTGGGGGAGACAAGGTATGGGACTTAATTTTGGAAGCATTGTATGATGACATCAGCTAGAGACATTTCTGAATTACAGCTTCATTTAGAAATTACACACTTGCTTTAGTCATTTATCCTCAAAGATGATACAACTATAGGTTTGTTGGTGTCACTAGGCATCACCCTAGGTAACTCGGGGGGGTGAGGGGGGGCGGAAGACCACGAGTGTCGATGAAGCCCTCCTGCTCTAGGCCAAAGTGAACCAAAGCTTCTCCATGTTGAACTCTAACTGACCTAAAATGCCAGCAGCTGAAAAGCAGGATGTGTAATAGTCAGCTATCAGTTGCCACACAGCTCAAACCTGTCTAAAGCGGTAGAGATAAGGGGGCCTACATGCCTCCAGCTGAAGGACAAGATAACTTGCAGAAGGGAAAATTACTAACAAGCTACAATTACAGCAGACAAAATTGCTTAATGTAACTGCTACAGGGGAAGGAAGGGGAGGGAGGGAGGGAAGGAAGGGGGAAACTAAGCTGAAGTAAACAACTTGGGTATAAAAGGGAAAAACTGTTTGTATCTGGGCGCTTGATTTGAGACATGCTGGTCTCCTAGTGCCTTTTCAGAGATCTCGAATAAACTTTATCTGCTTCTCCACCCTGGTGTGTTCATTGGTGCGAAGCACACTGGGCAACGAACCCCAGTGTTGCCCCCCTCGGGACCTCTGTGCCGGCAACAGGTTGATTATGAACAGGGGCTCCTGGAGGCCTAGAGATTCTTCTGGGAGGACAGAAATACTTAACTAAAGGAAAAGATCACAAGGCAGAAAAGACCAAGCTCTCTGCCTGTACGTTGCCTACAGAGGAGGAGGAGCAGCTTGTCAGCCTAGGCAAGTGAGGCACAGCCTAATCAAGAATTCCCAAAATACATTTTGCATATTCTTTTTTATTTAATTGCCATCTATAGATTTAAGGGCAAAATTTGATTTAAATGTCAGTACTCACTGTGTCCTGTAGCAAAACACAACGCCAGAAAGGTCGAAGAATGTAGTGCTGCATGAAGCTCAAATCTTGGTATAGCAAATGGTATACCTCTCCAAACTGCCTTGTTACCATGGGAATTTGCCATGCCCAGGAGTCTCTACGTAAGGGTGTTGCTGTGTTGACTACTGCTTGATGAGGCCACAGCAGGATTGTAGCAGTTAAGCCTGGGCTGCAGGAGGTTTGAAAGGGGTTGGGATGCAGCGTCTTGCCCCTCCCTGGACCCTTCTGCATGGGGGCAGGCCTTGTGCATGCGTGCAAGAAGCCACTGCTGAGCCTTAGGTCTGCCTCCGGCTCCGCCCCCCATGCTGGCCAAGGTAGTTGTAGTAGCTCCAACTCCCTGGTCCACCTGTTGCTTCTTCACTGTAAATAAGGTAAGCTTTCAATAGCTATTCAATTATACATTGGGTAGGGTTAGGGAAACAGCTATTTTGTGATTTGAGCCTCACCTGCCAAAAAAGTCACGAACCACCACTACATAGGACTGAATGGGACCTCCTGGGCCGTCAAGTCCAGGCCCCATGGGCTTTTGGAATAAAGTCTAGGCGTCACTGGGCTCGAACATGACACACATTTGTCCTGCAGAGCTGCAATACAATCCATTTACAGGCCAAACTCTTGAAATGTCTTCTTCTCTTTGGTGGTGGTAAGTCAGCAATAAGGGCTCCGGTATGTTTAAATGTTACTGGAATAAATAAGAAACCACTATTTTTTTCTTTAAAAAATAACAGAAATGAAAATATGTCACTCCATTTTTTGTTCTGGTAATGGGAAGAGAAACTGGGAGAAAGTGAGATAAAAATGGCACAAATGAGATCCTCACTAACAAAGAAGTAAGGGAGTGGAGGGTACTAACACGCATCAGGAAGGAGGTCACTGATGTTTAACACATTTAGTAGCACACATCTTACCTTCCTAAAATTCCAGAGATTCTAGAATCTTCCAAGGCAGTTATCGTGAAAACTCCAAGAAACACAGGTTAGGATTATTTTAATTACCTTGTCATGTTGTTGTGAGGATTAATTAGAGTTTGTACCACACTTTGCACTTATAAAGTGCTATATAAGTGCTAACCACTATTGCTACAACACAGTAAGCCAACCTGGAGAATCACTGTCTTTTTTTTTTTTTGGTATGGAATATGTTTAGTTTTTACATTGGCTATGCTGATAATCTGCTTTATGTTTTTGTGTCAGAAACGAATATCACACCACAGTGACCAACGCTGCTTTTTATTTGTGTAATATGTTTCTTGCGTTTCCAGTGCACACTTCTGTGTTGACAGTAACTGAAAGGAAGTTGCATCTATTGAAAGTCTTAAGAGTTGTACTTAACAGCTCACAGCGCTATTGTTTAGACTTCCTTAGTTTTTAGCCTGCCTACCCATAGTATGCTACTAGTAAGGAAGTGTGCTTTTTTCCAGTTGGCTCCAATGAGTGATAAAACCACAGACTCTTGCCAATGTCATTCACAGATGAGCCTCAACTATTTAACATGACCAAACAAATCACAGGCAAAGAAGCAAGTGAGTTGTATTAGGCTTAATAGTTCCAAACCCACAGAATAATAATAAAAAAGAAAGGATATAATTAATATTTACTGGGTTTTTTAGTTTTACAGGACAGGTGCTCCCTTACTGAATCCTAATAATTGTGGTTGAATTGCAAGAATACAAAGCCACAAGTGGAATCCAATTAATCCAAGGTTTATGAATCTCAGTAACTAAACCACTGTTGTTGCTAATGCCAGGAGACCGATGATGCCAATAATTATTATTCTCCAGTTGGGTTTTGTAGAGGTCACATGGCCACATGAAACAAAGGTCAAGCTAAGAGCAAAATAAATGTTCTTTTTCAAAAATCATCTAGAATCCTGAACTGGTTAAATTATAGCTGTGTGCAGACATTTGTGAGTAAAGCAAAACTCATGAACAGGGAATTGCAAATGGCAGGGACCGGTGAGGATGGAGATGGATATCTGGATTTTGGCCAACTGTCTGCAACTTTATTACACTGTAGCACCTTAGACAGGATACTTCCTCAAAGCAACTGGTCCTGGCAGTAATGAAAAGGCAAACACAATAGCATCTCTTTTTGATGCCCAAATCCAAAATATTTTATCTGCCCCAGACTTAACCACCACTTACGCACAATGCCCTGTCGGATCCTGCCTAATTCCCAGGCCTAACCCAGGCCTGCAGCTTATGATGGCTACTGCACAAGGAAACCACCAGACCTCATAAAAGCTCAGCAATCTCTGTACCTAACCTCCTCCTGTGTTGAATGTGGGGTGATGGTTAATTTACAGGAAAGGTCATTATTCTCTGCTTCCAGTCTCTGTGGCACTGGGAGTAACCAACCACCTCCCAACAAATCTATCTCCATTAAGGAATTTAACTTCTATTGCCAGAGGCCGCATGCCCAAATTTGCAATACTTCAATACAAACCATAAAACTGGTGCTTGTTTAGCCAACAGACAGCACCTGTGAGATGCACACCCCCACAATTGATTTAAAGTCCTAATGTACCTGCTCATACTGTTGACTGCAATTGAAATAGTCCACAACACCCAATCGACAACACACAAATCTATACTGACAGAGCAAGGAAATATGGACACCAGGGATTTCCCTACATTCCCCCAGAACTCCCCCATATCTCCCCAATGGTCAAATAGTTACCTGCAGTATTGCCAATTTAGTCATTTTCCAACCCCCACCCCCCATAAATTAGAACACCCCCCCTAATTTCAATTCCTCAGGAAAGTACTGGGACACTATAGCAAACTAATAATTACAAGGAAAGAAGATGGGATTTTCATAATGGTATTGGGCAGAGCAGGAAGGAGTCTGTGTTTGGTGCCACTTTTTATGGTCAGCACTGAGCCACCTACAGGCCAATCCAGAAGCTTGCTAGAAGTGCCAGGGCTGACCAATGGCACTCTTCCTCAAAAGAAAGAGTTGCCACTGGCCTATAAGTGCCAGAGTGCCACCTGAAGTTTGGTTGGCACTCTCACCCACTGCTCCGCAATCCAGCAAGAAGGCCAACATCCCTTTATGGGGCCATTTAGTAAGAAATACAGGAGGCCCGCAAAAAAAAAAGATCTCTTTTGCTGCAATGACCTGCACCTTTTGCCAGACCTCTATGAACATTTGCCAAATGACCCTTGAACTAAAATGACCACATGGGAAAATTTTAATATGTGGAATTATTTAAATTTAGGCCGACATTTTCAAACTTGGGTGCTTGAAGTTAGGCTCATAGTCTGTAGGCTCCTTCACAAAAATGCACTGACGAGAGTGCTGAGTGCAAGGAACTCCCAGCCAAGACAATCAGCCCTCTGAGGATCAGCACCTCTTAACAACCAAGTCACTTTTATATTTAGGTGCCTAAACATGAATGTAGGCATTCAAGTTTGCAAATGGGCTCAGTGAATAACCAGTCCCAGTGATAACTCTGTCACCCTCTCTCTGCTCTGTAAGCAGCTGTATACTTAAACCCATTTTTAATAAAGAAGTCTTTGCCTCAGATTTCATGGATAATTTCCTTGAGAGTGTTATAAGGAACCTTATGAAAATCATGTTGAAAATCCAAATAAAGTATGTCTTTCAGGTGAACTTTATCTACAATTCTATTTACTAAAAGGTTCATGAGGCATGATTTACCCTAACGGAAGTCATCCTGGTTTGATCCAGCTGGTACAACTTCTACAAATGTTATGCTATACTATTCTACACTTGGTTAGAGTTTTGTTTATTTCATGAGGCTTAATGGTCTGTAATTCCTAGAATTTCCCTTGTCCATGGTTCAAATAGGCTTTGGATAAGCATTTCTGCTTAGCTAAACCTATTCACCTTTATCCATCATTTGTTTCTATCTATGGGTCTTTTAACACTCCTGTATGTGATGCTATCTACATTATCCTGAAACAGTTCAAACTTTCATACTAATAATTTTCATAAATGTAATCTATTGCAAAGAAACATGACTGTTCTGTTATGGGATTGATCCTGGACTGGTTATTCATGTAAACTCCCATTGACTGGAAGCTCTGCCTAGGTAAGGAGTACAGGATCAGTACCTAATTTCATTTATTGAACCTAGCTGACATCCTTGAATCATAATTGAGCTGGGTGGGTCTTTAATTAACTTAAGCTTTTTACAATCACAAGTTTGTACAAATCTTGTTGTGAATGGGCTGCCAAACATTGGAACTGTAATTCTGGAAATCAGTTCCATTTGCTTGATCATCTGGGTGTCCCAGGATGTTGCCAAATGACAATTACGTAAGTTAGGTACCACATGGGATAAATTTGAAATGCCAAATAAAAAAAAGATTATACAAAAGTTAATCTTTATGATGTGTTGCCAGTTAGGATTTGGAATCAATCTAAACACAACCCTGAACTCTCATCTCATGGAGGGAAGTTTTTAGAGCTACAGATCCCTGAGGTCATCCTGTCTCTTTCACATAGCAGGGTGATATGTTTTACTTTAAAAAAATCCACATAGACGCAGCCATCTAAGTAAATTAATTATGACAGCATATGCATTATGATCATTTGGGTTTGTTTCCATTGAAGACAAATAGAAGTGTTCAGACATGTCTGTAGCATTTGGTTTCACCACCACATAAGCCCGTTAATGGTTTGTAAAAGTAAACTTTTTGCCGTAGGCATTTTAAACATGAATAGCTACCATATATATGTATTTATTAGAAATTTGGTGGGGGGGTTTTTTCAAAAAGGCCAACCTGGAAATATAGTTGTTTTAGATTATTTTAAAAATTATTATTGTAGGTTTCCTTCTTCATTTTTTACTCTAATATAAATTATGTGACTGGATTATATCCAAGATCTATATTGAAGGTTGTAATTGGTAAGAGAATTAGCTTTATATAACCATGTGTGTATATATATAGGTATAATCTAGACCAGGGGTAGGCAACCTTTCAGAAGTGGTGTGCCGAGTCTTCATTTATTCACTTTAATTTAAGGTTTCGCGTGCTGGTAATACATGTTAACGTTTTTTAGGTCTCTCTCTATAAGTCTGGGGGGGGGGGTGGAGGTGCAGGGCAGAAGGCTGGGTGTGGGGGCGACTCGAGGTCAGGGCAGAGGGCTGGGGTGTGTGTGGAGGTGCAGGGCAAAAGGCTGGGTGTGGGGGGGGTTCAGGGCAGAGGGCTGGGGGTGTGTGGAGGTGCAGGGCAAAAGACTGGGTGTGGGGGGGACTCGAGGTCAGGGCAGAGGGCTGGGGGGTGTGTGGAGATGCAGGGCAAAAGGTTGGGTGTGTGTGGGGGGGTTCAGGGCAGAGGGCTGGGGGTGTGTGGAGGTGCAGGGCAAAAGGCTGGGATGCTCAGCTCCTGGGGGTGCTTCCAGCCCCTTGCCCTGAGCGGCTCAGGGCAGGGGGCTGGGAGGGATATGCCCTGTTCCACCCCCTTCCCCAAGGCCCGTCCCTACCTCTCTCTGCCTGCTCTACGGAGCAGCGAGCACGCTGCCGCTCGGCTCTGCTCCACTCCCCCTTCCCCTCCCAAGGGCCATCGCCGGCAGGGAGAGGGAGGAGGAGGAGGAGAGTCCGGAACGCACCACACTGGGGGAAGAAGCGGGGGAAGGGGGAAACTTGGCTGCCGCAGGACCAAGCTTCTATCTCCTGCTCCAGCAGGGGACAGCAGTGGGCGGTTGGGGGGGCTGAGTGGGGCGGGGGGCCGGGACCCCCCCTCCGCTCTCCCCTGCGGCGGCAGGAGGCAAAAGCTTGGTCCTGCGGCAGCCAAGCTTCCCTCCTCCCCCGCTTCTTCCCCCAGCGTGACACTTTCTGGCCCCTCCTCCTCCTCTCACCGGGCAGGCAGCATACCACTCAGAATCGGCTCGCGTGCCGTGTTTGGCACGCGTGCTGTAGGTTGCTGACCCCTGATCTAGACCATAAGCTCTTTTGGGAAGGGACCATTGTTTGCTCTATGTTTGTATTGTGGCATATAGATGCTACGGCACTAATTGCCATACTGGATCAGAGTAGCATCTAATCCAGTAACATGTACCAAGGAAGAGCAAAATCATAAGCCATGACTTGTATCATATAATGGCATTTTGTCTAAAATTTTCAAGGCTTATTCTAACCCATCTTTTGAGTCCATCTATGCTTACAACCACCCATAGAATATTTTAGTAGGTAAAGCGATTTCAGAGGAAGAATGATCCTATATTTTAAATGATGTTAAAACCCTTCTGTTTCTTGAAGAGTAAAGTAGGCCAAATTATAGTTCTGCACAGATTTTAGGGCTCTCTCCTATAAAAATCAGAGCAACACCAGCAGGACAAGGAATGTGCATAACTCTGGGAGTTGAGGGTGCTCAACAGCTCATGGGGCCAGGAATAGAGTTAATTCCTAGGGTTAATTCAGTGGTTATCACTTTGTTGCTGGTGCCGTTTAAGGGGGAAGGATAGTTTAAGGATGCAGTACATAGTGGTTCTGTCCATTTTGGTCCTGTGTGATCTCACATAAAAAAGGCAGTTTTTGTTGGGCTATCAGCATTCCTTTGACTAGAAAGCAACTGCTACGTCATTTTGTTATGGAATCTAAGGGGCTGATTCGAAAGCACTGAAATGGAAAGATCCCCATTGACTTCTATGGGCTGTAGATGAGGCCCTAGAAGAGTACTCACTAGCTACTAGAAGAGTGCAAGACCATCTAGAAGTCTAATTGCCAGAGCCTTGGGAAGATCTGGAAAATAATTTAAATAAAAAAAATTAAAAGACTATTTGCATTGTTTCAATTCCCCATTTATATGGTTGAGATGTAGGATTTGGTGAAGCCTATGGCTGAGATTTTCATATCCAATTCAAGGATTTGGATGCCCAATTCCCCTTCTCCCCCCAAAAGATGAGTATCAAAATCCTCAAGGTGACTCTGAAAATTGCAAGCCTACATCGATAAATTCACTTGATTACTAGAGCTGGGTGGGAAATGTTTTTCCCATCCTGAGAGAATTTGAGATTTTGAATTTTTTTTCTGTCCTGAAATGTGACAAAAAGGTCAAACATTTTTTTGTTTTCAAAATGGGACACTGACAATTTCAAACTTTTTTTCAAAATGGGAGATTTTTTGACACCAACCCTTTCCTGCAAACAGTTTTGGTTTCAACTAGTCAGCATTTTCTGATGAAAAAACAACCATCTCTACTGATTTCTTGCAACTTTGTATTGTTCATGAAGGGGGAAACTACTGTTCTTTTATTGCTGTGCTCTTATCACAATCATAATATGTATAAAATGTTCAATGCTGTATATCAGCAATTCTTTTCTTAAAAAAATAATTGAAAATAAAAACAAGACACTAATATATCTTCCACTGAACAGAAGATTTCATAGAAATTCTTTCATATCCATTTAATTTTTACATATAAAGGAATAAAAGGAGACATTACTTTTCATAATTTCAATTCCACCACAGATTTGGACCCAGAGTCTAACTAATCTCTGAGGAAAGGAGAACACCATCTAGTAAAAAAACACCCTGCTATTTTGCTACAGTTGATCAAATAACTTCTACATCTTCAATTACTGTAGGTTTCCACCTTCATTTCCTAAAATATTCTCTGTGTCTATTGCTTGAAAGATTGATGCTGGATATTTACAATTATGCTTTGAGCCCCATCATTATATTTTAATGCAGAACTGCCCAGCAGAAAACTCATAAGCCAGTCCCATACCCTGGAGTAATTAAATCCATCCTACCAAACATTAAGACATCTGTCCGTTAATCACAGCATCAAAACTTCCCAGTGGAAGCAGTGACTGCTGTGGGAGGAAATGACAGTTGTTTTCAATTGTGTGTATGAAGGGGAAAGAGTGTTTCACAGAGGGAATTGTTAAACAAGAGACTGGCAGAAAATGTTTTGTAAGTATAGTTTCATTTAAAAGCAGGTTAGTAGAGTCTTCCTCTAATCTGGAACTCAAACAGCAATGTTAGGCTCCAATCCTGCAGTTGACGCTGTGCAGGCCGGCCCTTGTGCATGCATGGAGTCCCATTCTCTTCAACTGTGTGATCAAGGCTTCTATTGCATTATGGCGAAAGTGGTCTCTACTTAAAAAGGGATTTGGAAGGACCTGGGAACTAGAACTGGGGTCTGAAGAGCCCGGGACAGCTGAGACTCCCACAGTGCCACTGGGAAGCCCAGAGTCACAGCCAGGGAGCACTATGGAAAGTAGGAGTTGCAAGAAGTACTGCCCAAGAGACCCAGAGTGAGGGCACCCTCTGGCCCACCCCTCTGACTGGCCAAGCACCCTATTTAACCCCAGGAAGTCGTCTGGGCAACCACACAGACTTTGGCCTGCTGCAATGCCAGACTTAGCTAGATCTCTGGTCTCCAATCCAGCCTGACTCTGACCCTGATTCCTGCCTCTTGACTCTAACCTGGTACTATCTCTGATCTTCAGTCTCTGACCCCGGCCTGACTCTGATCCTGACTCTTGCTTCTGGAACCTGGCTCGTGCGATTCCTCCAGTTCCTGCCTGGTGACTACCATCCTGGGTGGGCAGACCTCAGCCCAGCTGTTACCGCTAGGCCAGCCACCTACACTCCAGTCCCTTCCAGCACTTTAATGAAACTTACATCTACTCAAATTACAGCCTCAAACCCCTGTGCTGCAAGGCTTGATATCAATCATGCTAAACATTTGAGGTGAAATTAGAAAGGTGTGTAACCCTTAACAGTAGTTCCTTGGTCTCCCCTCAGTCTCACAGCAAATCACTGTGAAATCATGCCACAACATGTCACAGGGGGATTTCAACTCTGACTTCAAGACATACTGAACTGTCTCAGAACTGAAGTTAAAGTAATCATCGAAGTGGAAGTGCCTCTGTCACTCAAACTGATAGTAAAAGTAAGGTTAAATGCTCTTCTTTGTGTGATACCAGGAACTTCACTTTCTTACTGTCCTATTATAAGTCATTATCTGCTGCAGTTAAATAAAAAAACAACCTTGTATGAATAGGACAAGTCTTGAGAGTTTACAAGGAAGTCCATTGCTCACAGCTAAGTAAATATTTCACCATTTGATTGAGTAGCTCTATCATTTACATAAAATCCTTCTTTGTTATATCATCAAAAGACTTCTACCTAGTGATTAGACAGCCATAAAACAGATCCCAAAGATCATCCCCTATTCTCATAAATCATCCAATGTAAAGAAAGTATTGATGTTTTGGTAGCATGTATTTTGTCAGCTCTCTTTTATTAGCCCCTTTAAGGTTCACTGAATCAGGCCTGGCTGCATTCAATATACAGTATTCATATTGTAGTCAGATTGCAGAGAATTTAACTACCCACCCAAGAGGGCAGTTTTGAGGTTAAATTCTGTTCTCCGGCTGCACAATTGGTGGAAAGTCCTGAAGCTAGTTTAAAGAGCTCAAGGAGGATAGTCCCACTGTAAGGGTGACTGTGTGTAGGCACAGAAGCAAATTAGGGTGTTTTAGGCTGCTCCCACTCCCTGTTGATTGAATAACATGGGAAAAGGGGGTATATCTAGAGCAGTGGTTCTTAACCTGGGGTGCACGCACCCTTGGGGGTGCGAGATTCCCTTTCTGGGGGTGCAAGACATGCCAGATTTTTTTAGAAGGTAAATCATTGAAAACACAAATTAAACAGAGGCACGTAAGTACAACTACTTTGTTTCATCAAACCTATGTATTTATTAACATTATGCATTTTTTAACGATTACTGTAATATACAAACAAAAATATATATCTAGGTTTAAGAGGTGCGAGAACATATTTTTTAGGTTTAAGGGGTGCGAGAACATATTTTGAGAACCAAAGGGGTGCAGGCTGCAGTAAAGGTTAAGAACCACTGATCTAGAAGAAAGGGTTGGAACACTCCTTGCTAGTGCTGATTTTCTGTTTTAGTTCCAGATGCTCAGGCTTGTCTGACTCAGTGTAGGATCTGCAGCCCTTCACAGAGCAACACCAGGAACAGGGCAATGCAAAGATGAGCTTCAACCCATGACCTGCCCTCTGTGTAGATCTCTATTAATGCATATGTTTCTGATGCAGAATGGGAATGAATAACCCATCTGTTATCTCAGATATTTTAGCTGTTGATCACTAAGTATTCCTGCCCTCAGTATTTTAGCCTGAGGTAATTAAGATCAATAAACTTCTCCTCAGTACCTGAGCCCAACTACATCCACACAACTGAAACCCACTCTCAATCTGAAACCCACTGCTGCTCCATCCCATTTCTTTCCCCTATCAAACACAATCCTCACACTCCCTGTGTCATCCTGCTGCCCTACTAAGCTCTGAAAAATGGCCTCTTGGGGCAGTTGGTGAGCTACATTCTCCCACCCACCTCAGACCCCTGTGCCCATACAGCATCAAGACTGGGGCCTTGGTTTTTTAAAGCACCTCCATATGCAGTTCTTCATGTGGATGCAATCTTAAGGGATGGAAATCTCTCAGTGAAGCAAAATGTTGGCAATGTTTATTCAATAGGACAAGAATGGGCCGGAAAAGTAAATTGGATGAACTCTCTCAGAAACACTTTTAAACAAATTTGAAGTTTGCTATCTATGCAAATATTCCTATCAAACCATAAAATTTATGGGATACAAAGTCCTTTTCCTTTATCAGTAGGCAGACAAGGTGCTACAATATATCACATTTTTGTTTACTGTAACAGAATTTGGCACATTGATAACATGTAACTTAAACAAGTTAGTTAAAAGCTTGATAAAGAAGGAATTACTCCTTTCCAGCAGGTATGTTTGCAGCAGGTTGCTAGCGGGAAGGCTGATGTAATGAATCACGTCTCAGGGCCAAATCCTGAACCCATTGTGCAACCTAAGTAGACAGGCCATGCTCTGGTTAGATGTAGTGGTAGGCGGGAGAGAAAGAAAAAGTTTCCTTCCACAGGTCATGGAGCAGAGGTGGTGCCACCCTCCAGAGGCTACCAAATCCCATTGGCTGAAGTAAGCACTGGAATACATCACCTTCTACTGAGCCCCTGGCAGAGCAACAACAGAACGATTCATAGAACCCCTGGTGCCCCTCAGCCCCAGCTTGCCAATGCCCAACTAAATTTGTGTCAATAACTGTTTTTTTTGGTTCACTGGCAGTTCAGAAAAATTGGGGAAAAAATCAGTTTGGGTCGAACAGCAACTGAATTTTTTCAGATTTTTCAGTGAATCAAAACAGCTGGAAAACGTTTATGTCGGTATAAGCAAAACATTTGGGGCATGTTAACAATAGCAAAGGAAATGACAGGCTAGAGTCACAAAAGCTTAGGGGGAAGTGGGGATGCCCCCTGGAGTAACCCTTCGCCTAGGGCTCTCATTTCAATTGGTGGTATTCTGGCGTGGGTCTCTCAGTCTTTCCTGGTGAAGCTGTTCCACTTGATATAAATTACTTGAATAGTCATTGGGCCAGAGAGAGTGTGTAGGACTGACTATTGCCCTATGGTTAGGACACTCTCCTGGAAGGGAGGACAGTGGAGTTCCAGTCCCTGCTCCAATGACTAATTATTTATACAAAGTGGAACAGCTTCAACAGGAGAGACCGAGATAGACCCATCCCAGAATGCCCTATAGCCTGTTGGTTAGAGCACTGACCTGGCATGTGGAAGCCCTGGGTTTCCTATATCCCAAGTGAATGCCCTAACCACTAGGCTAACGGTTATAAAATCCCTTTGTGAAGTTTCAAAAGTTTTGCCCAACTCTATGCCCAACCTCTTTCGGTTGCTATGTAGGGAGCTCCAATAGAGTAGGGTTGCAAGTAGAGGTGCATACCCTTATATGGCTACCTAAAACTCTGTCTTCTCTTGTACATAAAAAAAAACACACTAAGGGCTCAGTGCTGCCCCCACTAGAGTCAGTGGACATAAAAGTCCTGTGTGAGGAAAGTGAGTATTATTATCCATTTTTCACAGGTTGGGAGACTGAGGCAGAGAGAGAGGCTATGACTTTATGAAGACCATTCAGAGAGAAAAGAATGGAAAAATATAACCATCTCATTCCCCCCCCCCTTCTGTATATTGAGTATCAGGATCCCTTTTCCATGTGGTATCTGAGCACTTCAAAGTCTTTAATGTATCTTTCCTCACAACACCCCTGTGAAGTAGGGAAGTGCCATTATCCCCATTTTACAAATGGGGAAGTGAGGCTTAGAGAAATGAAATAATTTTCCAAGGTCTCAGTGGAAGCTTTTGGAAGCAGGGAATTGAACCTGGGTCTCCCAAATCACCACCACTGGACCATCTATCCTTTCCCCAGATCTTGGTATCCCCAACTTTTTCAGTAAGGAGGGGCTCACCGTACCCTACTGCAACAAAACCATACAAATAAAAGCCTTTGTTTCAGTACACTATTATCATGTCCTGTTAAAACATGAATCTAATACCCTAGGCTTGATTGTACCCTGGCCTGTACAAGTGCCAAAGAGGCTGGGGAACAGACCACAAGAAGGAGAGGCATATTCCCAATGGGGAGTGCGCACTGTCCCTCTAAAAGGGCTAGTGTCTATCTGAACCACACCACCTCCCAGAACGCCTGCTGGGGGAGGGGAGGGGCATAACTTGGTAATACAGAGATGTGCCTTCTAGGCACTGTTGAGCTCTAGGGTGGATTTGCAAAAGTGCCCAAGTGACTTAGGCCTTGTCTATACTAGAAAGTTGTACCACTTTAACAATACTGGCACAGTTAAAGTAGCACCACCCCTATTATGGATGCAGTTAAATTAACACAAAGGTGCTTTATGGCAGTCTAGCTATTTGTGTATGGGAACTGGAATAAGCTCTAAAGGCTCCTCTACCCCAGTATAACTGTGCCTACCCTAGCGTGTGTTCAAGTAAATCTACATTAGTAAAAAAAAAAAAAAAATACATGCTCATAACTGACACAGTTCTACCAGTACAACTTTCAAGTGTAGCCCAGGCCTTACGAGCCTAAGTCCCATTTTCAAAAGTTGAGTTGAATGGAGTTATGACAATTTACACCAGCACGAGATTCCCCCCCTAGGCTTTTTGTTCATGAAATGGGGTTCCTTGAACAACTGTGCCAGTGCCAGCTCTTTCATTTCATGTATGCACTCACCTCTATCATGCGCGGGGTGTGTCATGGTTTAGCTGCTCTGTAACCACTACTGCTCAAAACGAGTCATGTTGAATTTTTACCCTAAAACTGATAGTTAAAAAGGGGATGGTTCTATTCGTAAGCATTGTCAGTCCGTGAGAGGTAAGAACATACACCTGTGACTTGACAAGTCTTTGCACGCAAAAGGCCTGGGAAGCAAAGTATATTCCTAAACTTTGCTTGTCTCTGTATTAATAAAAGTAAGCTGTGCTGTTCATCACGCTGCCTTGGAACCTCTAACTATTTCAATGCAAGCAAAAACCTTGGCAACTTTTGTTTACTTGGCATCCTGACGAGTAACTGGACAGTTTGCAGTTCTGGGGGAATAAATAGCAGGACATACTGTGCACCTGGAAAGGGCAAGTATATATAACTGAATAGTTCAAGGTGTGCAGAGCTTAAATCAAGCCTTCTGAGCACCTACGGCTGTTCTCCAAGTAAACAGTAAGATTTAGAAGGGGAAACCATAAAACTGAATAATTTCCTTCAAATCTTCCGCCTCCTTTGGCTCTTCTCCAGTTAGACTGGTCTCTTTCACTCCTTCCTGCTCCAAGTGTCTGTGCACCACACATCACACCACATACACCAACACACAACAGTAACGTCCTAATGCAGGGACACTCTTGGATGATAAAAATCATTTTTAACTAGTATGTCAAGATTGCAAGAAGGGAACATGATGTGGAGTCTCTTTATAATGAGTACAAGATGCTTACAAATCTTAGAGACGTCTACATTAAAAACGAGGAAAAATCAATCAGATGTTATCCATTTCACTGGCACATGGAACATCACAAAGGATATTGTATACAAGAACATGTATGACAGTGCTAAAAAAAATTATATGGTAATACAAGCCTGAGAAAACAAGGTACCTATCATTAACAGCTGGTAAAGCTTTTGGTCAACTGAATCTTTCTGCAGTAGTAGGCACTTGAACCTAAAAATACAGGGTAACAACCTATTTACTTATGGCAAAAAAAAATTGCCTTGCTAATTACAGCAGCTGTTTTTTTTAAAAAAAAAGGATGGTGAAGTAGAGCAGATGGAACTGACATCTGTAACACCTAGTGATAACAGCTTTAAGTCAAACAAAAACTTGCTATAAAATAACTTGCACCTGCAGCCATTAAAGTTTGATAATGGCTGTAGCACCCTGATAGAAACCAGAAAGCTTGATTCCTTGTAACTGGAAAGTTATTTTGCAAGGCACTGTTGTAAACTCTGTATATATGCCTTTTAGTATCAATGTAGTCTTCAAGGGAAATCACCATGGAACATATTCAGGATGCAAATACACACAGGATGACCTTACATTGTTTATGTTTATTTATTGACCTGCACCTCATTAGCATTTGTTTTAGCGGCACTGCGCTACGGAACATTAGTTTTAACAACCAACTCTTATTGGTCTTCCATGAGCAAAGTGTTTCAGTTCTTTCAGTAAATGCATGATTGCATAATTTCTCTTTAAGAAGCAAACACAGCTGGGGAGAAGGTTGGTGGGTAGTGTGGTTGGGGACTCAAACTTTGACTGACAGAGTAATAAAAAAAGAAAATGGGCAGTTGGAAAATGTGTGTTTTGGGTTGGTGGTTGTTAGGACCATCTTACAATTAACCCCATAACAGATCCTTAAGGGCAGGGGATTTTTTTGTATTTGTGTGTGTATTGTACACTGTGCATCACATTATTATTGTCAGCACTACAAAATATTATTATTAAGAAGGCACTATATTATTAATGAATCCCTACTAACAGTCTTTTATTGATCACTTCTAGGCAAAACTATTCACTACCTCTCATGCTGGTGAAAAGGTCAGTAATATATGGCCGATATGAACAAACACAAGTGGGCATAGTTATCACTTCTTTAAGTAGCCAAAAGTATAGGATTTTCATAAGCATTCAGAGTTCGTCTAACTTTGGTCTCACTCAAGTCAATGGGACTTTTATGATTGACTTCACTGGGAGCAGAGTTAGGCCAGTTTTAAGTGAATTTTGGAAATCCTACCCTTTGACTAAGTATTGGGGCATAAGACCCTTCGTGGTTTAATTCAGTTACTGGGTTCATTTTTCACTGATACTTATAGCAGTACATTGTTATATAAGAAATATCCATTTACTTTAGGGGAAATACTGTTGATTTACACATGTGTAAATGTGGTAACAATCAGGCCTGATGCTTTTGGAAAAATATTTAAGTTAAAGAGAACTTCAATCCATATAACGGTTTTTTATCCAAGATATTCATAGGTACATAAATAGTCAGGACAAAAGTTATAATAAAAGTTTGGTAATGAGAAAGTGTTTACGTGAAAACTATGAGCATGTTCTCATTAACAGCAATGAGTGACTTTGGGCAAGTCACTTCACTTCTCTTTGCCTCTGTTTCTCCATCCTATATCCTTTTGATGACATTCAAACAGGATATAAAACAAAGGCTGCTCTCCAGAAAATAAGTGCCTTGTTTTACTTACACCTGCTCAGAGGGAAAAAGGCCTCACAGCTTCCTCTTGAAGATTCCTATAGCTGAAGCGATCGAATGAATCTTCAGAGGTGTCAGAGTAAATCAGGCATCTAAAACTTAGGCATGTTTAAACTAAAGGCAACCTGTGAACACTTTGTGGTTCACTCATCGAGTAGGTATCCAAAACCCAGATAAATCAATTGGAGTCTTTCCACTGACTTAACTGAGCTTTGGCTCAGGCCCTTAATGAAGAAAGAAATACTGATGGCCACATAAACCTGATGATTGGTGACGATTCTTATAGGACGGTGTGGTATAAATCAAACATATCTATCTTTTAATACTTAGTCCTGCCATGAGTGCAGGGGACTGGACTAGATGACCTCTCGAGGTCCTTTCCAGTCCTATGATTCTATGATCTTCTTTGATACGTCAAGTTTATATTAAAGCATTTTAGCTGACTGCTTTCCCTGTCTCCACCACTGGTGAGTAATGGAGTCAGCCTTAAAAATATTTTAGTTAATGAAGAAATGGAAAAGCACAAAAGAGACCGTGTGCCAGCTCAGATCTGCAGAACGTGCCGCATACCAACTGCTTGACTCAGAAAGAAAAACTTCACAGCACAGTTCAAACCAAAGCTGTATTTTCTTCTCACTGTTCTCCTTAATCTGCCTCTCCTTCTACTGTTGCTGAGTGTTCCTTCATCATGTTGTGGCAATAGTACTGAACTTGAACACAGATGGGTTATTGTGGGCTTGTAGCTAGTTCTTATTTTTCTAGAACTTATTCACCCATCTATAGTTGGGAAGAGAATTGAAAAGTTTCAGAGGGTTATTAAGGCCTCAGCAAAGTACTTCTCAGCAAAGTACTTAAGCACATGCATAACTGTAAACACAGTTATCAGAGGGGTAGCCGTGTTAGTCTGAATCTGTAAAACGCAACAGAGGGTCCTGTGGCACCTTTGAGACTAACAGAAGTACTGGGAGCATAAGCTTTCGTGGGTAAGAACCTCACTTCTTCAGATGCAAGTCTTGCATCTGAAGAAGTGAGGTTCTTACCCACGAAAGCTTATGCTCCCAGTACTTCTGTTAGTCTCAAAGGTGCCACAGGACCCTCTGTTGTAAACACAGTTATGTCATTAGGCCTACTCACATGCTTAAAGCTAAGTACATGCTTACAGTACCTTGCTGAACCACGGCCTAGGCACAGAGAAGGCATTCCAGATAGCAAAAAGCAACATAGGAGAAGGATTAATTACCCACTCTGGAGAGAAAAGGAGAGAGAAAAAGTCCAGTGTTGAGCATATGGAACAGGAAGGAAACTAGTAAGACATGAGATCTATGGGAGTGGAGTGTCCCTGTTCTGCAACCTAAGTTTAAGGTGTAACTTGACAAAAGCTGGGATCAAATGTTGCGGGAGCAGGGGAGGGGAAAGAGAAGAGTAGGCAAGGATTTTAACAACATCATGCTGCTGCTATGATTAGCAACTTGTCAACTGTTTGAAATGGGCCACCTTGATTACACTGAACTCATTATCACTACAAAAGTGATTTTTCCTCCCTTCTTGTCAACTATTGAGAATAGCCCACTGAATTGGTTTGTTAGCACTGACCCCCCAACTTGGTAAGGCAACTCCCATCAGTGTATTTATACCTCTCTACTGTATTTTCCACTCCATGCATCTGATGAAGTGGGTTCTAGCCCACGAAAGCTTATGCCCAGATAAATGTGTTAGTCTCTAAGGTGCCACAAAGACTCTTCATTGTTTTCACCTCCTGAGTTTCACCACAAAAAATAATAATTAGATCCTGTAACTTTAAGGAGAAGGCTAGGTTTGTAGAGGCTGCAAGAGAGCAGCATGTCTTGAGCTAAGAACTGAAGGAAGAGAAAGGGATTGTGGACAGGGCCCATGGCCCTCTGAGAAGGCATTGAGACGAGACTGACTTATTTTGAGGAAAGAAAGGGAGAGGTGAGGCAAGTGCTGAGGGCCCTACTTGAGCGGTCTCCTCTCACAGCTGTACACACAAAAGTATGCACAAACAGACATACACTTTTGCAGGATACTCAAGAAACAAGGCCACGCTACAGGAGAAAACTATTATTTATGATACCCTTCAGGAAATTTAAAAAAGGTTGTTTTCTCCACATCAGAAATATGAGAAAAACTATGTCACTCATAAGCTGCTGGGGAGAGATTTCCCATTATCATAAAGTGAAAGCAAAAAAGCATCAAAATAAAACATTTTGTAACCAACTTCTCAGCCATTAGCAGCAGCATACAGACAGGAGTTCTGTGTAGGTTTCCACTGAGATCAAGGTGATTGACAGAAGCCAGGCTGTAATTTTGTCCATGAAATAGAGTTGAAACAAGGTTGTTCATTAACAGGCAATGAAAACTTTTGTGCTTCCTTGTACTGATTATCCACCCAATTCATACAGTACATGCGGCCAAGTCTCAGGGATGTCATATTTATACAGCAAAGTTTGAAACACCCATTTCCTAATTTAAGTTGATCGGGTCATCTTGAAAACATCTGCACAATTTGGGGCCGTGCCCAGGGATTACAATCATTTTGGGAAGGAGAAACTGAAATGTTTTAAGACCAGGCACTACCTGGGTAATTCTGAGTCTTAGGACAGATACGTTCTTGCTAATAGTCCTTCAACACTTGCTGAGAGTCAGCACTGCGGAATGGAGAACTCTGAGGCATATTTTTAATTATGGTTTTGATTACACGCCATTTAAAAGAGTTAGCTGTCAACACTGATTATTTCCTTTTGTATAATTCATACAGCGGATAATTTCAGAAGCAAAAATATTTATGGGTTTGAGTAATTTAGCTGCTGAAGGGCAGTTGGTACTAACCTCTCACATCTGGAGGTCTGCATTGTGTGCTTAAGCTGATTATATGCTCATCCAAAAATAGAGTTGGTATGACAGGACATTCTTTCATGTACACACATTTCGGACTAATGTAAAAAAACCTGCTCCCCCAATTAAACATAGGGACCTGAGAATAAATCCTTCTCACAGGATACCCCAAGTGTGATTATCCTCTTGTTAATAAAGGTGGTAACTGCAGCCAGAATTGAGGCAGGGCCCATAGGGAGGTACCTATTTAGAGGACAAAGAGGATTCCAGTGTTTTCAGTAATTCTTATTCTTCCTCCTTCCACCAAGTGAAATAAAACACTATCACGGGCTCGATTCACCACAGCATTAGTCCAGTTTTATACCAGTATAACTCCATCGATTTCACTGGAATTATACCAGCTTAAAACTAGAATGATGCAGTGGTGAATTACACCCATAGCGCAGAGCAGTTACAGCCAGAAAAGTGACTCGGTTTAAAAAAAAAGACACCTTTTAATGACATTTAGAAAACTGGAACATCGGGAACCAGTCTGACTGGCCAGCTACATTTCAAACTGTGAAATTAAGGGCTAAAAATCACATGGCTCAGAAGAAATTAACTTCGCTTTGCTATTTTTTTCCATGAGAAAACCAATTACAACATTTCAAAAGGGTATAAAACGTGTTGGGGGGGGGGGGGGGGAGTGGTTCAATGCCTTTGCATGCTCGCAAGACTTTGTGGCTGTCAGCCAGTCTGTTTACAACAGCCACACAATGTCATGATTTTCATGGCTACTATGACAACCAGGGGATTGCCCCAGAGGGTTGCTGACTCTGTCAGAAAGCTAGGCATACTTTGAATTTGGTGTTTAGGTCAGCACTGTATATGCTTGTACATATCACAAAATAAAATTAACCAAAGATAGAATTCAGGATCTTACCCTCCAAGAACAGACGTCTCAGTAACTTGAGCCAAAGAAAATAATCATTACTATAATACAAGGCCCTGTAGCCTTATTAGGTACTATGGGTCACTCACGAGAGAATGAGATGACCCCTGTTCCCGTAAGTAGGTCCAACAATCTAGCCAGCAGAGGGCAGCAATACATATAAACACTAGCCAGTCCCTGAGAGACTGTTGTAGGATAACTAATCTTTCTGGGTGTTTAAACCTCCTGGTCTTTGACCTTGTGCCTTGCTACATGCCTAAGCCATGTAGTTATCTCACAACTATATACCCTGCTGTATTTTATTAACTAAACATCATCTGCTTCCCTTATGCCCTCAAGTCATATTTAATACTGACAAAAACAAGCTTTGACTACTGCGTATATTGCAGTCAGTACATCTGTTAAAGAGCAAGCTGGATTCTGATCTGGCTTATGCATAATTTGGAACTGTGTGATGGTTCAGGATTCTACAGGTGACAAGATGTATTTGCTGTGAGAGCAGTTAGAAAGCCTTGTCTTAACTTGTAAACTGAACAAATACGGTATGGAAGTCAGAGAAAACAAATGAAACACTAAAATATAATTTTTAAGGGGTGCTTTCACATTTTCTCATCAAAACCACTCTTCAGATAGGCTCAAAAAAGGCTGAACGTGGGAAACAGTAAATATCTTGGAAAAAATTTTCACAGACTTGGGGATTGTCTGTTCAGTAATTAGTTCAATATTTTGTATTCACAATTACATTATGAATGAATTCGTAACAGGAGTTTTTGTTTTGTTTGCTTTTTTACTTTTACTCTACCATGAGCAAAAGAACAATACAAAAGAAAAACAATTGAAGAAATCCTGAACACAAAAACGAACTAGAATTCATCCTCAGGAATTTTGTGTTCCTTTATTTTTTGAAGCAGATGGCTTGAAGACTTGGTATCTCCGAATATAACTTTTTAAACATTTTAGCATATGATCTAATACTAAATTTAGCTCGGTATTGCTTGAGGGATCGGCCTCTTCTCCCAAAATCTCTTTTCCAACACTAGCAACTTACATGGGCAAAGGTTGGAAAGGAAAAGAAATATTTCTCCATCAAATGTTTGATGTTTCGCCTTTAAAGTATGTTTCTGCTTTCAAAAGTAACTCAAATATGTTATGAAGGGATTTCACGTTTATTATACCTCAGTTATTTCCAGATAAAATTTGCTCTATTTGCATGTAAAAGGATGCTTTATCTGATTGCTACCCCTGCAAACTCAATCTGGGATCTGAAAGTCAAGCTGGATTTTTTTCTTCATTACCAGTAATAAAAACATATGCAGGCCAAATTCTCAGTTATAACTGCATTCCCCCACTGCTTTCAATGGAGGGCAGAATTTGACCTTTCCAATGGAATTTAGTTAATTCTGTTGGAGATGTGGGAGAGTGAATATACTCCAGGTCACTACTTTCCCATAGCTGTGGGATCTTTCAGGTGGAGGAGAAGTGTTTAAAACTTGTTTTTTGTCATTATAATAAGCAGATATGACCCAGAATACACTCAAGGAGCAGATCTGTTGAGAAAGTTGCATTTTAAAATAGCTTCTTTTGAGAGCAGAACTTTATATTAAAGACTAACTCCCTGCCCCTGATCTCAGAAAGAGTCTATTAAGGTACCTCTTTTTAGAATTTTTCAGGAACTCAAACTTCTCTATATATCTGAGTTGATCCTCGGATTAAACTGCAAAATGGAAATGCAAAGCTCTTTGCAAAAGTCACTGACTTTGATAATAGACTTATAGTATCCTTAGCTTCCTACACTGCATCTAATTTTCAAAATGAACCATTCTACAAATATAGATCAAATTTCTCCTTTATCAGGAGCTTTCAGTGAGAATTCTTAACAGGTACCTTTTTTGAACAGATGTCACACATTTAAAGCCATTTTGAGTATCTTTGATATTCATTAATATCTGTTTCAGTCTCTTTCAGATAGAAGCTCACCAGAAACCTTTTATACCTAAGTGTAAAGGCATTGATGAATGTTTTGTGGCTGGCACAGGCCAAGGGGTGTTATTTTGACATTTTCCCACTCACTAATTTATGCTGTTATCTAAACACAAACTTAGGTCCTGATCATGCAAAGACTCACATATTTGCTTAACTTTGTGCATGGAAGTAGCATCCTGTTGAAGTCAAAGGGCTGGTCCACACCAAGCCCCCAGTTCAAACTAAGATACGCAACTTCAGCTACGTGAATAACGTAGCTGTAGTTGAAGTATCTTAGTTCGAACTTAAAGGTACTTACCATGGGTCCACATGCAGCAGGCAGGCACCCCCGTCGACTCCGCCTACTCCTCTCGCGGAGCAGGATTACCGGTGTCGACGGCGAGCACTTCTGGGATCGATTTATTGCGTCTAGACAAGACGCGATAAATCGATCCCAGAAGATCGATTGCTTGCCGCCGAACCAGCGGGTAAGTATAGACGTACCCAAAGGGACTTTTCAGGTACATAAAGTTAAGCACATGTGTGAGTCTTTGCAATATGGGACATAACTGTTTTAACTTAGAGATATTTAAATTTACGTGGTTTAACTGTTCATTTTCTTAAATAAGACAACATTTATCATAATTAATTATATCATATCTCAGTAGGCAGAGGCCATTTGCATACTTGACAGTCCACTTACTATGATACTTTGATGCTTCTAGGATCAGATACTTTCTGCACTAGCAGCCGTCTCTACAGGTGGCATTTTAATAATAGAAATGTGTTCAAGGACCTATACATTCTCTGTGACCTCCTACACATGTGAGATCACTGCGGACATTTGGAAAGTTGAAGTATATTCTGTCTATAATTAGGCAAATACTGTGAAAAGAAAGTAACTGGCCAATGCATATTTTACCCATTTACACTTGATAAATAGTGACAGTGCACCTAGCCTCTTATTAGAATGCTTACTATGAGTGGTTTGGCATCATTACATAAATGGCAACTAATTACATAATTAAAAATGCCATTCTTTGACCTATGCTCTAATTTGGATGTGTTCCTGTTTACCCTTATAATCAATCCCAGGATACTGTGCATTTGCAAAATGAACAGCTGATATTTAAATGTCCTTCTTTGTACCTTAAATGCTCTTTGTATCTATCGCAGGCTTATGTTTGCTTGCAACTATTTATCTATTATAACTTTTTTTGCCTTTACAGTTCATCAGTTGCATTGTTTACTTCCATTTCCTCTTATGCTATTACTGCAAAGAGAATATTGTGGAAAAGATGTTTTATAAAAAACACATAACCCAGCCTTGGACAAACAAATGCAAGAGTTAAAAATCAGTTCTCCATACGTACTGGTAACTGAATGCTAATGGGTTTTGACAGGCTGAGTGCTGCTTTAATCAGTTGCTAATATGTTTCTTTATACTTTTAGTAAATTTTAATGTAGCTGGAAAAACAGAAGTGCAGTAAGGAATATTCAAGAACAGGGACTACAGGGCTGAGACTAGGGTGACCAGATGTCCCATTTTTAAAGGGACAGTCCCGTTTTTTGGGACCTTTTCTTATATTGGCGCCTATTACCCCCCATCCCCCTGTCCCGTTTTTTCACAGTTGCTATCTGGTCACCCTAGCGGAGACTGAAAAGTTTGCTAGATGCTCTGGAACTTTAAAAAATATAGATGTATTTAAGGCTCCTTGTACTTTTCTTGAGGGAGAAAAACCAGGAACATATGAGCTTTTTCCTCATAGTTCTAACTTTATCTTACTGTGTATAACAGGCAGATAGCAGTGTGAAGTGCTCCTGTTGCATACTGGTGGTAAATCCTTTTACAGGCATACCAACAGGCATACCAACATCTCAAATTCTGGGGTGGTGCATTGTGAGTGTCCTCACTCTCAGCAATGGACATAGCTGATTCTACTATGAGCTGTCTTATGGGGCGGATAGGAGTCATAGTCTACGGTATCCAAAGGCAGAATATATTTCCTGCTGTTATCTACCACCCCACTCACAACCAATATGGAAAGTGAATGCTACTTCCAGCCAGATAAAAATTGAGAAGAAGGGCACTGTAATCCTTTCTAAAGGGGGACAGACTTCAGCTCTTTGGGTCTCCTAAGTAGGAACTAAATGAAACTTGATAGATTTGGCTACAACCCGTCAAAAGGACTGACAGTCCAGGAAGTCACCTCCTTTGTTTTCTTCTCCCTTAAAAAAATCTCAAGTCCCTCCTTCATTTCAAAAAAGTATCACTGCATAGGTATGGGATGGAAGAGTTGGTGCTTTCAGGACATGTTTAGAAACCAGCTGCACCAAGACCATTAATTGCAGGGGATTCAGTGGTAAACGTATCAAGATGGTGCCAACTGCGACAAACACACTAGGGACAGGAGCTGAATATTGAAAAGGTAGAAACAATACAAGTGTTTTTGAAACTGTAAGTATATCTCAACATCTAGTCTATAATCTTAAGTAACTAGCAAAACAAAATTATTCTTTTTTATTCCAGTTGAGATAGGAAGCTGTTTAGGCAGGTTCCCTCATGAACTACCATACCTGTACTGGCAGAATCAGCACCTGTTCAGCATATGTTACATGCATTCACTTGTCATCTTCTTAAGATATTTACTCTTAAGACATCTTTTGATGTAATTATTTTAATGCTACCGTTTGGCAGAACAAAATCTCAATGAAGCATACCCAGTTAGAGAAAATAGGGTTTGTAATCATGGTATTTAAAAAAGGAAACAAGTACAAAACAGCTGCATCTTTAAATGTATAGTTGTACTAAATATGATTGACTCAATAAAAATGTCTTCCCTGTGTACAGCAGCACTTGAAGATGCAAATAGGTTGGTTGGGTATATTAAAGAGATAGAAAATAATTTACAAAATTAAAGTGACAGATCATACAATGATATCCTCTTATTAGGAGCACTCAGGTGTGATCTGAAAAGAGGATGGATAATTTTATCACCGCTAAAAACAGTTGTTAATATTAACAAAGGTAATCAAATTTCATGCTGAGTAAAAAAGCAAGATAGAAAAAAATGCAATGAAATTTGGACCAATCAGACACAGTTTTGGTTAAGACCATTGTCCAGATTGTGTAACATCACTTTTACAATTTGCATATCATGAACAACAACCCTTAACTCAGTATTTTTTATTTTGCTATCACTTCTCTAATTTTTCTTGCCTCTACAGATTTTTCAATATTGTCTTTAGACAGTTTTAGACATCATTAAATGGCCGTTTATTTTTATTCTATTCCACCTTTTCAATCTCTTTCTCTTTCCTACTATAGATTTCTTTCTTTATGGTTCTATTCCCCCTGCATTTGATCTTTTTTCTTCTTCCCTTCCTTTTGTTCCTGTCTATTCTGCTTGGAGGGCCAGCTCCTCCACTTCTGTGCACCTTGTACAGTCATTTATATCAGTTCAAAGGAATTGTTACTATAGTGATTTACTCGTGCTTCACACGCAATTTGCTCTACTGTACACGGAGTTCAAGGAAATGGAATATCGCGCCATCCCTTTTTTAATTTTTTTCAGATAGTTGTTTTCTTCCCTTTATTTTACACTTCTTCTATTCCATTTTCTTGGTGAAACCTTTTCCAGGACTAACACTCTATCTCCAGCCTCTTCCCGCCTCATTCCTTTCCTCCCTGCTCCAGCTTCTACACAGCAGTATATATGTTAGGAAATCATCTACTTCTTTCTCTCTTTTACCAGCGCCTTCTTTCCTCTATCTCTTAATTTTTCCCTTCTCCTCCTTAATTTAATATGCTCCCCTCTTGCCTCCTGCAGGCCTCAGAAATACGACTTTGCTGCACTGCTCCTCTTCAGTCTGCCAGGTCCCAGAATTCCCTCTCTTCTCCCAGGCAAAACCACTGGGAAAGGCGGGGGTGGGCAAGATTCCCCCCAACCACACACGTCTCTGTTGACTAGTCTGCTGATGTCCCACTCAATGCAGCTGCAGGACACCCACAGATCTGTGTGCAGCACTATCTCCCAGTCACCATTTCCAAGTCTCCTAGTCCCTCTGTTCAGACTGCCCAGGACCTCCTTGGCAAGCTAGGCTTCTGTCACTGGCTACACCGCTGTCTCTGCTTCTCTCCCCATTGCAGTGGCTTACAGAGCTTTTTCATACAGCATGGACAGTCAACATGGGAAAAGCAAGCAATGCCGCAGAGAGAAGCTATTTGTAGTACCAACAGGATGAGGCATGGAGCATAGGCATTGGTGGCAAAAGCAGAGCAGCACATACCTAGAGTTACTGCACCATGCTATCGGAGATGACCACAGTTCTTCCCTAAACCTGGAACGGGAGATCATTTTTCTAATGGAACGCTATTGGTTGATGGATAAATGGCTTCTACTGTATACAGTGGCTGAGGATAAGGATGTCAGCTGATGGAGTTACAGACCGTGGTGCCAACAATAGCTGTGAATACACTCTTACTAGACTAGATAGATTTAGCTTGAGTGGTACCGATCACCAAAGAGACAGGGAGACAAATTAGGAGAACATTAAATAAAACATTAAACAAACAACAAAAATTCCCACTTTAACTGGGACTTACTGGGTGCAAAGATCCAGACTATTCATACGTGTGTATAGTAAGTGTTCCGGAGGGATATATGGGGTCCCAAGGGAGGAAATTATGTATTGGGCATTTATGAATTGGTGCAGCTCCACTCACTACAACAGCTAAGTGTCTGCTCCACTATATTAAAAAGCCCAAATTATTGGCTCAGCCTTGATGTGTTGAAAATTAAATCTGATATCTGGCTGCAGATTCAGGAGAAAGGGCATGACTCAACTCCTAATGGTTTAGGAATTGTTCATGCCCAGCTATTCAACCACTCAGAATTAGTATGTCGTATTTTTGACATTCACCCCACACAGGGCACTTTGCACCACATTTGGCCACTATGGAGAATATGGCTTGGGTAAAGTAACCATGCAGTGGGGTCTTCACACCTTCTATGAGCTAAGTAGTCTCTGTGCTAGCTACAAATAAGCTGCCATTGTCAGAGGCATGAAGGGATCAAACCAAGGAGGGGCTGCCAGGTCTATTATATTATACAGATCTTCTGTCCAAACCACCCACACATCAAGTAGTGTTGAGCAACTGTGGCTTTTATTTGACCTCACTGGCTGGATTAGACTCTTCCCAGGGGCAGTTCTGAACCCTTGCCTTGGGTCAGGAGAGGATTTCACCAAACCACATAGCCTTTGCCAACATAAAGTTAGATTACTTTGTTTTATGAGGAAGAAGTGTATTTCACCCCATAGCCCCAGTCCTACAAGGAGCTCGAGATAGGCAAACATTTGCACTAAGACTTAGATTGTATTAGGCATGCAGTATAATCATATAATAACCACATTAGCAATTACAGAGGCCTTTGATTTTAAAGGATTTGAATATGGCCACTTCTGAGATCTCGTTTTAATTTAGTGTTTTTGTGTCACTGTAAAACTGACAGACACATTAAGAAACTATTATGTACCTGATAGGCATTTATAAGGCACCTGTCAGTCATATTTAGATCATAATACAGTGAGATCAGATCATTTTTTGGATAAAATCTTATTGTCACTTATAAAATATAGAAGTCTGAACACTTACAGTCTACAAAGGGTGATCACTTCCAGTTGATGCAACATGATCATTCGAAAGAAAACTTATCAACACTGAGTTACATAGTTATATGGAAAAAAAGTATGCCAACATATTAATAACAACATTCAATTGAGATAAATAGCCTCCAGTAGGGATCACTGACTCTGGAAAATACTGTATAAAAAATCTAGAGTCAGTAATACATTAAAATGTTTTGGTAACAAACAAGTACCTTTTTCCTGACAGTTAAAGGCGTGGGAAGAGGCTTGCAGCTTTTGCAATTTCAGGAATGTTTGATCTTTAGCCAACCATAACACTGAGTTATATAACTCTGCTCATTAGTGGTTATATCAATCAAAAATGACATCAGACAGAGTAGGTTAGGCCTATATCTTTAGAAAATAATCTAAGTAAAATGGGAAATTATAATAGGATAATCATATAAAAATTGCACCTCTATAGCACCTTTATTCTGAGCAGCTTAAATCACTTTCCAAACAGCAATATATTAGTCCTCACAACACTCTTAGGTATTATAAATAGAGCTGTGTGAATAACTGATTTTTTGGTTCTCTGGCAAATCCAATAAATCAAACAGTTTTTGATTAACCTGAAAATGAAATTTATCTAAAGTTCAGTACATCAAAAAGTAATAAATAAAATAAAATAAAATAAAATAAAATAATCCAGGTTGAATGAACATTTCACTTGAACTGAAATGAAACATTTCATTTAGATTTCCAGCCTTTTTTAGGTTGTAAATTTAATAACATTAAATTAAATTGAAGGAAATTGAAAAACAAAAAGTCATCTTGAGTCGGAAACTCAAAATTTTGTTACAAAAATGTCGAAATGAAATATTTCACCTTTTTGGGGATTTTTCCTCCCTGAAGATAAAGAATTTGGTGAAACTGACACAAACTGAAAAATGTTTTGGTATTGCCAAATCTGAATTTTTGGCTGAAAAACTGTCACGTAGCTCTAATTATTATCCATTTTACAATGAGGAAAACTGAGCCACTAATAAGTTAAGCTTTACATTTTCAAAGATGTCCACTAATTTGGGTGTCTTAATTTTTGGGTGCCCAACTTAAGTCACGAATGGTGTGTTCTTCAGAGATGCTGATCACCTTCATTTCTACTTGAAGTCAGTGGAAACTACTGGTGTTTAACACCTCTCAAATGCATGCCCTAAGTTTGGCACCCAAAACTTGAGGCACTGCAAATAAGTGGAGACTTTTGACAATGTGAGTCTAATTGACTTCCCAAGATTATACGCAATCCAGAGTTGTTTGTTGTGGTGAAATAGCAGAGGAGGAGAGTTGTTATAATAAAACATGTTGTGGTGATAAGGAGCTGGCAATCTGATTGGTGAGGTGATAAGACGCTGAGCGGGTGTGAGCTGAATCTCTGATGGTTGTATATCCCTGTGATGGGTTTGTAAGTCCTGTTTCTGCTCAGCTTTCATGCCTCTCTCCATTTCAATATGCCTGAAGAGCAGGAACAAATGTTAGCTAGCAAGCCAAAGCAGCATTTCTGACAGGAAACGGCAGGAAAGTGAAATGTGTGTTCTCAAAAAGCATTTTAAAATATATATTTACAAGTTGTTCAAGTTTCCATTAAAAAAATACAGTGCAAATATCATTCAACTATATCACTGCAACAGGTGAGCAGCATGATTCATGGCCTTTTCAAGTATTGTACTTATTTTTGTTGGGTCTCTGAAAATTTGAGATTTTTAATAGTGCAAGTCAACAATTGAACAGAATGAAACTGGAGGAAAAGCAGACAAACTGCTTTTGGTGCATGCTACCTAAGCTGTATATTACATCAAAAGTAAAACATCTGCCAGAAAGACTTTTTATGTTAGTAACCTGTGTGAGGGCAGGGGAAAGTACCCAGAAAGAAATATATTACCATACAAAACTGTTCTTCTTCCACAATAGCTCCCACAGGGATCTGTAAAGAAAGATGGTAAGATCCCGGAAAGAGTGTATCTTTCAATAGGGCGCCAACCTTCTCTCAAAGATAATTTTATTAGGGCTGTCAATTAATCACAGTTAACTCAAAAAAATTTATAGCGATTAATCACAGTTTTAATTGCATTGTTAAACAATAGAATACCAATTGAAATGTATTAAATATTTTGGATGTTTTTCTGCATTTTCATAGATATTGTAGCCCATGTTGTAATTGAAATCAAAGTGTACATTATTTTTTATTACAAATATTTGCACTAAAAATAATAAACAAAAGAAATAGTATTTTTCAGTTCACCTCATTCAAGTACTGTAGTGCAATCTCTTCGTCATAAAAGTGTAACTTACAAATGTAGATTTTTTTTTGTTACATAACTGCACTGAAAAACAAACCAATGTAAAACTTCAGAGCCTACAAGTCCTCTCAGTCCTACTTCTTGTTCAGCCAATCTCGCAGACAAACAAGTTTGTTTACATTTTCAGGAGACAATGCTGCCCACTTCTTGTTTACAGTGTCACCTGAAAGTTAGAACAGGTGTTTGCATGGCACTGTTGTAGCCAGCGTCACAAGATATTTACATGCCAGATATACTAAACATTCGTATGCCTCTTCATGCTTCGGCCACCATCCCAGAGGACATGCTTCCATGCTGCTGACGCTCGTTAAAAAAATAATGATTTAATTAAATTTGTGACTGAACTCCTGGGGGAGAATTGTATGTCCCTTGCTGTTTTACCCACATTCTGCCATATATTTCATGTTATAGCAGTCTCGGATGATGACCCAGCACATGTTCATTTCACAAAATGCAAAGAAGGTACCAATGCGAGATTTCTAAAGATAGCTACAGCACTTGAGCCAAGATTTAAGAATCTGAAGTGCCTTCCAAAATCTGAGAGGGACAAGGTGTGAAGCACGCTTGCAAAAGTCTTAAAAGAGCAACACTCCAATGCGGAAACTACAGAACCCGAACCACCAAAAAAGAAAATCAACCTTCTGTTGGTGGCATCTGACTCAGATAATTAAAATGAAAATAGATTCATAGATTCATAGATTCTAGGACTGGAAGGGACCTCGAGAGCTCATCGAGTCCAGTCCCCTGCCCGCATGGCAGGACCAAATACTGTCTAGACCATCCCTGATAGACAATTATCTAACCTACTCTTAAATATCTCCAGAGATGGAGATTCCACAACCTCCCTAGGCAATTTATTCCAGTGTTTAACCACCCTGACAGTTAGGAACTTTTTCCTAATGTCCAACCTAGACCTCCCTTGTTGCAGTTTAAACCCATTGCTTCTTGTTCTATCCTTAGAGGCTAAGGTGAACAAGTTTTCTCCCCCCTCCTTATGACACCCTTTTAAATACCTGAAAACTGCTATCATGTCCCCTCTCAGTCTTCTCTTTTCCAAACTAAACAAACCCAATTCTTTCAGCCTTCCTTCATAGGTCATGTTCTCAAGACCTTTAATCATTCTTGTTGCTCTTCTGTGGACTCTTTCCAATTTCTCCACATCTTTTTTAAAATGCGGTGCCCAGAACTGGACACAATACTCCAGCTGAGGCCTAACCAGAGCAGAGTAGAGCGGAAGAATGACTTCTCGTGTCTTGCTCACAACACACCTGTTAATACATCCCAGAATCATGTTTGCTTTTTTTGCAACAGCATCACACTGTTGACTCATATTTAGCTTGTGGTCCACTATAACCCCTAGATCCCTTTCTGCCGTACTCCTTCCTAGACAGTTTCTTCCCATTCTGTATGTGTGAAACTGATTTTTCCTTCCTAAGTGGAGCACTTTGCATTTGTCTTTGTTAAACTTCATCCTGTTTAACTCAGACCATTTCTCCAATTTGTCCAGATCATTTTGAATTATGACCCTGTCCTCCAAAGCAGTTGCAATCCCTCCCAGTTTGGTATCATCCGCAAACTTAATAAGCGTACTTTCTATGCCAATATCTAAGTCGTTGATGAAGATATTGAACAGCGCTGGTCCCAAAACAGACCCCTGCGGTACCCCACTCGTATGCCTTTCCAGCAGGATTGGGAACCATTAATAACAACTCTCTGAGTACGGTTATCCAGCCAGTTATGCACCCACCTTATAGTAGCCCCATCTAAATTGTATTTGCCTAGTTTATCGATAAGAATATCATGCGAGACTGTATCAAATGCCTTACTAAAGTCTAGGTATACCACATCCACAGCTTCACCCTTATCCACAAGGCTCGTTATCCTATCAAAGAAAGCTATCAGATTGGTTTGACATGATTTGTTCTTCACAAATCCATGCTGGCTGTTCCCTATCACCTTACCACCTTCCAAGTGTTTGCAGATGATTTCCTTAATTACTTGCTCCATTATCTTCCCTGGCACAGAAGTTAAACTAACTGGTCTGTAGTTTCCTGGGTTGTTTTTATTTCCCTTTTTATAGATGGGCACTATATTTGCCCTTTTCCAGTCTTCTGGAATCTCTCCCGTCTCCCATGATTTTCCAAAGATAATAGCTAGAGGCTCAGATACCTCCTTTATTAGCTCCTTGAGTATTCTAGGATGCATTTCATCAGGCCCTGGTGACTTGCAGGCATCTAACTTTTCTAAGTGATTTTTAACTTGTTCTTTTTTTATTTTATCTGCTAAACCTACCCCCTTCCCATTAGCATTCACTATGTTAGGCATTCCTTCAGACTTCTCGGTGAAGACCGAAACAAAGAAGTCATTAAGCATCTCTGCCATTTCCAAGTTTCCTGTTACTGTTTCTCCCTCTTCAATAAGCAGTGGGCCTACCCTGTCTTTGGTCTTCCTCTTGCTTCTAATGTATTGATAAAAAGTCTTGTTTCCCTTTATTCCAGTAGCTAGTTTGAGCTCATTTTGTGCCTTTGCCTTTCTAATCTTGCCCCTGCATTTCTGTGTTGTTTGCCTATACTCATCCTTTGTAATCTGTCCTAGTTTCCATTTTTTATATGACTCCTTTTTATTTTTTAGATCATGCAAGATCTCGTGGTTAAGCCAAGGTGGTCTTTTGCCACATTTTCTATCTTTCCTAACCAGCAGAATAGCTTGCTTTTGGGCCTTTAATAGTGTCCCTTTGAAAAACTGCCAACTCTCCTCAGTTGTTTTTCCCCTCAGTCTTGATTCGACATGGGTCGGTCTGCACTGCTTTGGATTGTTATCAAGCAGAACCCGTCATCAGCATAGACACATGTCCTCTGGAATGGTGATTGAAGCATGAAGGGACATTCGAATCTTTAGCACATCTGGCAAGTAAATATCTTGCGACGCTGGCTACAACAGTGCCATGCAAATGCCTGTTCTCACTTTCAGGTGACACTGTAAACAAGAAGCGGGCAGCATTGTCTCCTGCAAATGTAAACAAACTTGTTTCTCTGAGCGGCTGGCTGAACAAGAAGTAGGTCTGATTGGACTTGTAGGCTCTGTTTTGTTTTTGAATGCAGGTTTTGTTTGTACATAATTCTACACTTGTAAGTTCAACTTTCATGATAAAGAAATTGCACTACAGTACTTGTATTAGGTGAACTGAAAAATACTATTTCTTTTGTTTTTTTTACAGTGCTATACTTGTAATAAAAAATAAATATAAAGTGAGCACTGTACACTTTGTATTCTGTGTTGTAATTGAAATCAATATATTTGAAAATGTAGAAAATATCCAAAAATATTTAAATAAATGGTATTCTATTATTGTTTAACTGTGCGATTAATCGTGCAAGTAATCGCAATAAATTTTTTTAATCATTTGACAACCCTAAATTTTATCCTTGTCCTATGTCTTGGTAAACTACTGAAGCCAGCTGCATACTGGGATAAATAAGGACTTTCTGCAGGGGCAATTTTGCACCTACAAAATTAATTCCAGATGCAAAGCAGAGTTGTTGTCCGTCTCCCCAGTTTGAACCTGCAGTTAGATTGAGATTCAGTTACTCAGATTCCCACCTGCACTTCAACTTCAGGTGAAAATTGGCAGGCCACCATTTTGAAAATATGGCCCAATCTGCCTTTGTCTCTGTACTGGGGTGGTTACCCCGCTCCTGCCCTGAAGGGCTTAAAACAGCCCTGGGAGAGGGCTGTGGCATGGAAAACAGCTAATAGGCTGATTGGGGAAGCAGCTGCAGCGGACCACACCCCAATCAGGCCTCAGCTGGCCCTATATAGGAGGCTGGGAGCCAGGAGCTCAGCAGTCTCTCTCTAGCGGTAGAGGGAGATGGACCTGGCTGCAGGGACCTGAGCAGAGTACCTGAGTGGAGCAGGGCTGGGGAAAGGCAGAGGAGCTGGGGAAGCTCCAGCCTGGAAAGCCCCAGGCTGTGGCCTAGCAGAAGGCCAACAGATACTGGGGGTTGCAGAGGGCAGCACAGGCAGCAGGTCCAAAGGCAGCAGGTCCAAACCCAACCTTGCCTATGATGAGTGGCTTTTACACTGCAGTCTGCCCCAGTGAGCGGGGGCTAGATGGTGACTGGCAGTAGCCCATGACTGAGGCAAGGCGGGGATTAGAAGGTTGGGGGTTCCCCAGAGAGGGGAGGCCCTGAGAGAAAGGGGTTCTGGCCAGGGGAAAGCACCCCAGATAACAGGGTACTGGGTCCGGGAGGGACACAGGGGCCAAGCGGTAGCAGGACACCGGCCTGCAGAGGGCGCGCCAACGGCTGGAGAGCTAATTCCCGGAGACCACCAGCAGGAGGCGCCGCAGGGGTGAGTCTCGCATTGTTACAGTCTCCCTCACTCCATATATATGGCAATACATTGGCAAGGAAAAAAACAACTGGCAAGGTCATATGTGTACTTAAACACATGGCTTTTTGATAAGTTTTTATCAAGTCAGCCAGGATGCCTAACTGTTTTAAGTTCCTGGTAAATCATATATAAATTTATTTTAATTTTTCTGTACATGCAGTGTTGGAATCACAGGAAAACATAGTATACAGACTTTCTGTAAAATTAACTAAATGTCACAGCTGGCTAATCCTAGCAGAAATCAACTGTAGTAAGCAATTCAGGTTTTCTGTAGGGGATAATTTAAATGTGTTAACATTGCTGCTAAGAACCTAATATTATCATTCAATATTATTTCTCTGGGTAAGGAGTCACCTCCCTGATCTCTCTTTAGCGATGTAACAAAATAAGCATGCTGCCCAGGGCAGATTTTAAAAAGGTCTGAGGGCCACATTTTCAAGTGCTCAGCATCCACAATTGAGGTCAGATTTTCAAAAGAGCTCAGCTCCCATTTAAACAGTGAAATAAATGTCAGATTTTCCAAAATGCCCAGCACCCAGTAGCCACCACTGTGATAGTTATGGCCAGATTTTCCAAAGAGCTCATTACCCAACAAGCTCGGCTCTTAATAAAATCTTGACCTTACAAGCTAAGCCTTTCTATTTATAATTATTCATTAGAGGAAGTTGGAGGAGGAAGAGCTAGGAAGACGGGTTATTACTAACACTCATAATTATGGACTGAATAAACATAATGTTAGACCTCCTGTTTTATACAGAGAAAACTATGAAAAGTAACTCATTATATAAAACCCCATTATTTGTCCTTCTCTAAAACTAAACAACACTTAGTAGTGAGAACTCCAATAGTCTCTTAAGCCACACTAAATGTATTTTCCAATGTATCTGCACCAATTGATCTGGATAGCACAGTGATCATTCTTGAGACGGCTTTGGTTGGCTGGTCTGTGCCCTTTTAGTGGTAGCCCGGCAGGATTTCCACTGGCAAGGACATCAGACCTTCATTCCTAGAGGTTTCCTATGTAGTTCTGTCAGAATAACCAATTAGTCCCGCAAGTTCTACACACTGTGTAACACATTCTCTCCTTGAAGCTCTATTTCTTAAAGCTGTTCTGTTAACTGTCAGGAAACAAGCCAATTCTCAAGTGGATGCAATCTAAGGATTGGCTAATTTCCAGTATTTGGGGCAAGGTATGAGGGACTGAATATCAGGGAGGAAGGAATCTTACTGTTGGAAGAAGATTCTTAATGAAAGTCTTTCTGCCCTGTCCTGCCCCCTCCTGCAACCTGGGAGCAGTAGGTGGAAACATTATTTGCCTATAGAAGAAGGGCAGGGACTAACTGACCTGAAACCCAGAGCAGCTCTTGCTGAACAGAAGGCCTTCTGCTGAAAACAGGTGGGTGTGGAGATGGGGAAAATGAGTCTGGCTGCCACCTGACAGGAACCTCTTTAAACAAACCATAGCTGAGGCTGGGAAATGCAAAACATGGCCAGGAAAGTGGGATAGGGCTGATTTTGAAGAATGGAGTGACACGGAGAGAACTTTGCAGACATGGGGCACGAGTAGGCAGATAAAGCTAGAAAAATCCAGAATGATACTCAAATTCAGTACAGTTTACATGGATAAGCTTTATTTGTTATTAGCATCTTATGGGTTAAGCACCACTCAGTCAATCAACCATATCTGTCTGTTTTCCTTCTTCTCCCACCTGTTCAGTGTGCTATGTGCTGGCAGCTCCTCTTGGGCTAACTCTCATTCCATCTATATTCTGGCTGCGTAACAATCAATCTTTGGGGAATAGAATCTGGCTATACACAAAGAAGGTAAATAGTTCCTTCCCCCAATGGCAGGTATTTGGCACATTTCATTTTTTGTCCTGTTTAAACAAGTTGATTTGTAGCATCACATTGGCAAGTTCATTGTTTAGCATCATTATATTTCATGTGCCTGAAAAATCTGCAGAACAGATTCAGTATGCTGGGAGCTCAGCATGAATCAATATGTACTTCCCACCAAAACACTGCCTCGCCAAAATCAAGGGGGAAAGGGATAGGAGTGTAATCTAAGTGTGGGGGCTTTAAAGCCCACCAACTCTGCTACAAGTAAAAGATTTCTGCTAATAATTATTCACTCCATTAACCATACTCTTTTTTTTTTTTTTTTTTTTTGGACAAAAGAAAACCAAACCAGCAAATCCCACAGTGTTTCCTGGCTTAACTCAGTGTTGATTAAATGGGTTCACAGCTCTCAGCGTATCGTTTCAGTGGAGTTCCTCATTCCTTAGCGGACACAGGACTAAGTTAGCTTACACTATCACTTAGTTCTGATTGCAAAATATTTCTATTTTCCCAAGATGATTAGATATTCCTTGGTGTAGGGACAGTGAGCTCTTAAATGACACCTTAGTCATGGAACTTTATTTGTATAGCTGTTACCATTAAAAACTCAATGTATGCCACAGCTGTTCGTAATGGACATCAGTTAGCAGATAGGACATAACTCTTACCTTTGATACCACTGTGTTGTAACAGTTGGGAAATGCTGACTTTTAAAACACTGCTATTTTTAGCCCTGCAGCCTAAGGTCTGAGAGTTGGAGTCAACTGACTCAGGTTCTGAGACTCGGCACCGCAGGTCTTTATTGAAGTGTAGACATACCCAGAGAGGCCAATGGTTAAAAGAGATCCAATCTCACATTGACATCAGGGGGATTCAGGATTGGTAAAAAAAAGTCACTGTAATCAATTGGAAAAGGCCCCAAGTATCCACAATAAAAAGAAAAAACAACAATTTTTATTAATTACAACCTATTTTTCTCTGAATATAGCAGATTTAGGAGTTTTGAAGGACATAAAAAGTTTGAAGAGTAAACAAGCCATTTCTGAGGTAAGGGAGACAAAGCAGCATTGGATAGAAGTCAACATTTCAAATCAGGGTAATTATTTTGAATGATCTGTAGCTCCAAAGCGATTTGACCACAGTTTCCTACTTTGCCTTCACAGTAAATGTGGGACTCTTCAGGCCAAACCCACTTTTCAAGCCAAGTTATAGAGGTGCCGAAATAGGGCTTTGTAATGTAATGTGGTTGCAACCTTCACTATGGAGAAGCTACTGCTCCCCATTCTATATTTATTTGATTTCAGTAAAGGGGACCCTGGTCATTTTTTGGTCTTTGAGTCAAAACTAAAATCCTGACCCAGCTGTCCCAGCTTGTTGTTTAACTGCCCTCACTGCTGTTGGAACATGCATTTGTTCTGGCAATGGTTTCCTTGAGACATGCATTCAAATCAACATTGGCAGATGTCTCAGACAAAACCTGCCTAACAAAAATGAAGAAAACAGCCCTCCGTTGCAGATTTTAACTGGCTGTTCAGTTCACTCATTAATTCTGATGGCAAAAGATAGCTCTCAAAGCAAGTGCTAGCCTTGGTTATCAGAGCTGGACTCTGACCCAAGTGATGTCCTGATCTGAACCAAGAAAATGCCTTCCTTTTTTCTATTTGTTTACAAGTAACCCAGACGTTTACATGTAATGCAGCATTAATAGTGCGCCCGCCCCCAAACGAAGTGTGGGTGGTTGCTGGAAATGGCTTGATAGCATTAGCTGCTTTTGCCTAAATCAATTCAAATTAAAAGAACATTTTAGGACATTTCAAGCAGGGAAGAGTGTTTGCCCCTCACACTGTATCATGTGCATTGCTCAGCTCTAAATCAATTAACACAGTTGACATTTACTGTGTTTTAAAATATTTAGGCCTATTCTGCTGGCTAATATTGTCTCATTGTTTCCTTGTACTCCCCGTCTGTCTGTCTGTCCCCATCTGTTTTCTTTTGTCATAGATTGTTCCTTCCCCCAAAAGCTTACAGTCTTTTTGTCCTGTGTTCGTACAGCGCCTAGCACAATGGGGTCCTTGTGCATGACTAGGGCTCCTAGGTGCTATGGTAATTATTATTACTATAAATTCCTGCTGGGAAAGAGGGCGAGAAGCTGCAAGGCACTACTGGGCACACTTGGATTCTCCTTTGAAGGAGAAACCATCTGTGCATCCAGATCATCCATTCTGCAAACTGCAACATCTAGGACAATTAAAGGAGAGGCTAAGACCTCTGGAAAGCCAAGGCCCTTTACGATTAGGGTGAGCCAGCTGGACCCTACTCTTATTGCTCTCTTGAGTGCTAACAGAAATTCTGCACTACTGTCCTCCACAGCGTGCCACACAAGCAGAAGCCAAGATCCAACCTGAAGGCTTGCAAAGACATATGGATGTGCTTAACTTTAAATACATAAATAGTCTCATGGATTTAACTTGGACAACTTGGTGCTTAAAGATAAGCATGCACATGCCTTTGCAGGACTGGGGCCTGAATGTGTCAGCAGAAAGGCTACAAAATTTCTATTTCCAAATGATAGGGTAGATGCCTGGGCAATATATACAAGCCCATGAAAAATCTCTAATTACTCCATTTTCTGCAGATTCCCTCCCCCTCCAAGGCTACATAATTACTATGCTCTTTCCTCATTCATCCTACTCCTGTTGAGTAGCGCTTACTCACATGAGCAGTCCCCAATGAAGCCAACGGGACTACTAGCATGAGTCAGCATTAATGAAAAACCAATGGGATTTCTCAGGTAAGTACTTCTCATGAAGAGTATGGATGGTAGAATCTGGTTCTCAGTTATTACACAGTTGCTGAAGGACCAGGGCTGGCTCCAGCTTGTTTGCCGCCCCAAGTGGCGAAGAAAAAAAAAAAGATGAAGACGCAATCCGTGGCACTTCGGTGGCAGCTCTGCCGCACCGCTTCATTCTTCGGCGGCAATTCGGCGGCCAGTCCTTCCCTCCAAGAGGGACCCGCCGCCGAAGACCCGGACTTGCCGCCCCTTTCCATTGGCCACCCCAAGCACCTGCTTCCTGCGCTGGTGCCTGGAGCCGGCCCTGTGAAGGACAGTCAGAAGACTCTATGCCTGCCCCAATTGAACCTGGAATATTTATATTATATTTTTATATAAATATATACTATTAGTATAATATTAGTACACACTTTCATGATCTGCACACACGAACAGTTCACATATATCCACTGTGTTAAAATGTATGCTAGACACGTCTCAAAATAAAACATTGTTAGAAAGACTAAGGCCAGGATACCTTTGTGAACAGAATAAATCAAACACCTAATAAAAGTTTGGTATATTGGCTCTGTCTCAAGAACAGAGATACTGTAATTAATTCTCTGTAAACATTTAGGTGAAATCAGTCACAGTTTAAAATAACTGGCCAATCATTAATTGGTTTGCTGTAGTACTCCTGAGTCAGGAATTGTCTGTGTGGAGGACTGAATGCAGTAGGTATTGTAATCACACAGAATTCCACTGTAGTTTAGCAATAAATCAGTAGTATTACAAAAAATGCAGATGTTATACCTTTGGTCTTTTTGCTTATTTATTCCACATGAATACTTTAGGCACAAACATCTTACTTATTTATTTTCCTCTCCACAATAAACTCAGTTACTTTAAAAATAAGGTCACTAAACCGCAGAGCCCAAAAATTCAAACAGCAACGAGCAGTTACAACTATCTCCCCTTTCAGCCCATATAGCTGCACTGACTAGCTCCCTGGATTGATAGGTTTTCCCCTTTACTCCCAACTCCCCAACATCCACTCCAACTGGACATTTATTTTTCTTATTATTTCCTTCATTTTAATGATTGTGTGTTGTTATCGGTCACTTTTCCCGAGAAAAATAAATGGTTGCAGAAATGAAAAGACATATACCAACATTTTCTATGTGGACGATAGTTTAGGAGAAACAGGAATGCAGGGAAGCTGGGTTGATCACTAGGGCCAAGGAGCTGGACGCTGCAGCAAGGATTGGGATCAGCAGGCAACGTGGAGCACAGAGTAAATCAGTACTTTTGCTGCTCAGCTCTGCTGTCCAGATTATCCAGTCCCCCAAACATCTAGCTTCCTCCCTCATAGCTGCTAAATCCTACTGCTTAGCCATAGCCCAACAGACTGCCACAGTTCTGTAAAAAAGAGGCAGCCCTCTGACATAGTGGTTTTCAAACTTTTTTTCTGGCAACCCAGTTGAAGAAAATTGTTGATGCCCACGACCCAAGGGAGCTGGGTTTGGGGTGTGGGAGGGGCTTAGGGCTGGGGCAGAGGGTTGGGGTGCGGGGGTGAAGGCTGCGGGGTGGGGAATGAAGGGTTCAGTGTGTGGGAGGGGGCTCTGGGCTGGGGCAGGGGGTTGGGGTGTGGGAGAAGGTCAGGGCTCCAGGCTGGGGGTGGGGCCGGGGATAAGGGGTTTGGGGTGCAGGAAAGGGCTCTGGGTTTGGAGGGGACTCAGGGCCAGGGAAGGGGATTGGGGCATAGGTTTATCTCGGGCAGCTCCTGGTCAGCGGCACAGCGGGGGTGCTAAGGCAGGCTTCCTGCCTATTCTGATACCGCAGACCATTGGGAACCAGCCAATGGGAGTGCGGAGCCAGTGCTTGGGATGGGGGCAGCGCGCAGAGCCCCATGGCCCCAAACCGAGGAGCTGGACCTGTTGCTGGCCGCTTCCAGGGCGCAGTGCAGTGTCAGAACAGGTAGGGACTAGCCTGCCTTAGCCAGGCAGCACTGCCAATAGGACTTTTAATGACCCGGTCGGTGGTGATGACCAGAGCCACCGCGACCCAGTGCCTTACATTCCGTGACCCAGTACTGGGTTGCAACCCACAGTTTGAAAACCACAGCTCTGACAAACCACTGGAAATGGGTAGGAGGGAGGGAGCAGCTGCTGCTCTTGTAGCCGAACTGGACGCTGCAGGCCTCTGTTAAGTTGGGCTTCAACTAGGGTGACCAGATGTCCCGATTTTATAGGGACAATCCCGATTTTGGGGTCTTTTTCTTATATAGGCTCCTATTATCCTCCACCCCCGTCCCGATTTTTCACACTTGCTGTCTGGTCCCCCTAGCTTCAACTCTGCTCTTCTCCCAGCCCCTTTTTTGACCTCTTGTTACTAAAAGGGGTTAAAACTGAGTGGGATGAGTAAAAAAAAAAAGAAGATTTGCAGCACAAGTTGTCAGAGATCAAGAGCTTGCTGCTCGGCTACAGAGGAAGCCGTGCCCTGCGTCATTAGAAAAGGGAAGTGGCTGATGGAGCTGAGTAATGTCAACTAATCATGGTGTAGCTCCATTAGGTTAGCCTTAATTAGGGGAATAACTGTGTGTTTAACATTTCAAAACCAGTCTGCATCTGTTAAATTAACAGTGTGTGGTTCTGTGTGAAATTTGTGGGGATTGTGGCTATTTAACTAGAGGAATCTGAAGAAATATGTACCCAGGACAAACTTTCAAAGAAAGAGAGCAATAGTTTTAGAGGTGTTCTCTAAGATTGCACTGAAACATATAGATACAATTCAATGCTCCTCTGAAGAGTTTGGGTGCCAAATGTAGAGACTAAATTCAATCGATGAAGGGTGAAACAAAGCGTGGTCCTGATTTAAGTGCAAATCTCAACTATGGAGTAACTTGCAATGCCGCCATTATTTATAGGCTTTTCCATGGCACTCATTACAGTAGTGTCTGAATGCCTCATAAACATTAACGAGTGAAGCCTCAGAATACACCTATGAAGAAGAGAAGTATCCCCTTTTACAGATGAGGAACTGGGGCATGGAGAGGATAAGCGGCTTGCCGAAGATCACAGAGGAAGTCTGTACAGAGCCAGAAAAATAATCCAGGTGTCCTGAGTCCCAATTCTGTGCCTTAACCATAAGCTCATCCTACCTTTCCTTAGTTTTACTCAAACTTTGCACATCAAGCAGGTGTTCAAATTACAATGGCTCTTCCCGATATAAACCGAACTGGGATGAGTGCTACCCTACGACAAAATGTTGCCTGATTTTATCTTGCATTTTGGACTAGAACAAGACCTGCATGTTGTACTGTGCTGTCTGTGTGTGTTCTCTATCTATGGCATGCAAACATAGTTCAGAAATTACCTTAATCGTCGGCAGATTTTCCAACAATTGTGTAAATTGTGCCTTTCAACATTAAACCATCCAGTAACTCTGACTGCAGCTGTTTCTCTGAGAGAGAGAATTTAAATTGTTATTTGAAAGGAAAAACTCAAGTGGGAAATTTTTTAGTGACTTCAGGTAAACTACAAACATATGTAGATACATCTGCACTTAAGAACGCTCCCATATGAACCTGCATAAAACTTCAAAACCAAATTTCTGCAGACAAACATTTCCAGTGAATGCTTTCAGTTTTATTGAAAGGGCACACACTACACAATCAGATGGACACACTACACCAAATTCAGATCTAGGTCATGTGAAGGGAACCACGTTTTCAATTGTGTGTATAGGTGTGACCATTAGCTATATATTAGCTGCAAGGCAACTCCCATCCTCTTTCCCTGGTCCCTATGGAGAGATCTCAGAATTAGAATTAATGCTTGGAGAGGAGGCAAAATATGGCAGGATATGGTCATGGGATGCCCATTATCCACCTCCCCCACCCCAAATTGCAGGTAATCTGACAATATGTTAATACCCTGTGCTATAAAACTACTTCTCCCTCGCACATATGAGGTCACTGTGCAGTGGTGGGCAGAGCATAGCTGGCAGAGAGGCTCCAATGGACCACCACACAATCAAACAAGGAGATGCTTAAGACAGCAAGTTCCTTTCCAAAGCCAATGAATTTAATGCTACTAGTGGCTGCATGGGCCTTCCATGGTTTCCACTCACTTCAGAGGTAGAGTAATGTGAAGTTACATGGGAGGAGAAAGCCTAGGGACTATAGACAGCATCCAGATTTCCTTGTGGATCACTGGACTTCACATTGTTCAAAGACCTGACCCTCTACTTCCTCAGCGGAGCTGCAAAGTGAGAATACCTCAAAAACTCAGAGCTAATTTACTGAACTTTCAGAGCATTTCAAATTCACAGCTGAAGGCAGCCATCTTGCAGGAAATTAACCTGACTTGTGACCCCTCAGTTAGGCATTCCATCATAAGGAATTAGAAATCCTGTTGGTTTTATCCTTTTTAAATACTAGCTGAACATTAGATGAAACAATGTACTATGTAAACATTAAAGATTTTGCTTAAATATTAAACATGAAAGGGCTTTGTTTTGTTAAAGAAACATCAAAGCAGGATACTGCATGCGCTCATTGCCAGCGTTTAAAGAGATTAACCTCCTTCTCAGTCTGTGCTGACCCTCAGAATGAATCAACCCTATCTTCTGGTAATGTTTCTTCAGATGTTCTGGTAATATTGTTTGTTCATTCTTATCTGAATGCATTATGTGCCATGTCTGTTCAATGGGAGGTTTACGCAGGAATTCCTGAGTTCTAATCCTAGCTCTGATACTGACACACTCTTTGACCTTGGAAAAGTCACTTCACGTTTCTCTACATGGTTGAACATATAAAGTATGGAGACAATAACACTTACTATAACTACCTTAACCAGGGTGTTTTCAACAGTATTTAGTGGAAAATCCTGGTCCTAACTCAGGTAACTACCCAACCATTCTGAAATGTTGTATATAAAATTGACTGCCCAGGAAATCTGAAAGTGGTTTAAGAAATCGACCAAAATGGGAAGGCCTTTCCTGTGTATAAATACTCAGAAGTATGTAACACAGGACAAATCCTGGATTGTTCCTGCTGAAAAATGTATAAACTAAATTCTTGAACAAGGAAACACATTCACAACACTCCACAGCATGATATAGAGATGTCTTCAGGAGGAAAAATGGAATCTGAGATTCAGACCCTGGCAAATATCAAAAGGGTTTTTGGGGCCACATTCTCAGTTGGTATAATCAGAGTAGCTCCAGGCACACAGGATTTGGGTTTAAAGTACGTTTATAGACTTTAAACCTGATTTTCTTAACTGTGCATTTGCAAATGTGTTTGCACAACTGAATACAATTATCATGACTGGGGGAATTGTTCTTACAAATGGCTAGCTACACATCCAAGTGGACATCTCCATCATTCTGCATCACAGAAATTGTATATGCGATGAGATATGCAATTATGCTTGTTTTGTGAGTTGCTCAGAAATCAGGACCTTTGAATCTACACATATATTTAGTGACTAATGTAGAATCAGAATTTTTGGCAATTAAAAAAAGATAAATTGCACTTCACCAGCAAAACAGAATTCAACTTACCAGAGTTGATAGTTAAGAACTGAAAGAATAAAACTTTACCAACCCAGAGATTAATTCTGCAATTGCCTCATGATAACAAGAAAGACCCATTTGCATTTCAGAATGAAACAGCATTCAAACAAAACTGCAGAAAAAGAAATGACCCAGGGCCCAGTTGAATTCTTTACTCCAGCAAAATTTGCATTGATTTCCCTGAGAATTTAGCTTGCGTTGAGGTGTTCAGAACTGATTTCAAAGTACACCTCTACCTCGATATAACGCTGTCCTTGGGAGCCAAAAAATCTTACTGCGTTATAGGTGAAACCACGTTATATTGAACTTGCTTTGATCCACCAGAGTGCACAGCCCCACCCCCTCGGAGCACTGCTTTACCACGTTATATCCGAATTTGTGTTATATCGGGACGCGTTATATTGAGGTAGAGGTGTATGTACACTGTCTAGTATATCTTGCATTATAATAAAAACTTCACCTGTTATCGCAGAAACTCTTTGTACCATATCACCAGGAATGATTTCAAATCCAGCTTTCTAGGATACATTATGATGTTCCATATTAATGAGATCATCACTCCAGACAATGGAAATCAATGTAGCAAGCAGCTACCACTGTACATCAATATCAGAAATACAAATCATTCTGTTGCCTTTCATAGAGCTGCAGCAAAAGGTTCACCAGAATTCCAAACTCTGCCAAACAAACTCTCAATGTTAATGAGCCTTCTGCTCTTTGCTTGGTGGCAACAAAATCTTCTGGTAACCTTACTGTGCCTATTAAACCTGTCATATTCAGCAAGTCTAAAAAACATGCTGAAAATCACATCACCAAGAATAAGGGAAACAAGAAAGGAGATAAAGCATCGGTAACGAAAAGCAATAAGGGCCGTCTAAGTTCTGAGATCATTATGCAACTTGGTCTTAGCACTCCCTGGGGTTCAAGCCTGTGTTGTCAACTAACCAATCTAGCATCACTGCTTAGCTTGTTGCTGCCTGGCTAGGCCTTCTTTGCCCTCTGTGTGACTGCTAGCAGCCAGCAGCAGGCTCTAAAGAGCGCATGCTGCTTCTTTCAAAAACAGCTGAAAGTTGCTGAGATTGCTTCACCGCAAAGTGACACTGAGCTATTTTCTCTCTTTCTGTCCAGATCAGGCAGAATGGCTCGGGGAAACTCTGCTTGATGACTACAGCTCTGCTTCCCAACCCACGGAAATCTGTGGCAGCAAAAGCCAGAGTGCAATGCCATGGTTTTGTCCAGAATGCGTGAACACAAGTTTGCACTGAAATGTATCCGTGAAAGAGAAGTGGTATGAGAGCACCAAAACACTGATAACAAAAACCCAGGTTCTGTTCTCAGATATGTACATATAAATTCCATTAGTAAGAGGAAAGGACGTTTCCTACAACCCCAAACAAGGTAACCAAAAGGTCCTAGACAAAATGATATTGGGGTACGAGACAGGAGCTTACACTGAGCAATAAATGCTCAGAAAAGGATCCCACAATCATAGAATCATAGGGTTAAAAGGGTCAAGGGTTATCTAGTCTAACCCCCGCCAAGATTTTGTCGTGTCTAACCAACTAAGACAGATGGCTATTCAGCCTCTTTTTGAAAACCTCCAGTGAAGGAGCTTCCACCACTTCCCTAGGCAGTTTGTCCTACTGTTCTTACAGCTAGGAAGTTTTTCCCGAGATTTAATTTAAATCTGCTCTGCTGTAGTTTGAACCCACTGCCTCTTGTCTTGCCCTCTGTGGCAAGAGAGAACAAATTTTTTCCATCTTTTTATGGCAGCCTTTCAAGTATTTGAAGACGGCTATCATGTTCCGCTTTAATCTCCTCTTTTCCAAACTAAATACATCCAGTTCCTTCAGCCTTTGCTCATCTGGCTTGCATTCCATCCCTTTGGTTATATTTGTCGCTTGCCTCTCGATCCTTTCCAGCATCTCTGCATCCTTTCTATACAGTGGTGGCCAAAATTGGACACAGTATTCCACTTGAGGCCTAATCAGTGTTGAGTAAAGGGGTATTATCACCTTCTGTGACTTGCATGTTCTACCTCTGTTAATGGAACCCAAAATTGCATTTGCTTTTTCTTTTTTCTTTTTTTTTGCAACAACATCACATTGTTGACTCCTGTTGAGGTTGTGATCCACCACAACTCCCAGATCCTTCTCCGCAGTGCTGCTGCCAAACCAGTTATCCCCCATTTTGTATTCGTGCCCTTGGTTTTTCTTCTCTAAGTGTAACACTTTACATTTGTCTTTGTTGAATTTCATTCCCTTGTCTATCGCTCAGTTCTCCGGTTTATCAAGACACCTTTGAATTTTAGTTCTATCTGATTAAAATATGACCATATAGATCATTGTTGCAACCACTGTTATATATTTGCAACAAATCTTGTACAAAGGTTGTCATGTAAGGAGTCTATGGAAAGGTTATGATTTGCTGAATATAATTTTTGCTATTCAAATTATGTATCATTTTTGTATTTGAAGTTATGAGTATTGGCTCTATACCTGGATTTCAAATGTTTGCTCCTGGGGTAACGCCCACAAGGTACTTAGCCAGCACATCTTGGAGGGACTATTCAAATTAAGTGGCTCATCAAGGAACACTTAACTGACAATGGACCATGGCAGATACCTACCTACAGATAATGGGCTTTCCTGCTATGACTAAGAGAAATTATGCAGGGACATGTGACTTGCCCATGGGACTCCAAACATTATCTTGTCACCTGTGATTTTCCACTAGCTGTTCTGAGGGCTTTGTTTGAAACAATGGGTTTCCCTCCACACGGCAGAAGCTATAAAAGATCCTGGAAACATCTCTATTTTGTCTCCTTCCTGCTCCAGCCTCTTTCCTGCTCAAGCCTTTGGACTATGGACTTATACTAATGGGAGCATTCTAGTCAAGGAATTGAGGACCTTCCAATGATTTGGAAGCAACCAGAGACTTGACTTAAGCCAGCAGTTTATTCCATCACTGCTACAAGCCTGAACCAAGAACTTTGCAATTATTGTATGTATTTGATTTCTTTAACCAATTTTAACTCTCACCTTTCTTTCTTTTTATAAATAAACCTTTAGATTTTAGATACTAAAGGATTGAGAACAGTGTGATTTTTGGATAAGACCTGAGTTGTATATTGACCTGGGTGTGTGGCTGGTCCTTTGGGATCAGAAGAATGTTTGTTTGATTAAACTGGTTTTAAAGAACCACTCATCTTTAAGTCTAGGGTTTTTGGTGGTGATACAAGGACTGGAATGCCTAAGGAAACTGCTTTTATGATTTCTTTTTAGCCAGTGTGGTGAAACAGAAGTTTACTTTTGTTGCTGGTTTGGTATATCTCATGGGAAAATAACCTCCAGTTTTGGGGTGTATGTGCCCTATTTCTCAGCAGTTTGTCCTGAATTTGGTATTCTCAGTTGTGACCCACAGAGGAACGGTTACAACCCAGTTCTCCAATTTATCAAGATACCTTTGAAGTTTAGCTCTATCCTCCAAAATGTTTGCAACCCCTCCAGCTTTCTGTCATCTGCAAATCTGATCAGGATTCTCTCTATTCCTACATCTAGGTCATTAATAAAGATGTTAAATAAATATACACATTCTAACATTTTGAACCCCCAAAAGGATTCTCTCTACTACACACCTTCATAAATTCAGCAACCACTTCAAATTGTAAGCCTAGAGGATTTCAAAAACTTTCTGTTCAAGGAGTCTTCTTAGGTGAATTACCCATGCCCTTGCATTTTGCCGTTTTGTTTATTTTATTTTCATTATTAGTAACTAGCCAGGGAAAAGATTTATGGTAGGTTTTACTGTAAAAAGCTTTGCCTAGATTCTTCCCTCCAGGAGTCAAACTAGTAATAAACTATTAGGCCACAATTATGGAAAGGGACAAGGATTATGTGCAAAGTTATAATGACATATAAAATGATGGTAATGCTCACTTTGGCCCTAATTCAATAAACCACATCTATTCAGCAAAGTTCTTAACCGCATGTTAAACATTAAACGAATGCTTAAGTCTCAGTGACTTCAGTGGGATTTAAGCACATGCTTAGGTACGCCTCTATTCAGCAAAGCACTTAAGCACATACTTAAAGTGTTTGCTTAGGTATCTTGATAAACTGGTGGCCTGGAGTTTGAACATAGCTTGAGCAACCAGAGTCAGGAAGGAATCCTCTCCTCCTTATACAGCCTTGGGGCTACAGTTACTCCCACTGCAGCTATGTCACCTTCCAGTTGTGTACATGTGTAGGGGATGGATCAACACACAGATCCATTGGCACCTCCTGACCCAATCCACCAAACTCTGGGAGCTTGGAAGGGACACCTCCTTTTGGGGTCCTCAAAAAGAGACTTTAGGAGGAAAAGCTAGTTACCACAATGCTGGATGACTGAAAGGCAAGAGAAGGTGAAGGAGTGGGCTTCACCATCATGGCTGCCATCCCCACCATCTCCTGACCAGACCAGACCAGAGAGAGGGAGCCAGATGACATCGCCACCTCTACTACTCCGGTTAAATCCCAAATACCATGTGGGGTGTGAGACTTTGTGTCCTCCTTGCTTCCTTTTCCATTTGAGCTTTTCCTTCCCCACCTTATTTCTTTTCTTTCCTACCATTCTCTTTTTGCCTCCTGTTTAATAAGAGTCTGGTTTAGCTCTTAGCTTTAGCTGGCCAAGACTGTATATTTTACAACAATGCTGTAAGTCTGTGATCGGAAAGAGACAGCTAAAGGCAATGCCCTAAACAACCTGAAACTAGTTCAAGTTTGCAAAGTTTCGAAGTGGTTGATAAAACCGTGTGCTAGGCCTGTGCTTTTCCAACAATGTGATTTGCAAGTGAAAGTCAACAACAGAGACAGAAGCTACATTTTCTATCCTTGCTATTCCTTTCTCTCCCCTTTTGTGTGTTTATCCTGTTCTGTTTTTTTAGGAAATGAGATTTTTAGGAAATAAAGACAGCAATAACAGCAGCGTTAGCTGTTTTTCCTTCTTTTCTATATCTTTCATAAAAGGTTGAAAGGATTTTTAATTATGCATTGGCCATGGTACTAAGCAGGCTGAGGTCTCTGTTTACCAAACCCTGAGTCTTGTTTAAAATTAAAAAGAAGAACAGGAGGACTTGTGGCACCTTAGAGACTAACAAATTTATTAGAGCATAAGCTTTCGTGGACTACAGCCCACTTCTTCGGATGCATAAGGTGCCACAAGTCCTCCTGTTCTTCTTTTTGCGGATACAGACTAACACGGCTGCTACTCTGAAACTTTTTGTTTAAAATTGTTTAATGTTGGACAGTGATTGGGTTATGCTAATTCCTTTGACTCGTTGGGCCCATACATTCCATCTAAATGAATACAACATATCCTATAACCAGAACACACATAGTAAATGAGACCCCTGTCTCTGGCACCCAATACATTCATTATTTAGACCCAGTTATTCTTGATATGATTCTTGAAATCTACTTAGTGAATGAGATTACTATTGCAGGTAGCTAGAGCCCCTTGATGAGTGGAAATCTATCTGAAAGTCAAGGCGGAGTCACAGAGATAGGACTTAAACATGGCTGTTGTTCCATTGCCCCTTCTATCCAGTCTTTTTCTCCAAGGACCATGGGATTTGCCAGGTAAAGACCAATGGAAATGAAAATTAAATTTGATTTTAGTTTAAAAAACAAAAACTCTAACAGGGCTCTCAAGTACTAGTGTCAGGACCCAAACAGTATAGGTGAATGTCAGAAAGGCTAAATGAACAAGCAAGGGGAAGAGAAAATAAGGGTAAACAGTAAAGTGGATCATAGCACACAAGTAATGCTTGACCCTGTATTAATATGTTTGATGGAAAATGAGCCCCACCTGAGAGGTGTGATACTGCCCATCAGGTAGGCTACCTTACATCTGTGCTCAATATGCCCCTAGCACATGCAGCCAACTCTCCCTATATTTCCCTTTTAGGTGGACTGGCTGCTGAAGTTGTCAGGTATGAGAACAGGTTCACATTAGAGTTTTGCCTAAGCATGAGCATTTGAGTCGTTAGAACACAGTTATTGGAAGACACTGTACTTAGCATGGGTGTGCGAGGGGTGTGATTTCATGTTTGAGCTTTGGCAACACACCCTAACTAGCACAAATGTCTGGCCTCCATGGAAGCAATGTAGAAAAAAATGTCTGGCTCTTAAATCAGACTTCGGCTCAGCAGTAGTCATACCATGTAAGCCCCAAAAGGTTCCTCTGCCAAGACCATGGAAATCAGACTTTTGTGTTTGCTTAGCGTTCTAAAGGAAATAATGCATTTGTTCTGCAGTCCTGGTGGAACTGAATGATAGGGTTCCCCCCTCCCATAACATGACAGTCCCTAGAGAAGGGAACCAAGTCAAACAAGCAGCAGACAAGACAGCAAGAACAACGTGAAACACACATTTTGAAAAAAAAAATCCACATTTCTGATCACTTTGAGCAGTTTATGAATAACTGATATGTAAGGTATTTTTCTCCCCCCAGGTGGTCATGTGGAAATGATAATAAGCAACAAATCTTCTTAAAAAGCTGAAGCTTGTACATTTGGCCATTATCAGTTTCCATCCTAAAATATCAATTAAATATCATTCTCTTTTGGCACACAATAATTCACTCCCCCAGCCAGCACACAGAAACTGGCAACTACACTGTACACCTGTTATTGTGCATTACAATGAAATTAAAATATTTAAAGAATTTGGCAAGCCTATGCCTTTGAAACTATGCTGATGGCTGTAATTGTGAACTGCATCGATGGACACTCTTCCTGCTTGCTAGAAAAATATTGCTGTGTATAAAACTACTGGTGGCCAGCAGCTGGCCTTTCAAGATAAGAATCGAAAACACGCACATCCGGTCAAATCGCATGGGTGCTGAGCCTCTTGTTATTCAGTAGAAACAATAGGAAAAGAGCTGAAGAATGTCCCCCTTGCAAGACACATGCATTGACCTCAATGGGTGAAATATAGAGCACTATTTATTCAGGTGCAATAATACAAAACTTTGTGGGCTGCTCTGCAATGATAAAACAAAGAAGATTCCAAAGAATGCACTCCATGTGTAACTTCCAGAGCTCCACTGTAAGCACACCGTATTTGCAATATCAAGTGACAGCCAGAAGCAAAATTATTGTCGTTCGGGGCCGTTGAGCGTAGAATTGGAGCAGCTTTTCAAAATGGAGAAGTTTTATGGTGCTACAGAGTGTAATTGGGAGAGAGGGAATAACGTAGGGATATAATGGAGGTAGGCTTGTCTCCCCCAAGTACTTATTGCAGAGGTCCTGGTCTTTTCATGTGAAAATAAATGGTACAAAGTGGTAATAAAGTGATCACTTATGTCATTTCTTCTGTCTTTATGAGCTGGTTGTATCATTACTATATACACAAGCTATAAACTGTGGCCAACGGCCATATCTTGTACTTAATTAACTTTTTTTTTCCATTTAATGATCAGTCAATCACTGTGCAAATCTGATGGCGAATATGTGAGGAAGAATTCAGTATGGATTGGAAAGTATTTCCAACCATCAACAACGACATGCCATACAAAGAAGTATAGATGGCTCTTCTAAATATCAGTTCAAAGTTATGCTAAGGTCAAATCTTAGGCATGGAGGCTACTTTACCACTATGAAACTGATGCTAATTTTGAGTAATCAACCATTCTTGTGTTTTCTGGTGCTGCAGAATTGCTGGTACACCTCTACCTTGATATAACGCTGTCCTTGGGAGCCAAAAAATCTTACCGCATTATAGGTGAAACCGCGTTATATCGAACTTGCTTTGATCCACTGGAGTGCGCAGCCCCGCTCCCGGAGCACTGCTTTACCGTATTATATCCGAATTCGTGTTATATCGGGTCGCGTTATATCGGGGTAGAGGTGTATTTATAACATTAGTATAGTTATTTTAAGCCCTTCCACATAATGAATAACAACCATAAGGTTTGAAGAGAAAATACCTAAAGGATGGGTGGCTTCCAGATGAACCAGTAGTTGCTTGACAAGCATTACCCAAGTGGGATCCAATCTGATAATTTTCATAGGGAATTAAATTCATTCATCTTAGTTCACTTTTATTACAGACTGGATCTGTAGAAGAGCTGAGCTGCACTGGGCACAGTTGAGGGAGAGGGAGGGAGCAAAGGTGACTTCAAGCCATCCTTGTGTATCCCCAACTTCTGGGACCATCCGATTACCCAAACTGGAGCACCCAGTGGGCCATTCTAAATTGCACTGACTGTTAATGGCCCCCAAAGGGATACTTTGGAAGACAGTGATCACTGAAGCGCAGAAGTACTCCATCCCTGTGACTCTTTTCCAAGCTACAACCCTGACATACACCTTTCACCAGACTCTCCATGTTGTTTCCCCAATAAAGTATAAGCAGATTCTCATAGAACCTGCCTTTTAAGGTCTGTTTGGCCAAGAGACCAAAGACAGATTGTGAATAATTAATAGAAAACAGTACACACTGTGACCAAGCAATATCATGGATTATGCATACATGAGAAAAATACCATAGGCTGGCAAGAACATAACCTCAATAGTGAGTCTAGCCTGATAAGTCAAGGGTCAATATAAGTTAGGTACCTACAATAAAGGACCCCATTCAGAAACACCTAGAGTTTCTGTAATCTCTGTAAACTTGTGACATTTAACATACGTGATTAAATGGACTTTAAAATGTATATTAGATGCTCCCTATCCAAGATGGGTTTGGATGCCATTTTGTAGCCAGGCCCACGTTTTTCTTAAGGACTTAGTAAATCACTATCATGATGCACTGATGGCAACACCTGGATTGTTTAGCTCACAGCTGCTCCCAAGTGAGACAAGTGCTTCCATATGTGTGCTATTCTGCCTTTTACTCTGTCTCTTGTGAGACACTCACTCCCCACAATATGAGGTTCCCACCCCCTAGCCACAACCTTCTATGTGCATTTTCTCCTTTGTGAGACATCCCACTCCTGTTACACTCTTGCCGTTCACAGATGTGTCTTCCCCCTTAAAAATTTCCTCACATCCTGCAGCCCTATGAGAGACACTGAGCCCCAATAAAAGCTACTCTGTGATATAAGGAAGGAGCAGCCTTTCTCAGCTCAAGTCCTTCCCCAATGGAGGAGAGAGAAAAGGAGTAATGTCTCCATTCTCTGGTTCTCTCCCCCATATCCCACCTCCACTGAATTGTGGGAGACCTCTAGTGACCCAGTTGCCCTATCCTATTGAAAGAGAGAACTGGCAGAGTATGCACCCTGGTAGGCTGATTTCGTCCCCACACACTAAAAATGACAGAGAGACAACTGACTATGACTTTATCTCTCCCTAACCCCCACCAAAGAGAAGAAATAGAAGCAAGGAAGCTGAACTGGGAGCCTTTTATGGCTCAAACCTCAATACCTAATTGAAGAACATAAGAATGGCCATACTGCGTCAGACCAAAGGTCCATCTAGCCCAGTATCCTGTCTTCTGACAGTGACCAAGGTCAGGTGCCCCAGAGGGAATGAACAGAACAGGTAATTATCAAGTAATTCATCCCCTTTCGCCCATTCCCAGCTTCTGGAGTAGAAGCAGATGCTCTTTTAACACTTTCCCTTAAATATGAGAGGGGAAAGGATTATGTAATGAAACAACAACAAAAATATGAAATACCCGCTGTGCTCATCTTCTCTTTCGGGGGCAGGGGGAGGTGGAAATTCAGGCCAAAAGGGGCTGTATCTTCCCCATCCTTGCCCAGATCTTGGTCACCATCAAGCCCTCTATCATGAGAAACACTTTTCTCAAATATGGTGCATATCCCTTCAGAGCAGTATTTTTTCCTTATCAAGGGCCCAGGATACCCTTACTCACAGCTCTTCAGGGGGGGTGTTTGGCGGGGGAGAGGAAAGGATCAAACTGTGAGAGGCCATTCCTTCTCTCCTGGCTTCTTTTTAGGAATAAAGCTCGCCCTACCTCTCATTTCCCTTTCTCCAGCTGAGGAAGAAGAAGAAACAGGAGGTCCGATCCTGTGATCCTCCAAGATCTGTCACCCTCATTTTGAATTGAGTCTAAGAGCTAAATTCAGTCCTGGAAAAAGTGAGCATGATTCCACTAAAAGCATAATGCTGGAGGGAAAAATTTGGCCCCAAATAACCAGGAAAAAGGGTCAGCATATTTGATGTGAATAAATAAAAGAAAAGGGAAAAATGTGATTTTTTTATTAGCTGCTTTTCAGATTACCTTTTTAAATAGGTGAAAAACCAAAATAGAGAATGATGCTCAATATTATGGGGCCAAATTGCCCTCTGAATTACAGCTGTGCACCCTACTGCACTCAGTGGGATGCACGGGCGTAGCTGAGAGAAGAATTTCACTTAATAGCTCTAGCTGAGTGCATAACTAAGGCATCAACATTTTGACCTAAGATCCTTTTGTGAAAAATACTGTTTGGCCAACATCTGTTTTTCTAGAAATGTTAGAGCATAAGCTAGCAAGTTATGCGTGTCTCTGTTCCGCTGCGTATTTACCCTGGACATTTCAACTCACTTTTGCAGATCTTATTTTTAGTGAGATTCAGCTTTTCCATTTTTTTTCTTTTGTGAGTGAATGTTAGTCCTGGTAAAACTGCTGGATTAACAGCCTTGTGGACCAAACCCCTCTATCCGCAGAAGAGGTACAACACAATTCTCAAACCCACCCCACCAACTTGCTTCAACCCTGACATCTAGGGACCACCAATGGGGGTATGGTGAATGTTCAGTCTTCAGGTCCCTTTACTCCTTAGTTCTTTGCTGAGAATTCCAGCAAAAATGACATTTAGTGTCAATTGTGATATGTTTTCCTTTGTAGGACCTGTCAACCAGGGATTGGATACACTTGGCATGAAAACTCATAGGATCTAGGAAGAAATCAGCATTATACTGTGCACATGCTACCTCATGGATTGGAATGTTATATAGTCTCAGACAAACAGGTTCTACAAAGGAAAACATATCACGGTTAACACTACATGTAATCTTTACTGGAATTCTCAGCAAAGTTTATTCTTATTTTGGCAACAGCTCAGAGTTCTTTTCACAAATAAGTTGTGTACTCTGGCTTCCCTTGATGAACCACAAAGTTTGAGGGAAAATATTGGCAGAAGAGGTCAGACATCAGCCCCCAAAGATCATTGGCTCTCCTGACTTCCTGCCACCAGGTAAGGAGGTTTCAGCGACAGGTAGTATCATAACCATTCTCCCAAAGGATTAGCACAGTGGTTCCATAAAGTTGGTAAGAACTAGATTCAAGCCCCATGAAAGTTATGATCAAGCACTGGTGAGAAGGAGGTGTGAATCAATCCTTTTAGAAATCTTTATAATAATGGGATGTCTGAATACAGAATTTCCTTGAACAGGGACATGACAAGCTGATATTAATACAATATGAACCTTGACTATACTGAATGCAGGCTAACTAGATAGCAAGATGTCCAGGATAGGCGGATAGGAGAGGTGGAGGCAGAAGCTGCAGTAAAATCTTTGTGAACTACTCAAAGAAACTTTCTCACTTTGCTGCCTGGGTCTGTCTCATGAAAGGATTGTGTCTCAACAACAAAATTTGATGTCCAAATATGTTAATTTATCATGATCAAGGCAGCATACTGAAGATATTTTAGATGCAGAGGGACATCATGACCCTGTTTTTGAGATAGACATTATAGGAAAGTTGGCATATGAACTGAGTGTTCCATTGTCAGAGCTAAGAGGTATGTGTAGCGGAACAGGTGATCTCAGCTGGGAACTTGCAACAAAATTTGGGCCTTGTCCTGCCTTATCTTGTAGATCCCTATGACAAGTTCAGATATTTGAAGAAAGAATACAGGAAACCTCACAATCAAATCCAGAAAAAGGAATGCATCAAAGAACCAAAGTCTCTTTTGCCTCTGGAGCTAATCTTCTGACACTTGTGCTCAGATTCTGATTCCATTTACATTACTGTAAATACAGATCAACTCCATAGATGTACTATTTTGGAGCAAACAGATCTGAGTTATTCCTCATTTTCACAAGAGTAACTGGAATATTACGTCTTTCATTGATCATTCAGGCTGGATACTGTAATTCTGAGTTAACTCATACACACAAACGTTGTCTTTGCCCAGGTGATAGAAATGTACAGGGGCAGGATGCTGAAAACATGACTTCCAGAGTCAGGTTGCTTTCTAGAACAGAAGACTTGAATGTCTTCTTGAATTTGAACCCTGCTAATTGATAAATATGCTACAATAGAGTTATCACAATCTGAACCATTTCCCCTTCAACATATTGAAGAGTAGATTAATTGTCTTTTGCTCTAGAACACTGATATGTAGTTTGGTTTCTGTATATTTCCAAAGTTCTTTCTCAGACAAATGGCCTAGATGAATTCCCCCAACTGTTCCCAAGGCAACTTTCACAATTATAAGACACAATTATAAGGTGGAGAAATGAAAGACATTTTCCTAATGTGTTCTCCTTTGCCATGATGCCTCTAGGTCTTGTGGAAGACCAGAGTTTTTTAGTAATAACAACTCTCATTGTCAATGCACTAGGGCTAGTGTCAGTATCACTGTATGGCCCCAAAAGACAAGCTTAAATAAATTCTGGTCTTCAAATGCAATCACTCTTCTTTTCTTCCTGGCATCCTCAGGAAATTACCCCAAGAATTGCTGAGGTGCTCATACCAGGGGAAGTTATAGCAGGCCAAATGTATACTGTAGCTGGCAATGATTATCTTCAGTGTGGCTGAAGAACAAGACTTCCTCCTGATGAAAGTGAAATGAGTGTGACAGGGGAAGTTCTGACCACATTGTCTGTGGTGGTAAGAGGGAAGTGAAATGAATTTGAACCACAGCTCCTTATTAACCTTGGACCAAATGCCTAGATGCACAAGGAACCACCTGGACTGTTCATATGGTTATCTAGAGGGTTCTGCCATTGACGCCAAAGGTGTGTGCATGCAACCCTGAGAGTGTTCATCTAGGCAGACAGCATTTGAAAAGAACTTGCTTTGAAAGCAAACACTGCACACATCTGTCTTTGTAAATCATATTGACTTTGGAAAAAGACTACCATAGTTATTTGCTGTGATGCCCGGATACAGACTTTTTAATAATGTGTTTGGGTGTGGGTTCACCTGGCCAGGTATACAGGTATTTAAACATTATTTTATTCTTGTGTATTTATGAGAGAAAAGAGGAGGTTACTCACCCTGTGCAGTAACTGACGTTCTTCGAGATGAGTGTCCCTGTGGGTGCTCCACTACAGGTGTTGGTGCGTCCCTGCGCCTTTGCCCGGAGATTTTTGCAGCAGTACTCATAGCGGCCACGCATGCTCAGAAGCTGCCCCCCGCTGTGAATTTAGGTTGATAGTACGCATGCGTGGCCGGTCTCCTCAGTTCCTTCTCTACCACGGAGGCCCCCCAACTCCGAAGTAGAGGGGAGGAGGGTGGGTAGTGGCGCACCCACAGGGACACTCATCTCGAAGAACGTCAGTTACTGCACAGGGTGAGTAACCTCCTCTTCTTCTTCGAGAGATGTCCCTGTGGGTGCTCCACTACAGGTGACTTAAAAGCCGTGTATCTTAAGGAGGTAGGGACTTCAGATCTGGCAGGAATGCCGTTGAAAGTACTGCCCTGCCCAAGCGTATGTCAGATAGAGGGCCTTGAGTAAGGGCATAGTGTTTAACAAATGTGTGGTCAGAGGACCAGGTGGCTGCTTTACAAATGTCAGCCAGGGGAACTTTGCGTAAGAACGCGACAGAGGCAGCCAGAGATCTAGTGGAGTGTGTTCTAATGCCGTCTGGAGGTGTAACCCTCTTCATCTGATAGCACAGTCGGATACACTGGGAGATCCAGTTCGAGAGTCTCTGGGTAGAAATAGGCATGCCTTTGGAGCGCTCTGCGATAGAGACAAAAAGTCTGGAGGAAGCTCTAAAAGGTTTGGTTCTATCCAAATAGAATGACAAGGCTCTGCGTACATCTAATGTATGCATTGAGGTTTTGAAGGAGTTCGCATGTGGTTTCGGAAAAAAAGTCGGCAGGTGTATGGGTTCATTAATGTGGAATGACGAGTGTACCTTTGGAAGAAATTTGGGGTGTAATCTGAGGGTAACCTTGTCTTTAAAAAATATGGTGTATGGTGGGTGTGCCATAAGAGCTGCTATTTCTCCTGCCCGTCTGGCAGAGGTAATTGCCACTAGAAATGCTGTTTTCATCGAGAGGTGTAAAAGGGAGCACGTGGCTAGGGGTTCGAATGGTTATTGAGTTAGGGCAGACAGTACCAGATGAAGGTCCCACGGGGTGGTCGGTGGTTTAATGTCTGGGTATAAGGTTTGTAGTCCCTTGAGGAAACGCTTCGTGATAGCGTGAGCAAAGACAGACGTGTCATCAATTCTGTCGTGGAAAGTTGTAATAGCAGCTAAATGGACCCTGATGGAGCTGAAAGAAAGGCCGGATTGCTTAAGGCCCAATACATAGTCCAGTATAATTGAAATAGGTACCGAGGTAGGACAAAGGTGTTTAGCAGAACACCAATGTGTGAATCGTTTCCACTTTTGAAGATAGGTCTTGCGAGTAGATTGCGTTCTGCTATGTAGGAGCACCTTCTGAACTTGTTCAGAGCAATCTAATTCGTTTTGGGAAAACCATGTAGGAACCAGGCCTTGAGGTAAAGCATGGACAGGTTGGGGTGGAGAAAACGGCCGTGGTGTTGAGATAGAAGGTTTGGGATGAGCGGCAGGGGGATTGGTAGTTGGATTGACATTCTGGTGAGGAACGGAAACCACGGTTGTCTGGGCCACGATGGGGCAATGAGGATCACCTTGGCTCGGTCCGTTCGTATTATTATCAGAACCCTGTTGAGAACTGGTATCGGGGGAAATGCATACAATAGGTTTCGGTGCCATGAGATCATGAATGCGTCCCCCAGGGAATGTTTGCCCAGTCCTGCTCTGGAGCAGAAATTGGGACATTTCTTGTTTTTTGTAGTTGCAAAAAGATCTATCGTTGGGTAACCCCAACTGCTGAATACGTTGTGAATGGTTTTCTCGTCTATCTCCCACTCGTGGTCCCATGGGAAGCGTCTGCTTAGTTCGTCCGCTGTGGTGTTCATGATCCCGGGAAGATAGGCTGCTGATACCCGGATGTTGTTTGCAATGCACCAATTCCAGAGCTTCATAGCCTCTGTGCACAGCGAATGGGATCGAGCTCCTCCCTGCCTGTTTACGTAAAACATGCATGCAATGTTGTCTGTCATTATGCGTACGTGATGATGCTTGATTAGTGGCAGGAAGTGACGGTACGCGTTGCGAATGGCTCGAAGTTCTAGAACATTTATGTGCAGGGAGGTCTCGATTGGTGACCATAGCCCCTGTACTGTGTGATGAGACATATGTGCACCCCAACCTGTCATAGATGCATCGGTGGTCAGGATGAGTGATGGGGCCTGCTGAAGAAACGGGACTCCAGAGCAGAGGTTGGAGTGAACGGTCCACCAGTGTAGCGAATCTTTGACTGGAGCAGGCAGGGAGAGAGTCTTGTTTAAAGAGTGCATATTCGGTTTGTAGACCGTTGCCAGCCACGCTTGGAAGCACCTCATGTATAGGCGTGCATTCTGGACGACAAAAGTGCACGAGGCCATGTGACCTAGTAGTTGCAGGCAGTCTCGGGCAGTCACCTGTGGGCTGTTGCGAATAATTGTGGCCAGTTGGTTTATGGAATTGAAGCGATCGGGTGGGAGCGATGCTAACCCCGTCCGGGAGTCGAGGTCTGCGCCTATGAACTGCAGGTGCTGGGTGGGGCATAATGTGGATTTGTCTCTGTTTATTTGTAGGCCGAGAGATAGAAAGCAATCGACTGTGAGCCGTGTGAACCGGAGCGCCTCGTCGAATGTTGAAGCTTTGAGGAGGCAATCGTCGAGGTAAGGGAATACTATGACCCCTTGTTTCCTGAGGTAGGCAGTGACTACAGCTAGAAGCTTGGAAAAAGCACGGGGGGCTGTGGATAGTCCGAAGGGGAGTACCCTGTATTGGAAATGTGTCGAACCGAGGGTAAATCGGAGGAAACGTCTGTGGGCCGGATGTATAGTGACATGGAAATAGGCATCTTGTAGGTTGAGGGCAGAAAACCAGTCGCCCTGCTCCAGCGCTGGGATTATGGTGGTGAGGGTAACCATCTTGAACTTTTGCTTTTTGATGAATCTGTTGAGCCGCCTGAGATCGAGGATTGGTCGCCATCCCCCATTTTTCTTGTCCGTTAAGAAATAATGGGAGTAAAAACCCTTCCCTCTGTGCCGTTCTGGCACGATTTCTACTGCTCCCAGATGAAGGAGATGTTGCACTTCTTGGAGGAGTAGCTGCTCGTGAGAAGGGTCCCTGAAGAGGGACGGGGAGGGTGGGTGGGTGGGAGGTAAGGAGAGGAAGGGGATGACGTATCCAATTGTAACTACCTCTAAGACCCACTTGTCGGAGGTAATCTTCTTCCATTGATGGAAGAAAGGTCGTAGGCGGTGTCCAAAGATAGGTGTGTCGGCTGAAGTGGGGGCGTTGCTTTCTAAACCCTCGACCAAGTCTTCAAATCTGCCTATTAGTTGGCGGGGGTTGAGGTGCCCCTGCAGAATTTGGGCGACGTCGCTGGAATCTTGGTCTTTGACGTTGTGGTTGTTGTTGTTCCTGCGGTCTATGGGATAACGCGGCCGGTGGTACGGTTGATATCTATATTGCCGTCTTCTGGTCGTAGGTGTCTGGAGACCTAGAGACCGGAGGGTTGTCCTTGAGTCCTTCATTGAATGAAGCACTTCATTCGTGGTAGAAGCAAAAAGTTTGTCACCGTCGAAGGGAAGATCTTCAATGGTGCTCTGAACTTTGCGAGGAAAAAAGGAAGAGGAGAGCCATGAGCCCCGTCACATGACTATCGCTGTAGCGGTCGATCTTGCCGCTGTGTTGGCTACATCGAGGGCTGCTTGGAGAGCGGTGCGTGATATGGCTTGTCCCTCAGAAACCATAGCTCTGAACTGTTGTTTTCTTTGTTCTGGAATGTCATCAATAAAGTCCATTAACTTATTATAGTTTTTATGGTCGTATTTTGCCAGGACTGCAGTATAATTAGCTATACGAAATTGGAGGGTGGAGGATGCATATACTTTGCGACCAAAAAGGTCCAATCGTTTGTTGTCCTTGTTGGGTGGGGCGGAACGAGAATACTGTTGTCTAGCCCTCTGGTTCGCAGCGTCCACTACCAATGAATTTGGTGCTGGGTGGGTAAAAAGGAATTCAGAGTCCTTTGGAGAAATAAAATACTTCCTGTCTGCTTGCTTGCAGGTAGGTAGGCTTGTCGCTGGAGTCTGCCAGATGGACTTAGCGGGTTCTAAAAGAGTTGCGTTAATTGGTAGTGCCACCCTGGAGGAAGAAGGGGGCTATAGGATGTTCGTTAGCTCATGCTGTTGTTCGGTGACCACGTCCAAGTTAATTCTCAGGTCACTGGCAACTCTTTTAAAGAGGTCCTGGAATTTTGCATATTCGTCCGAGGGAGTCGGAGGAAGGGGAAGTAATGCTTCTTCAGGTGCTAGCTCCGGTTCTGTTGGAACAGGAGTAGGGCTAGGTTTATCCTGGAAGCGTGACTGTGTTGCCAGGCGTCTCTTGTCACTGGCATATTCGTTAGGAGGAGGCGCTGGATCAGTGTTGCGCCCGGTCGAGTGGCCACAGGGCATGTATTCCCGAGGGTATGATGCCCATGGTGTCCAGTATTGCCATGGTGGCGGGTAGGGCATAGGTGGTGCCATCCAGGGGTTCACCCCCCAGGAGGCAGGGTCCTGAGAGTGGGATGAGGTAATTCTCTCATAACCTCTATTGCCCAGGGTCTGGGGCTGGGAGTCATGATATGGAGAAAAAACTCCCTGTGGATCTGTTTCCTCCTCACTGGGGGAAAACTGCTCAGATCCTGACTCAGGCATTGGAGAAGAATAATCGTTCATCAGCGGAGACTGCAAGGTAGGTGATACCAGAAGATCTGCTGTCTGGGTAAAGTGAGGTAATGAAGTTCCTGCGGGAGGTGAAAGCTGAGCCGGGAGAGGCTGCTGCACAAGAGCATTCCCGCGATCGGGGTTTCTGCCTGTGATCTCTGTGTCAGAGTGCACCGCAGGGGTCGGTGCCGCGGTCGGTGCCGGGCGGGCAATGTCAGCCTGCCTGGGGTCAGGCATGTTGTGGAATGTCGGCACCGTATCATTCGCGGTGCCGAACGGTGCCGTAATAGAGGCAGGCAACTGGAAGCCTGATGCCTCGGCACCGGAGCCTCGTGCCGCCACCGGAGCCTCAGGCGGCTTTTGCGCGGTTCCCGAAGAGCCCGGCTCATGAAAATTGCTGAGGCGAGGGAACACAGGCAGAGAGATTGTTGATCTGCCTGGAGATACTTTGTGCCTCATAGCCTTGTTTGGTGAAGAAGGGTGCCCCTTCTTCGTAGATTTTTTCAGCTTTTTTGAGGCGGGGGGGCTGTGGCAGGCAGCGGAACCGGCTTCAGCGCCTGGGTCTGAAACTGACCCGATAGACTTTTGAAGGAGGAGCAGTTTAAGTTTAAGCTCCCTGTCTTTCCGTGCCCTGGAGCTGAGTTTACAGCAATGGGCACATTTTTGGGGAATGTGAGCTTCCCCCAAACATTTTATACACTTTGAGTGTCCGTCCGATAATGGGATAGCTTCCTTGCAGATAGCACAGCGCTTGAAACCGGTGGAGCCCGGCATAGCCGCGGCTGACAGAAATTTTTTTTTTTTTTAAACAGATAAACGGAGTAATTAACTTTACTAACAGAGAAAACTGACAACAACTGGTTACTAAAGGGTAATTGTAGCAAGAGTGAAGGATTTTCTAATGAGTCTGCTGAGCTCCGTCTCAGGCTGGGGACGGTAGAGAAGGAACTGAGGAGACCGGCCACGCATGCGTACTATCAACCTAGATTCACAGCGGGGGGCAGCTTCTGAGCATGCGTGGCCGCTATGAGTACTGCTGCAAAAATCTCCGGGCAAAGGCGCAGGGACGCACCAACACCTGTAGTGGAGCACCCACAGGGACATCTCTCGAAGAAGAACATATTGATACTTAATATGCAGTACAGCTGGCAGATGTCAAATTCTGGATATCATTGTTTCAGATCATTGTTGGACCATATGGAAAGGTGTTGCCTCTACATCTGGAGATATGAACAGAGGTGAATCACAAAAATAAAATACCTTCCCATTAATGGTTTGACTAAATGCAACTAACATCATGCTGAACACATATTATATCTTCATTAGGTTTGTTGGTCTATGTATAAGCTACCAATTAAAGTAAATTAAAAGCACTTGTATCACAGGCTCTCACCTCATCATTCAGTCTTTAGTTCTTGTAATAAGCATGCTGAATGTGTCTAATAGGACTAAAATTTGAGACTCCACCCTTTTAAAAATACTTATTTTAGCCCCCCCAAAATTACAATTGCAGTAAAGAATACCTCTTCACCAAAGGAAAACAGAAAGGATAGGAAAGTAGAATAACTGTTGCTGTTCTTATTAGCCCTTTCCTTCTGGTATTGTGTTTCACTATGCACCAGCTGAAAGTGCTATTCTGTTCAAATGCAGAAGAACACAACTTAGACATTGTAGCAGTTTCCAGTATTTTCATTGTTCAGATTTCAGATATAAGGTATTATACATGTTGCTGAGATCTTACAATTACTGGGCAAGTGATCATAAAAACCTCTGACACTATAATCATTCATATATTCTCTCACGTTAATATAAGATACTAGTTGGGGACATGTCAATGTCCAAACAGCAGCCAGTAACCAACTCATATTTCTGTATGTCAGTGTCCAGTGTTACAGAGTTACTAAGAGAATTCTTTCCTGGGTGTCTGGCTGGTGAGTCTTGCCCACATGCTCAGCGGTTAGCGGATTGCCATATTTGGGGTCAGTAAGGAATTTTCCTCCAGGGAAGATTGGCAGAGGCCCTGTGGTTTTTTCACCTTCCTCTGCAGCGTGGGGCCTGGGTCACTTACTGGAGGATTCTCTGCACCTTGAAGTCTTTAAACCACAAGTTGAGGACTTCAATAGCTTAGACATAGGCCAGGGGTTTGTTACAGGAGTGGGTGGGTGAGATTCTGCAGTCTGCGTTGTGCAGGAGCTCAGACAAGAAGATCATAAAGGTCCCTTCTGACCTTAAAGTCTATGAGTATTTCTGTATTACCTTTTTACTTCCTCAGTTCCAATCTCAGATGTTTTATTCTTGGCTCCTAAGATCTGTGTTGAAATCAAATTCTATCTGTTTTGGTCAAAAGAAAGAAAAGGAAAGGGATGAAATGATAGAAAATTATATACTAACCACCACTTGCCTCTATGTCTTTGCTAACTGATGCTCAGAAGAGCTGTGTGACATAAAAAAACTGTCTTGCACAAAAGAACGTAGTTCATAAGGGCCCCAGTGTGAGACTGGGATCCCTTTGGGCTAGGCACTGTACAAACCAAACCAACCCCAAACCATTCAAAGCAAACAGTCCCTGCCCCAAAGAGCATATTGTGACCGGTGATCACTCATGGCCAGATTTTCAAAAATGATCAGAACCTAGCAGCTCCTATTATTCTCAATGGAAGCTGCTGGGAACTGGGAGCTTTTGGCAATCTGATCTTCGACAACTGATTTTAAAAACCAAAGCCACTTTTGACATCTATTGACCCTGAACTTTTGGCTGGCATATGGCATAGCCACATGAATTCAATGGGAAAGAGTTTGTTGATGGATAACCAGATGGGTACCCATTGTTATTACTGTATTGACAGTGATTGACGTGACATTGCAATATATACTGATTTCTCACTGTGGTAGCAATAAATGCATCTACAACAGTGGCAGCATCAAAATTAGTATACAGAGAGCAGAAGCTCACACTGAACCACTGTATATCCTGTTCACAGGACATCCTGTTGAGCAGGACATTCAGGAAACTAAGACTATACACGAATAGTATGACATACTGGTTGGATTACACAAAAGTTACTGTATGCTTAGCCCAATTTCAGGAAGGAAGTTGAGGCATCTATGAGTGATTAACAGCCAACTGCTCAAAGAGACAATAAAACAGTCCCTATAAGGCAAGAAGCAGCGTAAGCCCAGACATAGAAAAAGTGGGAATTCGAGGAAGGAAAACAAGTAGATGAATGTAGAAGAGACATGCCATCAGTTCTTAAAAGAATCCTTCCCATCCCCACAGCTATCCCTGAGACTATGAGTACTGCTGCACTCACTTTAGATTACAGAGAACTGGTTTATTGTAGACATTTTTTCCAGGAGAGATGGACCACTGAAAGTTGTAAGTCCATTTTGGATATAACATGCCTTCTTCCAGTCCGTTCACATCCCCTTTGGCTGAAACCCCCCCATGCACATTTACAGGGCCAAATCTTGTTCTCTGTTACTCCTTTACAATCCATTTTGCTTCTCTGTATCTGGCTGTGAATCCACAACTCAGGCTAGGTCTATACTACCCGCCTGAATCGGCGGGTAGAAATCGACCTCTCGGGGATCGATTTATCGCGTCCCGTCGGGACGCGACAATCGATCCCCGAATCGGCGCTCTAACTCCACCAGCGGAGGTGGTAGTAAGCGCCGCCGACAGAAAGCCGCAGAAGTCGATTTTGCCGCCGTCCTCACAACGGGGTAAGTCGGCTGCGATACGTCGAATTCAGCTACGCTATTCACGTAGCTGAATTTGCGTATCTTAAATCGACTCCCCCCTGTAGTGTAGATGTACCCTCACTCTCAGAAGAAACTCTGTGCCTACAAAGCAAAATTCAAAAGTCACTTTTTTGAACTAGCCTTCTCTCAATAACACCACATTAAATAATCCAAGTCCAACTCCTGCTGACTGAGAGGGGAGAGACAGAAGGTGAGAGAAGTATATTTTGATGTAAACACATTATAATTTTGGGAGGTGCTCAGATACTTTGGTGCTGAAGGCTTTATTAAGGACCTAGATTAGATAGATAGGATATATTGCCTGTCTGTGTCGACAGCAAAACTCGATTTCAATGAGAGCAGGATCTGGGTCCAGTGAGAGGACCTGTTGCTATTTTGTTTTCAATTCAACCTCTCCCAGCAGATGTTTTTCAAATGAAATAATACCAAGGGAGCTTCTGAGAAGTGGAGGGAAAACAGGAAAAATCCCTGCACTAAAATGTAATAAGCAATGATAACAGAATTCTGTGGGTTTCATAAACTACTGCTTATATACTTCGATAAATAAAAATAAGCCTCTAAAATCCCCAACATACACAAAGCAGTGATTTCACTCTGGTGTTATACACTTTGGCTTTGACCTTCCATACATATGGTTCAAATTAGCACCTGAATACCTCAGTTATTAAATAAAAAACAGCTCTCTTTACTTGACCTATGGAATTCTTGTATACAAGAACTTATCCAACAGCATTATGTCTTCCCTTATCAGATGTGTGTGGTATGACATAATGAATGTAGCACTACAGTACAATTGGCAATATTTCAATTCCCAAGCATTGGGTCACATTTCCCATCACGTTGTTTTCAAAGCAGACAGTAAGGGTTGGGTGGCTAATGGATGGAGCCTTGGAATTTTACTTCCGATAATTCAGATCTAACCTAAGTCTGATGAACTATATTCAATCCCTAGAGAAAAATGCATCTGTCAAAATCATCACTTACAGCATGTGGCTGAAACACTGAAAGGCATACACCAGCAATTTTTAATTTGATTTGTTGCAAATAAGCTTAGGTGTCTTATGGGTGTAGGATTTCAGATGAAAAGCTGAAGCTCTAAGGAGATATATTTTCAAAACCGTGCATGGGGATTTAGATGTGTGGAAGAACTGTCTTGTGGTTGGGCACATGTCTTGGTGTTAAGGAGGCCTAGGTTCCATTCCTGACTTTGCCACAGACTTCCTGTGTGACCTAGGCAATTGACTTGACCTGTCTAGGCCAGATCCCCAGCTGGTGTAAATCAGCACAGCTCCATTGAGCTACACTGATTTCCACCGGCTCTTGATCTGGCCCCTAGTTCTTACTTTCCTTATCTGTAAAAGATAATTACCTCTCAGTGGCGTTGTGCAGATACATTCACTAATGTTCCTCGGGAACTCTGAGATCCTGGAAGGCGCAACAGAAATGCAAGTACAGCTTGACTGCTGCTGATGCCACTGCGAGTTGCATGGCTAACGCCCTATGCAGTGCTTTAAGCTGCATTCAGAAGTTAATCACCGGGATATAGGGGAGGTCCCTTCATTGACAACGATGAGCAGTAATGAGGAAAAAAACAAAATGGACTGTACCTCTTTGGCTATTTCTTTGAAGTCCAGTAGAGGTTTGTAGGGTTGAATGAGAGTGATTAGGATCTGCTTCTGCTCTTTCATATTTATATACTAACATTGATATTAACTAATCCACTCAGCAGCTGACCCTTTCAGGGTATTTTTTCTGTCCTTCAAGATATTTCTCTAGCTGCTATAAAGGTGTATACCCATCTTGAGGAGCGTTTAATAATACCATAATATGGTGAATTAAGCCATTTTTCTTTATGAAGAACATCTGCCAATAGTTCTTGCAGTTTTTCTTTTCTAGGAAGTTCAGATTATTTCCAATGTCTTTTAATATAACTTATGACTGTAGGTTTCATTTTCTTTATAGAGGGCTTCATTCAACTCTGGGCCTTTCTGTGACCACGCGGCCTACAAATTTATCCGAATTATGAACTCAACTGTAAAAAGTATGTAAAAATTTATGTTACCATAACCAATAATAACAAATGTTGATGGGAAGAGGTATGAAAGGGAGACAGAATAACTGAATTAGTCCAAACAAAAAAGGCCAAGTTGATATGATTCAAAGACTGCACTGAAATTATGCTTGTTAAAAACAAGAGATTTGGACCCAAAAGTTAATAAGCCAAAATTGGTATGTCGGATACTAGGCCTAATTGGTGAACAAAATAATGAGGGGATAGGATATTTTACCATTTGGGGGTCTTAAAAGAAAATTATTTGTGCTAAAAGTATGAAAGAACAAAAAGAACAGACAGAAAAAAAACAGACAGAGGCTACTGGAGTGAGCTTCACCATCATGGCTACCACCCCATTGTTTCCTGGGACCCCTGGGCCTTCATCATCCTTATCCTGAGAGGTGTCCTGACCAGAACAGGCCAGAAAGAAGGGATTCAGATGACATCATTACCCCTACTGACTCCAACTGAGTCCCAAACACCACATGAGATGACAATTGACAACTTTGACACCATCTAAGCGACTGTCAAACAAGGGGCTTTTCCGTCTAAGATTCGACTGTAACAACAAAAGCGATGACATCATCAGACCAACTCAATTAACTTTTTATCTTTTTCCTCAAAAGGACTATCTTTGATACCATCTAAGAGACTGTCAAACACGGAGTTTTTCCCTTCTAAAACTTTCATGAACTAAAGGAAAGGGAACAAAAAAATGTTGTTAAAATGAAAGCCTTATTTAATCCTTTATATTTCAAATGTTTTAACTGTTTTTCCTTCTTTTCTTTATCTTTAATAAACCAGTAAAAGATTTTTAATACTGTATTGGCCATTGTGCTAAGCAGGCTGAGATCTCTGAATACAAAACCCTGGACCTTGTTTAACACTATTTAATGTTGGACAATGACAGAGTTATGTTAGCCCATATATTCCATCCAAATTAATGCAACATCCTCTAACACAATCACACCAGTTCCAGACATAGCTCTACTTTTGCAGACATCACTTACCGAATAGTAGGGGAAGTAGAGTTCCAAAATGGAGAAATCTTATCACAATGGCATATTAATAAAGAACTTTGAACTTGAAACATATCAAGTACAAATGACTACAACAACAAACAAAGTAAGACCATCATTGAGAAGATCAAAAGAAGAAACGGGAATAGAAATCAAAGAATACATGAAAACAATGAGGAGTCCTTGTGGCACCTTAGAGACTAACAAATTTATTTGGGCATAAGCTTTCATGGGCTAGAACCCACTTTATCAGATGCATGGAGTGGAAAATACAGTAGCAGGTATATTTGTACATAGTACATGAAAAGATGGGAGTTGCCTTACCAGGTGGGAGTCAGTCTAACAAGACAATTCAATTAAAGTAGAATACCAAGGGAGGAAAAATCACTTTTGTAGTGGTAATGAGGGTAGCCCATTTCAAACAGTTGACAAGAAGGTGTGAGTAACAGTAGGGGGAAATTAGTATGGTAAAATTAGGTTTTGTAATGACTCATCCACTCCCAGTCTTTATTCAGGCCTAATTTGATGGTGTACAGTTTGCAAATTAATTCCAGTTCTGCAGTTTCACATTGGAGAAAGTTTTTGAAGTTTTTTTGTTGAAGAATTGCCACTTTTAAGTCTGTTATTGCGTGACCAGGGAGGTTGAAGTGTTGACAAGCTAACATATGACAATGTCTCTAATTGATCCATGCTGGGGTTGGGCTTCAGTGATCAGTTTTGATTTGATTTAAATCTGAATCAGGACTTCCCTTACTTTTGGATATGGTTTTGTTCTATCATACAAACAGACCCAAACCAAGAAATGTGGATCTAATTCTCAACAGTTTAGAGAAGGCTGGATCCAATATTTTAGTTTGGACCTATCTCTAACCGTAAGAGTTAGAAACAAAAAGAAGCATTAATAGAATTCTTAGACTACATCCTTAAGTCCTTCCTCAGGCACTGGGTATAAAATGAATTCAGACAGTTCTAATTATGAAATATTTTTCCTAGTGTTCTAGGCTGCTGCTGATTCTGAAGCTAAAATATAAATTCTGAATATAGGCCTTTTCAAATTTACCATAGTCTATGGTTTAAGAAGTCCCATAGCAATAATAGTTCACGAAAGTTCAGCCAGTCTCAAACTGTAACAATAATTTGTTCTGTATTTGCTCAAAAACTGTATAAAAAACTTTCAAGTGCAAACACTGAGACATCCAGGAAGATTAGATTAAGTGTCTCCCTTTTCATCTCAGCTGAAAACTGGCCAATATACACTCCAAATGGTGTTGTACAACTTTATGCAGCTGTTCATTATGGGGTGGACAAGAGGAAATCACTAAAGAAAAACTTCCAGCCACTTGACTTCCACACCAAAATAGAAGAAACAAGTGGTACAGATCAGGGAGCTGATTTGCATGCTAGCAAGGGATTTGCCAAATGTAGCTTTCCTTGTAATGCAAGTGAGCGTTTCTCTATAATGCAGTTGACAGCTTTCCAGTTTTGTTCTCCTGGGCCCCCATGTTTACAATTCCAGTAGCTGGAATTTACATAATTGCAATTTCACTTTGCAAATACTGTTGGGCTCTTTTTATGCTTGATTTTCTGAACAGCTGTTTCTTGGAGTTGAAGTCTCTACTAATTATTTCAAACATTTAATGGAAAAATGCAAACCATATTTGATACAATTATTACATGAAAACTAAAAGAAAAATTTCTCATGGTTTTGGAAGATGATGGGACTGCTTTTTTTCTTGTTTGCTCTTCAAGAACAACACATGCAAAACATTTGTGAAGCCAACACAGCTGCAGGGCCCACTCACCAGACCACTACTGTCTACTCAATATCCTTTCTAGCTTTTTATAGATACAAGTTAAAATCGCCATGAAATTTATTTCCTGGAAAAATGATCCCAAAATATTTGCTTTAAGTCGTTTCAACAAAACTCTCCCAAGAACGTGTGAATATTCAGTTACATTGTGTTAACTTAGTATTCCCCCTCTACCTTAACTGATACCTTTTTAGACTATCCATACATCCCTTACACTTTCCCTTCATCAGTCTCTATGATGTAGACATCTAGGCTGGCAAGAATGAAGTTATAATAGCCCAAGAGAACTGTCACTTCACAAATGATAAAACCAAAACACGATATCGCCTATGGGTGAACACTTTTCACAAAGTGATCACTCTATATCTGACCTATCAATTCTCATCCTCAAAAGAAACCGGCACAACACTTGCAAAAGATGAGCCTGGCAGCTTACGTTCATAATTGTGCTAGATACTAAAAATCACGGTCTTAATAAAGACAATGGATTTATAGCTTAATACAACAATCTGTAACCGACTAACTCCCTTTTGTTCTAGACTACTTGGGTCCCTTGTTTTAGCCTAAGTAGTTAGCACATATGCTATCTGTTCAATCTTGTATTTAGCTGTGATACTTTCAGTACCTTTCCCAGACCTGAAGAAGAGCTCTGTGTAGCTCGAAAGCTTGTCTCTCACCAACAGAAGCTGGTCCAAAAAAGGATATTACTTCACCCACCTTGTCTCTCTAATATCCTGAGATCGACATAGCTACACCAACACTGCATATATCACACATGGGAAAGGCAATGTGGCTCAATAGATAGGACATTGGCCCAGGGCTTAGGAGTCCTGGGATCTGTTCCTGGGATGGCCAATGACCTGTTGTTTGACTGTGAGCAAGTCACTTCACCTCTCCATGCCTTTGTTTCTCCTTCTATCTATCTGTCTAGCATATCTTCAGGACACAGCCTGTTTCTTATAATGCATTTGTAGTGCCCAACCCCATCTCAGTTGGGGCCTCTAGGTTCTAATTTATTATAAGCATTAATAATAAGGGGTGGCACATTCAGGTCTCCTGCACCATTTACCCAGTTCACCCTAAGACACCAGTGTCATTTTCTTACATTCCACTAATGTTAGGCTTGACCATCATTGAACAAATGACTTGAAAGTCCTTAATCGTTGTGAATAAAGAACAGTAGTGACCCTATTCATATGGATTCCAATACTTACACAATACAGATTGCTACAGATTGGTACTACTTGATGCTGCAATTAAATCTACGTATTCATTCCCAAGAAGGATGGGCTCTAGAACTAGACTAGAAAGATCACCTGAATAATGGATGTGGCTGCAAATAATGTGAAATTCCCCCTCCTGCACAGAACTTAAGTAAATAAAGCTTGGAACAGGAATCTGCAGGGATGCTTGGGGAGAGACTGCAAGCAACCTTACCAAATAGCTCAGTCCCTTTACACCAGGGGTCTCAAACTCAAATGACCATGAGGGCCACATGAAGACTAGTACATTGGCCCGAGGGCCGCATTTACTGACACCTCCCCCCCTCGGCCCCTCCCCCACTCCACCCCTTCCATGAGGCGCCGCCTCTGCCCTGCCTCTTCCCACCCCTTCCCTGAAATCCTCACCCCCAACTCCGCCTCCCTGCCCCCAGGGGGTGCCGGAGGGGTGTGGGGAGTTGTGGGGGCTCAGGGCAGGGAGTTAGGGTGTGGGTGCAGGAGGGGTGAGGGGTGCGGCAGGGGGTCACAGTGCAGCAGGGGGCTCAGGGCAGGGGGTTGGGGTGCAGGAGAGGTGCGGGGTGCGGCAGGGGTTCAGGGCAGGGGGTCAGGGTGCAGGGTGCAGCAGGGGGCTCAGGGTAGGAGGTCGAGGTGCAGCAGGGGGTCAGGGTGCGGGGTGCAGCAGGGGGCTCAGGGCAGGGGGTCAGGGTGCAGGAGGGGCAGGGCTGGCTCCAGGCACCAGCTTACCAAGCAGCTGCTTGGGGCGGCCACTTCAGAGATGGGCAGCACGTCCAGCTGTTCGGCGGCAATTCGGCGGACAGTCCCTCACCACTGCTCGGAGCGAAGGACCTCCTGCCGAATTGCCGCCGCAGATTGCGATCGCGGACTCGGCTTTTTTTTTTTTTTTGGCTGCTTGGGGCGGCCAAAACCCTGGAGCCAGCCCTGAGGAGGGGTGCAGCAGGGGGCTCAGGGCAGTGGGTTGGGGTGCAGCAGAGGTGTGGGGTGCAGCAGGGGGTCGGGGTGCAGGGTGCAGGAGGGGGCTCAGGGCAGGGGGTTTGGTTGCAGGAGTTTGGTGGGCAGGCTCCGGACCGATGCGCACCAGGGGCAGGGCAGGCTCCCTGCCTGCCTGCCCTGCCTCCGCACCGCTCCGGGAAGCCGACGGAATCTGGGGAAGGAGGGGCGCAGGGGTGTGTGTGGCTGTTGCTTCAAGCACTGCCCCAGCAGCTCCCATTGGTCAGGAATGGGGAACCGCGGCCAATGGGAGCTGCTGGGGGCCGTGCCTGAAGCAACAGCCACACACACCCCTGCGCCCATCCTTCCCCAGGTTCCGTCGGCTTCCCGGAGCGGGACAGGGCAGGGCAGGCAGGCAGGGAGCCTGCCCTGCCCCCAGTGCGCGTCGGGCCGGAGCTGCTCTAGGTAAATGCTACAGGAGGGCGGGGGCGGAGGGAGCCGCGAGGAGCTCGCAGGCCGCAGAAAATAACCCCGTGGACCGCATGTTTGAGACCCCTGCTCTACATCCATTTTTCCATCCCGCAGGCTGGTATTGTGACCGTAGGCCATTCTGCATCCCCATGGAAGCTGCCCAAGTCACTTGAAGTGTTTAATTGCCAATCCATGGCCCCAAACTCCCTTTAGGCACCAACCTATTAAAGAAAGGACGGCATAGAGGCCTCTCCATGACACAAAGGGGGGTGCAGAGACCCCTTGCAGGAGAATTCTGTTCATAATCACTGCACAGAGCAAAAACCTCCCTCTCTTGGTTTGAAAAATATCAAGCACACCCAGTTCATAGATTCCAAGGCCAGAAGGGGCCACTGTGATCATCTAGCCTGACCTCCTTTATAACACAGGCCAAAATAATTCCTAGAGCAGGTCTTTTAGAAAAACATCCAATCTTGATTTTAAAATTATCAGTGATGGAGAATCCACCACAACCTTTGGTAAGTTATTCCAATTGTTAATTACTGTCACTGTTAAAAATGTACACCATATTTCCAGTCTGAATTTGTCTGGCTTCAACTTCTAGCAATTGGATCGTGTTATACCTTTCTCTGCTAGACTGAAGAGCACTTTATTAAATATTTATTCCTCATGTAGATACTTACGGACTGTATTCAAGTCACACCTTAACTTTCGCTTTGTTAAGCTAAATAGATTGACCTCCTTGGGACTATCACTATGAGGAATATTTTCTAATCCTTTATCATTCTCATGGCTCTTCTCTGAACCCTCTCTGATTAATCACCATTCTTCTTGAATTGTGGACCCCAGAACTGGACATAATATTCCATTAGTGGTAACATCAGTGCCAAATATAGAGGTAAAATAGCTTCTCAATTCCTACTCAAGAGTCCCCTGTTTATGCACCCAAGGATCACATTAGCAGTTTTGGCGACAGCATTGCACTGGGAGTTCATGTTCAGTTGATTATTCACCATGACCCGCAAATCTTCTTCACAGTTACTTCTTCCTAGGATAGAGTCCCCCATCATGTAAGTATGTCCAGCATTCTTTGTTCACAGATGTGTACATTTATATTTAGCTGTATGATAACGCATATTGTTTGCTTGTGCCTAGCTTACCAAGTGATCTAGATCACTCTGTGTCAGTGATATGTCCTCTTCATTATTTAACACTCTCCCAACAATTGTGTCATCTGCAAACTTTAGGAATGATGATTTTATGTTTTCTTTTAGGTCATTAATAAAAATATTAAATAGTGTAGGGCCAAGAACTGATTTCTGCGGGATCCCACTAGAAACAAACCCATTCAGTGATGATTTCCCTTGTTGACATTACATTTTGGGACCTGTCAGTTAGCCAGATTTTAAACCATTTAATGTGTGCAATGTTAATTTTATATCTTTCTAGTTTTCTAATCAAAATGTCATATGATACCAAGTCAAATGGCTTACAGAAGTCTAAGTATATTATGTCAACACTATTCCCTTTCTCAACCAGATTTGTAATCTCATCAAAAAGAAGTATCAATTTAATTTGACAAGATCTATTTTCCATAAACCCATTCTGATTGGTATTAATTATATTTATATTATCCTTCTTTAATTCTTTATTAATCGAGTCCTGTAGCAGCCACTGCATTATCATGCTTGGGATCAATGTCAGACTCACAGGCCTATAATTACCCAGGACATCCTGTTTACCAATTTTAAATGTTGGTACATTCGCTTTCTTTCAGTCTTCTGCAACTTGCTGGTGTTCCAAGGCTTATTGACAATCAACATTAATTGTCCAGCTAGCTCCTCAGCCAGCTCTCTTAAAATTCTTGGATGCCAGTTATCCTAACCTGATTATTTTAAAATGTCCAACTTTAATAGCTGCTGTTTAACATCTTCCTGAGCTACTAATGGAATGGAAAGAGTGTTATCATATGATATGACAACATCATGTTTTTCCCAAATACAGAACAGAAGTACTGAATATACTCGTTCATAAGCTGAATTTTTTTAGTAAAAAAGGAAAGCATCAGAGAAGGGGGTCGGCTTATGAACGGGTATAGGGAGGGAGAGGTGGGATACAGCCCCTCCCCCCAACAGAGGGACCAACGAGAGGCAGCACAGCCAGCAGAGTCAGAAGGGAAGAGTCGGGGCCAGAGTCTCTCCATTTCTGGCCACGCTGCTCTCCCCCCAGCCTCCGAAGCAGCTGCAGCTCCAGGGCTGGCAGGCTGCAGCCGCGCCGCCCGGTCTGGCCCGCCGGAGCAGGCTGTGGCCATGCTGCCCAGCTTGCCGGAGCAGCTCCAGCCAGGCCAGAGACATCCTCCCCGGCCCTCCTCAGATAAGATGGGAAGGGATGAGATGGGGAGAGTGTGGGTGTCCCGGGCTAGGGGTGGGATCATGTGGGGGGTGGTCACAGGGGTTAATCCCCTGACCACCAGCTTCTCCCCCCCTCCCCCCAAATTTCCCCACCAGTTGTTGTCCCGGCCCGTCAGGGTAAGCAGCTGGCGTGCCGGACGCTTTGTTTACTTAGGTTTACCTCCGTGCCTGCAGAAGCTCGAGGTAAACAAACCATCTCGGCCCGCCAGCAGCTTATCCTGATGGCCCGGGAGCCAAAGTTTGCTGACCCCTGAATTATAGGGTCGGCTTATGAATGGGTCATAACATTTTTCCATTTTTAGTTATCTATCTTGAGGTGGGGGGTCGGCTTATAAACGAACCGGCTTACTATCGAGTATTCTGCATTCTGTGCATTATTACTGATAATTCTATCATTTCCATCTAGTAATGGACCAATAACATTGTTAGGATTATTTTTGTTTTATATATACTTTAAAAACTCCTTCTTATTATCCTTAACTCTGCTGGCCATAGATTTCTCCTTGTGTCTTTTTCTTCCCTTATAAACATTCTACACTTCCGAGCTTCTGATTTATATTCATTACTATCAACTTCCCCTTTCTTCCATTTGTTATATATAATATTTTTATTTTTATAGCTGCCTTCGCTTCCCCTCTAAAGCAGGTCTGTTTTTTAACCAATATGGCCTTTTTCCTCGATTGTGGGATTGTGCCTTTTTGGGCATCTAGTAAAGTGTTCTTAGACAATTCCCAATTGGCATTCACATTTTTCTAATAAAATTCTTTCTCCCAGCTGATTTGGCTCATAATTGTTTTCAGCTTTGTGAAACTATCCTTTTTTAAAGCACCGAGAATATCTATCACTGGTCTGCACTTTACTGTTCGCACATTATAAATGTGATCAAGTCATGATCATGTGTATCTAAGTTACCATTAATTTTTAGTTCTGTGGTCAGTTCCCTCTTCATCTGTCAAGATGAGGTCTAATACAGAATTCCCCCATGTTGGATGCAACACTTTTTGAGTCAGGATTTTTGTCATCTATAATATTTAGAAATCCCTAGGATGTTTTAGTAGTGGCAGCATGAGACCTCCAGTTTATGTCACTCAAACTGAAGTCCCCCATGATTACACAGCTTTTTTTCCTATACATTATATAAAGGTGCATAAAGAGAGGGTTATCCTGTTCTCTAGTGTGATTTGGTGATCTGTACCAGACACCAATAATACCTCCTCTTGTGCTTTATTTATTAGGATATTGAATCATAAGCATCCCTCATAAGCATAAGGTGAACCATAGAAGGTGAACCAATGTTCTAAAAATCCAAAATGCTCCACCCTACACCACTTATCTAGCCAGTAGTTCACTTCCAGAATATTCTGCCTTTTATCTTTCTTTGCTCATTGAACAGGCAGGATCTCAGAGAAGATCACTTGGACATTCTTCTTCTTCAGCCCACTTCCAAGTTCCCTGAAGTCATCTATCTGCAACTTAACTTATCCTACCATGCATTGCCATTACTGTTGATATCAACCATCACCAATGGATCCTTTCCCATTGATTTCAAAAGCCTATCCAATTTTAGAGTGGTGTCTCGTGTCTCGGCTCTGGGAAGGCAAAACAGTGTTCTGTTGCCTGCTTGTTCCTTGTAGGATATTCTTTCAGTTCTTCTGACTATTGAATCCCCAACAAGGATGGTCTGTTTTCCTTGGATGGTTGGAAAACTCTTTGTGGGCAAGTTTGATTTTCTTACAGGTTGGGCCCAACTGCCATCCACAGCTGCATCCACCTGCACATCTCTCCATTCTCTTGGACTAGCTGGATCTTAAGAAGTATCTTCCAGTTTCCAGGCTGAAATCTGGTATCAGCTGGAAACTTCTAGCTGCATGGAATTCCTTCTGGTCCTCTTCTCTCTGGTGGCCACAGCCTGCCCATCCTTGTCGTTCCGCAGCCACGAAGAATACCATCGCGACCTCTTGATTCTGGTGGTTACGAACTGCCAGGCCTCCTCTATGACATGCTCTCTCTCTCTGACTCCTTGGTGACCAGCTCCTTTCTTCCTTTAACCTGGAATACTGATGTTTCCTGGCTGTCTATGAACTCCTCAGCTTCTCTGATTTTTAGTAGCAATTTTACTTGCCTCTCCAATTCAAGAATCTCCTCCTGCACAGTCATCAACTTAAGTCCCTTCTCATGGACTTTACCAAGGCACTGATCAAAACTCCAAAGGTTAGAGCCTCGCAGCCTTTACCAAGGCACCAAAAACCAGACCTGTCTCAGGGGCCCATGTTACGCAGCACCTAACAAACGGTCAAACAAACAACATACAAACCAAACACACCACTCACCAAGTCCCGCTATCTCCAAGCCCAATGTCTGCAACTCTCCTATTAGCTGCCTCTGTTTGCTGTTACACTAAATAGGCTAAAAGAATCTTTTTACAAATAATAAAAACCCCTTGCTTCAGGGTATAAGCCAAACACTAAATTATGGACGTTAGGAAGGAATTTCCCCTATGATCAAATTATTCCGTAACTGCCCAGCATCAGATTTTTTGTCTCCCCCTCTGAAGCATCTGGAACCTGTTCACTGTCAGAGGCAGGATACTCCATTAGATAAACAGAGATCAGGTCCTGCATGGCAATCCCCATGTAATATTACTTTACAATTCTTGGTTTAGACATAATATTTTCTTCCATAAAAATGGGCTGGAATTTATAAACTACCCATATATTAAACAAAATGCAGACAGGCCTAGAGATAGGGGAGGGGGGAGGAGAGAAGGGCTTAGAGAATGAAACTACTATGGTACTTCTTTTTCTAGAATACAGAAGGAAAATCTTGGAGGAGGCAGGAGTCCTGTCCAAAAACATATCATCATATAATTAAAGATTTTATCATGAGTTATATGCACAAGAAGGTGGAATTAAGGTCTACCTTAATTCTAACTTCTTAGTACTTTGCTTTGCAATCTTAATAATGTTTTTTTAAGCATAGATTATTGTATGGCTTATATATAGGCAAGAACACTAGTTCACAGGTACATGGTTCAATAATATCAGCAAAGAGTCCTGTGGCACCTTATAGACTAACAGACGTATTGGAGCATGAGCTTTCGTGGGTGAATACCCACTTCGTCGCATGCATGTAGTGGAAATTTCCAGAAGCAGGTATAAATATGCAAGCAAGAATCAGGCTAGAATTTCCACTACATGCATCCGACAAAGTGGGTATTCACCCACGAAAGCTCATGCTCCAATACATCTGTTAGTCTATAAGGTGCCACAGGACTCTTTGCTGCTTTTACAGATCCAGCCTAATATTGCTACCCCTCTGATACATGGTTCAATAATGTTCTACAGAAAATATACGCGGGTTCTTGAGGCAGTATCATTAACCTGCATATAAGTATATGCACTATTGGCACAACATTATTATACAGAGAGGACTAACATATTGGGTTACAATTTTATAAAACAGGTAACATGGGTATTTTGTGCAGAAGATTATTATTTGCATTGTGGTAGTGCCGAACAGCCCCGGCCATGGATCAGAACTGCACTGCGCTGTGCACTGTACAAACACAAAACAAAAAGACAGTCCCTGCCCTCCAAAAACTTTCCATCTCAGGTAAGTATATAGGTATTATTCACAGAACATACAAGAGAGACTGCCCTAGTTCTAGACATAATGCAGCTTGAGGTTATATTTTTTTTCTGTATTTCAAGTAGATCAATGGCTAAGACTCAACACTCCTCAAAACAGCATTGGCACAGTCTAATCTTAACTTTTTAAGCAAATGAGCAATGTTTAGTCACATTGTTATTGTAGGGTTTTTCCTTGTGAGCCGTAGTGTGGCAAATCCCTTCCTTCACATTATAGGATTGCTAATATTACCTTGTTGTTTGGGGTGCTCTTTCTAGACCATAGGGTTTTTGCTGTTCTTTTGTGTGTTTTATCAAAATGTGTGTCAAAGGACTTCTGTAGCTTCTACATCTGCATGACCAAAATACTGGATTTGTGGGCAGCCTGAAAGGAATGTGTGATAACCTACTTGAGCACATCCTTTCCACCAGAGTTGGAGGCTATGAGAGTTCATTTCGTGAGTGAGTATTGGAGCAGACAAGTAGTATGTGATTGCTTCTCTTTGGAATTCATTTCAGGAACACGAGCGGATGAGGTATGTTTGCTTTGGAGGATATCCTTCCACAAGTTGTGCTCTGAAATTCTCATACCCATTTTTCATTGTATCTGCTGTGATTGATCTATTTCGGTGCTATTTAGTATTACACAGAGAATGGCAATTTGTCATTGAGATCACCAGCTTTTCTCGTTTTTTTCCCATTTAGTTTGAATTCTGGACATCGTTTGCTATAAAACTATTCAATCTGTTCTCGTGTGACAGTAACTTGTTGGTTGATACTTATAAAAATCTGGTCTTTGAAAGTTGTATTGTTGAATGAATTGTTCAATTGATTTCAGAGCTGGAATCCGAGAATGTTCATTTAAATATTGTTCTCCAATCTGCTGGCTAGTCTCCTGGGTCCTCATGGGAGAAGCCAAGGGCTGTGCCTGGGATGCTAGAGACATTTGCTACATGGAACAGGAAGTTTTATCACCCAGCTTCTTTATATGTTTCCAGAAAAAACATTTTTGACCTTTATGTGAGCCTGTACTTGTGTTTTGATCCTTGTAGCATATATACAGGGTACTGATTTTCAGTAGTGTAATGAAGGGCTGATTTTGCCATGTGCACCCAAGCTAGGTGTGTAGTATCTGATATCCAAACTCTCAGACAATGGAGGCTGCCTTCTGTGTGGTGAACTCTGAGAGACTCAGATTCTGTACAATTGTTATCTGAACAACAAACAAGCTGATCTTTGATATTCGTTCCTCTCCTGCTGTGTGTGTTTACAATGCTGTTAGCTATTAAATATTTGGCATGATATTTTAATTAAAATATATTATTTAAACTTATGAACTAAAATATGCTGGATATGAAGAAGGGGAAAAGAAAAGGCATAGTCCTGTAACAAACATAGTTTAATGCAATAGACATGACTTGAAATGCTTTTACTTAAAGCACAGTCAATAACATTTAAATTGGCAATATCCACTATTTGACTTGTAACTTTCTAGTGTTTTAACTAGACCAGATCCAGACTGACAATCTGCAGTTTTGATTAAAATTGAATGACCCAGAGCATTATTTCGAACATATTTATTCAATGTTATTTGTCACTTACAAGATAAGCAGGTGGGATGAAATAAGGCTGATTTCATCATTACATCTCTGTCTCAACAATTTATTCAAATATAACAAATAAAGTAGAAAAGCACATGGCCAGCAAAAATTTAAATAAAAACATTTTCATATTTATTGTTTGCAGGTGCCAGTTTAAAAAAAATAGAATTATTTTTGGTTCTTTCAGTTTTTCAGTAACCATAGAAAATAAATAAAGGCAGGTCTGTCTGGGTACATAAATTCACTTCTACTGATTTGAAAAAACACAAAAGTCAGTGGCCAAGGTTTGCAAAAGTGGCACATGATTCTGGGTACCAAAACTGAGACCCTTAAAGGAGTCTGATTTGCAGAAAGTGTTGAGCCTCCACCCTCTAAAAATCCCATTTGAGGAGACTCAATTTGGGCTTTGATTGGACTAAGGCTACTGCTTTGAGGGAGATTTTCAAAGGCACAAATGAAAGGTCGCTGGCTAGTCTTGTTCTGCACAGGAGACCTATAGTTATTAATGGGTGTGAGACTAGGAGTCATTAGTTTAAACTGAACACAGGTGGTCAGGAACAGTTACTGAGTATTAAAATCATGGTGAAAGCATTTCCAAGCTGACTAAATATCCCATCTGTATGAAGCATGTCCAATCGTTTCTTTTTCTTTTATTTCACAAATATTGCATGGGATGAAGGAATGTCAGGGCTGAACTCTCCAATACAGATGTAGAACACATGCATTTACATCAGCTCAAACCAAGAATACCAACACTGGAAAGCATTATTGTGGTTTGGCAGCTGAAATCTTCCATTTTAATTAAGATAGGCTCCAAACAATTTTAGAAAGTCTCTATCATGTTGTACGAATTACATGATTTTTCATGGCTGATTTATTGAATGGATTTCAGTGATGTAAAATTATAAAAAACAATGTTCAGCTCAACAATTCCCCTATAATAGGAGGAATATTCATGAAACTAGCTGACAAATTTACCCCTGGCAGAAATTGGGGTCACAGAGCTGCAGCCATTCATGCCAGCAACAAATTCCGCGCTTAGACTGTAGTGATTGTAACCCATACGCTGATTAATATCTTTGGTCCCCAGCTGAGGGTCAGAGCCAGGTGTTCTGTAAGGGCCCTTTCCTCATTTCTTCAGTTGCACTCCCCCACCCCTTTCTTTTTCTTTTGGTTTGATTTACACATAATTAATTTCTGGCTCTTCCTAGCTCACCTTCAAAATGCTGGCTCTGAGGCAGGATCAGCTCAATGACTTCAGACAACTATTCTTCCCAGGCTATCAGTCAACAAGAGAAGACTCCACTCGAAGATTAGGACACTATGAACAAAACTCCTTGAGCATAGGAAGTAGAATTCCCCAACACTGAACTGACTGAACCTCTTGGAAACAGCATCACACAGAATGTCCACCCAATTTGCTGCTCTGCAGCCAAAGGGACTGACTGGATGCCCCACCAAACATCTGTGGATCAGCCTGGCATTGAATTTTCTCTAGAGCGGGCCTTCAATATTCAGAAAATAAAAGAATTTGAAGCTCACAAATGTGCTATCACAAGTAAATTCTCATTCAAGCCCCTGGTTTTCCACATCAGTATCAAATATGTACTTAAACATACCAACCTCATAAGCACTGACCATGAGTTTTAATAGATTTAATTTAAAAGGTCATAGAAGGGGACACCAGAAAGTGCTGCAACCACGGTGGATGCAGGTTGCTTGGGCTCTGAAGCGGCCCATGAGGAATCCCCAAACATCGTCCCCTAAAATCCACTATGCAACCCCGAGAAATATTGTGTCCAGCTAGTGAAATCCCTTCTAGCTCTGTATCTTCCTCTCCAAATCCGAAAGCACCAAAAACCCAGAGGAGCTCTGCCTTCCACACTCCTATAAACAAAATGGTGCTTGAGCCAGATTGAACACAGCTGATGGCTGTACATCAACAGGTTGAAATTAAATCTACAGTTTCCACCCTACACACCCATGACTGAGATTCACAATGCACTACAAACTATACAGACGGATGGGCGATGCAGAACACAGAATTTCTGAAATAGAAAATGATTTAAAAGAGAACAAATTACAGGTTATCAAGAATAATAAGACCAAGCTAATTGATCTAGAAAGCCATTCAAGACACTATAACATCAAAATTGTGGGAGTCTCTAAGGGAACAGAAAAAGATAAGCTCTCTGAATTTGTCCCTAACCTGCTAACTACATTGTTGGATCTGCCAGTAGATTTTTGTTTTGACACAGAATGGGCACACCAGCCCGTGGGTCCAAGGCAGCTCCAGGATGTTGGCCTAAAGCTTTGATTGTGACACTCCTGAAATTTACCGCTAAGGATCATATATTGCAGAAATTCAGATGAAAACAAGAAGCTGTGATGGGGAGAACCAGCAATTAAAATATTGCTCTTTCAAGATTATGCCCATGACGTGGTTGCAATGAGGACAGCTTTAACAAGCAAAACAATAGGCCATGAAAATGCACTTGAAGTATTTTATTAAATACGCAGCAATACTACATATTAAGAATGGTGAAAAGATAGTATTAGTGAGTTTTCCTCAGGAGGCAGAAAAACACCTCAGAAATCTGCAAACTCCTCCCTCACAAGAGGAGACATCTATGGAATGATCCCACTGTATAGAATGTATGTGTTGCATTCTGAGATCTGAAATGGTTGCTCTAACCAAGTTGATGGGCATTATCTGATACTGATATGTTAGTTTCTTTTCTTTTTTTCTCTCTCATTGGGGTTATTATCAATTTACTTCCTAGGGCCTTACCTCATAGGAAAGGAGAATCAATGTAAAATCTACCATTTGATTAATAATTATATATATTTTAACATTGCTTTATTACATCGTGCTTCCTTATGGACTAATGTATCAAGGTTTTATTGGTCATAGGTGATTACTTTCGTTGTAATGTTTGGGGGCCTCGGGGCTGTGAGAATCTCCAAGTTTCACCTGATCCAGCCACCCACTGTCGATATCAAGTGTGTATTTTTGGACTGTTTAAACAGAGTCTTCTTTTTGATTGAATGGCATTAATGTGCATTTCTCTCTCCATTAACTTTTCACTTATTTAATTCCTCTTTCTATCGCCCTACTGTTACCCTCCCATATTGGAAGTTTCCTTCCCACTCCTATAGAATATGTATTGGGAAATGACACCAGACCCCTGGATTATAAAACTTTTGCTGATTAGATATGCAAAAACTATATGCTGTTAAAGAAAATTTACAATTTCTCGTTTATTCACAAAGCAACGTTATATTTTATCTTTATATTTTAACAACAACGGTGCTGATAATTAAATGTCTCACCTGGCATATCAATGGTTTTAATGACCCCACTAAAAGAAAAAAAATTCAGTGCTTAAAAAAAGAGAATGTTGACAGGCCCATGATCAAGGAGATACATCTGATAGAACTTAAAGTTTGCTTCAACTGATTAGCGATTGGCGAGGTCTCCCAGTTTCTAGTTGCTTTAATTCTAAAGCAAGGTGTGTTGCTATACTAATAAATACGAAGTTGAATGTTAATATTCTGAGCACAAGGTCTGACAGTGAGGGCAGATTTCCTGTCCTCAAGACTGAAACTGGCAATTCTATAATCATGTTTGCCAATCCCTATGGGCCAAACCAGGATGATCCCAAATTTTTTCATACATTTTTATGAGCATAAATGACATGGACCATCATACTATTAGTGTAGCTGGAGACTTTAACAAACCTCTAGACCCAGCCCTTGATAAATCTTCTCCATCTTCATATAAAAATACTAATACTCATCAGGTACTTCGTTCATACCTACATGGCTGATTTAGGCTTATAAAATGTGTGGAGATTGGGTAAGCCTATGGCCAGAGACTATAGTGTTTTTTCCTCCTGAAGCTTATTCAACATATTCAAGATTGGACTATTTCTTAGTGTCACAAGACTCCACCAATTCTGTTACTGATTCTGGAATTAGTACTATTGTTATATCTGACCATGCTCCTATACACGTCTTTTAGGCTTCCAGGGTATGCACCCCGAACTAAAATGTGGAGATTAAATAACTCTGTGAGGTTTAATACATCATTTGTTAACTCTATCCAGCAGGAGTTAGACCTTTTTTTAAAAACAAAACAAATGCCCCTACCACTTCTTCAGCAGCCACACTTTGGGAAGCCTTTAAAGCCTTCAGCAGAGGCTGTATCGTCTCTTATGTCACCTTTAAAAAGAAATGGAGAAAACATAGAATTGATACCCTTGTGAAGGAAATTAAGGCTTTGGCGGTCTACTATGCCTCTTTCCCCCCGCCCCAGAGAATATTAGAACTCTCATCAGTCTAAGATATGAAATCAACCAATTTCTGTCCCAAAAGGCTGAGTTTGCTTTATTCTGTTTGAAGCAAAACTACTGGGAATCCGGCGAGAAAGCTGGCAAGCTGCTGGCATATAGACTTAAGCACATGACATAAGATTGCTGCTATTTGAGACAGTAGCAGTAAATTATACACAACACAGTCAGAAATGAATAAACAATTTCAACAGTTTTATTCAAAACTATATTTAGCTGAAGAGGGAATCAGTAAGATGCCCTAGATAACTTTTTTAGTAGATTGTGTCTGCCACAAATCTCGGACTCTCAGGAGGAACTTTTAGATGCCACTCTAGAAATTGTGGAACTGACTCAGGCTATAAAAGAAATTAAGGTTGTAAAGACTTCTGGCACAGATGGGTCCCCAACTGAAGTCTACATAAAGTTCTTTGAAACTTTAACACCTAAACTACTGAACATGTTCAATGATGCCAAGAATGAGCTAACTCTTCTCTTCCACCTACTCCAAGAGAAGCTGTAATTTCACTTATTTCTAAACCTGGGAAAGATCTTGGACTATACAGTAATTCCAGGACAATTTCTTTAATCAACTGTGACACTAAGATTTTAGCTAAAACTCTTGCTATGCAATTGGACAAAGTTCTCTCACACATTATACACAGAAATCAGGTCGGCTTCCTTTGTAATAGACATGGCTCAGATGATATTATTGCTGCTTTGAGAGAGTCTAAACAACCCTGAGCTGCCACTTCTTAGGATGCCGAAAAGGCCTTTGATTGCATGGCCTGCTGGGACTATCTTTTTTCATGTGCTGGCAAAATTTGGATTTGGTAATCAATTTATTGCTTGGATTAAGCTTTTATACACTAACCCAACTTCCAAGATAGTTACCAATGGTATTATTTCCTCCCCGTTTCCACTACAGAGCAGTACAAGGCAGGGATGTCCCCTTTCTTCTCTTCTGTCCAGTTTAGCTCTAGAACTTTTAGCCATTGCCATCCTAGAAAATCAATACATTCAATGTATCAGGGTGGGCCAAACAGAGCACAAAATTATGCTCTGTATGGATGATGCTCTTATATGGGTATCTAAGCCCGAGGTTACCATTCCTAACCTTCTATCCACTATTAATAAGTTTGAACTCCTCATGATATAAAATTAATGGGGATAAATCTGAAGTCTTAGGCATTAATAAATATACCCACAAAGCCCGTTTCTCAAATTGGGACTTTCAGTGGCAATCCGTTTATATAAAATATTTAGGAATACTGATTCCCAGAAATATTCAGGAAATCCCTAAGAATAATATAGAATCAATTATTGTCAAGTGGCTAACGATTTGGGAAGATGGAGTTCGTTAACCCCCAGTTTGTGGGGTACAATTAATATACAGAATTTTGTTTGTCCTGAGGGGTCTACCTATTTCTATTCCTCACACTTCTTTTAAGAAATTCAGTATTTTCAGAAGGTTCTTTTAGGGTGCAGGTAAGAAATCTAGATTGTCTCTGAACAAATTACAGCTCCTCCTAACTCTGGAAGGATTTCGTTTTCCTTCCCCCTTTTGTTAGAGTTCCATTGCTACCACACTGTACTTTATTCCTGAAGCAGGGCCGGCTCTAGCATTTTTGCCGCCCCAAGCAAAAAAAAAAAACAAGCCGCCCGGACTGTGCCGCCCCAAGAATGAACAGAATGCCACCCCATAGCATGTGCCACTCCACGTATTTCCTCCGCTGGTGCCTGAAGCCGACCCTGTACTGAAGGCAACTTCACCTCTGATTGACAACCTGCCTCTATACATACTCCAAACAGGACTACATCAACACGCACTATGAAAAAGTTAGGGTGTGCCAGCAGGGTCCACATAGACAGACAGACAGAATTTGTCTGGGGTTCACCAATGCACCATGTAGACAGCCCCTAAGTAACTTGCCCAACATCACAAAGACTGTGGCAGAGCAGGGGCAAAACCCAGATCTCCCAAGTCCCAGGCTAGTGTCCTAACCACTGGACTATCTACTATGCCATGTAACCTTGGTGTTAATCTAGACTCTGAACTCTCTTTCTCTTGCCAGATCTCTTGTGCCTATCAATGTCTGTCACTGACTTCTCAACTTGCCCAGGCATACCATTGCCTCTATACCATTACTGCTGAAAGGCTTATCCATACCTTCATTTCCATTCTCTATGGCCTTTCAAAAAGTCAGAGCTCCAGTCTCCAGTGAGTGTGCAATGCCACTGTCCCCTTGTCACATGTAAATGAAGTGTAACAACATGAATCCCAACCTCAAGCAACTCTACTGGGTCCCTATTCCTTTTAGGATCCAGTTTTAAATCAGGCTCCCTCATGAACAAATCTCTTTCTCCCTACTATCTATATCAGCCTCCTCTCCGTTTTCTGACACAATCTTTCCAATATTGTATTGTATTGTATTCTTGGCTGCAGTTCCTGGTGTTCAGGACAGATTTCCTGCATCTCTCTACCTCCTCAGCTCTCCATTTCATTTCAAGTGTCAGTTGAAATCATAACTTTTCTGCCTTCTTGTTACATTCCAACTTTTCTCTTTCAGTTACTTATTTATTAACTTTATTAACTAAATAAAGTATTTACGTATTTAACTCTGTAGAACAATTTGCAAGGTGATAAACTTTGTTTGAAAGACCCTATAAAAATAAAAGGCCAGATTCCACAAACACATACACATCTGAGTAACTGCACTCATAAGAGTAATCTCAGTGGAGTCAGTTACTAATGAGCATAAGGCTACATCTACACTACAGGGGGGAGTCGATTTAAGATACGCAAATTCAGCTACGTGAATAGCGTAGCTGAATTCGACGTATCGCAGCCGACTTACCCCGCTGTGAGGACGGCGGCAAAATCGACTTCTGCGGCTTTCTGTCGACGGCGCTTACTCCCACCTCCGCTGGTGGAGTAAGAGCGTCGATTTGGGGATCGATTGTCGCGTCCCGACGGGATGCGATAAATCGATCCCCGAGAGGTCGATTTCTACCCGCCGATTCAGGCGGGTAGTGTAGACCTAGCCTAAGTGTTTGCAGGATTGAGCTACTCCTACTGAAGACATTGACTGCAATGGGACTGTTCTCTTAAGAAGTAGTATTCACAAGTTTAAGTATGCAGCATTGTGCCCTTAAATTGAATTATGAAATGAATATAATATTTTCTGTAGTCTTGGTGTGACTCAGTTAGATTCATCTCTAGGCCAGAACACCGATCACTCAACTTCCAGATGATGACTTGGACACATTCAAAGCTCACTGAAGTCAGTCGAAAGATTTTAACTGACTACAATGGCTTTGTATCAGGACCTGAATGCTGATACTTCAGTTCATTTGTAAGGGAGTGATAAGTTGTTAGAAGTGTCTTGTCTTCACATGACATATTACAGCAAAATCCCCTACCATCACGGTAATCTTTATCCATTCCAGCTCTCAGTAAAATAGGCAAAATATCTAAGATGGCATGCAAGCTATTGTTAAGTGCACAAGGGAACTGCAAATCAAATTATCAACATCTATTTCATTGCTTGTACATTTATGGAGCACTGCAATTCCACTGTCCAGTAAAGTAAACTCATTTGAATGACAATGACTGCCATAAAAAGACATCCTCTGCCTGCATAGATGGAGGAATCTTAAGGCTCCGGGACAAAGTATTTAAATTAGAGTGACAAGGAGTTATGTACATGAAATTCAGGTCTAACACTGGAATAAAACAATCCTTCAAAGTGGGATTGATCCTGCTCCTACTGAAGTCAATGATAGAACTCCCGTAAAGATTTTCTTTATTCCTGTAAGTTAAAAAAAGTTACATTAAAATGTTAGAGAAAAAAACACATTAGAAGAAAAAAGTGCTGTCCAGGAGGCCGTATACAAATAATTGATAATTATATTATAATGATATTTGTACCAACTTCAAAACACTGTTTCCTTCAGAAGCCAAAGTTAAGGTGCAATCTCATAACAGAGCTCAAATTTAGAATGGACTTTTTAAAAAATGAAATGGTAGCGGGGTCATCTCCTTCATTATTTTGCATTTACTATTCATTTAAGTCACCTGATAGGCCTGTCCTATTCTACTTATTTTCAAGGCTACCTTACGAGTTTTCATACCTTTCAAGTCAACTTGCCTTCTCCCTTTAGTGCCCATGACAAGGGCAAAGGGTTGGGCCGTGGAAGTCTTTACATAAAGCTGAAATGCAATAGTGCTGGGAATTCCTCTTTAATTTTAACTTTAAACTTGATCTTTCGGTTGCATGACTGACCACCTTATTATTACCTCAGCTGAACAAGGTCCCATCGATACTGAATGTCCTGGGTCTGCAGACCAAAGACAAACACTGCCATTGTGTAGTATGTCAAGAAAATGCATAGGCATTGACAACCATTGCTTTCCAAAGCAGAGGAAAGAAAATGCTTGTCTATCAATTCTGCTCTTTACTGTACATTATATTGTCTCCATTACCAACTGCTGACAATGACATTTTTTCTCATTTTCAGTCTAATTAGTTGGAAAAAAGCAGATAAGAGTCTTTTTTTTAATAAACTTTCAGTAGCTACTGGATTCTACAGTGTAGAATTTTTATTTTAAGGAATATGAGATTTCTTGATATAATCATGTTTTACCGAAAGGCCATGCTCTTCTATCATCCACAGATAAAGAGCGGTCCCAATTCAAGGTTCTAATCTCAAACAAGTCCCTTCAAACCTGCATAGCTCAATAGTGAGATACATTTAAATTCTTCTTTGCTTGTTTCCCCCCTCTTGGCATTTCCCTATTTAATAATAAAGGAAGGCCATTCATTACTTACTGTCAGACTTCGTAAAGCTCCTGCTACCTGCTCAGGGTTTTATGGCTTTTGTTTTTTATTAAACAAGGCATTAACAAGGTAAACACACACTAAACTGTGGCTTTACTTTTACATCTACAGAGAATGAAGTTGTATTCTCACTGTAATATATTTTTGGAAAAACCCAATAAGTTACATTGCCCAATTAAATGGTTGAGAGTTGAAACAGGTATTTAGGTTTTATTTCGTGGTTATTTGGGGGCTTGAGTACCATCAATAGGAGTTCCCAAATGAAAAACTGAAAGCCCAAACTTGGGCCCTGATCCTATCAGCTGATCCCTATACGTTGACCCTTATAGAATCATAGACTCATAGAACTGGAAGGGACCTCGAGAGGAAATCTAGTCCAGTCCCCTGCACTCGTGGCAGGACTAATTATCTAGACCATTCCTGACAGGTCTTTGTCTAACCTGCTCTTAAAAATCTCCAATGATGGAGATTCCACAACCTCCCTAGGCAATTTATGCCAGTGCTTAACTACCCTGACAGTTAGGAAGTTTTTCCTAATGTCCAACCAAAACCTCCCTTGCTACAATTTAAGCCCATTGCTTCTTGTCCTATCCTTAGAGGTTAAGAAAAACAATTTTTCTCCCTCCTCCTTGTAACAACCTTTTACATACTTGAAAACTGTTATCATGTCCCCTCTCAGTCTTCTCTTTTCCAGACTAAACAAAACCCAATTTTTTCAGTCTTCCCTCATAGGTCATGTTTTCTAGACCTTTAATCATTTTTGTTGCTCTTCTCTGGACTCTCTCCAATTTGTCCATATCCCTCCTGAAATGTGGCGCCCAGAACTGGACACAATACTTCAGTGGAGACCTAATCAGCACGGAGTAGAGCAGAAGAATTACTTCTTGCGTCTTGTTTACAACACTCCTGCTAATACATCCCAGAATTCTGTTTGCTTTTTTTGCAACAGTGTTACACTGTTGACTCATATTTAATTTGTGGTCCACTATGACCCCCAGATCCCTTTCCGCAGTACTCCTTCCTAGGCAGTCATTTCCTATTTTGTATGTGTGCAACTGATTGTTCCTTCCTAAATGGAGTACTTTGCATTTGTCCTTATTGAATTTCATCCTATTTACTTCAGACCATTTCTCCAGTTTGTCCAGAACATTTTGAATTTTAATCCTATCCTCCAAAGCACTTGCAACCCCTCCCAGCTTGGTATCTTCCGCAAACTTTATACATGTACTCTGTATGCCATTATCTAAATAACTGATGAAGATATTGAACAGAACCGGACCCAGAACTGATCCCTGTGGGACCCACTCTTTATGCTCTTCCAGCATGACTTTGAACCACTGATAACTATTCTCTGGGAATGGTTTTCCAACCAATTTTGCACTCACCTTATAGTAGCTCCATCAAGGTTGCATTTCCCTAGTCTGTTTATGAGAAGGTCATGGGAGACAGTATGTAGTGAGGTGGTTACCCACTCCAGCCCTGGCAGGGTTAAAACCAGTCCTGGGAGAGCGCTGGAGGGAGGGGAGAACAGCCCAGGCTGAGTGGGAAGCAGGCTCAGCTGGGGCCATGCCCCAATAAGGGCCCAGCTGGCCCTATAAAGGCTTGAGCCAGGAACTCAAGCAGACACTCTCTCTCTCTGCCTTTAGAGGGAGAAGGGCCTGGCTGCTAGGGAGCATCCCTGGGTACCTAAGGTGGAGCAGGGCTGGGGGAAGGCAAGAGGAGCTGGGGCGCTCCGGCCTGGAAACCCCTCCAGGCTGCAGGTCTAGGGTAAGGCCAACTGGGTACTGGGGTTGCAAAGGGGCAGCCCACGGGTAGAGAGAGGCAGCAGGTCCAAACCACTTTGCCTGTGATGAGTGGCTGATACACTGCAGTCTGCCCCAGTGAACGGGGGCTAAGTGATGACTGGCAGTAGCCAAGACTGAGGTGAAGTGGGGATAGTGGGTGGGGGTTCCCCTGGGAGGGGGAGACCCTGATACTGAGGGGTTCTACAAGGGGGGCAGAAACACAGTGAAGGGGCACTGGGTCCTGCGAGGGACTTGGGGGCCAGAGTGAGGTAAGGCGGATCACCGGCCTGCAGAGGGCGCTCCGGAGCTGGGAAGAGCTAATTCCTACAGATAACCAGCAGGAGGCGCCGCAGGGGTGAGTCCGCTCACTTACACAGTATCAAAAGCTTTACTAAAGTCAAGATACAGAGGCCCCTTGGAGTCAGTGGAGCTCTGTGCAAGTATAAATGTCCATTTATGTGGGTCAGCTTGCAGGATTGAGACTTTTGTTTGAAAACTGGGCTATGATATTTTTATTAAATATATGTGATTCCTAAAAGCTACTTTCACAAAGCAGGATCTTCATAGTGTGGAAAATATTCAAATATATCCGATATTATTACCTGACATATCTGTAATGATCTTCCCTGCCATTTTCACTTAGTGTTATTTATTTAAAACAACTGTTGACTCTCTTACAATTCATCTATTCTTTCTGTGCCTTCTTAATGCTGTTCAGGTCATGATCCTGAACTTGTGATTTCATGATCATTTCCGTATCAAAACACTTATTTCCAACACAGGATGACGATTTCACTGAAGAAGCAAGCAGCAGGAGAAGCCAAACAAACACGGACCATGTATCTGCAATGACAGCTCCAATCCACTCTACAGAGGTTTTCTTGCTCTGCTAGTGTAGTCACAGCTTTGTGCTGCCCCATCTATCTGGATTCCCTCACAGCAAACACATCTAACTTCTTCTGTGTGATTTAGGTTTATATTTCATAGACTTTAAGGCCACAAGGGACCATCATGATCATCTAGTCTGACCTCCTGCACATTGCAGACCACAGAACCTTGCCCACCCCTCCTGTAATAGACCCCTACCCCTCTGGCTGAGATACTGGAGTCCTCAAATCATGATTGAAAGACTTCAAGATACAGAGAATCCACCATTTACACTAGTTTAAACATGCAAGTGACCCATGCTCCAAAGGAAGGTGAAAACCCTTCAGAGTCTCTGCTCATCTGACCATGAAGAAAATTCCTTTCCAATCCCAAGTATGACAATAAGTTAGATCCTGAACATGTGGGCAAGACCCCATATCTAAATTAACATATAATGCTATTTGTATGTCTCCTCTCGAGAATGAGACAATGGAAGGTTTGCTTATGTATGGATTTCAAGACCGGTCCCTATATATGGTCCACAAGCAACTCTGCCAATCTGACATCTGGGGTTATTTCCCGTTCAGATTTTTCTCATGGAAAAAATAAATCCATTTTTTTTTAGCCAAATACAAACTTATTAACAGATAGCTCAGTAAAAACAAAACTGTGAATATCAAGATGCAATTATTTTAATAACTTAATTTTATCGGATCTGAACACGTATTGCTACTTTGATATGAGAGGCCTCAATCCAGCAAAGCACTTAAACATGTACTTAACTTTAAGCACAAGTGGTCCTAAGACATCATCAGATTATGAATATCCCCAAATCAGCAAATTAATTAAGCACATGCCTAACTTTAAGCACACGAACAGCACTCTTGATCTCAATGGGACTGTTCATATGCTTAAAAGTTAGGCATGTGCTTAAGTTCCTTGCTGAATAGGGCCTGAGTGCTTATAGTTAAGTACATGTTTAAGTGCTTTGCTTGTTTGAAGCTAGAGGTAATTGGGCATGCCTTAATTAATTTTGTTTTATTCTTTTTAGGAATTCCAGTATTTGCGTTTAGATTATTACTGTATCATACTTTTGCTGTTGCTAAGTTTCTCCACACAGAACAAGTTTTATCTTCCTGCAATCAAAGACTGACAAGAATCCTGAAAAGAACAAAAAAAGCAAAACAAAAAATTATCTCCTTCAGAGTCATACCAAGCAAAGACGAAATGTTTCTGTCATGTACTGTAAATTGGAATACAGCCCATAATTCTGAATGAGGCCATAAAAGCTCCTTTAAAGCACATCAGTGGCCTCAATGAAGATACCTCTAATGCAGGGGTCGGCAACCTTTCAGAAGTGGTGTGCCGAGTCTTCATTTATTCACTCTAATTTAAGGTTTCGCCTGCCGGTAATACATTTTAACGTTTTTTAGAAGGTCTCTTTCTATAAGTCTATAATATATAACTAAACTATTGTTGTATGTAAAGTAAATAATGCTTTTAAAATGTTTAAGAAGCTTCATTTAAAATTAAATTAAAATGCAGAGCCCCCCGGACCAGTGGCCAGGATTCGGGCAGAGTGAGTGCCACTGAAAATCAGCTTGCGTGCCGCCTTCGGTACACGTGCCATAGGTTGCCTATCCCTGCTCTGATGTTTCACTCTCTGATGTGTAAGGTTTTATTTTGTAACAGTTAAAGTCTTGATTTTATTTTCAGTTGTTAAAAAGGCTTACGCAATGGGTTTGGGTTAACAAGTAACATGCAGTTCACTTTTTTTGACTGAACAAAATTTGCAGTCATAAAAATAAAGCAAATTTTTCAGTTATTTACACAGTGGTAACATTGGATTTGATCATTTTTACACATAGTGTTAAGTGTTCTGTGAATCTGGGTACACAGAGAAATATGGGATAAGAATATAGAACATTTTCTCAATAGAAACCTCTTGTCTTATTCTAACATACTAACTAACCGAATATACTGAATGGAAAGAAGCATTGCCCTTATTTGTCTGAAAAAAATGGGATAATTGATGGTAAGTACATGCTGAGTAGATCAACTCCAGGTGTTTTAAAACAGGTACAGAAATTCACATAATGGAACGTGATCAGAACTTATTCCTGATGCATGCACTGGCACTTCTGATCATTGAAAATGGAATGGATATGGGAAAACAACCAGAGTCACGACTCAAGAACCTAAATTTTCTGGAGGGCTTAAATCCCAGATGGGGGATAAAGGGAATATACAACAGCCATTATATTTTTAAAACTAAATTAAATCTGGAAGCACTTTAATGCCAAAAAATAGCAACCTTCCTTTTTGTTCTCTTCATCTTCTACCTTTTCTCCTTCCCACCCTTCTTCTCATTCAGTTGTCTTACCCTTAATCAAGAGATATGGCCCGTTCCACTTTTCTGATTACTCTGGACATTTCCCAGTTCCCACTGTTCATAACTTAGAAGGCTTGTTAGTTCAGATGGTGTGGATTTTCTTCATCTTTCTCTTCTCCTGTGTTTTCTCCTTATTTCTCATCTTTCCACTCACTCAGTTTCCACTGCCCCATTGTTTCTCACTTATCTTGCACCGTATTCTCTAGCATGCCTCTCCTTCTGCAAGTCACAATGAAGTACTATTTTGAATGGACGCAAGTAGACAAAGTGCCTCAATAAAAGATAAGCATTGTATCTGAACTGAGTGGACCTAATTCTCCAGTTAAAACTGATGTGTAGTGCTCAATAAGTGTTTGCTGACTTTGTTGAATCAAAGTGATGATTTAGTATAGTATTTCTGCAGGAAAGACAGGGGGCAGATGCAATGTTGATAAGTGCAACTTCTAGACAGTAGGAATGGTTTCTAGGCCATTCTACACTGCAATTAAATGCATCAGTGGAACATATGAAAGACCTATGATTGTCCATGAGACCTATAAATTAAGATAAGGAAAAATATCTCCAATTAATCTCTCACAATATTTTGTTGATGAGTGTGTGAGAATTTAGCACTTGTTCCAGATGCTCTAGGTCCTAGAGAACAGAGGCCTTCTATTTACCCAGAAAAACAAGTACAGCAATGGCAGTGCAGCCTGATTCATACCATCCGGTCAACCTGTTGGGTTTGGCTTCAGACTTTACAGGTAATCTAGATGTGAAAGGCCCCTAAACTCAATAACCACCCCAAAAGCACTTCTGAATTATTCAACTAAGAGAATCTTAGATGATATAGCACATAGGAATTGCCATACTGGATCAGACCCAAAGTCCTCTACTCCAGTACCCTGACTTCAACAAAGGCCAGTCTCAAGTACATCAGAGGAAGATGCAAAAATATCACAATAGGCTGATGTGGGACAATCTACTATCCACTTTAAGTCTCATGCTCAACTGTAATACAGAGCAGATTAAACCCATAAGGTATGAGGTTTAAGATCTCTTTCAAATTTTTATTTTAAAACAACAACAACAACCCTGGATAGTACTGCTATCCATATAATGTCCAATCATTTTTAATGTTTCTAAGTTGTCAGCTTCAACAACTTCCTGGAGCAATGTGCTCTGCAGTCTAATTACACATTGTGTGAAAAAGTATTTCATTTTATCATTTTTGAATTTGACACCTTTTAGTTTCATTGAATGTCCCCTTGCTCATGCGTTCTGAGACCGGAAGAACAGAAACTGATCTACTTTCTCTAAACCATTCATTATTTTATACGCTTGTATTTTGTCCCCTTTCATCGATAAACAACCCCAATCTTTTCAATTTCTCTTCATATGAGAGTTTTTCCAAGACTTAATTCATTCTCAGCATTCCATTCTGTACGCCATCTAATACTGAAATACCCTGTTTTGAGATGTGGTGAGCAGTATTGTGCACAGTATTCAAGATGAGGCTGTACCATTGATTTACATGAAGGCATAATACTCTCCAGATTATTACCCATCCCACTTCTTATGCACTGCAGCATCTTGTTTATGTTCTTGAACACAGCTGCACATTGAGCGTAGAACTTCCTTGAGCTGTCTACAGTGGTGCCCAGGGTTAATTTTATGAGTTGGAACGGTTACTTTAGAACCACATAAAGTGTTGAGTAGTTGAAATTTTTCATTCCAACATTTATTAATTGACACTGAGTTTCATTTGCCACCATTATCAACCATTCACCGAACTTTGTCAGGTCTCTCTGAAGTTCGTCTTAGTCCTCTATAGTCCTGAGTAACTCCAAAAATGTTATCTTACGGCTCAGCCCCTTTCCAGTATATCAATTCAGTATGGAACCTTGAAGCATACCCTGCTATTAACCTTTAGCTTTGATGAAAATTGACCATTTAATCCTACTCCCTGTTCTTTTGTCTCCTACCCAGTTTTTTATCCATTTTTGCCACTCTACCCATTGCAATTTAGCTTTAGTAGCCTCTTGCGAGGACCTTTTCAAAGGCTTTTTGGAAGTGCAAATAAATTGGGTCCATTGATTCTCCTTCATCCACTACTTTATAGACAAGGTCAAATAATTCTAAGATTAGCAAGATACGATTTTCCTTTGCAGTTTCCTTTGGTTACATCTTATATCATAATCGTCAAGGTATTTTGTTATTCTATTTTTAAGTATAGTTTGAACCAATTTCCCAGGTACAGATGCAAGGTTTACAGGTCTATAATTCCCCAGATTACCCCAAGACTATTTATTTTTTAAATATAGGTACATTTGTGACCCTCCTATCCTCTGTAACAGTGGCTGTTTTTAAATGAGAAACTGCATATTTTGTTAACCACTCAGCCACTTCATACTTAAGTTCCTTTTGAACTCTTGAGTGTGCGCTATGTGAGTAACATATTGCTTTTTACATTATCAGTTTGCTCCAGCACCTTTTCTTCAGACACCTCATGCTCTGATAGTGCCTCATCTTTATTACCAGTAAGGAGCCAGGTCTGGGGTAGGAATCTCCCCAACAACTTCTTTGATTTCTTTGCATCGGTCTTCACCATTTAGTTTATCCGCAATGTCCTTATCTTCCTTAATTGCTCTCATTAATTCCTAATTCTTTCATAGGCTTCCTGCTTCTGATATACTCGAAGAATCTTGTTTGTTTTTACACCTTTAGCTATTTTCTCTTTCAGATCTATCTTGCCCCTTCTAATTTCCTTTTTATATACGACGTGCTGCAATTTGTGCTCCTGTTGACCAGTTTCGCTAGGGTTGGATTTCCAAATTTTTATATTTGCTGCAAAATAAACAGAATAACTCAATGTACTTGTCTCAGAATGTTACATACACCTCAATCTGTTTTCTCTTGATTTTGAAGTACATTCATGATTGTAAAACATACAGTGAGTTCTGACATGAAACAATTGATTTCAAGTTTAGATATTTCAGAATTTTTGTTGTTTGTGGATTTTTGATTGATATGAGCTAAATTTGTGATTCTCTTAGATTTGCTTGTGTAATAAATACCATTAACTTTTCTTTCTTTCTACTCGCAATACAAAAAGGGAATTTTGGAGAAATTCAAAAAATTTTATGAATTCAAAGAAATTTTCAAAGTTAATACATCTTATTAAAAACCAAAGATATGTTTATATAACCAATGTAAGTTGGGTATACAAATCTATTCAGTTACAATACTACATTGTTTCTACTTCTCAGGAGAGTTTTTGATTTTAGTTTTATAATTTTTTCCTAAATATGTCAAATTCTATTCTAATGAGTGGAGTCCTGTAGTCGAGTCCCACAGAAAACATATTCCATTCTGGCATCTAACCGACAGAACGTTTTACTTTTGGTGGACAAACTGAAAATAAGGAAATTTAGTGATTACACATAGTTAGAAAGCAAAACCACATTGTATTCATCAACTTTTTATTTTAAGTAATAATTTTCTATGTATAAAGGACAGCATATTTTAGACTGTTCTTTTTATTTAAATGGGCATCAAAGCATAGCATAAATCCATGCATTCATGTCCTCCTTGCCTCGGCTTTAAAGTCACAGTTCCCCAACCTGGTTTGGTGCTCTACTTCCTACTGCATAAGTCAAGAGACTTATCTGTATTTCTTCCTGTGACAGTTGTATGGACACCACTCAGGAGCACTGACTTGGCCTGCCAGGAACAGCACCCTCTATGGGTCAGCTGACTTAGAGCTGCCTTACGGTGTGCTAATTTAGCACAGGCTCATTGCTAAAGCAGCAGCAGAGATGATGGATTTATTTGGTTAAATCAACACAAAAGATGTGAAACCTCATATGGACTACAAAGGAAATAGAGTGCAGAGAAAATAGGCGGGGTAAATAAAAAGAGAAGGGAACATGAGGAGAAAGGAGGTCATTCTTTCTTTTTTCAGAAGAAGACAGTTTAACCTCCTTCCCTGTGGTTCAAATTAGCTCCTGAAAAGATAATTCCAACAGAAATTAATTGTACATAAGCTCCTGGGTGAAATCTTGGTCCCATTAACATCAACGGGAGTTTTGCTCTTGACTTGAGTGGAGTTAGAATTTCACTCATGTCACCTAGGACAGGACTATAGGGTTGGTGCTTTTTATTGATTTGTCTGTGATTGAGCTGCAGCAATCAAACAGCTGCATTTTCTCTCACTTTTCTTTTAAATCATTCTCCACTACCCTGTATATTGCATCATGTATTACATTTAACTGAGAGTTGTGAGATGTTGATTTGCTGATGTATTTCCCCCTACACCTCCACTCCACTCCTTAAATTACAAGTTGTTCAGGCTCTGTTCTGTAGTGTGCATTTTCCTCTCATAAATGATGTATACAGATATGGAATGAATTAGACTCGCTGAGCCCCTACGATTGTCCTATTCTAAAGAGTTACATTGAAGCTGGTAGAGTTGGACTAGTCAGTGATTATTATTATTTATATTACAGTAGCATGTAGAAGCTGCAATGAGACTGGGGATCTCATTGTGCTACATACTATAGAAATACTTAGAGATGTTTCCCTGAAAAGCTTCCAATAGAAATGAACAGAATAAAGAAAGAGCGGGAAGAGAACTGACTGGCTTAAAGTCACATAGCACATCAGTGGCTCAGCCAGGAATACAACTCACGTTTCCCGAGTCCAAGTCTAGTGCCCTACCCACTAGCCCACACTGCCTCCTGTTTACAAGCCGATAAAGCATTGCTAGTGATCTGCACCCTGTGATGATGGCAATAAAAATGTCTGAAATTTGAGACTTTAAACCTCAAAACACTGACGTGACAAACAATCTTACATTTCTATCCCGGGCATAACTGAGCATGAAGCATTTTCTTTGGGGGTGGAGGATGGGCAATGAACTGGGTTTTCCTTTTTCACCATTATATACATTACAGCAGCCATCTTACAAAAACAAGAAAACCAAACACTTCCCTTAAGGAAGGAAAAGAATGTTGGCAGCCACTGAACAAATGCCTGTCAAATGAGAAGGGAAGAGCGCGGCAGAGATTGGTACTTGAAAAACCTCCCTAGACATATGTCTGCCACCTTGTGGCGAATAAGTGTAACAGCGTTTGTTTGTTTTAAATGCAGTTAGGCATTGTCAAGGCCAAGCATTGTGAAGCCTTAGTACCCAAGAATTAGGATACTCAGTAGCCTAGGAGGAAATGCCAGCTGCTCGAAAGATCAACATTATTTTCACATTGCATTTTTCATTTTTGCATGTCCTCATGGTGAGTTATTCAAAACCTTAATAGTTTTATAATGACAACAAGTACAAAAGCAGGCACAAGTAAACTTCAGTCAATGTTTTTAAAAAGCACTTATCAGCCTGGCTCCCTCACTCCAAGAGCCTGGTTTTCAGGCACAGCTCCATGGCCGCAGAGGCAGTAGTCAGCCCTGAGCAGCAGCCATGCCTCCTCTTGGACACCTGCCCCTTCAAATTTCGACCCCTCTCCATTTCTTAGTCCTCACCAATGATCCTCCCCCCCCACCCCACCAATAGTTGCAGCAGTCCAGCCCGGAGTCAGAAGCAGGTCATCTTCTATTTAGACAGCCTTAAAAACAAACTTCTCCTACTTAAAAAGCACAGACCCCTCTGTGCAGGACATTTCTCCACCCAGATCCACAGTAGGAGCAACAGGACTGGGGCTTTCTTCAGAAGGAAAAGCAAGCAAACGGTGGTTTACTTCAGCCGAACACAGCTTCGTCTCCTAGATCTCTATAATATACTGCTTCTAGGTATGGAATAATTTTTTTCCCCTGCCCCTGTGACTAGGCAATGCTTCTTCTCTCATGGCTCTCTTTCACTGTCTCCTTCTTCTATTCCTGCTTTAATGAACCTCTAGTTAACCCTTTGTTAACATGTGACATGATGATCAGGCAAATGTATGATATGGGCACGTTAGTCAGAAATGCTGCAGATGTTGCTTGGGCTCTAATCGTATGTCCCAATGCTCTATCTGGTGGCTTCACACCATCCAGCTGGTAGCACAGGCAAATACAACCAGATATCCATGACAAAATCCTTTGCAGAATGCCCTTCATTCTGTCTGCAAAAGCAATGAACAATTGAGACAAAGACCTGAAAGGTTTACTCTGTTCCAGACAAAATGCTGAAGTGTGCAGTCTCTCCTCCCTCCTTATTGCCATGAGGCTCTGGGAAGAAGATTAGTAAGCAAATTGCTTGGTCGATATGAAAAGTGGAGACCACTTTAGTAAAAAAGCTTGGCTGGGAGGAAGGCAGATTTTATCTGCATTAAAAAATATATATATGTCGGATATGATACTAGCGCCCTCAATTCCCCCCGCCCCGCCATGGCTGATGTAATGACTACTGAAAATGCTACCTTCACTGAAGGATGCAACATAAAGCAGAGTATCAGAGGGGTAGCCGTGTTAGTCTGGGTCTGTAAAAAGCAACAGAGAGTCCTGTGGCACCTTGAAGACTAACAGATGTATTGGAGCATAAGCTTTCATGAGTGAATACCCACTTCGTCAGATGCATGTAATGGAAATTTCCAGAGGCAGGTATAAATATGCAGGCAAGAATCAGTCTGGAGATAACGAGGTTAGTTCAATCAGGGAGGGTGAAGTCCAAGGGAGGAGGGTTAAACAAAGACTGTGAACGGCTAGCCAACTACAAAGCAGTTTCTCCTCCCTTGGTGTTCACACCTCAACTGCTAGAAGAGGGCCTCACCCTCCCTGATTGAACTAACCTCATTATCTCCAGACTGATTCTTGCCTGAATATTTATACCTGCCTCTGGAAATTTCCATTACATGCGTCTGACGAAGTGGGTATTCACCCATGAAAGCTTATGCTCCAATACGTCTGTTAGTCTTAAAGGTGCAACATAAAGCAGGTCGCTACAGGCTCGAAGCAGGGATGCATCAGATTCAGGCTCCATGGTGCAACAGGGTTCTGTACATGTGGAAACAGTCGGTTCAAATCCTTTACAAATCTTACAGTCATTGGGTTGGGAAAAAAGGGAACAGTTATCCACAGGTGAGTGGGATGCTGATATAGCCGCGAGGTGTACCCTGATTGAGCTAACCACCAATCCCTGATGTTTCAGATACAAAAGGTAGCCCAGCATGCCCTGAATAAAAGCAAGGATAGGGGAGACCCCTTTCTGACTCAACTAGACAGAAACCTCTTTCTTTTAGCAAAGTAAGTTGTCCTGGCTGACAGTTTTCTAATATTCAGCAGTACCTCCTGCACCTTTCTAGAGCAAGACTCCCCCATCTAAGTTAACCATGAAGACTGTCAGGTGAAAGACCTGAAGATCGGGGTGGAGGAGACAGCCATGAGAGATTCTGAGAGACTAGGCCTGAGTGAAGAGGGAGTGACAGTGAGGGCTGACTGCAAGGTCCAAGAGCTGTAAAAACCAGAGTTGATGGGGCCATGCTGGGGCGATCAGTATTAGACAGGCTTGGTCCTGCTTGACTTTGCACAGAACTTTGAGCAGAAGAGGGATGAAGGGAAACGCGTTCAGCAGACCCTCTGACCATGGCAGTGGAAAAGCACCCATCCGTGAATCTGGGCTGTGTCCTGCTCTGGAGCAGAACTAGAGATATTTTGTGTTGTTGTTTGTTGCAAAAAAATCCACTTGGGGAGTCCCTCAGAGCTTGAAAATGGACCTTGCTATATCTGGGTAAAGAGACTACTCTCGATGATAGATGAACAACCTGCTCAGGCAAGCTACCAGCATATTCTGAACCACTGGGATGTAGGCTGCTTTCAGAAATATAGAACTGTCGATGCAGAAGTCCCAGAGTAGTATTGCTTCCCAACAAATTAGTAAGGACCAGGCTCCCCGCTACTTGTTTACATTAACCATGGTGGTAGTATTGTAGGGCAGCACCAGTATGCCCCTTCCCTTGACATAAGGAAGGAACACTATGCAAGCTAATTGGATAGCTTGCAACTCCTTGATGTTTATGTGTAGACTGAGATCTTGGGGATACCAGAGACCTTGCATCTGTGGGGGTCCCTGGTGAGTCCCCCCACAACCCAGGTCCAAGGTATCTGTGACTAAGGTAAGAGTTTGTTGAGTGCAATGAAAGGAGCTCCCTTGCAAACATTGGTCAGGTCTACCCACCAATCTAAGGAAGATAAGATGTGACTTGGTATGTGTACTAACATATGTATGTGGTGATTTTTTTTGAGAATACATCACTGCCAACCAGCCTTGAAGGAGTCTGAGAAGCAGCTTGGTGTACTGGACTATGTGCCCCAGCAGCCTTAAACAGTTTCTCACTATGATGAAAGGATAAATCTTTGAGTCCAGAATGAGGCTTTGCATTGTCTGAAACCTTGCCTTTGGTAGTATGGCCCTGGACATTGTCGAGTCCAGGACTACTCCAATGAATTCTGTGTTCTGTACTGGAGACAGGAATGACTTGTCTGAGTTGATCAGCGGGCCAAGCACATCAAAGGTGGATCAGATTATGTTTATGCTGGACACCACTTGTGACTTGGATTGACCTCTTATCAGCCAGTTGTCCAGGGAAGGGAATACATGGATGCTGGAGGAAAACTGCTATCACTGCCATACACTTCGTAAAAGTGTACACATGGGGCAGCTGAAAGAGCAAAGGAGAGCACTGTAAACTGATAATGGCGACTGCTGACAGTGAATCTCAGAAATTTTCTGTGGCTCTGATGAATCACCACATGAAAGTAGGAGTCCTCTAAGTTGAAACAGCATACCAGTCTCCCGGCTCCAGGGAAGGGATGATGGAAGCTACAGTAACCATCTGGAATTTCAATTTTTTCAAGAACTTGTTTAACTGCCTTAGATCTAAAATAGGCCCGAGACCTTCTTTTGCCTTTGGGATCAGGAAGTATCGGGAGTACATCCTTTTTTCCCTGAAAAAAGGAGGGACCTCCTGTATAACTCTTACAAGTAGGAGCAATTGTATTTCTTGCAGTAACACTGCCTCGTGAGAAGGGTCCCTCAAGAGGCATGGGGAAGAGTGATGGAAGCAGGGATTACATATAAATTGGGGCTTCCACCATGCGTAGAACCCGCCAATCTGTTGTGATGTGGGCCCAAGCATGATGGAAGTGAGACAGGTAGTTTGCAAAAAACTGAAAAGAAAAAGATGGCACTCTTAGAACTGGTAAACTGCTCTCGACCTGCCCATCAAAATGAGCACTTGGAAGATGATGACTGACTTGATGAACTGGTGGCTGATGAAGCAGAGGGCAGTGGTGAACATCTTTTGTAACCTCTGCTTCTTTTCCTTGGCAGGTCTTGTGCCAAACCCCTGAAAATGCTGGAACTCAGGACAATGGAAGGTTCAGATTCTGAAGAAAGGGGAGCCGGGGAGATGATCTGTGGCTTTCTCCTAGACGGTATTACTTTAACTGGAACCATGATGGCCGAATCCGATGGAACTGCCCTGTGCAGAAGGGAAGGTGCTCACAGCCTGGGAGGCTGGTGATGGCATAGCAACATTCTCACAGCCTTAAATGCCTCAGGAGTAGATGGCACCATGAAGGCTCTCTGCGGTATGGTGTCTTGAGGGGATATCAATAAATGAGACCATCTCCCAAAGCACAACAGGCCTGTACCGGGCTCTGGTGTCAAATTAACTTCCCTGTTTAGGGATGTGGTCTGGGGAGTGTTTCCTCCTGGAACGCACTCCCGAGTCTTTAGACAAGCTAGACCTCTTGACCTCTTTCGATGATCTCAGGACCTGGTCCAATTTCTGATACCTCTTCCTTGGTACTGACTCTGCCGATCTGACCCCCTGTACCGGTAGTGCTGAGGGTGTGCTACCAGTCAATGCCAAGGACCAAGGTAGAGGGCTCAGATGGAAGATGTAGTACTGATTCGAGAAGCAAATATTTTAGTCTGGCTGCCCTGTCTTTTTTAGAAGAGGGTGTAAAGCCCTTACAAATTGCACACTTGTCACTCACATGAGCCTCTCCCAACCAATTACGGCAGCTGGGGCAAGGGTCACTATTAGGCATTGCCTTACTACAAGAGTGGCAGAACTTGAAACCTGGAGAGCACGGCACATCTCCGGTACTGAGGCCAGTACCCAGACTGGGTAACAGAACCACACAAAACAACATTTTCTTTGAAATTAATGACTAAATAACTAACTACTGAAGTACACTAACTATACAATGGGTACTATTTACAGGATTTCCCTAAAGACTCACAGGAGCAAAGACAGGGAGCTACAACAACCATCATGGGCAATAGGAAGGAACTGAGGGGGGGTTAGCGTGGCTTGGCCCTTTATGCCTGTGTGTGGTTTGTGAGGCAGCAGAGGGCACTTATGCCACTCTGACAGTTACCGCTAAGGGAAAAACTGTGCACTGGAGCGCACAAACACCTATAGTGGAATGGACATGTGCCACCACTTGAAGAACAGCTTGGCCCTTCAGTGTGATCAAAATGCAGCTGGTTGTCATCTCGTTCTATCCATAGCTACTACACATGGCCTGTGTGACAACCTCTCTATGGGTTTTATGGGGAGCCAGGTTAGGGGCAGAAAAAGTTTTACCAGTTCCCCTTGCTGTTTTCCTATAGATTCCTTCCCACAATTCTCTACAAATTTGTGATCTGCTTTATTTTACCAATGGGCTAAGAAACAGTGGTGGAACATGCTAGGAATGTTGTTCCAGTTTGGCCAATCTCATACAAATGCATTCTAAGAAAGGGATTTGCTATAGAAGTTACTGCAAATCTGATTTATGGAGAATGAAGCAATTACATTCCATTGTTACATTTTCAGATATGATAATTGCACTAGTGATTGTGAACTCTGGGGTTTTTTTATGCACCCAAATAATTATATACGACTGGATATCTTTCAGAGTACTTTTCATTGCCTTTGGAGAGATGGACTTGAGTTCCAACATTCAGATTCCCAATTTAGCTGCATTCAATGTGAAAAACTGACAAATATACACATCCCACATAGCCAATGATCTGTGAGGACTGGAAAATGCGTGCTTGTTGTTTAAACTGATGATATGTGCTCTGTACTCTTCTTTGTCGCAAAGGCTCAGGTTATCAGGGTGAATACTCAGAATAAGATTTATACTTCTGACAGTGGTGTGACACAGGACATTACATTAGTCTTATGTTGCTGAGATGAAATATCTTGGATAGCCTCTTTGCCTAATGTGCTTCACATTTAGAGTGATGCTGACTTAAAAGATTCTTGGGAGTTTCCAGCATTCCTTATCACCCTGACTTCACAGAGTGAAGGGCAGCGAGTCTGCAAGCTTTTCCAAGACAGCCTCAGAGGGTTTGTTCAGCAGTTTGTCTCTCAGACAAACACCCTCACGCAGCTCTAATCTGAACCTTGACCTCCTCCCAGTGTCCCAACACAGGTGTGACCTGCACTGGGTAAAACATTAACTTTGTTCTCCATGTTAACAAAGTGGAAGCTGCTTCGGTGCACCTGTTTGTTTGGAGTTACTGGCAACCACAAGGCTATCAGAGCCTAACTTTAAAAAAACAACCCCTGTGCTAAGGGGCAAATTCTAGACTGGTGTTGCAGTTCAGTGAAATAATAAATTGAGTCCAATTTTCTCATCTCAATTTAGTCTTTATGTTCAAGTACAGGCAGATGGAAGAGATATTACTTTGCACCTAATTACAAAGGTATGTGGTCCCCATTCTTGCCTGGCTTTCCAATTCAGATGAAGTTTCACCTTTTTTTCCCCCTCCAGGATAACAAACAGGAAGATAGTTAACACAGCTCGAAAGGAAATGCGGCTGCTCATTGGTTTCTATGGAGGGACATGTCTCTTGTAATGCCTTTTGTAAAATGACAGAATGATGGAGTAATGAGAACATATATTACTGACAGGTGTAATTTCACCCCTGCTTGAAAGGCCATGACTTAAAAAGGAGATGAAAGACTCAAAGTGATGAATGGGGATGGAAAGAACCTGACAGGAATAACATTCCCTATCTCAAGGGAATTAAGTCATGTGGTCATGCGGTTTTCCATTTGGCTAAGTCGTAAAGATTTACAATGTGTTCTGAAGGGATTTGCTAGAAGTTTATTTGATGGCTGCTAGAACACGTCAGTGCACTTGTAAACAATATGAGAAGCATAGCTTCAGAGGGAAATATCAAGAAAATGGCTATAAACTACTTCTAGCAGTGGTTATTATTTAACAGCACTAATCTACCAGCTAGTTTATAAGAGGATTCCTCCCTCATCACAAATTATATTGGGTTAAGTCCTGTAAACTCCAATTTACTATGTAAAACAGTGCGTCTCTCCCCCCACCCCTTGTGTGTTTATATATTTTATATTTTGGTCATAAAATGTTTACATCTTTGGCTGAGATGATATATGGCTGAGATTACACACACACACACACACACAATGGCTGAAATAATGATCAAAGTATTAGAGATACATGGTCATACATAGGCACCCAAGTATTGGATTTTCAGAGGCACCTATGTTTAGGCACCTAAATTAAAATCCTCTGATTTTCAGAGGTGCTAACCTGCAACTCCCTCTGACCTTTCCTCATTGAGGCAACGTAAGAGCCAATTCCAAACCCAAATCTTTTTTTGGGTGTAGAATGGTTCAATTGGTGTGCAAAAGGAGTTTAACTTACACATCAAGGGCATGGATGGGAGGTTGTCATGGCATGAAAATCAACCAAAGGAGAGTGTAAGACAGTCAGATGGACATCATTTCACTCTCCTGTGAATTTTTTTCTTGCTATATACACTTCCACTCCCTGAATGTGTAGGTTACACTTTTCACATCACTAAAACAGAAACTGACATAAAATACACTGTTTTCCCAACTATAAGAATTTACATCCAACGTGTAACTTACACCAAGATCTGGACCACTGGAGAATGGTCTGGTTCTTGTGTTCAGTTACCATGGAAATAGACAATGACATTACCGTTTAGGACCCTGATTCAACATCTTACATATGTAATTACTCTAAAAACGCCCTTTAGTGTTTCTGATAATATTTACTTTCTTTAAACTGAGGCATCAGTTGGATTTTTAATTCTGTAATACCTTTAATGAATCCATAACAGCCATTGGCTTGTTTCAAAAGTTTGAAAAACCAGGATAGAAGGCCACATACCCAAATATCACAGGCAAAAGCTCTTGCTTGGTTGAAAATATTGCGTTTCAAAGAAACTTCATGATTTACAACAGTTAAATGTTACCTGAGGCTTAATATAACACCAGTAGGTGGTCTTAACAAACCTTGTCAAAGAACATGACCTTAACTAATAAACAGACTTTTCTAAAATTAGAGCTACTAATTGTCTTGTACTCATGAATAAAAATAAATAGCAAAATATGTCCATAATTATAAATGGATGAAAAAATATTTTCTGTAAGTTTTGTTCTTTGACAGGAAATAGAAGCACACTCTTCAATCTATGCTGTTTGTATATGCATTAAGTCAAGTATCTTCTGCTCAAACTTTTGAGTTATTAAAATACTTTCCGCCCCACTAAGGAGCACCTTCCTGCTCTTCTCCCATCACTCCCTCTTGTTCTCATTTCTCACAGATCGTCATCTCATCTTCATCTTCAACTCTTCCTTGGTTGAGATAAGCCCCAGCCTAAACTCCTACCCTCTACTCTCACAGGGTCAGCTCCTGACAACCTTATTCTAATTCCCATGTTTCTTCTCCTGTCCCATACCAAAGAAGCCTGTCTCAATCCATGATCTGTATCTCCAGCTCTCCATTGGCTCTTATTCTCCACTTCTCCCCACTCCTTCAGAGATCTTCCCTTTTTCCACATCTCCTAGCCTTGAATGCTCTGGGTGCTGACAGCAGGTTCCTCTTCTAGTTACTTTCAGTCTGCCCCTCACTTCCCCCTTCTTTTGATATCCTTTCTGTGTAATTTCTCTCCCCTATCCCTCCATGTAACGGCCAATGAATACCTCTAGCTCCTCCTCATCCTTCCTCTTTAACTTCAATAGCGGATTCTGCTTTTCCTTATCTCAGTTCCCTTCCCTATTCCTGAATGACTTCAACTTCCATAGTAACAACCTAACCAGTCTCTGCTTTCCTCCTTGTTCTGCAGCAGCTTGTCCACTCATTCCCTTGCTCATACTTTCCTCCAGATCTTCATTATCTGTTCCTCTAGTCTTGGAATCTGAGTGCTCCCTCTCTGATCGCCACTTCATCTCCTTTAAGAAATACTCACTCACTTATCCCTTTCATAACCTCAATTCCATTAACTTTTCTGTCTTCTCTGAAACTTTCAATGCCTTCCTCTTACCATTTTATCATTCCCTTCTCCCACGAATGGTCCATGGCAGTGTTGGATAAGTTTGCTCTACCCTCACATCTACCTCTTCCACTTCTCTGCTGAGCACCATGGAGAAAGGTTTCCTCTATTAATTCTTGCTCTCTGCTTCACAGTGCTTGTGACCTTCTTGTTAAACATCTCCACTTCATACTTCTTGACTCCTTTGCCTTCAAATCCAGTTGCCTTCCGTTAGCTGTCCGACATTGCGAGCACCCCACTTCCAATTTCAAATTTATTTTGTTAGGAAATTCGGCAAACACATATTTCCAAATATGCCAAAGCCACATGCTTACTTTCTGTCTCCATAATGCAAAATGCACAAGTTTGTTTCTAACTATGTTTAGTGGAGCTTGCAATATCTTTGAACATTTAAAAATATGTTTAGGTTAACTATTCAGTGTCTTCGATTATCATTAATAGAGACAGATAAAGGATGTGCTTGATGCTACAAAAGCAGACAGATTTCTTCATTTAGTTTGCTTCATTTGTAGATCTTTTTGAAGCTAGAAAGAAATACCATGGACAAAAGTTTTATGCGTTATACACATTTTTTACATCTGTCTCCCTACACACAGCAATAATGTCATTCCATAGTGGCAGAGGAATGTAGTATTTCCACTTGATAGCGTATATTAGAATGCAGATTTTTATTCATAACTTCCGTTTTAGAGAAAATCATTTAAAAAAATATTTTGCTATTTTTCTCTCACTCCATTGCTATTTTCTCCCCTTTAAGATCACAATAAATTCACAGAGACAAGGTGGGTGAGATAATCTCTTTTATTAGACCAACATTACCTCACCCACTTTGTCTCTTTAATATCTTGGGACCAACACAGCTACAACCCTGTAAGCAATAAATTCACAGATAGTCTTATTTTGGTGGCAGGCAAATATCAGGTCATGTAAACTCCTCGGGGCAGGGACTCTGCCATATTATGGGGTTTTTTTACAGTACATTGCACAATCTGTACCGGAGATTTGCAGTTTTACTATAATATAAATATTTAAAATAAATAATACAAAAAAATTGTAATTCAAAATACAATTTACCAGAACAGAAGCAGACCCCACGTTAATTTTTAAAATTCAAAACAGTAAAATATCTTGACAAGTTACTTTAAATATTTTTTTTAAAAAGTTACTACTTGAAAACAATTTTTTTTTCTTGTATATAATTAAGTAGTTATGTATTATCATCAATCACAGTTACAATCATTTCATGAGTGTAAGTCCTGTAAGTGCTTTGGTGTCGTGAAAAGTATAGATTTCCCCCAGAGAAGTAGTTAACCAAGATTTTAGGCTGGAGTGAATGAAACCTGCCTGCTGTTTAGTGAGCATTGCAGCTGAGGTGCAGTAACTATAATTTGATTGCACGCACGTGCAATACAAGTGATATGTTTTATAACCTGTGTCACATTTGTGATGTCCACCCAGTAACCCAATATAACATTGTATAACTATATAAAGCTTAAGATTGGTTTATTTTATTACAGGCCAATGAGTGAAAACATATTTTAAAAATACCCATGATTGCAATGCCTTCCATGAGATAAATACTTTGTATTCTCCAGTATCATTTAAAGGGAAAGGTTTTTGTTTTCATAAATCATGATCCTACCTCGGGGAAGGAGGAGGTCAGCTCCTAAACGTTGCCTCCCTTCACAAGGGTTTCCAGTTTCACAATCACAATACAGGTATATATTTTCCCTTTCTCGTCAAAGGTTGTGCATGTTCTTGGCCTTCACCCATGATGTTCTTACTGATCTTGAGTTGCCTCTGAGCAGCCCAGTTGACTACAACTTTTTCACAGAAGGCGCCTAGGTACTCCTGCTGCTTCCCAGAAGCAGAGCTATTTGATCTGATACTAATAAAGGAGTGCCAACTAGCTGTAAAATCCCACTCTTATCTCCTGAAAAGTATCTGCAAATTCCAGAGCTTTCAAAGACAACAGATTTCTTGCTATAAATGTTGCTCTCAACCACTTGGGAACTCTGTCAAGAGTTGGGTAAGGACTTGGCTAAAGGGGAAAATACAACAGGTCATACTGAAAGGTGAACTGTCAGGCTGGAGGGAGTTTACAAGTGGAATTCCTCATGGACCAATCTTACTTAGCAGTTTCATTAATGATCTTAGCATGAAAAATGGGAGTATGCTAATAAAATTTACGGATGACACAAAGTTGGGAGGTATTGCCAATATGGAGGAGGACTGGAATATCATACAGGAAGATTTGGACGACATTGAAAACTGGATAATAGAAATGGGATGAAATTTAATAGTGCAGAGTGTAAGGTCATTCACTTAGGGACTAACAACAAGATTTTTTTTGCCATAATCTGGGGATTTATCACTTGGAAGAGACAAAGGGGGAGAAAAACCTGGGTGTATTGGTCAATCACAGGATGACTATGAGCCACCAATGTGATAAGGCTGTGAAAAAGGCTAATGCAATCCTAGGATACATCAGGAGAGGTATTTCTAATAGAGAGCGGGAAATATTACTGCCATTGTACAAGGCACTGGTGAGACCTTATCTGCAATACTGTTCAATTCTGGTCTTAGGAAGGATGAATTCAAACTGGAACAAGTGCAGAGAAGGGCTGCTAAGATGATCAGAGGAATGGAGAACCTTACAAGAGGAGACTTAAGGAGCTTGACTTGTTTAGCCTAAAAAAATGAAGGCTGTAGGGAGACATGATTTCTCTCTATAAATACATCAGAAGGATAAACACCAGGGAAGGAGAGGAGTTATTTAAGTCGAGGGCCAGTGTTGGCACAAGAATAAATGGACAACAAATGGCCAAACTGGCCAACAATAAGTTTAGCTTGAAATTAGATGAAGATATCTAACCATCAGAGGAGTTAAGTTCTGGAACAGCCTTCCAAGGGGAGTAATGGGGACAAAAAAGGACAGTTAATTACTTACCTGTATCGTAACTGTTGTGCTTTGAGATGTGGCTTCAGATAGGTATTCCACTCAGTTGTGCATGTGCCAGGTGCACCAAAGCCGGAGCAATTTACCTAACAGTATCCATAGGGGTGGCGCTCGTGCCTTTGTCTCATAGCCACTCCCTGACTGTATAAGAGTGGGGCCACCTCAACCTCCTTTAGTTCCTCCGAACTGAACCTCAGTCTGAAGGCTCTGATGCAAAGGGGAGAGAGGATGGGTTGTGGAATATATGTCTGCATCCACATCTCGAAGAACAACAGTTACTACATAGGTAATTAATTGTCTTGTCTTCTTTGAGTGGTTCCAGACATCTAGTCCATTCAGGTGAGTCACAAGACATTCACCAAGGAGGCGGGGCTCAGAGTTTATTTAAACAGTAGCTGCAGAATTGCCTTCACAAAGTTTGCATCAGCCCTTGATGCTACCAATAAGGCTTTGTCACTGGTCCTCAATGTGGTCTTTCAGGGGGTCTCTACTGCCCCATGACTGGCTTTCTTTGGTTGGCCCCTGGTCAGGACAGTTCTTGGCCACTGGCCTCGTGTTAGGCCTACTGGTCCACCTCAGTCCCTTTGGGCTGTGTTTCTTGAGGCATCCTGGTGCAGGGGCTTTGCTCCTTCGCTGTCCCAGGGCTTTCTGCCTCCCTTCCTTCTCTGGGCTCTCTCCTTTTATAGCAGGCCTTGTTTCCCCTATTGATTTCATCTGTGGGTGTCTCCATGACTGGCAGTGGTAGCAGCTGCTTGGGGGTGTGGTCAGGCTGCTTGCCAGTAGACAGGAGAGGTCACCCTCTCTGCTTCTGCTCAGTATGGGGTTTGTAGACTCCATTACAGGCTAGTAATTCACTGACTCATTTAGCAGATGTTTTAGCTACCAGGAAGACCATCTTCTGGGAGAGGAGAGCCAATGAGCACATTCCTATTGGCTTGAACAGTAGACCCATCAGTGCGGCCAGCACCATATTAAGATCCCACAATGGCTCCATTTTTGTCACCAGTGGAATGAGATGGACAATGCCTTTCAGAAATCTCCCTACCATAGAATTTTAAAATACTGACTTTCCCCAGGGTGGAAAGCTGAAATCACAGCCAAATGAACTTTCAAGGAGCTAAGAGCCATGCCCGAACATTTCAACTGCAACAAATAGTCTAAAATGTTCTGAATTCAGGCTGACATAGGATGAATTCTCTTCAAGGTCACCCAAATCCAAAACCACTTCAACAAATAGGTGGCCCTCAAAGATGATTTTCTACTACTAAGATGATTTTCTACTACTTAGAACTTCCTAACCACTTCCAAACACTGCATCTCCTCCTCATCTAGCCATGCAGCAAGGTGCAGACTATCCAGTGCCGGATGAACAACCTGGCTGTGATGTTGAATCAAAAAGCTGGGGAGAAGAAGGAGAGAGTTGGGAGGTTGAACTGGTATTATACAAAGATCGGAGAACCAACATTGTCTTGGCCATGCTGGTGCAATCAGAATCAGCTTGGCATGGTCTAATTTGAGTTTGAGGATAACCTGAGGGATCAGAGGGCAGGGTGGTAGACGTACATCAGAGTCAGACCCCAATAAAGATTAAATGTGTTGGTGAGGGACCTCAGACTGAGCCTCGTTCAGAAACAGAACTGACATTTCCTTTTGTCCTTTGTCATGAATAAGTCGATGGAAGGTGTGAAGCTGGCAAACCACGTGCCAACTCTTGCCAAGGCACTGACAAATTCATTGCTGGAAACCACTTCATTTCACCTGTGTGTTAGTATGGATAAGATGGTATTGAACTTATAACAATGTGTTTATATTTTACAAATGCTTGTCAATTGCTGCATGCATTAATGTCACACATCTTTATCAGGTAATATTTAAGGTAATCTTTATAAGGTAATATTTAAGGCCACTGTGGGACATCACAATACAAAGACTTTGTTAATTGCCCTTTCACACCCATGAAGAGGCTATGTGCAAAAGGATTCACACCATCAGCTTGAATTCTGGAAGAAGGAAATAGAGATAGCTGACAAGAAATTTTTTCCTCTCTCTTTGGACACTCACAGGGCTGGCACTATGAAACAGAAGCAGAGATCCCCAAGATCAACCTGGATTAGCCCTGAAAAACGTTCAGAGCTGACAGATTAATACAACTCTGTCACCTTTTAAAACCATAGACTGTAACTCATTTGTGTATATATGCTTGCTTACTTCAAACCTTGTAATAACTCTCTCATTTCTTTTTCCTAGTTAATAAATCACTAGTTATCACAGGATTGGCTACAAGCATTGTCTTTGGTGAGAGATCTAAGGTACAATTAACCTGGAGTAACTGACTGGTCTCTTGGGACTGGAAGCAACATGAATATTTTGTGATATTTGGTACATATCAACCAACTATCACTAAGTCCAGCTTGCCTGGATGGCAAGCTAGACTGGAGTGCCCATGGGGACTGTCTGTGACTCCATGGTAAAACTGTTATAGTGCTTTAGGAATTCACATTTGTTACTGGGTTGTTGAAATCTAATTATAGAACACACTACCAGTTTGGGGTCTCTGCCCTATTTCTTGAAAGTCTGCCCTGAAGTAGGCACTCTCATTCGTGAGCCACTCCAGATAACATGACAGAAGAGATGCCCCATTCTTGAAAAATAGCACACATCACCCTGTTCTTTAGCAACCACACAATGTTGTCCAAGAAGGTTGTGCTGAGGTGATCAGCCAGTTGATTTTGAGAGCCTGCTAAGTGAGGCATGATATTTTTTTTTATAAAGAAGTGCCAAAATTGTATTGCTTTGTGAAAAAAGTTGATTGGTATAGTACATCGTGATTATATTGTCCATGATTATGAGCACCTGGATGTGATCTTGAAAGTTCTGGCACATGCTATATATTGGCTGAATCTCCAGCCCATTGATATGATAGGATTCTTCCTGTTCTGACCACAATCCCTGAATTGTTAATGATCCCAGATGCGCTCCCCAGTCTTAGGAGGCGGCACTGGTGACCAACTTTCTTGTAGGCATGGACAGAGAAAGGGAGCCCCGTGACACACATTGTCCTGAACTGTCCACCACTGCAGGGAGGTCAGTATTTCTGAAGTACTCAGACAAGAACGTTTAATGAAAGGCCCTCAAATTATAGAGTCTAGCAGGACGCCAGTGAACTCAACTTTTTTGGGTAGGGTTCAATATTAATTTATCATCATTAAAGATCAGGTATAGCCGATCAAAAAGATCCATCACGACCTGGACATGACAGAACACTTGCTTCTTGGACTTGCCCTTTACTAGCCAGTCGTCCAAGTATGGGAAGACATGAATTCCATTCCTCCACAGATGGGCAGCTGCAACCATCATACATTTTGTAAAGTCGTGAGGACAGACTATAGGGAAGAACCATGTACTGGTAATGTTGACCGATGACTAGGAAACTCAAGAACTTCCTATGGCCCAGGAAGATAGACACATGAAAATAAACATGCTGGAGACCGAGAACAGCACACTGGTCATTGTAATTCAGAGCATGAAGAATAGTGGCCAGAGTAACCATGCAGAATCTTATATATTTGATGCATCTGTTGAGACTGCAGAGAACGACAATAGGTCTTATTCCTTCCTTGGACGAGGGGATTTGGAAGTATTGGGAGTAGAATCCTTTTCTGGCAGTCTGATGAAGGACATCCTCTATTGCTCCCAGGGCGCATAGAGGCTGAACAAGCAGTGAGTTCTGAAAGGGGTCCCTGAAAAGGAATGGGGGTGGGGAGTTGGAGCGGGGGATGGGTAGAAATTGTATGGCGTAACCCAATCCCACAGAGTTCCCCATCCACTTTTGCACAATTCAAGCTGTTTGCTATCATTTTTAAAGCTCTCTGTAAATCTGCCTCTCCCTGTCTCCCTCAGCTTGTCTCACAGTGTGTTACCCTCACCCTCTCTGCTCTGCCAGTGTTCCCAGTCCTGGCTGGGAACACTGGCTGTACTTTCTACAGTGAATCTACTTGACATGTATTATGTTAAAAAAGAAAGACAAAGTGAACACTGTTTTCCATTCCCCCTAGACTCTTTGTGTGAAATAACAGTAGTAATAACGGATCTGGTAATGCTTTTGAAAGATATTGATTGAAAATGCTATGTGCAAAACATTTTTATTATTATAAATGCCTTTTTTTTTTTTTACAGAAAAAGTGGCAATAGAGTTAGTTGCCATGAACATTATACAGACAAATACTGGTGGTCAAATTCTTCTCCCTTATCTGCATGCAATCCCCTTTGGATTCAGTGGGAATTGTCCAGGTAACAGCGCAGAATTTGAACTTGAAAGTTTAAGGAGATAAATTATTCTAGGAAAAGTTATATGGTTATCTGCAATACCTCACTGGCTCTTTTGTAAAGCAATATTAACGTGGAGGGTTAAGAATAACAATTACACAAGTTGCAAATAAAATCACAGAACACTCAGATAACATGAGAGTCTTACAACCAAATGATTGTCACATACTTATGTTCTGTGAACAAATACAGAAAGCATGTGTGAAGAAAAGACTGATAAGTCAGTTCAACCAGGGAGTAAAGAGGAAACGCCCTTTAGATAAGTTTTTCCTTTAAATAACTCCTTTGTCTACAAATACAGCTGCTCTTTTTAAACACACTGAAGAGAACCACCAAAATGCCACATTTATTTGACTATTCTATGTTTTTTTCTAATTTTGTGTGATTTGACTTCACTTGGACAAAAAGCCCTGATAGGGCTCACCTTTGCAAACAGAACTGTTATTATAGCTGTTATATAGCAAGCTGTACTGTATTTGTAAGTGACTGCTTATGGGATCTGTGGCCCAGATCCTGCAAACTCTTAACACATGCTTAACTTTACTACTATGAGTAAGTCCTATTGAAAGCAATGGCTCCTTTGAAAGCAATGGCAAAACTCGCATGGCAGAAAAGTGAAGTGCAAGCACAAGTGTTAGTGGAATCTGGGCCTAAGTCATGTTCTGATTTGTTTTAAGGTTCCAGCATTAGAAAAGTAGAAATTGATTTTGATTCCTCGCTCTAAAAACCAGACAAATCTACTCAGTACATAACATCAGTGGTGAGCTGGAGCTGGTTTGCACCGGTTCGCAAGAACCGGTTGCTAAATTTATAAAAAGCAACAGAGGGTCCTGTGGCACCTTTGAGACTAACAGAAGTATTGGGAGCATAAGCTTTCGTGGGTAAGAACCTCACTTCTTCAGATGCAAGTAATGGAAATCTCTAGAGGCAGGTATATATCAGTGTGGAGATAACGAGGTTAGTTCAATCAGGGAGGGTGAGGTGCTCTGCTAGCAGTAGAGGTGTGAACACCAAGGGAGGAGAAACTGTTTCTGTAGTTGGATAGCCATTCACAGTCTTTGTTTAATCCTGATCTGATGGTGTCAAATTTGCAAATGAACTGGAGCTCAGCAGTTTCTCTTTGGAGTCTGGTCCTGAAGTTTTTTTGCTGTAAGATGGCAACCTTTACATCTGCTATTGTGTGGCCAGGGAGGTTGAAGTGTTCTCCTACAGGTTTTTGTATATTGCCATTCCTGATATCTGACTTGTGTCCATTTATCCTCTTGCTAAATTTAGAAGCCGGTGTAGAACCGGTTCCTAAAGGGGCGGGCGGGTGGGCAAACTCCGGTCCGCGGGCCACATCCGGCGCGCAGGACCGTCCTGTCTGGCCCGCCTGAGCTCCCAACTGGGGAGGCTCCCCCAGCCCCTCCCCCGCTTCTTCCCCCCCCTGCCCCCCGCCCCTCGCAGAGTCACCGGAGCCCTGGGGAAGTGGTGGGACTCCAGTGACTATTTAAAGGACTGGGACTCCAGCTGCCTCTGCCACCCCGGCCCTTTAAATAGCCCCTGGAGCCCCCTGCTACCCCAGGGGCTATTTAAAGGGCCCGGGGCTCCCCTGCTTCTACCGCCTCGGTCCTTTAAATAGCCGCCGGGGCTAGGGCGGCAGAGGCAGCTGAAGCCCCGGCCCTTTAAATAGCCCCTGGAGCGCCCCGCTACCCCAGGGCTCCGGGGGCTATTTAAAGGGCCGGGGTTCCCCTGCTTCTACCGCCCCGGTCCTTTAAATATCCGCCGGAGCCCTGGGAGCTTGTACTCACCGCGCGGTTCCCTACCGGGTCTTCGGCGGCACTTCGGCGGCAGGTCCTTCACTCGCTCCGGGTGAAGGACCTGCTGCCGAAATGCTGCCAAAAACCCGGAGCGAGTGAAGACCCCCCCGCCGCCGAAGTGCTGCCGAGGACCCGGTAGGGAACTGGTTCTTAGGATTTTGAGAGCTCATCACTGCATAACATTAACATGATTTTTTAATATATAGGGTACATTTGGTGAGGAACCATCAGAGAAAGATAATGAATGATTTGTAGGATATTGGTGTCTTTCAATGGCAGTTGGGAATCTAACTCCATCAGGCCCAAAACATTTTCTGCCACTTACTGAAATGAACATTTATCTAGAGCACTGGTACAGACATTGTATATATGTCTCTGCCTTTAATGTAAGACTGAACTGAAACATTTTTCTTATATCCTGCTAAACTCTTTAGTTAAAAAAGGGAAAAAAATAAAGTGATTAACAAGAGATTCTAATGCCCTGTTAATATCAAAACCAAACATTTACAAGGTGTTCTAGCATTATGTTGTATCAGCATAAACTCCAGATAAAATAGAAGGTTTTTCTTGTATGATAACCTACGTTTCAGGGGTTATAATATTTTTGTCATATTAAGCAAACTATTATGCATTGTCTTTGTCAACAGATAGGGTTAGTCATTTTCAATTATGTATATGACTGACTTGAACCATTTTCTAGGTCTAATAGTTCATTTAGATTTAGTTGTATGCTGTGATGAAGTAGGAATTTTCTGTAATATTTTTATGACTCCCATTTGTGCCTCAGTTTCCCCTATATTTTGTATTGTTACCCAGTGTGGGGAGGGAAGGACTGTTTGCTCTCAGGGCAGGCTGAAAGACATAGACATGAATAACGCCTAGCTGCCCGAGCCAGAATGAGTCATTGAAAAGAACTGGCCGACCCCAACCCCATGACAATGGAGAATCTGAGAAGACAATGGCAAAACCAATCACCAGGAAATAGACACTTAGCAACCAATAATACAGAGAGAGATGGATTTCTCTACCTCTCAGCAGGGAAGCTGAGCAACATCACCCAGCTCAAGAATAAAGGACTGGGGAGGTGTAAGGTGGGGCCATAAAAATTGGGTGCTAGAAAGACCTCAGAAGTGACCAAGGAGATTAGATTGTGAGAGACAGACAGACTTTGAACAATGGGGTTCACTACAGCTTGGCTGGGCTCACCTCTGGGCTAACCAGAAGGGACTTAGACTATGCTTTAACTTTCATTTCCCTCTGCTAACCTAAGGACTTCCTATGCTGGCTTCTAGCTGACTAATAAACCCAACTGTTTTGACAACACTGTATGAGTGTCACTGCAAAGACTTGGTGAGGTGCATTAATCCCCGAAGACTATTCAAGTCTCTACCAGTCTCTCAGATGGACCTGCTGAGCAAAACTCACTGTGTGAAGTGGGAGTATTGAAGCCACGGAGGTTCCGTCACGGAGGCGGTGAGGCTGCTTGGCTTACCCTGCAGGAAGAGTGACGTGCCTTGGGGTCTGGCACACTGAAGGGGTTCCTCCTACAGACTGTTCCAAAGCTGGGGGTGTGTAGCACTGATCCTGTGGGTCTGTGACATATGCTTCCCATGCAAGGACTTTCATTTAGTATTCTACATTAAAAATATCATGAAGAAAGCATAGGCTATATTCACTTATCAAGTGATGTTTTATATTAGCAGCACATAGGGCTTGTCTACACCACGCAGCTTTTAGCGACAAGGCTGTGTCAACAAAGCCTTGTCGCTAAAAGTCAGTATGTGTAAACGCTCTTTTCTGGTACTTTGTCGGCACTTTTGCTGACAAAATACTTCCAGCCCCGTGAGCGGTGTTAGCTTTGTCAGCAGGAGCCGCGTTCACACTGCCACTTGCATCAGCAAAACTTTTGTCTTTCCAGGGGGAGGCTTTTTTAAGTACCCATGAAAGACAAAAGTTTTGTCAACAACTTCGCAATGTAGACAAGCCCATAGGTGCTTTTTTTTTTAATCTAGTGACAGTGTGATGACCTGATTCAAAATAGTTCACTGTCAAGTGTTTCCAGCTGTAAATATTCAATCACAATGGATCAATTTGCCGATAAGTAATTGCTACACTCTTAATTAGTTCTAAAAACGTATGAGGGTATGCAAAGTACGGCTATAAATTTGTACAAATTAAGACTGGGTGGCCAAAAACATTACTCAAATTTTAAAAGTAAAAAATTAATAACGCTGAAACGATTATTTATAAAAAGACATCAACATTATTTGTTTCACCTCACTTCTCACTCCTACTATTATATTATTATTATTAATTATTAGTATTATTATGGTAATGTTTTGAACATCCTTTCTTAGAGCTGGTTTTCACAAGAGTGTCACTTATCAAACCATTAGTTAATTTCAGCAAATGAAAAGTTCAGTTAACAGAATAGCTGTTTATTTAATTCATTTCCATTAAAAGCTTTCACACATCAACTCTTTCTGCCTTTCCCCATTGCTTGCTTTGTAGGTAATCATTTATAATGTGAAAGTCATTGTGTTTGGTAACATTAGGCAGCCAGATGGCTGGTTTTTGTTCCCTATATTTATGGATCTGAAGAAAGAAATATCAGTGTTGTACAGGATCAAGACCCAAGTCTACTAATGAATATACATGAGCACCATCGCTTCTGAAAGGTCTATGTCCAAAAAAAGGCCATCTCTTAAGAGTGCAAATGTTGCCTTTGTTTTATTAGTACCAACTTGTTTTTTTTTTACTTACCCAGTAAAGAAAACAATTGCTGATCAGAATCTGAACTTGAATCATCCAGATTATTTGTTTTCTACTATTAATATATATAAAAAAGGTAGAAAATACCCCTGCCTTTGAAGAGTATTTAAATGCAAGAAGTGAAAGCTTCTTAAAAATGCCCAGAAAGTATTTCGGAAAATATTTTTTCCAATTAAATTATTATTTATGTATTATTTGCTGAGTGCTGACAAAGTGCTCAAGGCCAGGTTTACAAAGATATTTAGGTGCCTAAAGATGCATTAGGTCCCTAATGGGTTTTACAAAAGTACCTCTGTGAACTAGGTGCCTAACTCCAAATTGACTTTCAACCCTACTTAGGTGCTTTTGTAAATTCCACTAGGCACCTATCTGCATCTTTAGGCACCTTAATATCTTTGTAAACCCTGGCCCTGAGCACTTTGTCAGCGCTCAGCAAATCATAAATCTGACCATAAATAATAAATTTGAAAATCTGTACCTCAGTGTTTAACACAGCATGAAATAGACAAAGAGCTGAATTCTGCTTCCAATTACTGGATGTATTTCCAGAGTAACTCAATTTACAGTAGTGGTTGTTATTCTGGATTTACACTGGCATAACAGGGAGCAGGATTGGGCCCAAGATCCTTACCCATCTTAAATTGTCCTTTCCCATTTCCATGCCCATTATGAGGAACCAGACTAGGGTGGCATAGAGCTGGCTATTTTGTTTCTACACTAGACAACCTGTTTCTGTGTTGAGTTTCCCTCACCCCAAAAGCCGCCATGAAATTCTGGCAGGTATTTCTCAGCTTACAAGCATATTAGTGTACATATGGGGTAAAATTCTGGCGCCACTGAAGTCAATGGCAAAACTCCCACTGACATGAATGGGCCAGGATTTCACCCGTACTTGGAGAGCAGAAGCAGCTGGTGAGCTGCCAGCCAGTAAGGAATTTAGCATCCTACAGTGTAGTGTCATGATTCCAAATAAAAATAATACAGAAAAAAGAGGTATATCATTAAAACACCTTGCCAGCTTTATAAATTGTATTAAAAAGATTCACAACTGATCTTTCCTTATTTTTAACTTGATATGCTTTTGTGATACTAAACTAACAGATACAAGGAAAACAACATCCTTTTGCCTAGATGTGATGGGTCTACAAAGTGTGCGATGCAAAATGCAATACGCTCACTTTAAAAGTATGACAGACTTGCAGCTCTCAAAGAAATCTGCATTGCAAGATACAGAAAATTCCATTAGACCAGTGTAGAGCTGCCATCTTGGAATTCCTCCTTTTGAGAACAAGATTTAGTTAGCTGGTTCTAAAGGTTTGTTTTCTATTACATAAGGACTTGCCGCCAAGTAGATGATTCTCATAGGAATCTTTCCCCCATATTGTTTAAATATGCCCCTATGGTTCAACCCAGAATTTACCACATACTCTTGAATCACCAAAATGCTGCTTGAACTTTCAGAGCGATTCAATACACTTTAGGGAGTACAAATTGGGAACGACCTAGAGTACTGGCCAATTGGAAGAGAGTACTATCAGCAGCATCCACTGGAAAGGTTCTATCTCTCAACTGCTGCTGCTTTCCCCAGTAACGGGAAGAAGTCCTCTTGGCTACCCTGTCTGTCAAAGGACCAGCATCAGAAGTGGGGAGTAGATAGTCCCCTGACACAAACCAGCAATGGACATGTCAGATGGACTCCCTGATCAATTCTACAGACTATCTTGCACAAGAAGAAGTGATCAGTCAGCCTGGATGCCCCCTAAAGACTGATCTTTGTATGTATAATGAGTGTGTGGACGATTTGGCAGTGGGAAGTGGAGGTGAATCTTCTCAGGACCTCAGAAAAATTATTTTTGGCGTTCAGGGAATGAGTAAATATTCAAGTTGGTTCTAGTTCTTACTGAGCTTGAGCTAGTTCCACAGTGTCATGGGATATACACGTTCCACAGTGTCATGGGATATACACATCTCATCCCCCTTTCGGGGTGGGGTAGGGTTGTGATAACCGCAGCCATCACAGTCTCCCTGACAGACCTTAGGCCAAAAGTGGCTCAGCCCAGAGGCTGGAGATGATATAGCGGCCCTTTGGGTCAGGACAGCTGAGCCTAGCGGCCAGAGTCAAGTGGAGCGGCCCTCGTGTTCAGGGCAGCGCAGCCTAGTTGCACAAGTCAATATAACCACCCTCAGGAGCAGGGCAATATGGCTTAATGGTCACTGTCTATATAAAAGCCCTCTGGTGCGGGGTAGTGTGGCCTGATGGCTAGAGTCAATATCACGGCCACTATGTGCGGGGCGGTGAGGCCCAAGGGCCAGTGTCAGTATAACAGCCTTTGGGTACAGGGCAGTGCAACCCAATGGCCAGAGTCAATATCACAGCCCCTAGGCGTGGGGCAGTGTGACCCAATGACCAGTACCTGGGGAGGAGGAAGGGGCCGCCACCAGGGGGACAGAAGCCCTAGTAGGGACGCCTGGGCCCACCCAACTCCACCAGGCCTCAACTCAGGGCCCTGACAGTGATGGAGTGGTACACCACTGGGTCAGTAGGGACTCCCACCGAAACACGCTGGCCTCAAATGGGTGGGAGATACCACTCGCACACCCTCCCTGGGTCAATTCGTACTGCACTTCCAGACGCTGTAGTCCATTGAGCATTGGGATTTCCGGGCTCCTCAACATAGGTGATTCCATGCGGGCTTTGTCGGCCGCAGCCCTCCAGTCCGGCTCTCAGGGTCTCCAGTTTCAATAGGCAAAGGCTGTGATGGCTCTTCAGCTGGAGCTTCTGCCTAAGGTCCTTCCCCTCCGGTGGTCAGCCCAGAATGAGCTGGGCTGCTCCCTTTTGTACTGAGGTAGTAGTTGGAGCATGCCCAACAGGCTCTGAGGGGCGGGACTTCTGCCACCCAAAATGTGGGCTTAACCCTCTTTTGTCCAGTGAGGGGTGTACACACCCCGTCACACACAGTTAATGCTGTGCACTCTCTGCGGGTCACTTTTCTTCCTTGTCATATCCACAGAATGATTAATATAGAATTCTTCCATTACTCCCCCTGTCAACACCATCATGACATTCCATAATGGAGCACTGAGGGTGTTCTTAAAGCTTCTCTATTCTTAAGCCCCTTTGCCATTGTAACCATGCTTTGCACCATGGAGGACTCTGGCTGGGACCCTGATCAGAACTTGCCAATTCCCCTTCTTAATCATCTGAAAAGGTACTTTTAATGTTGTGAGACACTCCTTCAAGACTGAGAATAAAACCAAGTTCTCACATTAGGCAGGACAGCCCACTAGTACTTCCAGCCACATTGAATTTCCCATATAAATATCTGAATGTTATAAGGTAAACATTTTCTTGCTGCCAAATTCAGGCTCATTGCTGCATAGCCAAGATTTTCTCCCTTATCTTACTGGGTTTGCTTTTCAAGACACAAGGTGAGAAGAATGTGATTGTGTTTACATCAAATACTTTTATCAGCAAGTTACATTTTTGGCTCCCTTCACATTATTTAAAAACTAAAGTGAAAACTAAATATTTTTAATCATTTACGATACAAATGATTAAAGTGCAGTTATGTACTCTTCCTGTTGATCAGGATCAGTTTTCTTAAGCAACACAAATCCCTATAATTTTTTAAAAATTGAGAGATTATAGACATTCTAAACAAATGAAAAGGCTGGATTTGATTTTTGTTTTGTTTGTTATAATCCCCAATTTTCATTTTTTTCTTGGGAGATGAGATTTTAAGGCTCTACAAAGTGTTAACCATTCCAGGAGTTTTTGTCCTTTTGAGAATATTAGTTCTTCAAAAGCCGATGAGTCTGAGTGGAATTTTCTCACTTCATGTGCTAGCTATGAAATACGTCCCAATGTTATTTTACAAATCAATATACATTTTTTGAATCTGTAGTCACATCTCTGGTATTATCTGTTGAAAATAAGGTATTTGTAAACTAATCTCTTTGGGCTCTATTCAGCAGAAGTCTTACATGGACCTCCGACATACATGTGGAACCATTTCCTGCCAGCTATTCAGTTGCCTTCATAGGGACCAAATAACATTCACTGAAGCCAATAAAAACATTCACATGGACTTCCACAGAAGTTGAATTCAGCTTGTAGAAGTTGAATTCAGCTGGTAGATAACTACAATGATTATTAATAATAATGGTTGTAAAATACCCATTTCTGATTCAATTAGTACATGAATCTAGCCCATGTGAAGATATTCAGAATGATTCAGCTAATGGATTAAATTCAGACCAACAGTTTTGCAGATATTGTCCCTGCTTTCACCAGATCTGAACTGTGAACAATAAATTAAAAAAAAAATGTATGGATAACATTCTGTCATGTCAGCTAAGTACTGGTCAATTTGTCAGTTATTCAAAATTCACTCAGCCAGGCTGTTTTTGGTTCAAGGCCTCTATTTTTGATCTTGTATGAAAAAAGAATGAGTGAGGAAAAGAGAAACAATGCTCAGAGATTTCTTTCATTTTGAAATATTGATCCAGTTAAAGAAAGTGTACGTTTCGCAAATTTCTTATGATTTTTTTTCATAGCAAGCTCATAGCAATTGACAAATATGTACCATTTTTTAAAAATATGAAATAGTTACCAAAAGCTGCAATATAGAAATATAATGTAATTATAGTCCTGTCTTGTCATGTCAATAGCAGTTTTAAAATATTAAATATTGTTTGTAAAGTAGATTATATAAAAATACTAAAATAATTTTAGAGAATAATATAAGAGCAGTTTTAATACATTGTTTATTGTTTTTAAACAGCATTTCTTTCTTGTATCATTATCTTATTTTTATAGTCAATAGTTGCTAACACTAAGGGGAAAATATTAGAAACAAGAGCACAACATGAATAAACAGCTACTTCCCCAATAGGGTCAGTATGGGTCGGTGGATTCATGGATTCTCTGGCCATATTCCCTGTCCCACTCTCTGCCTCCAACCATGCTCTAATGAACTGTGCCAACATGGATGATGACTTTGTAGTGCATGGGGATTGCTGAATCTCCCTGCACAGACGACATCTAGAGAGGTGCTGTAGAACTACAGTGGTTTTTGCGTTATTATGGGCCTTCTATTACTTGAGGGTCCACCAGGAGATAGAGTTTGCTAAGAATTCCACACAAGGCCACAAACAGTATCTAGATATCATGTGTCTTTACATTTGATTACACCTACTGCCACTTATGTGCCAAGACAGAATGTATGAACAGTAAAGAAAAAAGAACTCATGGTTTCCGAAGAGAGCTTACATAAAAAAAAAGTTAGGATTTAAACTAAGGAAGGAACTTCTGATAAGGACTATGCATCTACACCCTAAAAGGCCTGCCTCATGAAGTAACTTGATTTTTTTTTTCTTGAAATGTGAAGAAAATCAGGATTGTGGATCCTTGTACTGCAAGAAGACACAGATTTCATCTATTTCCAGGAAAAAATTGGTTATTAACTTTTCTGTAACTGTTGTGTAACACATCTTGAAGAACATGTCCATTCCACTTCAGCTATGTGTGGCCCAACGTGCCAAAACCAGAGATGTTTTCCTCAGAGTGGTAGCCATCGGGGTTGTGCATACTGAGGAAATGGTTCTGTCCAAGTAAAAAGCTAGCACCCTCCTGACTTCCAAAGTATTCAATGGTTCTTTATCCTTATAATAATGAGGAGTTGGAAAAAAGTTGGTAAGTAGAAAGCTTGAGGTGAAAATCTGAAAATACTTTAGTCAGGAATTTAGGTTGGGGACATAAAGAGACTATCTTTTAAAAAAAACTGTATACAAAAGTTCAGCCACCAATGCTTGCAACTTTGCTATCCTCCTGGCTGAAGTAATAGCTACTAAGAACGCTACATTCATGAAGAAGTGTAATAAGGAACTGTTCACACCAAATTTAAGTCCCTGTGATGGGTGTAAATAGCCTGTCCAAACCCTTCAAAAATTGCACCATCATAGAGTTAGAAAAGGTGGCTTGCCCCTCTACAGGAAGATAGAAAGCTAAGATAGCCACCAAGAGAGCTCTCAGTGAACTGATAGAGAGCCCTTTTCCTTTCAGGTAAAGCAAAGAATCCAGGATAACTGAAGGGAAGACTGTAAAGAAGAAATACCTTTTTGTTCAGACCCCACAGAGAAATGCTTCTATTATCTCTGGTGGACAATATTCTGCTATTGAGGAGGATGTTCTGAACTTCTAAAGAATATTCAGCCTTCTGAGGTTTTAACCACTAAGCATCCACACTATTAGGTTCAGAATGGATGGCTGGGATACAACATCGTTGGATTCTTGAGGTAGGGTTATGTGATCCCAAATCGAGAGATTCAGGAGGTCCAAGAACCAGTGTTGACAGGGATAGACTGGTGCTATTAGAATCACAAGAGCATGATCCTTCCTGAGTTTGTGACACTTTCAGAATTAGAGGGATAGGAGAGTAGATACGCAGTAGCTTTCTCTCCCACAACAGCAGGAAAATATCTGTCAAAGAATCCAGGCTGTGCCTGGCCCTTAAACAAAACAGATGGCATTTCCTTTCAGCAGAGTAGCAAAGAGATCTCTGTCTAGTACTCCCCAAGTCTGAAAGATGAATTTTACTTCACCTGGTTTGAGATATCATTTGTAATCCCTGATGAATGATCTACTGAAATGATCCACCAGGCAGTTCTGAATTGCTGGAAAGTGTGAAGCTTTGAGTGTGATTGCATTTTCGATGTAAAAATCCCATAGATTTATAGCTTCCTGGCAGGAGGCAATTTGACCTGGTTCCTTCCCTCCACCCACCTGTTCAAGCAGAACATAGCAACTGTATTGTCCTTGAGGAGTTGGAAAGCCCAACATGCCAGGTGAATTGCTCACAACTCCTGAACATTTATGTGGAGACAGAGATCTTGGTCTGACCACAGTCCTTGAGCCTGGCAGTCCCCTAGGTGAGCCCCCAACAGAGATAAAACATCTGTGACCGGAGTCATCAAGGGCAGAGATGGGGAGAAGGGAACCTCCTTGCACACTTTCACAGGATCCATCCACCAATCTAGAGAGCACACTTTCTAGCACATGAGTCAGCATGTCCAGCAGATTGAGTGTAAACAGACTTCATCCACCTCTGCATTCTCCTGAGGTGAAGTCTGTCATGCTGAGTCATGTACATACAACCTGCTATGTGTCCCAGAAATCTGAGAAAATTCCCTGCCTTTGTGCAAGAATGGGCTTTGAAGTCTGAGCAGAGATCCAAAATTGCCTGGAATCTGGCTTCAGGTGAGAATGCCCTCACCAGAGTTGAGACCTGCTCCTATAAACACTATTCTCTGCACTGGGACAAAAACTGACTTGTCCGTGTTGATTAACAGGCCCAGAGAACAAAAGAGGGACTTGATCTTGCATATCTGCTTTTCTGAGATAAGCTGCTACCACCACCATGCACTTTGTGAAGACTCGCAGGGCTGAACAAAGACTAAAGGGCAGGACAGCAAACTGATAACGAACATTGCCCAAAACAAATCTTAGAAACTTCCTGTGGCTCTGGTGGATGGGCACATGTAAGTAGGTATCCTACAAGTCAAGGGCAGCGTACCAGTCTTCAGGATCCAGAGAAGGGATAATGGAGGCTATGGTAACCATGTGAAATGTCATCTTCTTTATGTACCTATTTAGATTTTGCAGGTCCAAAATAGGTCTGAGACCCCCCCTTTGGATTTTGGAATGAGAAATTCGCTGCAGGGAAAGGCTCCAGTAGTGGGGAGATACCACAGCCTTCCCCTGATGCCTCCCCCCAGCCAGAGCCTCTCTTTGCTGCTGGAGGCTTTTCCCTGTGGTGCAGAAATAGCAGTGTAGAGATGGGAGGCATGGCTTGGGCATGCAGAGAGCCCTGTAGGGGATCTACTCTATGTTTCTGCCTCTCTGTCTACACAGATATTTATATCGGTGCTAGTGGAGCATGCAGCATATGTACTCTACACCCCCTCACCCTCCTGTAAATGTAGTCATAGCCTGTGATTGATCAGGGTGTCTTGGGGGGTAAAAAGGATGCCTCTGGACTACTAGAGGATGCAATTGCTTCCTTTTGGGGTCTGGGGTATAAACGCCCAGTGATCCAAGGGCAGCCCTAGAGTCTTTCAGGGTATGCAGAGCTTCATCTATTTTCCCTAAAACAAATTAAGACCCTCATACTGAAGATCTTCTATTGTCTCCAGAAAAAAACCTGATAACTATAGCCCAGGGAATTGGAGCACAGTGACTGCAAATGCCATCACCGTAGCCACAGAATTGGCCCTATCTAGGGCTGCTTGAAGGGAGTTCCTGGCAACCAGTCTACCTTCAGGAACCACGGCTTGGAATTTCTGCCTAGCATCCTCTGGTAATTTGTCAGACGATTTTGACATATCCCGGATGGATTCCTGGCCAAGAGAATCTATTTGTTCATGATCCTGAACCGTAATCCAGATGTTCTCTTGGCTGCAGAGAAGCTGGTGTCTCCCATAAGACCCTTGCAGGCTCTGAGATGGCTTCATTAATAGGTAAAGCCACTCTACTAGGCTCTGGGGTCTGCACAATTTTTGCTAATTCTCCTGTACAATTTGTATACCAAGAGAGCTAGCCAATTGTATGTCTTATAATCATCCTGGACAGGTAATGATGCCTCTAACACTGTCACTCATCACTCATCTGTCATGTCAACACTAACACTCATCTGGAGCGGAGGATGACTTATTCAGGAAAGGCTTAATAGGAACATCCTGAACTGAAGGATGCTGTCAGGCTGAGCCAGCCAGGCCAGGTTCCAGCTGAGAGGACTCAGAAACCTGAGAAGCCTCCGCTGAGATTAGTAGTGGGACCAGCATTCAAAATCAGACATTGCCTCTGAGGTGATGTAGATAAACAAAAAAATTGAAATAAATGTGAGGTGGGAGGCATACCCCCTGGATTCCAGTGGGGCCACTGATAAGGCAAAAGGGCCCCAATTAAAAAAAGTGTCCCATGGCTCCCTGTCTCAAGACTGACTTCCATGGGAGCGTCGGTGCTTAGCTCCCAATCTTCCACAGGCAGGTGGAGAAAAGTGGGGCCGTCTGTGATAAGATTGGGATACATCTGATTCCACCTCTCACTCTGAAGAATTGGAATATTCAGACGGCCGTAGTGGTGCGGTATCATGCAGCGCGGGTGCCTGAGATGTGTTAGGTACTGGGTAGAGCATCCATAGCTTACCCCAAGAAGGTACCAGATAGCTAGGCTATGATTGCTCACCATCAGTACTGAGGTCTGCTGCACGGATGCCGAGAGGAATACCCCCACTGATGCAAATGGTACCAGAGTTTGCGAAGTAGTTAGCACCGATAATTCTATGTTCTGAACAACTTTTGGAGACTCCGGTATTGAGAGGCAAAAGCAAGTCTCCAGCTGCTGCCTATGCCTCTGGCATTGTCGGTATTGAGAGGCCCATACGGTCAGACGTCTGCTGCATAGACAAATAGAAGGTGCAGTCAACTGAGTCAGTCTCAACAGCACCGGAGTCTGTTCCAGAGTCAATGACTCTGTCTGATGGGTGAAGGGAGCATGCAGTACCAGTGAGTGCTTGTGCTCTACCTCCAGTATCTGCATTCCTGCTTGAGGCTCTTGCCAGAGACCTCAATCTTCTAGAAGGGGAAAACCTTCTAGTTTTAGAGACATGCACGTCATTTGACTTCTTCAGCCTTGTGTATGGTATCAGGGAAGAGGAACGGCCCTTCCCTTCTGAAAATCTCCTACTGGGAAAAACTGCAATGTGCAGAGGAGTGCTCCTAGATAGCGTGGAGCACTTCTGAGTACATACAGAGCAGTGCAGTTCCGAGGAACGACTTAAGGTAGCTGCTATTAGAATAAATAGAATAGAATAAAGGAGTACCACTGACTGTAAACAACTATTACAAGTTTTAATAAAGAGAAAAGATTATACAGACAATATTGACATTCCAACTACCGACCATGGGTGGTGAGATGGAGCAGAGGGAAGGCCAAGGCAGCTCCACCCCTTTATTCCATCGTCTAGCAGCGTAAGTGCATGGAGGGTGTATGCGCAGCCCCGATAGATGTAGCTATGGGAGAAACATCTCTGACTTGGGTGCACGTGCGTGCACACACACCTGAAGTAAATGGACATGTGCAATCACTTGAAGAATAGAAAGTTTTACCTTTTATAATGTACTTCTTCTAGTGAAATGGAATTTGATATGTATTTTATATTTCAAGCACAGAAGTGACTTGTTTGAAATTAAGTTATGATTACTTGCATGACTCATACAATTTCCATAGGGATTTATTAATTGGACAAACGTGGGTTCAATTAAAAGGGAAATAAACATTTGCACAATACCCTCTTTTTCTTGAGAAGGGAGCACTTTATAGATGTTGGAAAATAGTAAAGGGGGAAAAGATCATGTCAGCACAATATTGTTGGTCATATACAACGCAATCTTATGTTTCATAGAGTTTTCAACACAGGAAATGGGTATATTAGAAACTGCCTGATTCACAGGTTTTTCTGAGTCAGCTACAGTGGTTTCTTTGAATGGGTTCTGAAGGAACAAGCTGTAACCAGTGCTTTTATACCAGCTTCAATAATACACATTTCAAAGCCAAAACAACCCAGTCATGTAACTGTTTACACAGTCAACATTCAGTGGGAAAATTAGCATCAACAAGTTCTACTCTACCAAGCCTGAATCACATCTGATATCTTAATTACAGTTCTGAGGATTGTGAGGACAGAAAGGACAGATTTTATTTTTGATTTTCTAATCAGTAAAACTGGGGAAATCTGTAGCTTACTACTGTTTTCATGAAAACTGCAAAGACTCCATCTACCCACTCAGAACATCAAAGTTTACTGATGTTCAGACTGGTTGGCCTAAAGTCCGCAAGGTCACCTATTATAGTAAGAAATTGTTCAAATACAACTATATTCCATTACCACATCTATCCAGGTACTTATCTAGCCAGGTGCCTCCTCACTGTAATATCAGTGAAAGATAAGATAAATCAATTTACACAGTATCCCAAGATATGTACAGTAATTATGGGGCTTACTTTGACACATAAAAATAGGTCTGTGGGTATTACACAATTTTTATAGGCTTTCTAATACAACAGATGACGTGTGTTTTGAACAGTTTATCACCCTGACTCAACAAAAAATATGTTATGCATACCAGCATGTGGGTGAGGTCTAGCTACAGAAAATATACAGCTCTGTGAAGAAATGAAGAACTTTCTGCCTTCAGAATGAGTTTGAGCATATAACTGAATGCTGGAATTTAAGTGAATTCTTATTCATGAAAGTAAGAGACACTTTAGCTGCACATTCAAAACAGGGACGAATTGCCACCTAGCACTCACTCCATCATTCTTTGAATCCACTTTCTACTGATCACTTCTTACTTTTCCTTCTAATCTTTTCTGGATCTCATTTTTTAATAGGGTTGGTAATTGAGGAAATGCATACAACACCTTTGTCATGACCACTTCATTTTTGTAAACACCATTCTCATAGACCAATTTGATATACAGATAACCTGTGCAAGCTAAAATTCATAGGGAGAAAGATACAGTTTGAGATTAACCTACTATAGTGCAGAGAGTTTTTGAAGTCACAGTCCAGGGCTGTTGTGGCAGTAAACACATTTTCTTTCCTGCTACTACTGAAAGAGCTTGTTTAATCTGCACTTGCTCCCCTGAGAAAAAGAAACTGATACTTTACATTATGAAGCATTTTTTGTTATTCTTTGCATATTTGATAACTCAGATAGGGATGAAGTTTGACACTGCAATAGGGTAGGTCCACACCTGGGGCAGAATAATACAACATCTTCTCTGGATGGGTTTGGGCAGATACAATTCTGGAAATAGCAGGGAAGCTTCAGCCAAGAAAATGCAAGTTAGAGCCTTTCCCTACAAGGATTACCTAAAATCAAGAATTGAAGCGCTGGGGCAACTATTGCTTGAGTTTGACAATACCGCCCCACACTGATACAGAGTGCTGTGGACATTTGGACCATGCTCTAGACCAGGACAACCTCAATTATAGCCCTTTTTGAATGTTATTCTTGTGGGGAAAGTATTGAGGCTACCATGACAGGACAGCTCTGATATGGAGATTATCAGGACAAATCTGATATTGTTCAGAGCCTTCACATTTCCTTGGCTCCTTTCAGTTTGACGTTTGGCTCAGGTATGGTACAACACATGGATTAATCTCTGTAAAATGGATGGTTTCAGGCAAGAATAAAACAGCAGTAATCAGCAGGAATTTTCAGCAGTAGTAAAGGGTTGATAGCATTAATCAAAGCAAAAGAAACCATAACTAAAAGATTCCGCAAGCTGGTGTTCACTTAGCACCTAGTTATGGGATCCGCCCTTCCCACAGGCATTTTCCCACTTTTGCTTTCCACCAGCCCTTCTCAAAGCCCTGCCACTGAGGAAGTGACAGTAAAGCTAGAATTAACCTTTGTGTACTGAGGGGCTGGTAAAGGAGCCTGCACCATATCACAGTTTCTTTGGTAGGGAATCTCCTTCTAGCAATGTAGAATGGTTACATGGCCATTCTGATATGTTTAAGTATGTCACAACGCTTTAACACCACTGAGCATCACTTGCAGACTCCCAGATGGAATGGGAGGTATTAGTCTTGAGTAGTTCTGCTCTCTTCTGCCTGCTTGGTTGCAAGGGGTGGTTTGGGGCAATTGCTCACTGGCTCAGAGAGATATGAAAGTTTCCACTTCATCACCTCCTGGTCAAAATGCATGAGGCCACTAAGGACTTGTGTGAAGTGACCTGGGCTTCGTGACACTCAGCTGTGTGTTTCATTATCATCGGAGCCAGGTCATGCAGTGACTGCGCTCCCCCAGTGCTTAGCTGTAGCTGGAGCAATTCCCATGGCCTGGACAGCCCCTGCATGAGGAAGAGAAATGGACCTTAGACATATAGCATATGCTGAGAAGACGAGGCAGGGAACTCATTTATGTAAGTTTCTCATCCACTGAGCAGCTCCAGAAATCCTGGCCTGTAACTGATATTTGGGAGAAGTTTTAGCCTTGCACAATGGGCAGTCATTTCTCTGGATACGTTGGTGTGCTCAGCAGACAGCTTACTTGGCCTTACAGACCCAGTATAACCCAACAGACCATGTCTACTGTCAGCTGTATACAGCCCGATTAATAATACCAGTGGAATGTGTAAGGTCAATAGTTACATAGCTTCATTAGGGGCTAATCAAGAATTTGATAGGAAAAAAAATGATAATGTCTTCTGTGTACATTTATGACCGCAGCCAACAGGTTTATGTTCTATACCAACGTTTCTGAGGAATGCTTAAACAAAAGTGTATTAAGAAAACATTATGGATCTGATTTAAAGCAACAAAATTCAGGCGATACAGAGTTAAGGCCGAAACAGCATATTTAATTTACTCTGTTATATGTAGTTACACACTGGATAGCTTGAATAGTATTCACAGTTCCAGCGACTCTCTATATATAACCAGAGGCCATTTTAGAGGTTCACCAATCATATCATTGCAGGGGGTATCTGAAACTGAGACCAGATGTCTCCATTTTGGTGGAACACTTTTTTTAGGGGCTGGATCACATTCTAGCTAACGTATTTAAGCATATCATCTCATTATCCAGAGCGGTAATACCAGGGGAGTGCTTAAGCCCTATCTCATATTGCTGTGATGCTCTTGCTCTTCTCTCCATTCCATTGTTCTGTGTGTAGTGTATATGATAAACAGTCTACAGAGCAGATGAGCAGAGAATGAAACCAAGTCAGCACAGAGGAGGCGGGATGGGTCCTGCAATACTGGAAAGAACCTTTAGTGTTGTTATCACAAGGAGTGGGCAAATCCAGGGCTTGAAAAATCTACTTAAAATTTAAGGCTACTCACCAGGCCAAAATACACCAGTTCCCTGAACTACACCTCCTCCTGACTAGTCACCTGATGGTTGAGTTCCACCTTCTGCTTGGGCCAGGAGACCCCAGTCTCCCTCTGGCTCTTGAATTAATGCTAAGCTCCACCCAACACTAAATCAATCAATGCTCTCCCCCAATGAATGAATATCAGGAACCCTCTCACATTAAACCAATTGATACTGTTGCCCCCTACACAGACTACAAAGAGTCCTCTGCTGTAGCAGGAGCCCTCTTGCGACTCCCTTTGCCCTCAAAAGTCTGGCTAGGGTAGTAGGGGGATAAGGTTTCCCTCCTCCTAGACTAGAGCCTAGGCCTCCCAAAAAACGAGGAATAAGGAGGCCACAGACAGTCTGAGGATCAGTCGTGGTGGATCACATGTCTCCCACCCTAACAGAGGACTCTTGTATTGGGGAGAGGGAGCCTCCCCACTGCGACCAACCTCCCAAGCAGAGAGCAATGTCCAGGAAGAAAGCTCCTGCCACCCCAGCAGAAGATTATGTGGGAGGGAGGCATGCAATCTTTCCACCCCCACCTTGACAAAATCCTCTGCTTGGCTAGGGCAACTGGGGTCCCCACAGTAACCACTGTTCCAAGGGGTGGGAGTGGCAGCTTCTCACATCAATGGTCAGCCCTTCCCGCATCAGTTCTTTCATATGGGACAATTACCAGATTCCATCTTTTTCCTAACATGAGCAGCCATCCTTCATAGCTACCCATAATTAACAGTGCTGGAGTTGTCTTTCTGCAGACTTAGGCTATGTTTTCACTGCAAAAAAAAAAGGGTGTATATGGTACAACCCTATAACTCCCACTTGGGGTTCACTACAATTAGCCACCTCATGGTAAAACTAGAGCTAGGTATTTCTAGTTAGCTAACTCAGTGTAAAGACACGCATCTTTTTGCAGTGAAGACTTGGCTTTAGGAAGAATCAGTAAATCACTCACATTCAGGTCATGTCTGGAAGGTTTCTTCACAATCATAATTGCTCAAATTTGTTTTCTTTAGATGAAAGTTTAGATTCCATAGAAGGCAATAGCATGTTCCCAGGAAAGCTTCCTATTCTCTCTGGGGAAGTGGACTTTCCAAACTCTCGGCAAACTGGTTTGGATCAAACATAAGGGAAGTTCAACTTTTGATCCCATCTCAAAATGAACTAAAGGAAACCTTCCTGCAGGTTTGGAAACATTTTGGTAATGTTTTGCAGCTCAGTGAAGAATTGTGCACCCCTGCACTAATTGTTTTAATAGAACCATAAGGCCAGATATTTCTGCCAGTGAAAACTGGCATTGCGTTGTAGACATCAGTGCAACAGACTTCCATGGAGCTATGCCCATTCACCCACTATGACAAATAGTAATTGCCAGACTGGTTCAAATCATTTGTTTATTAAGTGAAACAGCCAATACCAAAAGCTTCAGAGAAAGACAAAAAAAAATCTCCATAATTTATCGAGTCAATTATTTAGTGCTATACACATGGGAAAATTCTTCCCTGATCATCCTCACATGAGTCAGCTTACACACATAAGATTCAACACTATTAGCAAGTATAATTACAATGTTATGTTCAGTCAGGAATTTATTCAGTCCTTTTCAAACCCAGTTATGCTTTAAGTCTATACCCTTCAGTGGTAATTAATTCTCAAGAGCTGTCTATATTTATTTCCAGCTTTAAATTTACTAGGCCTGTCATTAATTTTGCCTAGTGACCCTCTTCCTTGTATTATAGGTTAGATTTTGAACAAAGACTTTCACATGAGCTTGTAAAACTCCCGCTTTATTACTGTTTTTATAAAAAGAAGATTCCAAGATGGGCACTTATCCTGTAACTTCTGAAGCACATTTTTAAGGTAGCTGTTTCTTTCAGTGGACAAAAAGATATTGGAGCCACTGGTCTGCTGGATAATCTCAGGTAAGTCATGCCACTCTGTACCTCAGTTTCCCCATCTGTAAAATGGGGATGAGGATATTGACCTCCTTTGTAAAGAACTTTGATGAAAAGAGCACTACAGATGAAAAGAGGTAGGAACTACTATTAACTACTGAATTCCTTTTATAATATTCAATGCCTCAAATAAATCTCTTAATTCTTTTCTTTTTCACACTAAATCAACCTATTTTTTCCAATCTTTCATCATATGTAAATTGAGCCACACAGCTAACCATTTTGTTGCCTTTTCCTGGACCTTTTCTGCTAGGAAATCCTTAAATACCACAAGAAACACTTTTCCCATGGTACTTCTCAACCAGCTGAAACCACAAGGTGTTTGAAGCCTCAGGAGAAAGCTTGCTCACATAGGTTTTAGAACCACATTTTCAGCAACATTTCCTCTGCAAATTCTAGTGGCTAATTAGCTAGCCATAAAAAAAGCAGATATGGATCCCAGAACTGCATAGGAGAAAAATATAGATACGCTTTTACTTTAATTATGAGAGGTGGAGGGGAAAAAAGAATATACTGTATATATTTACCGTTTATCTGATCAGCTTCAAAAGCAACCAGAGTCAGGGAAGAAGATCAAAATCACTGCAACCTCTCATAAAGCCAATGTTATTTTTGCAGAATTGTTTTAACACAAGGAGAGGGAATCTAGTGTCACTGTGAGCACAGAATCAAATAACTCTCAATGTCCCACATAGGAGGGATGAAAAAGCATAATTTCAGTCCATATGCAGCAGCAAAACCAGTGTAGTCTTTATTGTCTCATCAGTCCAGTTGTGCCACGAAGAGTTAAGTGATGTGAACTCATTACAAGCAGATCTTACTCTCCTATATAACAAAGCTAACAAACATGAATCAAGCCAAGTATGAAGGATCTTCTTCTCCTCAACTAGATTCATATAGAATAGTATGCATCAGTATTCTGGTCTAACAGATATTGCTACATGATGACTATTGATAACTCATTACTTTGCAGTACTAATTCTGAAAACAGGCCTACACAAATTGTGAGAAAAACTGATAGTATGACAAATCCAGTCCTGCTGTTACTCAGTTTGGTCCGATTTGCTGTAGCACAGTGGATCCCAAACTTTATTTGTTTACACACCGTCTTCTTAATTGTTGTGAGGTAAACGCTCATATACCATAGTCTGAGGATCCTTGCTTTGGTGAAAATCTCCAACGGCCTGTAAACTGCACTAAGACCCACAAGGTTTAGAGAATCTAGACAAGTTTCCAAATTTGAGGGGGAGGGGTGTCTCTCCTGTTACCAAAACTTTGTCAATTCCTACTTACCTCTCTGCTGAACAATATTTTATTAGTGCATTTGTTTGCATTTTTATAGATAAGGCTAGAGAGAGTGGAGGAAAAGAAAAAGAGGAGATTAAAGGAAATATATAGGTATCTTCTCTAACTTTTGTTTTCTCTTTCACAAAGGGAAAGAGATGGGAATGAGGGCCAGCAAAAAAATATAGAGCTAGAATAGAATTTAGAGACAGAAAAGTCCTATTCAATTTTCCAATCTGTCATCTGACATTACAGGATTGTTCCCCTGACAGTATTCCAGAGTGCTCTATCTCATCTAAGTCTAGTGAAAAGGATTCCACCAGTTCCCACAGTCTAACTAAATTACGGTTAGGAAATCTTTTGTGATATCTAGCATAAATTTCCCTTGCTCAGTTTCGTTCCATTATTTCTCATCATTCCTCCCGGAAACATTCTAATCAAGTCTTACATGCCTCTTTAGCTCAACTATTAATCTCAGATGTGTAATTTTATCAAGAGTTTTTGGAAAATCAAAATATATTATCATTTCCCTGATCTGCGAAGGCAATCGAATTGTCAAAGAATTTCAATGGGTAAGTTAAGCATGACCTAAGTTAAGCCCCAGTTCTGCAAACTTGTGCATTTTACATGAGTCAATGAGACTATTTATTTATTTTGATTTAAAAATATAAAAAGATGCCTATCCAAGGCTCTAGGCATCTTAACATCATTAATAATACAATAAAATCCCAGCAGTATTAGAGAAATAATTTCACGGGAACTCAGCCAGCCAGCCACCTACAAAAACTCCTTTCTACTTCTTCAGTGTTATGGGAAGCATACCCTCAGCCTTCTCCAAAATTCCTATCAAACAGATGTCTTTTGCAGCACGCCTGGAAGGTCACCAAATTCAATTTTTCTGGACCAAAGGGGGAGTCATATTCCAGAGTCCTGGAGCCCCTACAGAAAATGCCCTGCCAGTTACCGTCTCTCTTTTATGAGCGAGACCCAGTTTGGGCACTTCATCGGACTACAACTGTGGCAGTACAGCCCGGGTTGAGAGGCAATCCTTCGGGTACGCTGGTCCCATGTCATATAGGGCTTTATAGGTCATAACCAACACTAAATTCTCTTGGAGGCCAGTGGGCAGTAGATTCCACAGCAATGGTGTAATGTCATCATAGAGTGATGCCCCGCTCAATAAGAGAGCCACAGCATTCACATGTCTGTAATGTTATGTGTGTGCTTAAGTAGCCACAAGATTGGTGCCTAAATCCTTAACAAATATCCAAAATCAAAATGTACTTCTCTAGGTGTTCTCCTATTACATCCTTTTGTATGGTTTCCAAGATTCGCTCCACCAATACCGTTAAATGTACCTGTCTGTAGATTCCTGGTTTGTCTTTTCATGCATTTTGTCAAAAACAGACCTACAGTATCATTTGCCACTTTCCAGTCCTCAGGGAACCTCTCCCAAATAGAACTTTTAAAATGCATTACTTGAGGGAAAAAATAGTTTTGCTATAAATTACACTAATAGATGTTTTAATGGAAAATGCAATATGTGCTACAAGGTAAAGATGGTAGCTTTAAATGTAATTTTTCAAACTATTTATTATTATAAGATCTCAAATGTACTCACAGCCATTTTCCCACTGCGGTTGGCTTCCTCCCTTTCTGCCAATGCCTTCAGAAAATTATCCTTCAGTTCTTTTCCTGCACTTGATAACGTTCTAGAAAAACAAGAGAATGTGTATTAATTATTATTATTACAGTAGTAATCAGTGGTCAGAACCCCATTCTGCTTGGTGCTATCCAGATATATATTAAAGTAGCAGTCCTGTTGTATTAATATTTATGGAATAAATGGGCCCAGAGAGTCAAAGGTGTTTACGTGACCCTGTCATTGTAGAACACTAACAGGGTTCAAGTTTTTGAATACAGAGACCTCAGCCTGCTTAGTCCCATGGCAAAAACACCATTAAAATATTTTAAAACTTTTCTTAATGGTACAGAAAAGAAGGGAAAACAGTTAAAGTATCCAAAACATAAAGTATTAAGTAAGGCTTTCATTTTAACAATATCCCTTGTTCCCTTTTGCTTTAGCCGCAGGGAGTTTTTATAAGAAAAAAGACAACAGACAGTGCCCCAAAGAGCTTATTTTTTTGATTAAACCATTCTGAGCACCTTACATTCCTTACACAATAATTGTACATGTCATACCAATTTAAAAAATAATAATTTTTCGTTAGCCAAGATATGCTGAGTAGAAAACCTTGATTTATGATGCTTTCATTTGTGTGATTCCTAGTAAATCAGGATTAATGAAAACAAATATGTTACACCTAGGCAAGGTGTGGCTAATGCCATACTTACATAAGCAATCAACTTTTGTTAGCCTGTAGGTGTAAATTTACTCTACACTTGACCTTTCAGTCAGCAACCTATCACACAGGGTACTGATCTGGTGCTCACTGAAGTCACTGGAAAGGCGTTGGATTAGGATTGTAGGGCACAGAAACATGTTATTTTATAAAGTGAAGGGAAGAACACCATTAGCACATTTTATTCAGGTTCTTGATACTTCTACTGGTTTTTCTACTTCTGTGCTATCAGGAGCAGAAGCAGCTGGACATATGAACTTGGTTGACCATAATCATGCATTATGCCCATTCTGAATCTTGAAACGCTAACAGGAACAATGTCTCTTTTTGCTCCATAAAAAAAATGAAAGAAATGGTGCAGAAATGCTACTAAATCCTAAAAATTACTTATTGGCCTTTTGAGTCTTGAAGAGGTACCCCAGAAATTAGACAATAATTAGGAACGAGAGCCTGACACCAGATAAATAGAAACCCATACTGAACCTTTGACAAAACCTTCAACAAACAATTGCTGTTTTTAAACAGGTTATACAAATTTTATGGGCCTGATCCAAAACCCCATGAAATCAATGGGATTTCTTCCACTGACTTACATTTGCTTTGGATGAGGCCTTATAGGAGAGAAGAACATGTCTGAATCATAACAGACTCTTAGGTCCATGCTCCCACACCCAACTTATGTAGGAACTAAAGAGATTTGTTCCCCTTTTCAACATTAAAACCGGTGATTGCTCATTGCAGTCTTCTCTGATAGGGTTGCCAAAGGTCAAACAGTGCCCCCTAGTTCAGTATAAGTCTGTAAACAAGACAATATTCTAACTTTCTCCCACTGAAAATACTATCAATATGAATGTTTTAATAAAAGCAACTATATCTCTCCGTCTCAAGTAAGTAGTGTACCATGTCAGGAAGGACCTCGTGTGTCAACTGCCTATTCCACAATGTTTCAAATAGAACAGTATAATGAAAACTCCAGGAGGAAAAATAAATGGGGCATCGAAACGTCCTTGTCCTGTCTAGTTATTATTTCTAGCTTCCCAGACACTTCTATAGAATCCATGAGAAAAACAAAGTTATCAACAGTAGATCAACATTTTAGATTTCAAATCATTTGAACCACTTTTCCAACAATTAAACCTTCAAAGCTTTTTATAACTATTTCTAAGTATGATATTATCTCTACACCAGAACACATTAGCATATAGCAAGCCATATCTATGTCTGAAATCAAATAGCAGGAAAACAGGCAGATTAAAAGGACAAATTATCATGATCCCTCTATACCCAACTCACGGAACATTTAAAGAAATAGGAGGCAGAATACCAAGGTACTTCCAAAATGCACACATCCCCACTATCTTCCCACCATTATGAACATAAATCCAATAGACAGTTATTACATCACCCTTTTAAACACCCAGAATCATTAATATAATTATCTCAAACAGGCCCAACCTCTGATGTGGTCAAATAGCAATTTCACATACATTTTCTAGGACTGCCCATAATTTCAAATATGTGGGTCACAATGTGATGAAAACCTAGCCTATTCTATTTGGAGAAACATATTCCCATCTACACAATTGAAAAAAAAAGATGACATTTATTCAGAATTTTAACAAGATCAGCAAACACCAGCACACTATTATAGAATCAGAAAAATGTAGGGCTGGAAGAGACCTCAAGAGATCACCTAGTTTGTCCCCCTATGCTGAAGCAGGACCAAGTATACATAGACCATCCTTGAGAGGTGTTTGTCTATCCTGTTTATAGAAACCTCTAATGATGGAGATTCCACAAACTCCCTTGGCAACCTATACGAGTACCTTATTGTTAGAAAACTTTCCATAATATTTAAGCTAAATCTTCTTTGCTGCAGATTAAGCCCATTACTTCTTGTCCTACCTTCAGTGAACATAGAGAACAATTGATCACTGTTCTCTTTATGACAGTCCTTAACATATTTGAAGACTTATCAGCTCCCCATCACCTCAGTCTTCTCTTCTCAAGACTAAACATATTCAGGGTTTTTTTTAATCTTTCCTTACAGGTCAGAATTCTAAACCTTTTTTCATTTTTGTTGCTCGCCTCTGGACTATGTCCAATTTGTCTATATCTTAAAAATATGGCATCAAGAACTGGACACAGTACTCCAGCTGAGGTCTCACCAGTGCCAAGTGGAATGGAATTTATATCTCTCATGTCTTATGTATGACACTCCTGTTAATACACCCCAGAATGACATTAGCCTTTTTTTTTGCGCAACTGCACTATATTGTTGGCTCATATTTGTGATCCGCTATAACCCCCAGATCCTTTTCAGCAGTACTACCACCCAGCCTATTATTCCCCCATTGCATTTGATGTTTCTTTCCTAAGTGTCGTACTTTGCACTTGTCTTTATTGAATTTCATCCTGTTGATTTCAGACCAATTCTTCAATTTCTCAAGGTAATTTTGAATTCTAATCCTGTCCTCCAAAGTGCTGGCAATCCCTCCCAGCTTGTTGTCAACCACAAATTTTATAAACACCCTCTTCACTCCATTATCCAAGTCATTAATGAAAATATTGAATAGTACCAGACCCAGGACTGACCCCTGAGGGTCCCCACTAGGTATGTCCTCCCGGTTTAATAGCAAATAATTGATAACTACTCTTTGAGAATGGCTTTTCAACCAGTTGTGCAGGCACCATATAGTAATTTCATCTAGATCACATTTCCCTAGTTTGCTTATGAGAATGTCATGTTGGACTGTGTCAAAAGCTTTACTAAAAATAAAAAGTCTACATAAATAAAAGTTTGCCCCTATCTACTACAGAAACCCTGTCAAAAGAGGAAATTAGGTTTGCTTGGCAAGACTTGTTCCTGACAAATCCATGTTGGCTATTACTTATCACTGTTATACTCTAGGTGCTTACAAATTGATTGTTTAATAATTCATTTCAATATCTTTCCAGGTATCAAAGTGAGGCTGACTGGTCTATAATTTCCCAGGTCTTTGTTCCCTCTTTTAAAGACAGATACTATGTTTGCCCTTCTCCAGTTCTCTGGGACCTCATCTATCCTCCATGAGTTCTCAAAGAAAATCACTCATGTTCTGAGCTTAGCTAATTCCTTATGTACCCTACGGTGAATTTTGTCAGGCCCTGCTGACTTGCAAACATCTAACTTGTCTGAACATTCTTTAACCTGTTCTTTCTTTATTCTGGTTTGTGTTCCTTCCTGCTTGTTGTTGATATTAATTGTGTAAGGCATCTGGTCATAATTAATTTTTTTTAGTGAAAACTGAAGCAAGATAGGCATTAAACACCTCAGCCTTCTTGGTGTTGTCCATTATTAGCTCTCATTCCCTACTAACGAGTGGACCTACACTTTTCTTCCCCTTCCTCTTAATGCATCTTCTTACTGCTTTTTATGTCCCTAGCTAGGTATAACTCATTGTGTTCCTTAGCCTTTCTGATTTTGTCCCTACATGCTTGTGCTATTCTTTTGTATTCATCCTTAGCAATTTATCCATGTTCCCTCTTTTTGTAGGATGCTTTCTTGATTTTCAAGTAATTAAAGAGTTCCTAATGTAGCCATGCTGGCCTCTTACTATTACTAGACTATTATTATTCTTACTGTCTTGTCTTCGCATCAGAATAGTTTGCTGTAGTGCCTTTAATATTGTCTCTTTGAGAAACTGCCAGCTGTCCTGAACTCCTTTTTCCATTAGGATTTTCTTCCCATGGGACCTTAGTCATGAGTTCTAGGAGTTTGTTAAAATCAACTGTCCTTATACTGGCATTCTCACTCCTTCCTTTTCTGAGAACCAGGAAGACTAAAATTTCATGATAATTTTCACCCAAGTTGCCTTCCACATTCAGAGCCACAACCAATTCCTCCCTATTAGTCAGAATCAAGTCTAAAATGTCTGCTCTCTTGGTTACTTCCTCCACCTTCTGAAACAAGTTGTTGTTCCCAACACATTTGAAGAACTTATTGGACATTTTGTGTTTTGCCGTACAACTTTTCCAACAGATATCAGGGTAGTAAGCCTCTCATTACTACCAGGTCTTGTGTTTTGGATATTTCTGTTATTTCTCTAGAAATGGCACAAGCATCACCTTCTCCTGCTTTGGTGGTCTACAGTAGACCCCCACCCTTTCCTTCCCACATTTATCTTTACCCAGAGACTAAGACCCACAAGAAATAAAATCAACAATTACAACGTGGGCAAACAAAACACGAGAAATGTAACCCAAGACCCCTTTGAGGAGTGCTTGATAATAGCTAATTAATTCCAGTAACACAAGAGAAAAGGTAAACAATGACTTTAAACTGAAAATTACACTGCTCCTATATCTATGAATGTGCCAAACACTTACTCATTTGGAGCCAAATCTGTAAAGGCCACCCAGTTTAGCCAATCAAATATCCCAATGAACTTCGGGAAAGTCAGATTTGGGTATCCATATACCTATTGGCAAATAAGGGAAACAAGTAGAATCTATTTGACTGTGTGTATATAACAATTCTGCACAAAATATCCATGTCTTTGTCGCACTGTCAGCTGAGTGCTGATAAGATACTGATATGTTTGCCACGTCTTTTACTGACACTGAAGCATGGTTAACTTACTAGTATGAATCTTACAGAATGCATTCTTTGTATAAAGTAAAGTCTGATTTTGTTACTGCTATTGATACATATTGCAGCTTAGCCTTGTGCTTAGGACTGCAATGGTTCTCACTGCAGGCAGAAAGTACACTGTTTCTAGAATTCTGCATTTGCTTTTGGACTGAGCTCCAGGCAGCAGAAACAATATGTTACTGCTAAACAGAGCCCTGGTCTTGCAGTGTACAAGGCCTGTGCTGGATCCAACAGACATCAGCATCAGCATCCAGGAGGAACAGAGCAGCCCATACTAATCTGCACCTTTAATAAGACAGAAGCAGCTTCCAGACACTGAGCAGCAAAGTTTTAGCAGGACTCTCTACTAGGAAATCTGGTAGGAAAAGGCTGTACTGAGGGAATTTGCCACCTTAGAATGTTTATTGCAAGGGAGTGTCATTGTCAGTCAATATCCATCTGGACTATCAAGGCCACTGTGTCATAACACGAGTAATAAAAGTTCTAGTTACGTAAGTGTAAAGTTACAATAAGTTACTAAGGCTCAGGCTCGGTGTTCATGCCAAGAAGAGGAGAGATTCACTCTCAGAAGAGGGTCCTTGGGCGGACTAGCATACCCATAGAACCCATCCGACTGCAAAGCCTACTTCAAATCAATGCATACATTTTTTTTAAATAAATTAATAATCTGTGTGACTTTACCCGAATAACAATCTCATAGTACCCGCACTGCTGCAAAAACTGTAAAATAACTATTCAAGGACCTATGAGCATATAGAAATACTGCACCAAATTCCTGCATGTCATCTTATGTAGAACACCGTTGACCCAAGTACCTCTACTCATTTACTTGGTTTGAGCTAAACAAAATAAGCCAGTCTAGGGTTACCATATTTTGAGTGTCCAAAAAGAGGACACTCCACGGGGCCCCGCCCACGCCCCCAGCCCCGCCCACGCCCCAACTCCACCCCTTCCCCAAAGTCCACCCCCTCCCCTGCTTCCCGCGAACATTTGATTCGCGGGAAGCTGAAGCAGGTAAGGGGGGGAGGATGAGGGGAGGAGGCGCGGCCCAGTCTGGCCCCCCCGGCGTCTCCAGCCTGGGTCGGCTCGGGCCCTGGGGTGCCGGCCCCGAGCCAACCCCCGGCCGAGCACCGCCAGCCCGGCCCCGGCCCCCGGCCCAGCACCGCCGGCCCCGCATGTCCCGATTTTCCCAGACGTGTCCGGCTTTTTGGGATTTCCCCCCGGACGGGGATTTGAAGCCCAAAAAGCCGGACATGTCCGGGAAAATCCGGACGTATGGTAACCCTAGGCAGCCAGTCACATAAATCAATTAAGGGTGCCCAAGCAGGGGTTTGCACTGATTTAATTAAATTGGTTTAGAAATTAGGTTATCTTAAAATGGTCCAATTTTCTCATGTAGATAAGGCCTTGCGTGCATTATGAGTATTGTGCACACTCTTTAGAGTCATTTGATATTAGCCACTGCTAAAGACAGGAGAAGGTAGTTTTTTTCCCCCCTGGCATAGCAACTTTTACATTCTTAGCGTTGTGTTACTATCATTTCAGAGAAAAGATCAAGCACATTCCACTTTGAAAAAGCTCCCTCGCACACAAACAGGCTGAAGATTTGGGGTGTGACTAGCTTGGAATTCATCAAGGCTACAGAAATGTTTGTGCCGTCTTCCTGCTGGGGTAGGCGAGCAAGTTCCCAAGGATGGGAGGGGTGAAGGAAGGGAAAAGAGCTTGTGGTGAGGAATTCTGCAGCCTCCACCGTGCACTGCTCCTATTCAACTAGGTTTATTTAAACCTGAAAAACCTTGTTTAAATAAATACCCCAAAAAGGTTATTTCCTCAAAAAGCTGGAGTAAGTTCCTTAAAAAGCTGCAGGGTTACAAATATGTATACCTGTGTGTAAATACTCCACTGCCCGGAATCATGCAGTTTGCCATTGCCCTTGAAAAATAGAGGAGAAGCAATGTCAACAAGCTAAAAATCAAAAATTGTGTTTAATTATTAGCCTGCAAGTTAGGTGTGTAATTATAGCATAACACAGGTAACCCTAACATGCAATGTGCTTATCACTCACCACTTCGAACCACTCCTGCCATTCATTTCATGCCTCACAATACTTGTTGAAGGGTGTTTTACAATGCAGCCACTTTTTATGAGCCTGCATTATCTCATGGCATTATCATTGTGAAAGGCAGCTCTGAAGAGAATTACCAAGTGCGCACATGGCTAAGTGTCAAATGAGTGGCAATTTTTTTTTTAGCTGAATACAGCATTGTTTGTTTGCTTTTTTAGAAAAACATCTTCAAAGCTATTGATCCCTGCGTTGCAAAGGAAGGGTTAAGAACTTAAAACACTTTCAGGAAAGTCTGTCAGGAGATAATGTGATTTGATTATGTTTCTTCACACTGGGTCTGATTCAGTGCCCATTGACTTCAGAGGTACCAGATCAACCTTGTTGTGCCTGACCCCAATTCTCCCCTTGCGCATCCCTCCTTGTGCACCGATAGACATAATCTTGCCACGACTATTTTATTCTTCCTTCAATTTTCTAGGTATTTAGAGCCTGCCCATAGTCACTCCAGAACTACATTTAAACAAAGTTATGTAAGCAGGGTTCTAAGTATGATTATTTCTATTACAAGGGCAGAGTCAGGAATTGAACTCCAACCTCTTCAGTTCTAGCTCACTGCCTTGAACACAAGACCAACGTTCCTCTCAACTCAACTAATATTGTTCCCTTGAACAGAACAGAGAAAGCGATGAACCGTGATCTAAATTATTTAACCAAGCTGTGCTATAGGACCGCTGTGGTTTATACCATACTTTGGTTGAATGGTTTATAAGATGATACTATTAACAACCTTCTAGCAAATGCTCTGCAACTATAGTTCTTGAATTAACATAGCCCTGTTTATTTCTTCTTCTATCACAAACACATATGAAAGGTTTTTCCTGTGCAAACAGAAATGAGAGAGGGGAAAGCATTAGTAGCATTAGCATCCCCGCTGCAAAGCCCTTCTCTGTGGACAGTGCTTAAATTAAATAATGCAGCTTAGAGAAAATAACAGGCATACTTTTCAGCAGGAGCTGAATTGGGAAAGTAGAACCCTATAGGGGACGGAAGTCCTCCCTTTTCCTTCCTCTCCTTTTTTTCTGGTCAGCAAACTTTTCCCTTTCTATTTTCATTTTCTTGTAACCATCCAACCCCTTTAGCTGGCACAATGTACATTAGAAGACAGGAAAGTAAGAGACGCATTCAGGGCCGATGATCTGTGAAAACAGGAAAGTTTAGGAGGTGGCTCCTCCTGAGACTCAAGTTGCTGACATTCAGAGAGGTTAACAACAAATTTGGGGGGTTTGTCTTTATTTCCATAAATACATTTCTTGTTTGACAATACTTCATGTTGCTATTAGGACACCATCAGCTCTCGTGCAAACCCACTCTTAGTGTAAGACTGTGTCTATACTTCTTTTTTATCCTTATTCGGAGGGGGAGGGAACCCCACATCTTTTCAGGTTTCCAGTTTAGAAGTCTTTTTCCTGTATCTCCTGATGGGTGCTTATTCAGTCTTCAACTACTGGGATGTTTATATATAAAGAGAAGAAAGAGTTCTTTTTGAACTAGGTTGGTATTCCTTGATTCTTATTTTGATTGGGCCAAGTTGCCTTTTTCATTTTGTTATCGTTCCCTGGGGTTTCATTTACTTGATTTTCTTACCTCTTATACCATATGGTTGGTTTTTTAAAAATAGCAGTAGAGTCACAGTTGGAAATGGAGCAACTCAATTTCGGTTTTAGAAAGCCTGTGGACCTAGAGAATATTTTTTTTTTACCAAATTGAGATACTGAGAAGAGTATCTAACGGTCCCACTGTTGTTTTTAAAAGTAGACAATATGTTCCAGCTCAGCAGAAAGTCTGGCTAGTGTGCATATTCTCATATACGTTGTTAGAAAGCAGCTGTGACTCGTTTACATACACCTGCCCCATAACTAACAGACTCACATGCAAATGTTTGGGCCTGTACTTTTATCTGTAATTCTCCCCCATCCTAAATCACAGACTTCAGGAAGAGGTCTGTGAGGCTTGAAAGCTCATCCCTTCCACCCACAGAAGTTGGCCCAATAAAATGTTACTTCACTTACTTGGTCTAATTTTTATTTTAAAATATTGAAAGTTTAAACCTCCTAACACTGAGCATTTCAAATGGGGAGTTCAAAGGCTAAATCATGACTTCAGCACTGATTGTTCACTTCATAAATATTCATTTTATGTATATGTACACAAAGTGCACTATCCTACAGAGGAAGTGCAGTCCAGTGGTTAGGGTACTAGCCTGGGCGTTGGGAGACTTGACTTTAACTCCCTTTCTGCTGCAAAGTGTGGTTGTGACCTTAGGCAAATCAATGAAAGTTAGAAGCCGTGTAGTGGGGCAGTTACCCCGCTCTGGTGGAAAAAGCTTAGGCTGACTGGGGAGGCAGCCACAGCTGGGGCCATGACCCAATCAGGCCTGTTATAAGGGCTCAGGCTCTCTCCAGCTGTGGAGGGAGAAGGACCTGGCTGCCAGGGAGCTCAGGGTACCAGGAGTAGAGCAGTGCTGAGGAAAGGCAAGAGGAGCTGGGGAGCTCCAGGCTGGAAATCCCCAGGCTGTAGGCTTTGCTAAAGGCCAAAGCCGATACTGGGGTTGCAGAGATGCAGTCTGGGGTTAGGCAGAGGCAGCTGCTCTGACCCCCTGGCCAATGATGAGTGGCCTTTACAGACTGCAGTTGCCCCAGTGAGGGGGCTAGATGATGACTGGCAGTAGCCACTGAAGCAAGGTGGGTTTAGAGGGTTGGGGGTTCCCCTGGGAGGGGAGACCCAGCATGTGGGGGTGAGGCAGTGGGCAGAACCCAAAGGTAAGGGGACACGGGGGTCCAGGAGGCACATAGGGGCCTGAGGCAGGTGAGACACTGGCCAGCAGAGGGCGTGCCCAAGTTGGAGTTGAGCTAATTCCCAGGACGACCAGCAGGAGGTGTTGCGCTGGTGACTCTTCGCTCTGCTACAAGCCTAAATACCTTTGTGGAGCTTGACCTTAGTCTTTTCTGCTTCAGATCCCTAACTTTAAAATAGTACTTCACAAGTTCAAAAGGGGTGGTATAAGAAGGATAAATAGATTTAAAAGATTGTGAGATGCTCAGATCCTATGGTAAAGGGGGCCACATAAAAAGTAGTGATCCTCTGGTTTGTGTTCCATTATTTGAATTGTGAATTTGAAAAAAAAAAATCTATTTCTCAGTGCAGTGTAGTTAGGGTGACCAGACAGCACATATGAAAAATCGGGACAGAGTGTGGGGGGTAATAGGTGCCCATGTAAGAAAAAGCCCCAAATATCGGGACTGTCCCTATAAAATCGAGACATCTGGTCACCCTAAGTGTAGTGTCTTCTGCAACTCAACAAAATGCTGCTCACCTCCACAGCAAATTATTATGCATAGTGATATTTAGCTTGTGGCTTTGTAGCCACAGGTAGCTCAGTCAGACTCTCCAAGTGGTTCTTGAAATGTAAGAGTTTGAGCAGCATTGCTCATGCTATACCTGGTCTCTGGCAGAACAAAGAGTCTAAATTTGCCTGACACGTGTGAAACATGCATGGTGCTGCTGAAACTCAGAGTGGGACTGCCACTAACTATCCCAACACCCAAAAAAAGGGGGAAAAGAAGAAAGTCTCCATCTGACCAGCTACAATGTGATGAGGTGGGGAGAAAAAGGAGAAGGTATGTTGGTGGGCAGAGACACAGGAAGTAATCCTGGTGCTGTGGCTGGACACCATTGCATTGTGCTATTTTTTGTCATGATGCTGTAACAATAGACAATGACATTAAGTTGGAATGATGCCTTGTGATTACATTGTGACTACGTTAGTTGATAAAACATCGAGGTTAAGAATCTCTCATCTAAATCAAGCTCAATGGCATCAGGTCTATTGATTTAAACAGAACGATGAACAGGAGGGAAAATGTTACTGTCCTGCAAATATTGGGCCAAATCCTTTCCTCAGAGACCCAATCCTGCCCTCCATACTCAAGCAAAGCTCCCACTGAAATTAGATTACGGAGGGCAAGACTGGAGCCCAGATATTCATATGAGGCCCTCACTGAAATCTACGCATATATCCAGAGGCAGAGTTTGGACCATTATGTAAAAAATGTTACTACTGCATTTGAAAGAAAAGTGCTATATTCTCAAATAAGCATTGCGAGGGGCAGATTGAAGGGGATTTCTAGTTTCCAACACCTTCTTTGTTTCAGATTTGTCAAATACAGGTCTTCTGCTGTATCATCCACTCTAGTATGGCACAATAAGCAGCTCTTGAATGGACTGGAACCTAAAATCATTTTTTTAAAAATTTTCTCTGTATAGTGTCGTCTTAAAAAGATTTTATTTAATATTCTTTTAACTTAAAAAAATGCTGGGGGTGGGTGGGTGAAAGAGTACTTTTCTCCCTAAAAAGACCACATTCCCCAGCTCTTTCAAAGCTATTGTGAAGACATCAGCAAAGTGCATGCTGTCACACTGAGAACGACTGCATGGACTGCGAGAGCTGTGCTATTTGCAGATAAGAAACAAAAACAGCATTCAAAGTGTACTGAAATGTCCCCTTTCAGTATCTTGTTTATTAGGGGCATCCAGGTCTTGATCCTAAACCCACTAAGGGTGACCAGATAGCAAGTGTGAAAAATCGGGACAGGTGGTGGAGGGGTAATAGGAGCCTATATAAGAAAAAGACCCCAAAATTGGGACTGTCCCTATAAAATCAGGACATCTGGTCACCCTAAACCCACTAAAATGAATGAAAAGGCTCAATGATTTCAATCAGGCTCTCAAGACATAGCTTTACATTTACAATAAGGAGTAATAGTAATGCCCATCTTTCTGATGGAAGAATGGGCCCGATATTTGCTGGTCACTTTCTGAAATTTTTTAAGTTGAATCCTATCCCCATTAAAGCCAACTGAACTCCTACCTGCAAGATTATGCTCATGGTGTGTAGTTATGAATGTGTAGAAGAGCTGTATGCATATACAGTATATTTATATTTTGCTAAATGTACCATTTCAAATAAATTTACATTATGTGACTGTTACAAATTACCTATCCTTTATCAGAAGTAATTGGATTAGGAAGTTATTTTAAAAAAAAGTTTAAAACTCTTAGCCATTTTGACATGTATTCAGTTGAGAAATCTGCTATAAAAAATTTTGATTGCTACTTACATAATCTAATGTACAGGAAATACCTTTGTAAGGACCTTAATACCAAATATTTTATTGTTTAATGAAATGAACAAGTAATTGTAAAAACTACACTTACTATATGATATTCGAAACTCCATGGAGTAAATGATTTTTTAAAAAATATTATGGTTGCTTATACCCTTCACTTGAACAGTTTCCATGGTTATCCCCGCTTTGGCTTGCACTGAGAAGCCCACACCTGACAAAACATTGGCACCGTTATTTCAAACAGTTAACAGAGAGCTACCAGCAACATGGTCCTGTCACTTATCCAACATTCACAACCTTTAAAAAAAGAAAGTTCCTTTATCAGCTCAGGGCTAAGTTCATAAAAACCACTGTTGCCAGCTTTAAAAAAAAGTATTTGAGAGTGTTGCCTAATGTGGTTAACATAGTTTACAATATATCAAGAGGTGACTTTGTCCTGAATATTATACTTTTTGGATTAAAGATAAACACTATTTGCAGTCCTTACTCAAGCAAAACTCCTACTGATTTCAGTGGGAGATATATGTTGAGAAAAGACAGTGAAGGCATACAGTGTATTCATTTTCACCTAGGACAATTTCATATTTTTTAGCAATGCCCCCTATTAGGGAATAGATCTAGCTTTATAGAAACACTCCTGATGAAAAGGGCCACATAAGAGCTAGGCATTAATATTGTTCTAAGTTTTTTAAGGATAATAATTTTATTATTATTTATTTGGGTTGCAGTAGCACCTAGGAGCTCCAGTCATAGACCAGGACCTCAGTGTGCTAGGTGCTGTACAACCAAGCCCACCTGTACCCCAAAGAGCTCACAATCTGAAAGGCAGATGTTGATATTGCTCAAAGATAACATTAAGATCTCTTGATCCAAGTGGTCAGTTTTAATGATAGACTATTATGGTTCAGTTAAAAACGGAATAACTGTGAAAACAAAGTTTTAAGAACACAGGCCCCGATCCTGCAACATATCACACACAGCACTGGGTCTACAGTAGGCAGCAGGCTGACCGTGCACTGCAAGGGGCCATATATATTAATTTCTGGATAAAGTTACAGTGTAGTAGTTGTTTTCAAGATGCAATTCAAAATATTGAGTTTCACCTACTGGATTCTCTGAAGTTTCTTACACTTTATTTGTCATGAAACACACCTTTTGGAGGGAAAAATTTGATCCAACACTTCAATTTATTGACTTTGTTTCTGACATGTTAACAGTAGTCCAGATCCTTAGCACAGCTGGGCAGCAAAGCGCAACTCAAAAGCGCGGAAGGGTATTTCAAAATTGGCTGTAAACCACTTTTTGCTCCCCCAGTCCTGGACTGACTCTGCACTAGGCCAGTGCCTCGGTATAAGTTAGAGCAGACTTCAGACCTAGAGTTGGCTTCTAACTGTCCCAAAGGGAGGAGTGTGTAGGAGCCTGCTCTGTGCCATCGAAGAAGGTTGCTTTCTATTTGGGTGATCTATACCAGCTTTAGGGCCACTTTGCACTGGCAATGCATTGTAAAAAAGCCACAACAGAATGTGAGTCACCATTTCTTCAGTGGAGAAGATCAACCTGCAACGAGGTGTGTTTGGGTTTTCTTCTCCACATTCACATATCAGGCTGTCCTTCATTTTCTATTTGTGAACTAGGTAACTACAATCACCCACATGAGATTCGCTGTGATCCATATCTTACCTGGCATGGTGAAGCCAGGTGGTTAGTTTGTATGCTCCATGATGAGGTCTCAATTCTTGACCCTACTGTTTTTCTCACACCTACTGAAACTTGTCTTTTAGTGACAGTCCCAAGGTTTTGAGAGTTTTGGCCACTCACAAGGAGTTCCTAGAATTAAGGTGGCATCTTGGGGTGGAGGTCTTCGTAGATGGGCAAGTCTGCATTTGTTATCCTACAGTTGTATTCTCATATTATTGCTGCTTCTCTTTGGAGGGATGGCGGTAAGATACGTGCGAGGACAGGGAGGACAGTGTTTACTTCACCACTCCTTGACAATTCTCCTAACTGAGTTCTGTTGCACATCCGAGGCCAGGTAGGGTAACCTTAGGGCTAGTTTAAGCCACCAGAGCAACACAGGGCAGTCTTAACTGCAGGGCAGGATCTGGCACCATATCATTGCTGATAATTGCAAAAGTGATACTAAAAGGTATGTAGATGGCGGTTAATGAATATAGCAATGGAGTCACCCAAAAGTATCTCTGCATTCACTCCTAAACTTTCCAAGTCATATTGGACTCTAAGGTTTTCTAACTGCAGCCACTCTTTTATAAAGATATATGTGTGGATGTGGTTGTGGGAGCCTCTAATCTTGTTACATATATTTTTTCACAAGTGGTTTGGGTGAAAGAACCGTAAATCAAAACGAAGCAACTCAGACATCAAACCTATGAAAACTACATGCATCTTTGGATTGTACTGTACAAGATGCTTACTATAAATTTTACTTTTTTTAGATCAAATAAACATTAATCCATTTTAAAGAAAATAAAATACCTATAACTATTATGCATTTTAACAGCATGAGACGACAGTTTTGGCAACATATTAGAACTTGGGATTGGGATATTATTAGTAATGGAGAAACTTATCCATGAAAATTAAGTTACTTATCAAGATCTGAACTCCACTTGTTGAATATTCACAACAGAATAGATCAGCAAGAAACCCCACTACACTTGCAACCTTTCCCCCACAAAGTCCAATGTTTTAACTAGCCATGCAAACAGAGGGCCTGATCTTCCTTCAAGTCCTTACTAAAACCAAATTCCCACCGATTTCTATAGGAGTTTGGACTGACAAAGAACTACCAACACTTAGCCTTTAAATAGAACTTTCCATTCCTAGATTGTAAAACACTTTACAAAGTAGATATCACTAACACTATTGTATAGATGGGGAAACTCAGGTTCTAAAAGGTTACATCATTAGTCCGAGGTCATACCACCGTGCTTCCAAATGCATTGATGGCTGTGGGACTTACGCATATGCTTAAGTGGATCAGGGTCAAAGTGCTCATTCTTTACAGGATTAAGCCCTTGATATACAGTAGGCCAAGAATGGCAATATGCAAGGACACTTTGTTAAGACAAATAATACACTATGATAACTTCTTACCGAATTGCAATTTTCATTCATGCTATATTTTCAAAATTCTTCACTATGATAGTTTGGTAAGCTTTTGCCATGATATTTTCAGTTATCTATTAGCAAAACTACTTTAAAGTTTTATGCAGCTTTCTATCTGAGAAACTCCAAGTACATAATACAAATAAACATGAATAGGTTTAGCCTCAAAACATGCCATATGGGGTAGAAACGTATTTTTATCGCATATTAAAGATGAGAAAACTGAGCCACGGAGACTCAGCAACTTCCCCATGGTCCCACAGAGAGCCCCAGCTGAGAGGGAAACAGCACCCAGGAATCCAGACTCCCAGTACATTGCGGTGATCACACAACCGTCTTTATTCCCCATACACAGATGCAGGACTCTTAAGCGACATCTGCTCTGTGAAGTAGGAGTATGATTCCCTTGCTTGGGTTCACATGCCTGCGATAACGTTCATTGAGCTAGTGACAATACAAATGGCAGTGTAGCTGCAACAGCCTGGGTAGTGGCAGCGGAAGGAAGGCTTAGCCGTGCCGAGAACAAACCCGCCTGAAACCAGTGGGTGTGTGCTCGGTCTGGCTAAGCTGGGCCTCCCCTGTAACTACCCTTTCTACCACAGCTACACTGCTACTGATACTTGCGTTAGCTCCATGTACGTGCAGGCTGGCAGGGGGACCACACCCCCAGCTTTAGAATTATGGACACTTCCACGCAGGGCCGGCTCCCGCTTTTTTGCCGCCCCAAGCGGCGAAGAGGGGGGGGAAAAAAAAGCCGCGATCGGCAGCACTTCGGCGGCTGCTCTACCGCACTGCTTCATTCTTCGGCGGCAATTCGGCGGCCGGTCCTTCCCTCCGAGAGGGACTGAGGGACCCGCTGCCGAATTGCCGCCAAAGCCCTGGACATGCCGCCCCTTTCCGTGGGCCGCCCCAAGCACCAGCTTGCTGCGCTGGTGACTGGAGCCGGGCCTGTTTCCATAGTCAGAGAGAGAGACAGAGACAGAGAGTGGGCGTGTGTGTACACAAGCACACGGGCCCTTTTTTTGATTTCATGCAAGTGTTTTCAAAACAAAATTTCTCTGTAAGACCCAGCATTACATGTGACAATCAGATAACCTCAGTTGTCAACACAACACAGAATTTAGCATAACTATCAACTCAAAAATCTACTTTGCTGCATGAACTCCAATAGATAAAATGCTCTTTAGAGAAGCTGGCCCCAGCCTCATTCCAACCTTTACTCCCTGTTATTGTCACACTGCTGTTATAGACATACTGGGACAGATTCTGATCTCATTTACATTGATTTCAGTGGCGCTACTCCACATTTATACTGGGGGAACAGAGATCAAAATATGGATCATTGAATGTTTTCACAGGATAAACTGGGGTCCTCTGAATGCATTCTGCCTCCTGCAGAGGGGAAAAAAAACTTGTTAGCAGACAAGCTATACAAAATATGTTTTCATCAGTCAATACAAAATGTATTTAGCACTCCTCATTCCTCCTCCTATTTTCACAGTCCAGCACCCAAAAGAGAGGTCATGCGAGAGAAAGGGATTTCCTTTTGAGGGGAAGGGAGGCCGAGGGCCAAAATTTGCTCTGTTACATTTAATGTACCTGAGAGCAGAATGTGACCCATTGTTGGAAATAAGATTTAAACAAAATACTCCAGTAAAATAAATTTAAATTAATTGGGAAAAAATATGCACCTGTGCACTCTACCTAGTAAATGCTGGATTAGCAACTTCCACTTTGAAACAATACACTTCCAAAAGAAGAAAGTTTTAAGGAAACATACTTAAATGTGGTGCTGTTATCTCTTTGTGCTTGGCTAACTAACCAGTCTCCACTTCAATTACCTGGCTGCTATTATGCAAATGAGATGGATGCCAGAAGTCATGCACCTGTGTTTGCCTCTTTATTTAATATTCTTAATAAGTCCTTAAACCCCATTCTGTGGTAGAGGATTGCTCAACTCGGGTTACATTAAGGCAGGTGAAGGGCTTTTCAAACTGTGACAATGGTTACAAGGAATTCAAAATAACAGAATGTTTAGACTTGGTCTCATGGATGAGAAGAACAAAAGCACTGTATGTTACTGAAAGGTTTGCGTTTAATATGGTTGATAATCTTTACCCAGTTACATTAGAGCAACAGAAAACAAGATAGACCCTCAGCCTGCCAAGACTGATGCCATTGATTAAGTTCATGTGCAGTGCGTAGTGAGACATTGACTTAGACATAGAACTAAGCATGTACACAAGTCTTCGCAGGATCTGTGAAGCCATTTTCTTGTTTCATTGTCAATGAAGGGAGAAGTATTTTGTGCTTCCTGCCACTCCTGCTTCATCACCACCATTACTAAAACAGTGATCCAACAACAGATTATTGCTCATGCCTCATGCTGCAGTTATACTTTATTGTTACTCAACAAGAAAATTCATCTGTGTAACTCCAGTAATTTCAATGGAGTTAGACTAGGAATTAATTTGGCTCATTGTGTGTGGTTAATATTTGTATAGGATTGATGATTGCATCAGAATAATGAAGGAATTACTTCTTCATTTGTGTGAAATAATAAGCTGACTTTACAAACAATCCGTGTATGTGAACATTTAACTTTGTAAGATATGTAGAAAAGTTGATTAATAGGTGACCACATAGTTCTACAAAAAGAAGAACAGGAGTACTTGTGGCACCTTAGAGACTAACAAATTTATTAGAGCATAAGCTTTCGTGGACTACAGCCCACTTCTTCGGATGCATATAGAATGGAACATATATTGAGGAGATATATATACACACATACAGAGAGCATAAACAGGTGGGAGTTGTCTTACCAACTCTGAGAGGCCAATTAATTAAGAGAAAAAAAACTTTTGAAGTGATAATCAAGCTAGCCGAGTACAGTCTGTACTTAATTAATTGGCCTCTCAGAGTTGGTAAGACAACTCCCACCTGTTTATGCTCTCTGTATGTGTGTATATATATCTCCTCAATATATGTTCCATTCTATATGCATCCGAAGAAGTGGGCTGTAGTCCACGAAAGCTTATGCTCTAATAAATTTGTTAGTCTCTAAGGTGCCACAAGTACTCCTGTTCTTCTTTTTGCGGATACAGACTAACACGGCTGTTACTCTGAAACACATAGTTCTACATTGTTACACGCTAAACCACAAGTTACCATCTTCAACGGAATAAAGGTAGAGATTAAGGGCCACATTTTCAAATGCAGATAATCCTGACCTTCCAATTTGTTGAGTGCAATCAAATAGAAAGGCATAAACGCTAACATTCACACATACAATTAAAGGTGCCTCTAATACTGGAGCATTCCCAAGAGAATGGAAATGCTCCAACAGCCAGCACTAAGAGCTATGCTAAGAAGGCCATAAAGTACCAAGAGGTTACAACACATATGTGTGGAATCAGACATGCTAATAATCTTGAGTCCAGTGATCAAAAATTAGCTCAGTGCAGAGTTATCACCACGCTGGAATGAACAGAGGGATAACAGCTGGTGCACCAGAGCCAGATAGTGTAGATAGAGCACTGGAGGGAAAGAGAGACTGGATAATAGAAAACAAAGTTTATTTGTGACTTGCTGGTAAGGAAGCTAGCAAAGTGGATAATGGCATGGATAGAGAAGGTCCAGCACACAATTCCTGCAAGAAGTTCCAAGTTGTCAAGAAGGAAATAAGGCCTACTTCTGTTGCAGATGCCATGGTCTGAGATACCAGGATTTAGTAAGCACAGCGTATGTCCAGCTACCAGGGCTTTGGTGGGCCAAAAGATATAGGATACCCTCACAGTTGGGCCTTTAATGAAGAGGCATGGGGGATGATTGCCTTTACTAAACTACTTGTCTAATCTGAAATTTTCTGTGGATGACCAAAGTCAGCACAGCCACTGTAAAGTTACATATAAAGAACTCTAGCTTTACATTTCGGTATTTCTGAACACTGATAAGATCAGACTGTTTCGGGTGGGTATGGTAGGTTAGAGTTTGATTTTGTCAGGGTGTTGAAAATGAGAGCAGAGTTAAGGTGACTGGGGTATTTTAACTGTTAATATGCTTTCTTTCAATTGTTTGGGTTCTTTGTAAATGTAAACCTAAACTCAATTCCCTGACTTTTTAAGAGTTGGGTCTGTTATTACTGTTGTGTGTTTCTTTTTTGTTTTTGCTAATTACAAGTTTCATGAATGGATTTGTACCTTTAAATTGCACTCTCAACCTTCACCTTAACAAAAAATAATTATCTGCAAATCTAAAACTGCTGAAGTTTCTTCAAGTCTAAAGGTTGATAGAAATCCCTGGAGATGGATGGTTAGCCCAAAATTCAGGAAAAGCTTTGTGAACAAAGGCAAATCTCTCACACCAAACCTGAGCTGAATGTCAAATCTTAGTTGTGAACATTTCACACAGCACTATTTATTTACAGACTACAACTTCCATTTACAGACTACAACTTCCATTGTTACAAAAATTTTTATTTCTTGAACACTCCTTGATGCATTTGATCATACTTTTAGCAGTGCAGCAAGATGTGTTTTGCTTAGCTGGTTCACAATACAGATGTTTAAGTTTAAGAACAGGTTAATACCATATAAGCTGCTGCACTGATTTAATAAGTTTATATTTTTAATTATTTGTTCTATTAAGAAAAAATACAGAAAACATGAAAATTGATAGCACTGATGTGCCATGAAGAATAAACACCACATCAGTGAAGAATTCCTGTGTATTGAAAATCAAAAACCAAAACCTTTTAAAGAAAGTCTCCCTCTCCTACTTGCCAAGGAAAGCAAACAGTTTCTAGACTCAGAGAACTCACTGATTGGAATCCAGCTATGGTCCTTGATGCATAAAAACTACCTCACCTGTTCCCAGGGATTTATAAATTTGATTTAGAATGTATTAGCAGAGCTGGTATGAAGTTTATTGTCTGGAGAATAGGGAGCCATCCCTCAGCCTGGTCTTCTGCTCTTTTTCACAAAATGAATTTTTCACGTTCTTTGCCAAAAAGTACTCCAAACAACTTCTACTAAAATGCATATCAGGTGGGGAGAAGAGGAGAGAGGTGGGGAGTAGAGGAGAGAAATCACTATGAGATACATTTTATGTATCTCATAGTGATACATTATAGATAGGTGCTGCACAGAACTTCCCAACCTAAATCTGCTCTCCTTCTCACTTATAATCCCTAGCACTCCTGCTGTTACAGTCCTGGGCCTCTCTTGTCCAGAGGTTACCAATCATGCCAAAACAGGTCAAATTGCATAATAATAGTGATATGGATTTTCAATTACTCCCTTTTCTATGCCACTCATTCAGAATACGGTGAACATGGTAAACATGAAGAAGCAATGTTCAGATTACCCTTTTTCCTTTGACAGTAAAGTGCTACATTTCCCCTACCCCCATCCCCCAGTTTTATGTTAGTTTCTGCCAGTGTGAACCAGGCACATTGGAGGGCAAATGCAATGCAGCTCAAGAAGTGGGAGGTGCTGACCAGGGTGCTGGCTTGCTCCCTTTTCTAAGCAAACTAATTGAAAAGGTAGGGAAAGACAGTCTGCAATGGTGCCTGTCAATACCAGCATCCTGGATTGCTTCCAGTCTGGCTTTACACTATGCCATGGCATTGGGAAAACATTTGTTGCTCTGGTGGATGATGGCCTGCCCATTGAAAGGTGATTTACTTCCATGTTCATCTGCTTCCAATCTCTGCAGCATCTGAGGCCATTACTAAACAGATTCTGTAGTCCTGTCTTCAGCAGGGTGATTGAAAAATTACACAAAATTGCTCAAAACTTTCCACTTAGACCAAAACCAGATAGTCATTTTGGGCTGTTCCTCCACCTCCAGAGCCTTCACATGTGGAGTCTCACAAGGTTCTGTTCTCTCCTGGATCTTCTCAATAGGAGGGTGTTAGTGAGACAACCTAGGCTGAAGTGCTAGCAGCACACAGAATATGTTGACCTCTACCTCGCCTTAACATCCTATCACCATCCTAGCTGAAATCAACATCGGGATGAAGAGCATCTGGCTATCCCTAAGCCCAGGCAAGACTGAGGTGAAATTGGCGAGCAAAGAGAAGCACTATGAAGAGCTTATTATTGGATCTGGGATATGGGTCTGGGAAGTACCTACTACAAGGATGGCCCCTGCCCGAAGTTATTCGAAGTCTAATGATGGACAGACAGGAAGACAAGTAGGGACACATCAGGGAAGGGTAGAGGCAGTGTGGAACAAGAGAGCTGTTAAGAAGTATTTAAAAGCAGACATAGGATAGGGACCTTCTGGATAAGTTCAAGGAAATTAAACCACATAAGTCGCATGGAAGGAGGTGTAGAGACAACTGTTTGAGAAACTAACAAGCAGGCAGACAAGGGAGGGGATGCTGATGCCAACCTACTCTTCTATAATGTCCCTTCTATTAACAGCGTATACCTTCAGACTGGTATGTTGATCTGCAGCCTTGGAGTCCTTATGGAGCCTTGGAGTCTCAATAAACACACCAGCAAAGACATGGCCTCTTTCATCTCTGAGTGGCCAGAAGACTACTCTCCATCCTACTGGGAAAAGATCTGACTATGGTGAGCCACACATTCATGATCTCCAACCTTGATTATTGCAACTGATATCTAAGAATGAGACAAAACCTCATACCCTGAAAAAGCTTCATCAATACAAAACACAACAGTCTGTCTGCCAAGCCACACAGGCCACCATGAGCACATCATACACGTGCTCCCCTCTATGCACTGTCCTGATCCAAAGTCTTCTATGGGATTAGCTCTAACTGCCTGAAAGACTGACAGATGCTCTTCAACCGTAACAACTGTGTTCCCTGAAACCCTACAACTGCGAACTAGCAGGAGAAGATGTGTGAGCACAGGCGACAGAACTGTCAATAGACCAAGGCAGCAACTTCCAGAGTCACCATAGAGCAAACTGACCACAGGACAGAACTAAATTCACACCTCACCTCTGATGCAGGTTTTCCTCAATGACTTCTCATATAGACAGACATTTAAATCTAAACACACAAAATACAGTTAAAAACCAGGGCTCAATCATAAAACTTGGGCAGCTGAGATGGGGGAGACAAACGTGGTTGTGTTGTGTGCATTTAACATGGGTGAGACTATGGATAGCTTTGAATGAATAGCTATTGTTTGTCTACTTTAAACACAATAACTATGTGAAGAATTAGATTCACCATCACGCATTGAGGAGCCTTAGGATACTTGGAACCTGATCTTCTAACGTCAGATTCAGACTGGCTCTGCGAGGTTTCTTTATTGAGCAACAATCTTTATATTAAGTATCAGGGGGTAGCCGTGTTAGTCTGTATCTACAAAAACAACAAGGAGTCTGGTGGCACCTTAAAGACTAACAGATTTATTTGGCCATAAGCTTTCGTGAGTAAAAACCTCACTTCTTCGGATGCACCCGAAGAAGTGAGGTTTTTACTCACGAAAGCTTATGCCCAAATAAATCTGTTAGTCTTTAAGGTGCCACCAGACTCCTTGTTGTTTTTGAATCTTTATATTATTATTATTTATTATTATTATATATTATTATTTCTCATCGTATTAGAGAATTAGATTCTCTATCAAACCTTGTTTATTGTTTATTGTTATCCTTTTGGGCGATTACCAAGCCTAGAATGATGTAATACTTTTATTCAATTTAAGGGAGCTTAAAGGTTGGCATTTTCTGTATTTACACTGACATACTTCCTCTGACAGAATGCCATAAAAGTAGTGGAGGGCAATACTGGACATTTAATGGTAAATTCATCCCTTTTATACATATAAATTCAGACTGATTTCAGCGGGAGCAGGAGCAGGCCTTAAGAGTGACTATATAAACAATTTTAAAGTCCCTCTGTGTGCAATGCAGAGAATAGTAAATGGTCACTTTTAAGGCCCGATCCTGTTCCCACTGAAATCAATCTGAATGTTGCTATTGACTTCTGGTGGTATAGGCTTGGGCCCTACGTGATTAATAGAGTTTAAGGCCAGAAGAGACCATTAAAATCGCTACTCCAACCTCCTGTATAACACAGGACATAGATTTTACCCAGTGATTCCTACATTTTGATCAACAACTTGTTGAATAGCAGAACCACGTTTATCCAATCTAATTGGGACTGCGGACAGATTGGATAATCAAAAATTCAGACAATCCAGAGAATGGGAAAGTACAAGGCTGTAGCACAGTCTAGCGGCCACAGGAGAGATCGCCTACTTCTGAAACTGTGAGCGCTAATTGTTCGGTTAATACGGAGACCCAGATAATGGAGGATCAAATAAACGGGGTTCTACTGTATATCTTTTAGAAAGCCATTCCATCTTTATTTTAAAAGTGCTCTGTAACAGGATGTGTAATAAAATAATTAATAGTAATACTTAACATTGTTGTCCAAAGGCTCTCCCAGTGCTTACAGGCATTCACTTAAGTCTTACAATATCTTTGTGAGGAAGGTAAGTGAGGAAGCAGATTATCTGTAATGATTTCAGTACAGTATATAAAACCACAGTCTCTCTGTACTTAGTTCTTTTTACTGAGATGTATTATTTAAATTACAATAATTTTGCATATGTGGAAATGTGGAGCTCTACACAAACTACATCAAGAGAATGTTAAAATTGCATAAGTATGCACAGAAAAATCAGGTAATGAGAAACATACGCACCTCCACACTGCACCATATGCATATTGCAGAGCTCTGCTTTGCACGGGAAAATTAAGGCAATCTGGGATTGTAACTACATCCCATTTAACACTCACACCCACCCACCATGGTCCTACTCCTCCATACAATGGCTTCAGATTTCAGAGTTAAGATGAATGGAGCTGTTAACATGTCTCGGTAGGGCCGGCTCTAGGCACCAGCATTTGAAGCATGTGCTTGGGGCGGCACTTTTCAAGGAGCAGCACTCTGGTTTTTTGGGTTTTTTTGCTTCAGCAGCGGCACTCCAGCTTTTATTTATTTATTTATTTTTGCTTGGGGCAGCAAAAAACCTGGAGCCACCCAGCCTCTCGGGACCAATTGTTTCAGGCTGTCTGCAAACTCAGACTGGCATCAGTTACACTTAGGTCAGGTCTACACTACAGACCTATCTCAGTAAAACTATGTCAATCAGGGGTGTGAAAAATCCACACTCCTGAGTGACGTAGTTAGACTGGCTTCAACCCCCTCATGTAGACAGCACTGTACCAGTGGAAGAGCTTCTTCCATTGACATAGCTACCACCTCTCGGGGAGGTGGATTAACTACGCTGACAGGAGACTCGATCCCGTCGGCATAGGAGCATCTTCACTTAAGCACTGCAGCTGTGCCGGTGCAGCGATTTAAGTGTAGACCTGCCCTGAGTTCACATTTTCAAACATTTCACTTCATCCATGAAGGCTGGAAACATTTGTTCTTTTAATGAAAGCTGAGATTCTGAGATATCATCATGAGACTCCAGGAATCAAGACCTTACACGGGCATATAGTACCAGTGCCTTATGCAACCATGCTGCTCTGTGGCACATCTCTGCATTGCACACCAGAGGGTTTGAGGCAGACCAAGGGAGGGGGAAAGGGCTTGGTCATTTTGTCCGCAACAGAGTGGATCTTCTCCCTCAATAATGAAAGCAGCAGCCATATCAGGAAAGGCTATTCTGCAGACTTGAGACTGAGCAACCTCATTAGCATGCTGTGACCTGGGGATGGGGGAGCATGTCGTGCCACATGGCAAACCTCATGTGCTCAGGTTTTGAGTAGGAAGTTAGGGTTTGAAATATTGTGTTATATATCGTATGATGTATATACAAATATACCCTCTCTCCTGCTTCCAGCCCACATCCCCAAGATAATAGACAAAATTGAAAATAATATCAGTCAAATACATTTTTTCCTGTGTCACTGACTTGCAGCACATTTTGCTCAGGATTTTCAATTATTATGTGTGTGTTTGTATAAGCTGGCCTGCGTTTTTCTTGGGAGTAAAATCATCTTGAAAGGAAAAGTCACTTTTGAGGTGGGAATAACAGCTGGGTTAGAATTTATTCTTGGGAAAAAAGAATTTAAAAGATATTATAGTTTCCATTTGAGAGACTGATTTTTATTCTATTTTTTATTATTATTTAAGTTCAACAAAAATATCCATACTTTTTAGTATGGTGCAGGTTTTTATACCTTAGAAATAGGAAATGCTGCAAATTAAAATATATCATGAATAAAGAAACAACTATTAGGCCCTACAAAATTTAATTCTAGTAAGCATGCATAGCAAAATCCAAATCTTTTGAGATGGAAGAAGCCATAATATAGTTTTGTTACATGTTGCCCCTTGAAGAAATTCAAGAAACCTTAACAAATATTTCATTCACAAAAGAAAGAAATTTAATAAAAGTTCTGGGTAAAACATTCCATACATTACATTTTCTAAAATGACAGCTGACAAAGTTAGTCCCCAGTCCAGGGGGGCGGCGGGGGGGGGGGGGGGGGGGGACGGGACACACACAGTTGAGTTACTCCGGTGTCTATATACGTGAAAGATAATGGCTTTGGTTTGTTACAAATCCACTTTTTTCATGTTACATTGTATAAGTATCAGCATAAGTAGTTCATAGCTCAAGAGTGCACTGTTTCTTATGTTATTACTAGGAATAATTTGTATACTTGTTTTATACAACTCTAACCTGGATATATTCTGTGATACTTTAAGTAACTGATTACCACAGGAACTGTAGCAGTTTATTAGTAAGCTAACTTCCACATTCTGTTCAAACTTGCCCACTATTCTTTAAGTTAAAAATAAACTTTCTTAAAGGCTACAGGAAGAGAGAGGCACTTTACAATGTACATTTTGGACCTAACAATGGGAACCAAAATGAAAGTGAGTGTAGCAATCTCACTTTAAGACACCAGCAGTCAATGGCTTATATCCCTCAAGCAAAATACATTATTTTGTTTTTGATAATCTAGCCTTTGTTTCATAGCCATGCAACTCAACTATGACTCAAATACCCAATTACAGGAAGTCCCTCTGGGCTAGCGAAGAGATGTTTCTGATAACAGCAGTTTAGCAAAATGGACAGCACTATATGAGGAGATGTTTTCATACACTAGCTCTGCATTGTAGCAGACCAATGAACACGAACAAATGCTAATGATACTGTCACATAAACTGACTTTAAGAACCTAAACGACATTGCACTCATATAACTGTTCCAAACCTATCTTTGGGTAACATGATAGAACTTAAAGCTACAAAAGAAAAAACAATGGCCGACATGTTTTCAATAGTGACTCGAGATTTTGGATGCCCGGCTCGAGAACTTTAAAAGATGACTGGTTTTCAGAAGTGTTGAGCACCCGGCCTCTGAAAATCACTTCTCTTTATGGTGCTTCGAGTTGGACATCTAAAAACAGCAGTCTGGTCAGAAAATCAATTTGCTACCTCAGTCTTTGGGGCCTTTAAAAGTCAATAGTCATAAGATTTATCTTAAATAGCCAGGAAAATAACACTTACAGCCACTATATTTCTACAACTGACATAAAACAAAGCAGCCTCTTAATTCACGAAATCTGGGTTTAAGTTGGGTTTAAAGAAGGTTATCTGTGGCCCTGCTGCTAACAGGTTTTCTGTCACAGTTCACATCCTCTTACTTCATTACTTCATTGTTGAACCACATCACTAGAAATCTAGCTCATAAGCCTGAAATGATCGGTAGAGTGACAAAAAGATCAACTTCCTCTAAATCACAGTGGAAGAAATCTGTCGTATGCAGAGGTGAAAGTAAGCCAGTCCGGTCCGGGGTACCAGCAAGCCATACCAGCAGTGGGCAGCTTCCCCAGGCCATCAATTTAAAAGGGCCCTGGGATGCCGGCAGCGGCTGGAGCCCCTGGCCCTTTAAATCGCCGCCAGAGCCCCGCTGCTGGAGCCCTGGGGTAGTGATGGCAGCCGGGAGCCCCAGGGCTCAGGCAGTGATTTAAAGAGCCCAGGGCTCCCAGCCGCCACTACCATGGGGCTCTGGCAGTGATTTAAAGGTCCCGGGGCTCCCAGCCACCGCTACCGCAGCCAAAGCCCCAGACCCTTTAAATCACTGCTGGAGCCCTGGGGTAGCAATGGCAATTAAAAGGGCCCAGGGATTTAAAGGCCCTGCCCCTTCTGCCTGAGGCCCCACTCCTTCCGGTTGTGGCCCGCACTCCCTGCTCAGGACCCTGGCCCTGTGTACCGGTAAGTCCCTTAAGTTACTTTCACCCCTGGTCAAATGAGACACTTCCACTGTAGTCCACAGAAAATCAATCTTTTTTACTCTTTTCTGATCAGGAAACTGCAGATAACTTTTTAGGGAATACCCCTTCTGTCTGCTAAGGAGGGAGACTCCTATAGGCCTACTGTCCAGCATCAGTATGTTGCCTTGTCTACAGCAACAAAATTACTGATTGATGACAACAGGGGTCAGCAATGGATGTAGCTAAAACAGTGCTGAATGTAATTTAACTGCATATAAGAGTATATGCAGGACTTTTTCAGAAACAGTGGTGGTAACTGGTAGAATAATTTTTACTGCAAACATTCAGAGATCTTTTGCCATTCTTAGGATACATGAACTGAGTCTGTGCCACTTCTGAGGGACTGAAATGCCAATGTCCACCCAAGATATTAAAGCACTCAGCACCCAAAAGTAGTAGTCAGGGCTATTCTGGTAAAAGCCCCTGCGTTTGGCTAAAAATGCCAAAACCACTATGAAGGGTAGGAGATGTCTTTGAAGACCAGCTGGTAGAAAAAGTCCCCTCCCATTCGGGATCTACCATATTGGGAATACCACGGGGACCCCTCAGGCATGAGGGTGTGTGTTGTTGGGAAGGGGGATGGGAAAGAATTGACAGTTGTTTTCTCTGACGTGCTATAATTACCACCTCTACTTGAGGTGCATGCAGCTGCTGCCTAAAGTGTTCCAGAAATTTCTGAAAGCTTAGAGACCATTGCCAAAGCAAATGCTGTACACTGCAAGACCTGAGAGTGGATTTCTGTGAAGGATATTTATCATTAGGAAGAAATTCTGAGCAGCTTGAGACTTTTATTTTTAATTGAACTTTTTGTTTAGATCTGGATTCCAGAGTACAAAAGCACAGGGTACTAACGTTTTTTTCCCTATGCTTTTGTCACAAAGCCAAGAGATATGATAGTCTCATCTCAGTGTAAACACATTTGCATTCATAATGCTCTAGGAATCATAATATATATATATTACATATCAGCCAAGGGAGATGATGTGATAGTGTCCAAAACAATCCAAGAAAATTACTTAGGGCTGAGGTAAAAAGCCGTTTCAAAATGGAGTGGATCAAAGCACAGAGTTCAGCTTGCCATGCATTAACTATTCATCAAGACAAACCATTAGCTAAATACAGTATTAATGTTGACAGTAGCAACATTTTGGACAACTTTGACCGATGGCTAGTAATGGCATCAAATGGTTTCTTTTTAGAATGAGGGATTCAGGTGATTTCATTTGCTATAGTTTTGCCCAAGTTATAGTTTTCTTCTTGTCACCCTGTGATGAAGGTGTGGCATGCAGGAATGCTGGTATGAGACTGAACTTCATTTCCTGGCCCTGGTCGCATGTCAGGGCTCAAGATGACAGAAGGTCATAAGTCTGTCTGATGGCCATGATCACTATCCAGGAGACAGCAACCCAGCAGTCAGCCTTGGTGCTGGTTCTGACAGCTTAGAATGGCTGACTTCTTTCTTTTGATCTTTTTCTCTGCATGTTGTTCAAGCAGCATGCTTTTATTCCAGCAGAGAATATTATTGACAATAAAAGATAAACATATGTAAGAACAGAAACATATGGTGAGTTCCAAATTATAAATCCTCCTTCCTCTTTTGTTCTTTTGCAAATGTAATGAATGAAGATGGGCATAAGGCGCAAGGAGATGAAAATAAGAAAAGGGAAAATAATGCTGAATATCTAGGGAAACTGTCCCAAAAGTGAGATCTATTAAGACTGTGGAATAGTGTCATCAAGGGAAGTGGTAGAAGCCTCTTTAATACAGGTATTTACAACTACACTGAACAAAAGCACTTGAAAATATAGAGTAGGGAACAAACTTGCATTATCAAGGGAGAAGGACTAGATGACCTAATAGGTATTTTCTATCTCCAACTCCTATGATTCTGTGCCAAGCTGTTTCCATTGCTCACAAACATTCCCTGCTGACTACTTTTCAAATAACTGAAAACTAGCAATTCTACTTATTACAGCATGACATCTGGAGAAGGCACCAGTGCATCTTACAAAATTTGCAGAGAACTGCTTAACAGTAGATTCATTTTTCTTTACTCTGGTGAAAGAGGAAAACAAAGTCAGTGTATACGTGTCGCTCTAAACTGGTTATTTTAGAACCGGGCTGAGCTACAACATTTGGCTGTAGAACCAAACTTTTCCATACTGGGGGCCTGACATTATGTTTGGGGGGGTCATCCCTGTTATCTCTGAAGACCAATGCAATAAACCACATAAATAAAGGAAGCAATTCCAAAATATCAAATTATATAATCTAACAATCCGTCTGTTATATAATTAAGTGTGCTTTGCACCTTACTAAACTTTTAAAAAATCAGTCACTGACATTTTTATTTTGTTCTTGCCTTCTTTATTTCATCAACTCGAGTGAGAAACCGAAGTATTTTCAACATTGCAATTTAATTCTGTTACAGTTTCCCTTTGAACAACTTGATATAAAGCCCCCTTTTTAGCCAGTACTACTTGCTGAAAAGTGTTGGTAAATTTGTTGCTTGTTGGTAAGTACTTGAAAGGAAGTTTGAGTTGAGAGTGAGGCATTCAATTTGAAGATTTACTGAAGTCCAGGATACACTGATTGAACAGATAAAGACCTATATCATGGTGGAATAATTATAGCGATTGTGTTTTCTATTGCGAATGCTAAGCTTGTAAACACAATTCTCTTACTGTATACTAATGAAGTGAGATTAAAATAAAGGTAACAGAGATTTTTAGCTGTTTTATTTATAAAATGTGTTACATAACTAAACGTGTATTACTATAAAGGTTTTGTATTTCAATTGGAGTTGCTTACTTAATTTAATTTATGAACCCTGACCCTTGAGTGTGAGTATTGGTTCTGCATGTAGCATGTTCTAAGAAAGTTGCTTGTTTTTAAAACAGGGTAACTAGCAACACAGTTCATCAGGTCATAAATAATTGGAGGAACATTACTCTTCCAAGGAATGTAATTAATACTACTCCACATAGAATTAACTGTTGCAGATGTTATTAGCAAATCAGCTTCATTTTTGGAGGAAAGAAAAAAATTCTTGCCAGGCCAAGAGTATGCACTTTGTTTTATTATTAGAGATGGGCTTGAACTCAGAAATAGATTTCATACTCCACAAAGTTCAGGAATGTCTGGACCCAAAGTTTTGGCTGTCTGTGAAATTCAGATCCAGATGAAAGTTGGAATTCCAAACTGCCACCAAGCCCAAGTTTAGGAGTGATAGTATCTGAGATTTTGGCTAAGGCCCATCTCCAGCTATTATATATAGGCTTGGCAGAATTAGATTTTTTTTAAATATACATAATTTTGATGGATACTGTGGATTATTTTTAGCATTTTTTCTATTTTTATCAATTGAAATTTTCACATTTCAATTGTGGGATATTTGGAGGGGGGCCGACAATTATTTATTGACAATAGACATTGAGATTCAAAAAGTATAACCTTTAAAACACAAATTGTCAACATCATATGTCAAAACATACAAAAAAAATCCTTAAATCAAACTCTTGAGCTCCTGAGCAGCGTTTTTCTTCCATTACCTAGCTGTACATTTTGATTCTCATCTATGGCAAGATATTTCATCTGTTTGTGCGTGTACGGTGAAATCGACATTTACCAATCAAAATCTAATCCTGCCAAGCCTAATTATATGCAGTACTCTGATTTAACAGGTGTACAATTTGCCAAAAGAGACTGACACTTTCATGCTCCAGTACCATTCATTTTCTAGCATACATAACCTGTTTTATTACACATGGCTTGCGTTACGTCTTGTACAGTTAAAAATTCTTTGACTTAATTCTGCTCTCTTCACTTGTACAATCCCATTGCACTCATACCCTTACTTAGAAGTTTCAATGGCATTATTTATTTAGCATGGTGAACAAAAAAGAGTGCCTATCTAGTGTTCAAATAGCTCCTATATGTAAAAATACTCCAAATGCTGCAGTTCTGATGTACAGACTACATAGCTGTCTAAGACTTTCCATTATAACCTCCTCTTCTCAGGTGCTATTTATAAATGTAACAAATACTAAGCTTTTGAGTCAAAATTTTCCTCATTTAGTTCTACCTCAAGTTGATTTTTTGGAGGGGAGTGGGAGAGTTTGATTCAAAGGGAATCGGCTGGTTTTGAGAGTAAGGTCAATAAAAAAAAGTAAGTTTTATAAAGAGCTTTTGGCTTTTTTTGATCCTAAATACTTTCAGTATAATTGCAATGTCAATGAAATAAGTTAATCAGTTTTCAGAAAATTATTTAGAATTTTATTGTGCCTAAAGGTGTTTCACAGAAGTCATTGAAAGACATGGTCCCTGCCTAAAAGTTTTACAATCTTTCATTTTACCTTGCAATCTAAATTAATTTTTACACACACTAATCTCAAATGCAGAACTGCTGCACCGCTAAAAGGGATTACTTTGTACAACGTTATACATGTGCATGTAGGTTTGAAGATCTGGAAGATTAGTTTTCTTTCCATACAAGTGCCTAATTCCTGTCTCGATTGGACAGAATGGACAACATAGGAACCAGTCCAGAAGAAAATACTGTGTGTGCAGAATACCCAGAAGGCCATGGACACTACAGTGGGGAAGAGTGAAGGGGAAATGGTCAGAATGCTGTGGAAGGGCCAAAAGAAAATAAAGTTCTTTGGTATTCAGTTGTGAAGCTGCTCAGGAATTTAAATTATGAGCTCCCTTTCTGTCAGTCTCCAGAGTTTTAACTTCTGGGTCATTCATCCCCCTTTCATCTCTCAATGGAGCCACACAACTGTTGGGCGTTAAGTACCCCGGCACAGCCTCAAATAGGGAGCTGGGCTAGAAGTTGAGTTTGAAGTGCTTCTACATTATGCACATGCATGCACTCTTGTGCAAGTAGAAACAACTCCCTCCTTCCAATTCCTGTTGTGGTATTAGGATGACTCCTCATCCTTAGTGTGTAAGGAGGGAGAAAGGGGCCTCGATACAGTGCAACTGCTGAATGCCTAATCTGTTAATTTGTGGTCACTGGCAAAGAGATATTTCTTTTATGGGTGGGCAAATTGAATGCAACATTTCCTGAATCTGGTGACTATTGACCACATTTGTGCTGCTGAACACAGTAGAGCATTCTCAGCTGATAGCTGAGTATTTGGTTTGAGCCATGGGAAGAGAAACCCAGCAGTCTCTGGGCTGGACAAACGGAACAGCAGCCAGTCCAGGCAGCAGGGAAGGGCAAATAGCTGACATCCTTGATAATCTGTTATGAAGCCCAAATACAAGTACCATGCAAATCTGAGTATCATCCTATTCACCCCCTCTGACTAGTGAGCAAAGCTGACTGGCTACTTTGGGAAACTCATATTTCACCTTCCTAAAGAGCAGCAGGCGCTCTCCCCCTGCATCCTTGGAAGTCAGTGTCCCCACTGATGGAGCACAGTTCTGCTTCATCCCTAATATGGGACAGTAAATAACACTCATAATCGGGCCACTGAAGTGTAGTTCTACTCTCAGTATTCACTATGTAAGAATGAAATGTTAATACTCAAAAGATCTGGTCCCTGTGTGTATTCAGAGCTATAACTGCCTGCTTTATTGACAAAAATAAGGTTTCGCTCCAGAGCCGAAAACAGCTTCTCTGCATCATATTAGGGCTGGACAAATGCTTGGGTGGAAGATGAAAGATACTATATCGAAATCTCTGTTGGTTCAAACCCAAACTTAATTTGGGGTTTAGGCATTCTGTCATGCTCAATCACATGAAAGAGCCTGTGTTCTAGAAGCCCATATCTGAAACACAAGCAGAATGGAGGCAGCCATGTTTTGGTTCTGCAAGTTTGGATTTTTGCTGAAATCTGGTCAACAGCAGAACCAGAACTTGAACTTGAAATAGTCTGGAATCTGGCCCCGCTCCAGCACACCGCCACTAATGTTTATCAAATGCAATAAAGCAAGACTTACTGGGCATACTTTCACATTTCTTTCAATCTCTTTGATTTTGTCAGTTTGGTAACCACTTCTTGGTGTGAAATTTTACAAGGAGAAGTGCGAAATTGACTGCCAAAGCCAGGGTGATTGAGAGGAATTTTTAAAGTTCTATTACAACATGCTATAACTATAGCACAGATAGATGTAATGTAAACTGATCCAGGTTGTGCCACCAATGACCTCAACCCTAATTTGGAAAAAATCACTCTACCTAGGGGTGAAAAACAGTTCATCTCACTGGACAGCTTCATTAAGTGTCTTTACTGAAAAGAGATTGCCAATTGTACAAAACTCTGCCAAACCATGTGTGATGGTTTTCGGACAACTACAAGAGACAACTAAAGAACAAGTTCAGGCAACCAAACTCTCCACTCTCCACTACTCTACAGTGGAATTGCAGTCATTTTGCTCAATGTCATATTCTGAAATTTCATATAATGAGAAGTATGTATAAAATAGAAAATCATAAAATAAACTATGTCATTGTTATTGGTATTTCTGACCCTAATGTCATAGGCCCAGATTCAGGAAAGCACGTGCCTAAATGCTTTCCTGAAGTGAAGCCACATTTCTGAAAAATGCCATAATCTAAAACACAGCAGCTTGCACCCTCAAGGTGAAAAGTTACAAACCAGTTTCCAATTTGCTTCAATATCAATTGACCGAAAAGAAACAGTTTGGGCTCACAGTCTGCCACACTGTAAGGCCTCAGGGGTCTAGCACCCAGGCCTGTACAGCAATCAGGCAGTTAACATCTCCAGGCTGCCATCCAGCAGCAGCTGTAACCAACCTGCGCACCATGACCTGCTGTGGACACAGACCATAGGAAGTTCCTCCTCAAGGGTCTGACAGGCAGCAGCCCCATGGCTCTTTGTTGGTTCTCTGCCCTATATAAACCCAAGGGGCATTCCAGGAAGTGTCCAGGCAACACACAGATCTTCTATAGCTGCTACTACTGTTCCTGATCTATGCTCTTGAACTCCTGGCCTGACCTTGGCTTGTTTTGGACTTCGCCTCCTGACTTGGACACTGAAACCTAACTTGGACTCCGATCCTCAGTATCGACCCTGGCCTGGAATTGACTATGAAACTCCTCAGCTACTCCTAGCCTCAGGTTTACCCCTGCTTTGACTCTTGGCCCTGATTGCTCTTGTTGGGACTCTGACACCCCCTTCCTCAATATGACTATCAGTTCTTTTTGAACCATTCACTATTAGTTGTGTTGTGAGGTTGACCACTTTAGTCATATGGTGTTATTTAAATAGTCATCTCATGACTGACAAACTTCTTAAACAAGTAGTACTATGACAATTTTTGTGATAGAGGTTAGTCACGTTGCTTAATGCGCTACTGGAAGGAACTCAGATACTTTGATAATGAGTGCAGTATAAGAAACTACATAGAACTGAACTCACAAATACCCAATACTATCATCTATGAATCACAGTGAATTAGATTCAGTCATTTCTACTTGGAGTATATATTGCCAGTTTTAAACTAATACGTATGAATGAATTTTACTTACTTGAATTTGGGTGCATGATATGGCAAAAGTCTACATTCAATAAAGGTGGATGATGAATGACAAAATATTGTAAGAAAAAACAATTCATGTGAGTGAAAATTGAAAAAAAAATTCTCACCTCTGAATCTTCTCCCTACCTAACTAGAGTTACCAAGTGTCACTGAAAACTGGGTGTGTCACTGTTTTCAGGTTTGTCCTGGTGTACAAAAAATGGTGAGTTTTGTCCCATTTTTAACCCTTCCTACAGATTGGCCAAAGGAAGAAGCCACCAGCTATCTGAGCCAGTGAAACTGACAGAGAAAGAGAGTGAATGTGTATGGCAGGGAGAGTGAGCGGGTAATAGGAAAAGAGGAGCATATTGAAGGATTGGGAGAGAGAAGAAACAGCAGCAAAGAAACTGTGGAAATGGAAATAAAGAAGACAAGAGCATTAAAAATAAGAAACAGAAAACTCAAGAGGACGTGGTGAGCAAAAGAGAGCAGAGAAAAATGGAGAAGGCAAGAAATAAAGTAAGATTCAAACAGGGGAGATCATTTTTAATACAGAGCTGGACAAAGTAGAAAATATAATAAAGGGGATGCAGTGAGATAAACCATTTTTTTCATAACCCTCCCTTTATGGTAGCATGACCATTTATTATTCTGAAAGGTAAGAAATTGGTGAGAAAGGACAGACCGAGAAGTTCATTTGCTTGGTTGACAGGGAGAAAGCAAACCTTTATATGCACATCTCCCTGTCCCCCAACCCAAACCATCCCCTTCATTATCCCCCCCTACACTCCATCCCACATTATGAACCATGTCCCAGATTTTTAGTTTGAAAATCAACCAACTGACTTAAAAAATTTACACAGGGTCCTGGCCTAACTTTCTAGATTACAGAGACCCTCTTTCCAAGCCTTCTATAAACTCTGAGCAATAACAAAAGCAGACTTTGCTCATGCAATGTCCAGCAAATTAGGATTCAAAGCACCCCTGGCTACTGAGCTACTGCAAGCTCTTTTTTTATCTGATAACTTCAACAAAAACGATACGTTATCCATCGGGGTTGCTCTGGCCTCATTTAATCAAATGATAAGAGAGACAAGGTGCATGAGGTAATATTTTTTACAGGACCAGCTTCCATTGGTGAAAAAGGGAAGCATGAGTTCACGCTTGAAAACTTGCCTTTTTCACCAGCAGAAATGTGTCCTGCAACAGATATTACCTCTCTCGCCTTGTCTCTCTAATATTCTGGGATCAACATGGTTACAACAACACTGCAGTAATCAAATGATGTTATTTTCCTCTGCACATCCTGTACAATGTTTTTGGATTATATTTTCAAGTATTAAAAAGCAACGCTAGAAAAATGTGTCGCGCAGGCATAAAAATACATGAAAGCAATCAAGCCACGGCCATTAGAAGAGAGTTAACTGCTTAAACTTCTGTCTAAATCATTCAATAAATCCACACAGGAGAGTTCTGTAATGGGGAAGATAAGCCAAGTTAACCCTAACTGTATTTTGTTTAATTTGACCTGTAAACCGTTAACTCTTTTCAGAAAGGGCTACTTTTATAGACATTATGTCTTTAAGTGGCTGAATTATACATTCTCTAACCTGCCTTTTTTTAATCAGATTAATTTTTCTCCTTTCAAAAAGTAGTAAGAACAGACTGACATTACACTGAATAAAAAAATAACCGTAACAAGATTCAGAGTCATTACTTTAAACTTGAAGCAGACACTTCATGCACCAGGCTACAAAATCATTGATTAATAGCCATTGAAATTTACAAGTATTATTTTGGGCACAGGAGGACTATTTCCTATGAGTGCAACAGAAATATATTTATTATGATTTATATATAAATAAAAAGGGCTATCATAAGCTCCAGGCAGTTTTGACAAACTTTTCAATACAACCAATAGAAAAATAATAAAGCCAGAGGCTTATTTTTATCCATTGTGGGGTAACACCCAAAACGTATTTGAAAACATAAAACACAGTAATGAGCCATGAGGTTCATTCCACCCAACACCCCAGTAATAGCTATGCATATTTCACTCTTCTCTTCCCAAATACCCAAGAAAACAAATGGACTTTGCTGTGGACCCTGGAAGATGAAAACATGCAGGTATTTCAGACCCGGTGAAACACTGACTTCTCAAGTCAAGTGCAACCCTTTAAAAACTGAGTGAAATGCAGTTGTAGTCTTGACTGAAACTGGAGCAGTACCATGTAGGAAAAGAGGACGTTTCTCATGTAAACAGGTCCCAAGTCATTTAGGTCTTCGTAGGTCAAAAACACTATCTTGAGCTCTAATGGAAAAACAACAGCCAACCCTATCAGTGATGAAGCACTGGTGTAATATGATTGCAGTGACATACCCCATTAAACAAGCAGACTGCCACATTCTAAACCAGCTTCATTTTCCAAGTGGATTTAAGGTATAGACCCAAGTACCAAAGTCTAATCTCAAGGTGACAAAGACACAGAACATAGCAGGAGGACACAACCTCCTAGACAGGAGGAGATGGGGAAAAAGTAGTCTAAGGGCTTGTCTACACAGGGATACAGGCAAATCAGAATTATTTTTTATAGTGGATTAGTTAAACTGCATTAAACCCACCTGTGGATACTCTTATTCAGAATTAAAGTGGACTTAATTCAGTTTAGCTTAATTTACTTCCGAAGTGAATAAATTAAATCTAATGATGTCCACTTTAATTCTGAATAAGAGTGTCCACACGGAAGCTTAATGCAGTTTAACTAAGCCATTTTAAATTCAGACCTTTAATTCTGATTAATTTTCCTGAGTGTCCCTGTGTAGCAAGCCCTTAGCCAATGAAACTACCTGATCTTCTAATAGTAGTTGAGGATCTAAAATGATCTTTAAATTGTGAACTCAAGTGACAAATGGCAAAACACCCTCAGTCAAAGGACAGATATAAACATAACTACAATACATGTGATCAAAGTATGTGCCAGACACAATGGACATGATTAATAGATTCACAGATTTTAAAATCAGAAGGGACCACTATGATCACCTAGTCTGGTCTGCTGCATAACATAAACCATAGATTTCACCCAGTGATTCCTGCATATAGCCCAGCTACATTTTAGTAAGACACCCAGTCTTGATTTAAAGATTCCAAGTGATGGAGAATTTACTACATCTCTTGGTAATCTGTTCCAATGATCAATTATTCTTGCTGTTAAAAAGGTGTGCTTTATTTAGCTATTGCATTTTCTTTCTTTCCACTTCCAAGTACTGGATTATAATAATGCTCACAAGAAGTGGATCAATAATATTAATAACAAAATACTTTTTTTTTTAAAGGCACAAGAAGAATGTTAGTCATTCCTTTTCTGGACTTCTCAGTGGGACTTATCCTCTCTGTGCAACTCTCTCGCTTATGTAATAAACACTTTTGGGACAGGAATCATCCTTATTCTGTGTCTTGTACTATGCTGAGCACACAGTCTCCATGTTCTCTTTCGTGAGATCTAAGCCCCAATGACTGTCTCTCCTTACAAAGCATTTGTTAAGGGTGAGATGGTCTTGTGTGCACATCCTAATTTTCTCAATGTATCAACCTGTCTGTGATTTTCATTAGACTATACACTTTACTTGGCGAGACGAGGTAAGATAGTCTGTATGTGAAAAAGGCCCTTAGCCACTATAAAGGTAGCACTAAACTTCTACACGACTTCCTTGATTTCTGGCAAATGGTGACAAGTCCACTGAAAGTGTATCATAACTCAGAAATTGTATAAATGAATCAAACTTTGCATACAGACGAGTTATGATGTTGCATGTTTCTGACGCTCTTAGAATACATTCCACCAGGGCAAAAGCAACTAAGAGATAGCCTGAGAAATGTTTACATCAAGGGTTCTCAACCTTTTTCTTTCTGAGGCCTGCCAACAGGGTATAAAAACTCCACAGCCCACCTGTGCCACAACAACTTGTTTTCTGCACATAAAAGCCAGGGCTGGCTTTAAGGGGTAGTAAGCAGGGCAAATGTCTGGGGGTCCACACCACAGAGAGCCCTTTAAAGCTAAGTTGCTCAGGCTTCTGCTTCAGCCCCAGGTGGTGGGGCTCAGGGTCCCGGGCTTCAGCCCTGCGCAGCAGGACTTAAGCTTTCTGCCCTGGGCCCCAGTGAGTCTAACACTGGTTCTGTTTGGTGGACCCCCTGAAACCTGCTTGCAGCCCCTAAAGGGCCCCAGATCCCTGGTTGAGAACCACTGGTTTACACCACAGAAATATGCAAGACTGTTGCATGGAATTCTATTAATATGCTTATGTGGGATTAATCCCTCAATTTGGTAGCTAGATCTGATGCCCAAACTGAAAAGGACATCTTTCAATTTGTATGCCACCCAGAAATGCGGATTTCTACAGACCATACTTAGAAAAGCTTACTGGCCGGTAATTATGGTTCTTAGAGTAGATTCTCTGGGCACGATTCTGATTAAATATACACTGATGTAAATCCGAAATGAAGTCAATGGCGTTACAAACTGGTTCAAGAGAAGTCAGACTCAGGCCCTCTGTACAGATGTACACTTCCCACTCTCCATCTCCACATCTTTAGGTCAGAATCTCAGCAGGTGTAAACTGGTCCCCTCTTACAACAATTTACACCAGCTGAGGATGCAGCCCTTTCATTGGGATTATGAGTACATGGAAGCACAGAGTGGAGCAGGACTGTGACTGCTTGTTTAAACTCACGCCAAGGGGCAGATAGATTGTTAGCCAGTGTAAACTGTAATAGCGCCACGGCATCAGCTGAGGATCTGCCCCTAAATGAGCACCCTCCTTTGACGTGTACAGGTATGGCCGTAATGGCCATTGCTTTCCAGAGTTTTGAATCTGTAGTAGATAATCTACTTGAAAAACCAGAGTTTCTAATAAGTAACCTTTTCTTTTACATTCCAACTAAAATCTCTAGCCTGCCTTCATTTGGACTGGGTCTGCAGAATTTCCATACCAACCTTTATTAATGTCTCCACAAATTGGCACCTATTAGAATGATATTTTAATGCTGTGCTAGGATGATTAGGACTGTACAAAAATTCTGTTAGAATAAGGTCCCAGTGTTTGGCATTGTCAGGCCAACATTCCAGATTCCCCACCATGTTCAGCGCCTTTTCACTATCTTGGCTCGATTCTCAAATTTGTACTAAAATACACATACAGCTCAGCCCTGGATAACATGCTGACTGTCGTCCTGTATTTGAGAGCTCTGTATGATAAACAGCATGTTGACAACACACCTGTTTGGCCCAGCTGTGGATTGTTTTTAACATGTGGATACTGTACACCTGTATAAACAAAGTACTGACGAATAGGGCCTCCGGTTTCTTCATTTTCCGTAAGTAGCAGCATTTGAATAAAACAAAACTAGCCATTTCCAAGAACATTAAAAATGGGTATCAAGTTGTTTCTGAGCAAATGCTGTTCTTTTCACTGATTATTTACTATGAGATAAATCATTTATTGTTGTTAGCCAATACATATATGTTAGACTTTGAATTAATATCAGTGTTGGGATGCTATGTTATGAACATATTATACTCTCCCCACAATTCTGTTCACTCATGTCCAGTATCCCACAACACCTTGCATTAGCTGAAGTATGTAGGAAAACTGTCAGGATGTTTTACCATAGCAACAAGGGAGTCACTCTCACAGGTAATACTGGAATGAGCCAAAGGAAAAGTACAAGATATGATTATTTTTCCCTGGTACAAACCTAGGAGGTGCCGTCACGCCTCTTGGTACTTGGAATGCATATGTTCAGAACAAAGAGATAAGGGGTACACCATGGTATCAGAAAAACAAGGTATAAACCTGATTGGTTAAATCTAATTTCAAAGGACTCACATAATACCTTTATACTTGTAAGTAGGATGGGTATGAAAAGGATAGCTTTCAGGGCACACATTCTGTGTAAGGTGAATTTAACAATGCTGCACGAGACTGCTTCTTGGAAATTGGTAATGTGTTGAATCTTTCTTCCTGTACTATACTAGTATTGACTTATACCAATAAACCTGACACTGGGTTTTTGTCTCCACAATATGTTTCATACTTAACCAAAGTGTGGACAAGCAATTGACTATACAATTTACCAACACTGTGCAACAAGCAAAACATGCCTAATCTTTTTACAAGCCATGCCAATCAAAGCAACTAATCACAATCACAATGGAAAGACCTTCATGACTAACAGACTAATCAGAAACAGAAAATTGTTTTAGAGTGAGTTGTTCCTACATTATTTCCATTTTAAAAATGAAGAAAATTTTCAAGCTAGTTTAACTGAATATTTTGGACCATTCACCTAGTAACAGAGCTAAAGTTTTACAGAGTCTTCTGTTGTGAATATACCAATTGTTGATGAACAGTGAAACCCAAATGGCTCTTCCTGGATAAATGGATAATATCTGGAACCAGTGTATGAGAGGACATTTCCAATCAATAGCTTATCACCTAACTCTCTCTCATTTTCATTATTGAAAATAATATTGTTGCAAGGATACCCTCAATCTCCCCTTAATTCACCCCATATTAACAATTTCATTTATTCAGGGACTATATTGTTATTACTATACATAATGCACCTTGCTACTTGGTTTTAATCATGCAGAATTATATTGCTACATGTCTCACATTCCTATTTTGAACCTCTGTGAGATAATAGCTTTCTGTGAATGATTCTCTGGTGCAATTGTTGATAGATGAGAGCTGCAATAATGGAAAATTATTTAGCTGTAATTCTGCTTCTTCAAGATATGAAATAGATTCATACACTTGTGTCTAAGCTTTTGTGAATGACTTAATTGGAAGTCCCAAGTAGGGTTGTCAGGTGTCCGGTTTTTTACCTGAACGCCCGGTTGAAAAAGGACCCTGGCAGCTCCAGTCAGCACCGCTGAGCGGGCCATTAAAAGTCCGGTCGGCTCCCTGCCTGCCGTGGCTCCGTGCGACTCCCAGAAGCAGCGGCACATGTTCCCCCTCCGGCTTCTACATGAAGGGTCAGCCGGGGACTCCACACGCTGCCCCTGCCACAAGCACCATCTTTACAGCTCCCATTGGCCGGGAACCAAGGCCAATAGAAGCTGCAGAGGCAGTGCCTACAGACGGGGCAGTGCACAGAGCTGCCTGGCCGCGCCTCTACATAGGAGCCAGAGGGGGGACATGCCACTGTTTCAAGGAGCTGTTGAGGTAAGCGTTGCTTGGAGCCTGCACCCCTGATCTCCCTTCCACCTTCCAAACCCCTCAGTCCCAGCCCAGAGCACCCTCCTATGCCCCAAACCCCACATCCCCAGCCCCAGAGTCTGCACCCCCAGCCAGGGTCCTCACACACACCCCTGCACTTTAACCCCCTGCCCCAGTCCAGAGCTCCCTCCCACACTCTGAACCCCTCAGCCCTAGCCAGGAGCCCCCTCCTGCATTCCAAATCCCTCATCCTCGGCCTCACACCAGAGCCCACACCCCCAGCCAGAAGCCCCCCCAACCCTGCAACCCACCCCCCCCGCCCCAGCTCGGTGAAAATAAGCAAGTGAAGGTGGAGAGAGCAAGCGACGGGGGGGAGGGGAATGGAGTGAGTGAGGGTGGGGCCTCAGAGAAGGGGTGGGGTAGGGGGCAGGGCAAGGGTGTTCGGTTTTGTACAAGTAGAAAGTTGGCAACCCTAGTCCCAGTGCTATTTTGCACCACTCCTGCTTAACCATCTTCTGGCAGTTCCCACAGTGGGCTCCAGATACAGTGCCTCACTAGGTGTGGCCAAACAAAGGCTTGCAAGAAAAATTAATCCTTCAAGAGGGGACAAAAAGATCTCTTTTTTTTAAAAAGTAGGTGGTAGTTTAGGGCTATGAATTTTCTGACTTCTGTTTTACATTAGCTAGAAGTATCATGACACCTTGCTTACAACAGCTGATTCTCATCCCCTCCTATCACAAGGAGAACCAGACTGAGCACTACTGCAAAATCAAATTCTGAGAACTCACGGGTCTTGAGGATCAATGGACGCCAAGCACATAAAATGGAATGGGGCACAACGACCATAAATTATGAGGGCAACAAATAAAAATAAAATAAAGCTGTGGCTCTCAGGTCTCTCGCGTACATATCCTCTAAGCATCATTTCTCTGAGGAGAAATTTACAAGAAAATTCTGAAACACAAATCCCACAAATGAGAGCCATATGTTAAGAAATACCATCTTACCAAAAGATAGGGCTAAAGAGACCAAACCAAGCAGGACTCTGATTGGTATATAAAAAAGTTCAAATTGTAAATGGAATGCTTCACATCATAGCTCCATCAAAAGCATTTATACATTGTGGTTCAAGCTATGCCCAACTATGTGTAAATATACAACGGAAGGATGCTGGGGGGAAAAATCAGCCTCTCCAGTTCTCTTCCTGGAAAGCCTTGTAGGATGAAGAACTTGGATACTCTAATCCTCCAGACTCAAATTAACCAATGTGCACTTGGTGCGCTTGCACAGAACCTCCACCTCAGGCCCCCCCCTTCCCCCAAACACTAGGGTAAAATCCCCTCCCACCACCATCACCAAAAAACCCACTCCAAGCCCAGGAAAGGGCAGGGCATCATGGGAGGAGGGCCTAACTGCATGCTGTGATGAGAGCCAACAGGCCAGAGCAGGGAGCCAGGCCAGCCCTAGAGGACAAGAGCTGCTGCAGGTTGTGTACAGGGAAGGCTCACTCTCCAACACCCCCTCGGGCCTGCTACCCCAGAGGACAAGGAAGGTGGGGAGATCCCCCATTTGTCATATTGCACATGACCACAAAATTCTTTTATCTGGCACTGTAATCCTCAATAGCTCAGCAGCCTGCTACGGTGAAAAATCCTGGAGGCTTGCAGCAGCAGCTCCTTCCCATAGATCTTATCACTGGGGTGACAGTATAGTGTAAACATTCTCAAGTTAACCAGCAGTGTAGCTCCAAATACCCCAAAGCATCCAAGTAATAAAGCTTAGGTTAAATCAGCAGGGAAAATCAAAGCACAAGAGTCTCAGTGCCCAGAAGAGGTGCTGAGTGTGAAGACACTGGTCAAAAGCAGGAAGTGCACATCTTCAAAGCCTTCTTAACCATAGACTAGAGCATGCTTCTGCCTTTGAAAGGAAGCAGTGTTGTGTCTGAGACTCTGTGCTATGCGGAAAGGTGTGTTGATGCCTCTCAGTCAGGAGGCACCGAGGTGCTAGAGCCTTGACGATCACAAAGGAGTGGCAATGTGTTTGCCTCCACGTGCAATGCTGCAGTGACGTCTTGAGTCCCTAAAGTGCTCTGATTCTGGGAACTGAGCAGGCTGTTCTAGCCATTTTTGTGCTCTGTTCCCCACCAACCACCTCTCTCTCAGCCAAGTCCAGGAATGGAGTAACTGAAAATTGCATCGTATGTCCACAGATGGAGGCTCAACCTTTGCATGTTGCTCGCACACAAACACTCAATGAAGCAACACCTGCATTTTATATTAAATCTGCTACTGTATTCAGGGATAGGCCCAAAGGAAGCACCAAAATGCTTTGGAACAGACAAAAGTCCAGAGAAACTGAAGAAATTTTGATGCGGCTCAAATATGTCAATGCCCCAGAAATGTAAAAAGGGAAGAGAAATTATTAGAAACCAGCTTCCTAAGAAAAGAAGAAAGAAAACGTAAGAAATTTACCAGAATTCTATAAATCCTCTAAGAAAGAACAGTGTTTACTCTTTCATAAACAGCAAAAACTCTACAAGGCCCCTACATGGGGCATTTGCATTTGAACTGCGTTTGGGCTACCACAAGTTAAAAAAGGAACCAAATACACTTAAAGTCATGATAACAACTTATACAAAACTTTAAATCCTTTATTTGAACTGGTGAAGGACAACTACATAGGAGATTGTGTCAGATGGGCAGTTTTCTGCTGGTAGGAGTCAAAAAGAAGATAACTAGAACTGGTAGAGGTTTCCCTAATCTGAAAAGTTTTTATTGAAAAATTCCATTTTCAAACACGCCCTCCCCCTCAAAAAAAAAAAAAGTTATTGACAAAAACTTTGAGTTGGGTTTCCCAACCAGTTGTAGAGTTGGGTTTTGACAAGCCCAAAATATTATGAAATCTCAAACTTTTGATAAAAAATAAAATTTAAAAATTCCCATAAGTTTTTCTTAAACTGTATTTTTCTACCAGCTCTAGGGATAACAATGGAGGCATTACGGGTTCTATCGGAAGTCTGGTAGGGGTAAAGGTCCCGTGCTCAAAACCTCTAACTCTGTGAGTTCCCATCAAGTCTTGTTTGATGAGAAAGATGCAAGAGTGTGTATTTATTCATTGCTTTGTTTTTCTTCTTGGAGAGGTCAATTGACTTAAAAAAATGGACTGTCCAAAGATATGTAAACACTGAGAGACATAGAACGGCTGTAGCATTTGATTTATGAATAAGCTTAAAGTCTCATAATTTAAGAGTGACAAAATCATGAGCAACTTCCAAATTGTTTTCATCCTTGAATGACACGAAGGGCTGGATCCCACCTTCAACAGGAATTTTTTCACTGAATTTGTTCTGTTAATACAGCAGTAAAGTAATCCTAATATTTATATCATCGTTGAATGTCAAAGGTTAATAAATGGCGTCAGCCGAGAAGTGCAGCGCAGCTGCTTTGTGATGTCATTTGCGAGAGTCTTTAACACAACAAAAGAGACACTATTGATCAAACTTACCGCCTTATTGCTGACAGTTTAAGAATTTACAATCTAAATATTTTGACTTAAAATAAAGAAGATTATTAGCAGCTCTATCAAAGAGCATTATATGTATAAACGTTAACCCATATGGTTACAGCATGGAGTGCTTTTTACACTGCATGAAGTCATTATTGAAAGAGATCGCATTTTATTTCAAATTATTAAAATTAATCATTCTACATTCTGTTCAGCCAAAAGTCACAGGTTTTCTGGTTTTGGCTCAGTGACCTTCTATGGCTTAGTTCCCTTAACAACTACGGCATAGGAACTCTGCAGCTGAACTTTTAGAGTTTAATTATGGAATCACAGACCTAAAACTCACTTTTGATTTCAAATATGTGGATGTGCATTGTGCACCCATTTTACATGATGATAAGTGCTCATGTATCTAAAATCAGGACTAAGTCTTAGGAATGATTTTGTAACCAAAGGTCTGCCGAGGGAAAACAAAAAAAGTGCTTTCGAAGCACAGACTCTGGGTTTTAGTAACATCTCGCTTTCTTCCTGGGAATTTGAGGTATTCTTCTCCACCTACCTATCTATATAAAGGTTTTACACTGCCGTTCATCACTGTAGCATCGGAGTGCCTTGCACGTAAAATCAACAGTAACAGCAAAGTCCCTGGTGGACTTTATGGACATTGGGATCTGCATTGTCCCAGAGGAGTGCAACTGTAGTAGTGATTCAAAGACTGAAATTTAGCCTGTAATGTAGTTGGAGCTTGATTATTAATGGCATGTGGACTCCAATGGTGCCTTTTTTTTTAAAAAAAAATTAAAACTCTGCAAAGAGCACTGCAACATTTTCCTTAGCAGAGCAGTCTGAATGTTCAAACAGTAAGATGAACTTCTCACTGTGTACAAACTGTGAGATGCACTTTGCAAACACATTTTTAAAATTAGAAGCAGAATTTCTGAGTATCCTGTTGTCAGCGAACAGCTTGCTGGTAAATGGTATTGTTAGTGACATAAGCAATGTGGGAGCCTGGTGTTACTTTGTAAAACAAGCTTCCATCCTAGCTAAACATTAGAAGAACTTCTTGAGTAAATGTTAAACATATAATTAGCTAGTGCACAGTTAATCGGGGGAGCCAATTACACTGCTGAAAACAATATTAAACATCCTGTCAGTTCACTGTGTTTGCAGTATCCCTGGAGGAACAATTGTGTCTGAGCTCTATGTTCTGACCGTCAGAAAGGTTCCGTTAGAGGAATAATTCAAAGCATAGTAGGTAACATTGCTGAATAAAAACAGGGCGCAGGGATAAGAATACAAATGGTCTATTTATCTCAACAGTGGCCATGAACTATCTCCTGTATAACTGTTACGATTTGTTAACATTTTTACAGAGATATACTGTATACACATCATTCTAATCACATTAAGGCTCTGTCACTGGAAACATAGGCTACAGGCCCCCGGAGTTCCAGAGATAACCAGCACAATCCCAAAAGTGGGAGACTTTGGGGAGGGAAAATATCCTGGGAGCCATGAGGGGGATACACCAAAGACTTGATTCTATGATGCGATTCATAGACTCTAGGACTAGAAGGGACCTCGAGAGGTCATCGAGTCCAGTCCCCTGCCCTCATGGCAGGACCAAATACTGTCTAGACCATCCCTGATAGACATTTATCTAACCTACTCTTAAATATCACACAGATGAACCCCTGCTCCAAGTCACACAGGCACAGAGGACAACCTGCATGATCACATTGTAAGATCAGCACTTCTGCCAGCAGGGTTTTTATGTAGGCCTTGCAGTACTTTAAAGATGCCTTCCCCCTGACAGGTGAACCCCATTTGGGACACAGTCATCCCTGCTGATGCTCCAGTAGGAGTGAATCAGACTTGGTAACTCCGCTTTCTACAATTTTACTTGCTAATCTTTTCCATTTCTTCAACAGACCACTTGTGATATTCCCATCACAAATGGAATTGGACAGCTGCCTTATCTACAGTAATTGTCCTGTTTTCTTTTAAGTCACTATGATCCATTTCTATTTGGTTATTCGAGTAAATTAAAGATGGCTTTAAAAAGGAACCCAAAAACATATGCACCACAATGAGCATGTAGGCGGCTTGGCAAGGAAAAAAAAAAAGAAACCAATTGCTTCCTGTGGCTAAGGTTTTAAAATTCATTCCAGAACAGACTGCCTCAGTATTGTGGGTTTTGCTGGTATCTTATCGGAAATAAACTTGCATCCGTGCCCTGCTTTCAGTAGAATGCACGTGTGAAACAGATGGGACTGAATTAGATTTCCATCACATACAACTGAAGACTTATATTGAAGATGCTGCCAGATGCCACAAAAACTAAACAGTTTCCAGAAGAACAGAATTTACTGTTGCAGTGACAGCATTTTCCAACAAAATAACAGGCTACACCAACAAACTAAGAGAATTCAGCTTATCAGGGCCGCCTCTGGCTTTTTTGCCCCCCCAAGAAAAAGAAAAAAAAATTGGGGTGGCCAGAACGGCAAAGCAAAAAAAAACCCTGCGGCGCGGCTGGAGCGGAAAAGCAGGAAAAACAAACAAACTGCGGGGCGGCCAGAGCCAGGGTGCAGGGGGACTCCCTGCGCTGCAGACGTGCCCCGGCTAGCGGGGGGGAGAGGAAGGGAGCGGAGGGAGAGAGAGAGAAGGGGGGCGGTCAGGGCTTCAGCGGGGCGCTCGCCTCGCGGCCCCGACCGCCACGCCGCCTGCCGGGAGGGCTCCGCGCCGGTCCAGTCGGCAGGGAGGGAAGGACACAGGCTGCCCTGCTGGGCTTGCTACAGACCTGGCACCGGCTGGGGCAGACGGAGCGAGCAGCCCACTCCCAGCACGGTGCTCCCCTCCTCCGCGCCGCCATCCCCTACAGGATGGCCGGATCGGCGAACAGAACAAAACTAAACAAAACGGCCGTGCTGCCCTAGGATTGGGCGGAATGCCACCCCGTAGAATCTGCCGCCCCAAGCACGAGCTTGCTCGGCTGGTGCCTGGAGCCGGCCCTGCAGCTTATGCACAGAGATATTTTTCTTACTAAAGTAATGTATATCTTTTTATTTTAAAAAAAAATCAGATATCTTAAACATTCAGCATATTCTAATTAATTTTGATCAGAAATATTAATACCGGTATGTATGCTAAATCAGATGTAAGGCTTCGACAAACACTATAGCAAATTCTTGCATGACTGACTATTCAGAAAGACAATCTTCCTAACCTCAAGAGAGATGAAGTTTGAACAAATTATTTCTATATTGTTTTACTATATTACTTAGACAAAGTCTAGATTGAGTTATTGATATAGTCAAAAACTTCAGTTCTGGTCTGATAAGGTAAACATCCCTTTATTTTTCCTTTTCACTAATTATATATGGGCAGACTATTATATTGGCTGTTTTATTTTGTTATTGTAAACATTTATAAAAACCACCTAAAGCCAGGGACGGACATTTAAATAATTAATCAAAATAAATAAATTAGCTAGTGTAGAAACTTGTTATTAATTACCTAATACTACTGAGTATTGGATGGGAGCCAATGAATCTGCCTGGAACCTGGCCAGATTCCACCTTAACCCCATTGATATGTTAGCAGATGTCAGAGTATCCCGCAGTGACGCTAACCAATCAGGCAGATGCCTGGAAGATACTTTCACAGCTTGTCACATGGGTATTGTTACTGGTAATATGACTCCTCTGGTGACAGCCTGAGGAATCATATTACACCAGTTATGTAGCACACCAGTCCTCAGACAGATACCCAGCCTTCCCATTTGCTTCCAGGTGCAATTCAAAGTGCTGATTTTTATGGCTAAAGACCTACATGGTTTGGATCCTATCAATGAAAAAAACCACTTTTTTCCCCTCCACAAACATCAAATCAGTTGAGGTCAATTAGGGTGTTCGGACTAACAGTACCTAGATTTTAACATCATGGGTCAATGTCAATGGAGGGCTCTTGTCTCAGGAATTTCCTCCACAAACTAGTCCATTAAGGCCCACGTTAATTGGACTCTGGAATATATTGCCAAGCCCATCGGTCTTCTCTTGCCTAAACCAGGTGAATTGTGTAGGAGAATTCTCCTTCTCTCTTTTTGCCTTTAATAAGAAGTCAAAATGTATGTGTGGGTTTTATTTGTAGTTACTGTTACATTATGTACATGTGCTTTGAGACAACACCGAACCAGATCCCCAGCTGAAGCAGAGACATATTCAATGCACCTAACTGGGGGGCAAAGGTGACTATGCCACTTTTGTCGATCCCCATTTCTGGGGGTCATCCCAGCCCTTGGCATAACTTCGAGCATCCTCAAGGCTGCTCTAAGTTATGCCTAGCTGCCCAAGAGGCTATTCTGGCAGCTGGGGACTGTCAATGTACAAGCATGCTGCTGCTAGTCCTCTTTTTGTCTAGAACAACATCATACACTGGTGCCTGGGCTCTAACAGCTCTATGCCTCCTGAGAATGCCTCCTACACTGGGTGAATCCACCAGGTTTTATGCTGCTGGAGCAATGCAAAGAGGCCCAAATGTGCCCAAATCTCTGCCCCTTTAATATTAAATCAGGGCTAATATAATGGAAAATGCAAAATGATTACATTAAAAATACTTAACCTGCACAAACTGAAGTGCTATGAACAGGGCCCTACCAAATTCACGGTCCATTTTGGTAAATTTCATGGTCATAGGATTTTTTAAATCTTAAATTTCATGGATTCAGATATTTAAATCTGAAATTTCACGGTGTTGTAAGCATGGGAGTCCCAACCCAAAAAGGGGTCATGGAGGATCACAAGCCAGCAGCTGCCACGCTTCCTGCAGTTGGGGGAGGTCCCGGAGGTAGTTGTCACTTGGCCCTGGGAGCAGCTCATGCAGAGAAAGAGGAAGTCCCATCCCTTTCCAGGCCAGCCGGGACCAGGAGCTGAAACCCGGCACATGGTAGGAGCCCCCAGCCAGGGCACCCCCAGCCCTGCTCCTCCCCAGTTCTGGACTCAGTGGTTAAAGGGGCCTTGGGCTGTCTGTTTGTGTGTGGGGGGGGAGGGGGATGGAAACCACAGTGACCCCTGACCACAGTGCCCTGGGCAGTCACCCACATCACCCACCTATAAGGCCGGTCCTGTCCCCCCCACCATACCATGCCACCCTCATTTCTGCGCAGCTTCTGGCTGCTGTGCGGCCTTCAGATCTGGGTGCCCAGCCAGCAGCCACAAATCTCTGGCTGCCCAGCTTTGAAGGCAGAGCAGAAGTAAGGGTGGCAATACCGCAACCCCCTAAAATAGACAGATTTCATGCGGGAGACTGGATTTCACAGCCCGTAATGCATTTTTCATGGCTGTGAATTTGGTAGGGCCCTAGCTACAAACTGTGACAGGAGTCTGATTTGCCTTATTAAAGTCACTTACATCCCAAAGCTTTTGCAATGACTTCTCATAGAATCCTATAGACATTCCTATGAGCCATTCCTACTTAATCCCTTCTGAATCCTTGAATTGACTTCAGTTATGTTACAGACAGGAAATACCTATGGACTGGGCCTATTTAATATTAGTTTGGCTTGGGAGCAAAGTCTGTAAGCCGCAAGTCTTGCTGTAAGAAGGCTAGGTAAAGCACCTGTGCTGAGAGGAAGCTTTCATCAACTCTTGCCACAATGAGCCACATCTTTCCTTTTCTTTTGCACTCCTCAGCACAGACTGTAGAGCATCTTATCAGTTCCAGTGCTGAATGAAGGCCAAAAGGACTTGCTGAAAATGTTTAGAAGTAGTGCTCACCTTGGGAGTTCTGGATAGGTGGCCTGTACTGATCTCTGACAGTTTTTTAGAGGTCTGTGAAGCAGGCTGGCAAATGTACTTAATGGGAATTTTCCCTAATTAGCCCACAAGGGTACAACGCTCTCTTGGAAAGTGCTGTCCATGCCTGTGGTTTTTGGAGGCCTACCTAGCAGACAGCTTTTAGATGAATAATAAAGGGACCATTGGAAAGATGTAGATAATATTTTTTTTTCTTGGATTGCGCTAAATGTGACTTGAAGTGGGAAGCACTTCCCTTGACACACCAGATATGGTTTTTCTTTCCATGTAGGAAATCACGTAGGATTTTTTCCAAGTAGGCATTATTTAAAAATTAGACTGGTTTGAACACCAGTTTGGGAATAAAGATGGGGTTTGCTACCATACAATATACATATAGGGTGACCAGATGTCCTGATTTTATAGGGACAGTCCCAATTTTGGGGTCTTTTTCTTATATAGGCTCCTATTACCCCCACCCCCCCCCCACCCCCGTCCCGATTTTTCACACTTGCTGTCTGGTCACCCTATATACACATCAGGCCAAAATCATCCTATGTGTAATTCCACTGACTCCAGTCGTGAAACCTAGATTTGGAGATTGCTCAAATACAATTCTCTAACTCTGCTCGCTGCTGTAGTGCACTCAGGGAAAAGCTGTCTTCCATGAGTTGACGGAACAGAGTGGTCTTCATTATTGACTACAAGCAAAGTTTTGCCTGAATAAGGACAGAATAAAAACTGAAAAAGAAAATATAATGACCTGGCCCATTCTTTATTTATTTAAAACACGTGACAGAAAGTCTTCCAAAAGGTTAAGAGATTCTAAACTGAGAAGCTTGCAAAAGTCCAAACCTCTTTGGTCTAATAAAAGAAGTAATAATAATGATGTACTTTATACTTCTATGCTAAATTTCATTAAAGTATCTTAAAGTTCTTACAAACAAGAGTGACTCGCACAGCTTCCCTGTAAGTTATTAAAGGAAGTATATTGAGTAAATAAAGAATTTCACATTCCACACATCACTGAAACTGAAGTCCAACCACTTCTGGGGAGAAATGTGGCAGCTATTTAACACCACATATCAACTCTACACACCAATTTTTACAACAGGAAGTGAATAACAGTGTATCCAACTGAAACTGTAGCGGGGTTCAGGAAGTCAGAATATGTTGCCTGAATTGAAATTTGCCAAGACATTAGACTTAACATCCCTACTCCTATAGATCAAGGGCTCAGGGCCTCTGTTCTATCACATTCCAAATCAGGCTGAAGTCACCCAATTCACCTGCATTTGTGATCTAAACTTAGGTTAAAAGCGATTTAAAAGATGAAAAGCTGTGCTACCTCTTTCAAAACTTTACTACACGTTCTGACTGTTCAAACGGGATAGGAAGTCAGAGTTACTTTCACTCACCTAAAGAGAAAGTTAATTAAAAAGCAAGAGAAAGTAATACTTTTTTGAGTGGCCTCGGCATACTTCCATTTGTGGAATATGGCTCCTCTGCTGTTGAGCTGTGGAATTTTTCTCTGTGGACCTTTATTGGACTGATTTCTGTTGGAGAGAGAGAGAAACTTTCGAGCCACATAGAGCTCTTGTCTCTTTTGTCAACAGAATTTGGTCCAATAAAAGATATTACCTCACTCATCTTGCCTTTTCTCTGTTTAGTTTGTCACTTGGGAAGGGAAGTTTGAGCTAAACTGAAAGAAGACACTTTTATTCTGGAGTAATACCAGGATAACTACACCTGTATAACTGGTAAACTCTGTCCTGTAGACAAGAGTTTCCTACACTTTAATTTTCTTGTGGGATAACTTTTTTCCCAACAGGAAAATGCTGACTGGGAATTTTTCCCATGAAAATTCCCATAGGAGAAATTTTTATTTCCTGGCCAGCTCTAACCCTTTACATTGAATCTTATTTTTAAGTACCTTGCTTGCTACTGAACCACTCCTGCATGAGCCAAATGTCCTTTTACTAAATAACTGTAGGTGCAATTCTGCAAGCAAAAATAACTAGGGGCACATTTTATAGCATTTAGACGTCAAATTACCCAATTGCTCTCTCAAATCAGAGAATCTAATATATATTGCCATAAAATGACAGATCTAGATGATCTGAGGGTCCCTTCTGGACTTCATCTCTATCAAACTATGAAAATGTGCCCACAATTATTTACAGCTGCAAAATAATACTCAAAACTTCCAGTCACTGAACTGTCGGAGTCAGAGCCATGAAAGTCTTAATCTGTGTAGCTGGTTAAATACCTCTAAAAATCCAAGATAACTCAAAACCCAATGGCTTACAGTTAAATGTGTATGTAACGTTTTGCAGGATCAGGCACTTAATCAGCTAGAACCTAATGATTCCAAGTATTTAATACTTCACACAGTATATATTTTACAGCTTTTTTTCAAGATATATAACAAGTTGAGCAAAGATTGGGTCACTATGAAAAGGTACTTGGAGTTCTCTCATCCATATAATATATTTTCATATTAATTTCAAAGTGTTAAATTTGGGTATTGTACAAAACATCTGAGCAATAACTAAACCATAGACCAGGCAGGAAAGTTTTCCTGGGCTGCCCATTGGCACAAGGTTAGGTATTTTAGCCCCTGCCCATCACTACAATTCTCAAATGAAAAAAAGAAAGAAAGAAAGAAAAGCATACAAACAGCTAAATACAGCTCAACTATTGGAGCTTTCTCTAATCTGGTTAACTTTTCATCTTAATTTTGCATGTCCAAAATCTTTTTATTGATAGTTTTAATTATGTGGCTTCTAAACCAGAATACAAATTGCTATTGTACTCTGTTTTACTTCCTTCCTACTGTCAACTCTGGGTGAAATCCTGGCTTCACTGAAGTCAATTGCAAAACTCCCAATTGGCTTTCAAATGCTTGAAATATATCTAATAAACTATATCTGATGATTGAGAAATCACTGGATTTTCAGACTTTTCTGTCATTGATCAGATGGCACTTATTAATTATGAGTAGTAATAGATTTTTTTGCAGATGAATACAATAAAATAGAATCAATTTCCTGAATAAAATATAACTTTCATACAATTTTAGGGCAAAATCCAGTACACCATGCACTTTGTGAAAAAATAATGTTACAGTTGACTAACACTATGTATATTTCTCAGTCTTGTGAGTTACAGAAAATGAAGTCGTTTTAAAATTGCAAAAACTAATACCACAACAAAAACATAAGCTGTATCACAACGATAAATTTTGCATTCAAAATTAAACTGGATAGCACAGTATGCAGAACAACTGTATATATATGTCAAATTAATTAAGACGTTTTACAGATTTTGTAACCAGTTTATAAAATCCAGAGCAATCCCAATAATTCAAATGCCTTAAATATATCAGGTATTGCAAATGTAAAATAAGACTGCTGAATTAGAAGAATTATGACTGTTAATCAGAGCATAAGGAGCAACTGTTAGTGTATGAATAAAACTTTTAAATTTTGAATATTTTTCCATGCTCTGAGGCGTATATTTAGAAAGGGGGAAGGGGAAGAGTTTGATTAGGTGAGACAATTCAGAGGATTAGACTGTTAACATCCAGAAACTACAGTTATATGTACTATGCTGTATCTATTCAATTTTGGATATTTGCCACCACAAGAATTCAAATCCAAGCCACCTGGCTATAAACTGCAAGTGTAAACCTCTTGAAATTCAAATATTTAATCTTTTTCTCCTAATAAATTTAAAGTAAACACTCCAGGAATGTGAAATCATCATTTTGTCTCTTTGTATTAATCTGAAACTCGAGGTAATTATAAAACAGAATCCCTTACATTAAAAGTTTGAAAGTAGGGAGAAATCAAACACAAATATTAATGACTACACTGATTTTTCACACTCTTGTATGTTAGGCATATGTTTTGACATAACTGAGTATGAAACAGGTTCATCCAGGGGCTACACGAATAGGGCTATGACATTATCATTCAGCACACCAGAGCTGAGGAGCAACTTTCATTGTTCTCTTCTGTGGGTGGAGAGGAGGACCTAAGTGTCACATCAAAAATAAATTGTCCCAATGATGAAGTCATCAGGCAAAACTATATAGGCTCCTTCCAGCAATAGCACTTAGAGTGCGTAAACGGACAGGAAATTGGCCCTTGATTCAACAGTAAATAATAGGAAAACAAAGTGAAAATCTTCCACTTCCCTAGACTGCCCAGTCTATCTTTAGCACATCATTTGTACAAGTGGAAAAGGGAGAGATTTTGATGCTTGTGGCCCATGCATGGTAGAGAGAAATTACTATATACCTAAAACACAAATAGGTGAGCATGGCATCCAGTTATATTACAGCCCTTTAAATTCAAAGAGAAGTTTAACAGAGATAGCATATAAGAAAGACTATTGTTCTTAAAAGTTGGAAAAATGTCTCTGAGAAACGTGAATAATATAGGAGTTGAGGGGATATATTGTGTAAACTGGAGGAATGGCAGAGCACAAAAAAACCGCTGCAGTCAGCAAGGTCTTCTCATCAAGGAATAGGGCCTGATACTCAATTGGCCTGCACCTGGCCAGCACTCTAATTTCTGAACAAGGTGCAGCACAACACAGAATCAGGCCCTTCATGTTTATTACAAGTTAAAGTACTTTAACATGATCAACAAATAATCAGAAGAGAATCCCAGTTTAGGATTCAAGACTGTCCATAATCCCCTGAGTCCATCCCTAAAAATGTCTCCCAAAACAGCTACTCTTAGACCCCCACATTTAAGCACCTCTGCCCAGTGGGAAATGAACTGGAGTTTAGGCCCCTGAATTCCAGCACATTTGCACTTCATTATTTTGCATAGTAATTTGAACACAACATGTTCCCCCCCCCCCTCTAACTGCTTAATGTCAATATGCCACTTCTAAGATTTTGGTGCACACCTCCAACAGTAGACACAAGGGTAGAAAAAGAAGAGAAAATAGAAGAAAGTTACATGTTCACTCTCCTTAAATTAAGAAATCTTGAAATAATTGAGTAAATTTGACTTGTCCCCAGATAGCTTTAACTTGCCTGCTTGCAGTTTACCATAAATCGCACTGATTCTGGCAACATTTCACAAGTATTATAGTATTCCAGATGAGGGCAAACCAACAGTTCATATTACTTTATAATATCGTCACTACTATTCTCTAGTCCTTTTGTAATGTTTTCGGTTAGCTTACATTAGGGTTACCATACGTCCGTTTTTTCCCAGACATGTCTGGCTTTTCGGCAATCAAACCCCCGTCCGGGGGGAATTCCCAAAAAGCCGAACATGTCCGGGAAAATGCCGGCCGGGCACTTCCCCTCCCGCGGCTGCTCTGCTCCTCCCCTGACTCTTCGGCTCTGTTTAAGAGCCGAGCTGCCCGAGCGCTATGGGCTTCAGGCAGCCCCCTTGCCTCCGGACCCCAGCCACCGGCCGGGCACTTCCCCTCCTGGGCTCCGGCGGCGCAGGGTCCGGAGGCATGGGGGCTGCCCAAAGCCGGTAGCGCTCGGGCAGCTCGGCTCTTAAACAGAGCCGAAGAGTCAGGGGAGGAGCAGAGCCTCTGGCCGCGGCGGCTCTGCTCCTCCCCTGACTCTTTGGCTCTGTTTAAGAGCCGAGCGCTACGGGCTTTGGGCAGCCCCCATGCCTCCGGACCCTGCGCCGCCGGAGCCCGGGTGGGGAAGTGCCCGGCCGGGGGCGCAGGGTCCGGAGGCATAGGGGCTGCCCAAAGCCCAAGAGCTACCGGCTTCACGGTTTGCCAGGCAGCCTTCAGACCCTGCACCCCCGGCTGGGCGCTTCCCCTCCCGGGCTCCAGCTGCGCTGGGGAAGCGCCGGCCGGGGGCGCAGGGTCTGGGGGCCTCCCGGCAAACCGTGAAGCCGGTAGCACTCGGGCAGCCCTTTTCGCATGGCTGGGAGTGGGAGGGAGGAGGGGGCAGAGATAGGGCGGGGCTGGGGCGGGGCTGGGGTGGGAAATGGGCGGGGCCAGGGCCCCATGGAGGGTCCTCTTTTTTTATTTGTCAAATATGGTAACCCTAGCTTACATGTCAGAAGGTAAGTATGTGTAAGTCAGTGATCTATGTTATCTTATGCTCTCCTCTTAGTTGCATTACACCCTCTCCTTAAAGCCCTGTCAATCTGTAAATTTCAGATGCCTCCACTTGCTAACACCCACTTACTGGTATGCAACTTACACCAGCATTTACATCACCCCTGAATGTGGCTACCACATACCTGTCAATTTTTCAGAAGAGAAACCCGGGTGATGTAGTCTTCAAAGGAGTAACCTGGGGAATTTTCATGGTTTGTTTTTTGTTAAAGCATGGAGCTCTACCAATCATGAAATCAAAACCAATACCACACAACTTGTGACCAATCAAAAAAACCAACCAATCCAGGGTGAAATTCAAAAACAATACTTGTCACAAAATGTTGTGTCATTCCAATATTAAAAAAAAAATCCAAATTAATTTTTGTTGAATCATTTTGCAGATTGTATGAAATTGCTCAAGTTTGACTGTTTGCCCCACTATAACTGTTGGAGATTGGCCAACCATTGCTATGTCTCTGTATGGAAATTCCTATGCTTATGAATCATCCAGGGATTGTCCTATATCTACATATTTCCATTGGCACAAGTTTAATTTGTGCCTGTACCTTAGCTATATGATTTTTCAGTTTCACAGTGGATCCACACCAAAGGCTGCTATGCATCATTTGTTCCATCTTTTGTACCTAAATGGGTCTTCATTGCAGCTGGTACCAGAATAGGATAATGCAAACTAGGTGTGCTTGGAGATAAAAATACCTATTTTGGGCTAGACCATAATCCCTTTAGGAGATCCTTTCACTCCCAACATGTTAAAGAAAACCAAAAATGACTGACCCTTTGGAAGTGTACTCTTACAAGATCTAAAAGTCCATCTCTCCTTTAAAATGATGGCATGCAACTTGGTTGTCACCAATGAGCTTCTGAACTGGTTTGCAATGCCCATTGTTCCCTACAGCACTTTCATTTAAAAGCTAAGTGAAACTACGTACACGCTTTTGCAGGCTCTTGCAAGAACCACAAAATGCTAGCTAACGTTTTGGATTAAATCCTTAGAAGGTGCAAATGCCAGGTTGTTGTAAAGCTTTAAAAGTTCCATTTCAATTGAAAATGTCTATTTGAACATTGAACCCCATAGGATCTGATATCAGAGGAAAGCCCCTATTGTATCTGCGTTTGACATTTGCTCCTCCTGTGACTGTTTTCCATACCTACTACGATTAGAGGCAGTCATTTGGAAGTCGTGTAATGTCAACTGAATAACTTCATTAAATTGGTGGTTTTATACACTTCCACGGAGATTGTACACTTCCAAGGAAATTATCCTATGTCAATAAAACACACCTAGAGTAAACGTTTTTAAAATGACTAGTCTGAAAGAAAACCTGTCCATGGCAGAATTGATATACAGCTTGCATTTCTGTCAAGTAGAGTTGCACATCATGTTTCCAACACAAGTTAATAGAAATATACAACTAGGGGTGTTAAGGCTGTATCCCCACTTTGAACTTTAGGGTACAATGTGGGGCCCTGAATGAAGACTTCTAAGCTTAACTACCAGTTTAGCTCTGATTCCGCTGCCACCATTCCCAATGGATTCCCTCCCTGGGAAGCCTTGAGAAACCTTTCACCAATTCCCTGGTGAATACAGATCCAAACCCCTTGGAACTTAAAACAAGGAGAAATTAACCATTCCCCTCCTTCTTCCCACCAACTCCTGGTGAATACAGATCCAACCCCCTTGGATCTAAAAACAAGGAAAAATCAATCAGGTTCTTAAAAAGAAGGCTTTTAATTAAAGAAAAAGGTAAAAATCATCTCTGTAAAATCAGTATGGAAAATAACTTTACAGGCTAATCAAACTTAAAGAGCTCAGAGGACTCCCCTCTAGTCTTAGGTTCAAAGTATAGCAAACAAAGATAAACACTCTAATAAAAGGTACATTTACAAGTTGAGAAAACAAAGTAAAACTAAGACGCCTTGCCTGGCTATTTACTTACAAGTTTGAAATATGAGAGACTTGTTTAGAAAGATGGGGAGAACCTGGATTGATGTCTGGTCCCTCTCAGTCCCAAGAGCGAATGAACACCCAAACAAAGAGCACAAACAAAAGCCTCCCTCCCCCCCCGCAAGATTTGAAAGTATCTTGTCCCCTTATTGGTCCTTTGGGTCAGATGCCAGCCAGCAGGTTATCTGAGCTTCTTAACCCTTTACAGGGAAAAGGATTTTGGAGTCTCTGGCCAGGAGGGATTTTATAGTACTGTACACAGGACAGCTGTTACACCCTTCCCTTTATAGTTATGACAAGGGGCTAATTGAAACCTACGGGCCAGATCCTCAGTGAGGATAAACAGACAGTCCATTAAAGACATTAACTTTAATGGCGCTATGCTGATTTATATCATCTGAGCACCTGGCTCACTTGCACTATGAAATGTACTGTAGTTGGCTGTACTGAAATCTATCTAGTACCTGTGGAACTGAGGTTCCTGGACACATGGGGAAAGGAAAGAAAAGAGGAGAGGGATGGGCAACAGAGGGAAAACCAAAACAAAAGTAACAGTGCAAATTTAACTTCACTTCAAATGTTTTATTTTTGTTGTACATTTGTCTAGCTTGCCTAGTTAGATTGTAAACTCTTCAGGGCAAAGACTTGGTTTTCCTAACTACTCGTGCAGTAGTACATTTTGGGCACAACTGCAATGCATAGTAAATAAAAGAATAATTCCAAGGAAACTCTCACGTTAGATATGCCAAAGCATTTGACTAGGCTTTGTTTTGTGACTGTTGCAAGACTGATGTGTACACGTGTAATCATTTACTAGTACACTAGGACACACATTTGGTGTCAGATCATTACATATAGCCCCTTTCCTTTTAATCGCGACATTTTTCACCAATGGAAAGTTACAGTGATGGAAATAATTGCAAGATGTCACGGGGTACTAGTTATGTCTGTGAAGCACTCCAAATAACTAGCTCATTAATTTGTCAATGTACTAGACACATCCAACAAGGAAAGGGTTAATGAAGAGCAAATTATTTTAATAAATAGAAACTGCTAGATGTTTCTATGTTCTGCAATTGTTCAGTGTACTATATCAGTTACTATAGCTTCAAACAAAACAATTAAAACACATCTGAGAAGCACTACAGAGTTTTGCTATCCCACACAATTATCTCCACAGCAAAACTTGCAGCTAATGTGTTGCAATATGCTATTCAACACCAAACACTTCCTTTCCTATGATAGAAGATAATCCAGGAATTTAATTTGTGAACTCCCAGGTGGCTGAGTTCCACCTTGCACATGCCTGAAGGCAAATAAATCCTTTCATATTTTTCACACCCTCAGGTGCATGTTCCAGACTTGTTCCAAAAAGAGCTCTCCTTCATGTACCACATCACACAATCACAGACCCAAGAACTCATTTGGAAGCCACTATAAGATTATATTAAAAGTTAAACACATTATTATTTAAATATTTTGTATGCATTTTGTACTCTGACTTTCAGTTTCTTTTAGGTATCATAAAAGAATATGCAAAGATTAGTGGAAAGGACAGTCTTGTAAGGGACAATATAGCAGCAGACTCAATCCCACTGCACATTTGGTACATCTTTAAACCACTTTAATAATATTTTATAAATACAACAGGAATCAATATTCAATAAGTGTTTGTGAGGAAATTCTGACTGAAACAAAGTTTGTTATCCTGTTTAAAAGATTATGTGACTATTAGCTTAACATAATTTTCAGTACTTGAAGAAACTAAACCTTACCTACTACTGAGAATATCAAGAATGCTTTCAAGTATCCAGGTAGGTTTTAAGTAATTGAAAAGTGCAATCTGGTCTACAACTTTCAATACTGGTACAAAAAAGCAAACACTACTATTGATATGGAATAAAAGAGCAACTTGAACATTCAGTTCAAGTGCATTAATTATTAAAGTATATAGTAATGTTTTCACAGTAGATCAAAAGGTCCTTCTCAAATCGTTAAAATGCATTCCAAGACCCATCAAAGATGCCATGCCTTTGATTGAAAAAAGGTAGTGGAAATCAAGAACACCATAACTGTTAAAACACGTGACATATAGAACACCCCCTTCAAGTTGAGAAGAACAACCAAAGCTTTTAAATTTGTATTAATATGAGAAAAAAATAACTTAAGCTTCAGCTTTTTATACACATATACAAGCTAAGGGTCAGATCCTCCACAAATATATACACAAGAGTAATGTTATTCCCATGTTTTTGGCATGGTCAGATCCAGAGCTTGGGTATGTACAGTAGTTACTCACATGTGTAAGTCATTCATGTGTATATGATCAAGCCTTAATATTGGAGAAAATTAGAAGGTAAATGCAAAATCAATATTAAAAGGGCTAAGTGGCATGTCAAATACTGCACTTACATTTTATTTTGAGGGCTTCAGTTAAAGACCTAATGGAGCAACAAGAAGTTAGTTTAGCAATCTCAATTCAGTCTCTGATGGATACTGGACCATATTACAAAGTCACCAGTCAGATCCATCAACCATTCCTTAAAAGAGTTGCCCTACAGTGTTCTGGTGTGGACATCAAATTCTCTTTAGCCTTCGATCAGGTGGTTTTCTACCAATTCTTCTCTCACGCCAGCAAATAAATCAGGAGCAACTCCACTGAAGTCAAGAAAGCTACAGTAGAGTAATAGTGGTGTAAAAGGAGAATTAGAACCATAGTGCCAAAGGCTTGTATTGAGGGTATTTTGTATGCTTGGCCTGTTCATGAGCTAAGAACTTCACTTATACATGCTGCATCAACTACTTAATTGAGAAGGTAAAAACAAACAAAATGTGTTAGTTTTTTCATACACAAAGAACACAGTATCTACTTTCAGGGCCTCATTCTCTACTCCATTGCACCAATTTTATGCCAGCGTAACTCCATTGAAATCAATGGAATTAAACAGGCATAAAAAAGGATAATTAGGTCCTTTAGCAAAAGAAGAGCATAAACCATGATATTCCATAATACAACTTCCTCTCTGCAGGTTTTATGTAATATCCTCTGCATTAACACAAGAAACAGAAAAAGACACCATTTAGGACTGACTGACTGACTACCACCTATGTTTAAAACACATCATTCACCTCAATCTGAACACACCGTGTTTCTAGTAAAGGAATTTCATGGATCATAAAAAGCCAGCCTTAAACTCTATACTCCCAAACAGAGTCTCCACCTGTGTAGTTATTGAGCCATTTTACAAGCTTTTCTGGTCCTTCAGTTATCCTTGCAGTTACCTAGTTTTCCACCATCCTTCTTCCCATGCAATCATTCCATTGCAAAGCATTCCTTATCTCTAATGCAGGCTTATGAAATTCCCCAGAATCAGACAAGCTTTGCTCTGTTTATTGTCGACACTTGAAAAGGAAAGACGCGTATTTGCACCAGGTAAGGCTGATTCTGTGAGAAAAACTGATTAGCCTGAAAAACGTCCAACTTAATCACTCTTAGGAACAAAACTATTCCACAGGAATTATTCAGCTTTACGGCAAACCAAAGATAGCAACTAAGACCCGATCCAAATCACAAGTTTCCACCAATTGTGAAATGGTTTTCAGAATCCATTCTTGAAAACTATTTAATGCACATTCATCTGTGTGGAAAGGAAAACATGTTTTAAAAATGATTGTTGAATACTGATCTCGAGCGTAAGCCTGGCTGGTAAAATCGTGGCCTCAGTGGAAAATAATAGGAGTTTTGCCATTGACTTCAGTAGAGCCAGGATTTCACGCAAGGAATGTAAAACTGTTCCCAGGAATTGATCTTAAAAACTATTTGAGGATCCGAGGAAACATATAGGGCAAGGACGAGAATGTACAAGATAGTCCTCAAAAAATCATTTGAGGACAGTCCGTTTTCACTTGCCTTCAGGTGTCCATCTTATTGCTACTCTGGTGATGGAATCAGTTTCCATCCAAAGCACATGACCAATCCTTCTCCAACGCCTCCTGTCAATGATGGTGCTCAGATCCTCTTGGCTGCACTGTGTCAATAGATCTTGGTTTGAAATTGTTCTGGGCCAAAAGATACGGAGGATTTTTCTGAGGCAGGTTGTATGGAATGAAGACAGTTTGGACATATCATACTTTCTCATTCCCCAGCATTCTGCACTATAAAGTAGTGTTGAAAGTACGCAGCTCTGATAAATCTTGTGTTTGGTTTTGGTGGTGTATTTTGATGATTTCCAGACTGAATTTAAGCTCCTGAACGTGTTTCTGGCTTTATTGATTTTGTTCCGGATGTCCTGGCTTGTTCCACCATCCTGGCTGATGGTGCTGCCCAAGTATGTGAATGTTTCTACATTGGTGAGAACATAATCCTCTATCCATACTGGTGATGGTGAGGCAATATTAAAGGTCATTATATTTGTCTTATTGCGGTTGATTTCATTGCTCTACAGCCAAAATGCTTCTGAAATAAATGTAGTCAAACTTTACTAATTCTGGGTCACTGAGAACAAAAATGATGCTTAAAATTGTTGATTGGCTCTAGTTTTCAAGATATGTTAGTGGGTCAGTATATACGACCCTTGACTTGGGAATGGCGGAGGATAAGTGAGTTATAAAGGGAAGGGATCTCAATCTAAACCAGAAATGACTAAAATACATCTTTGACTGGATCTATGAATAAATCTATGACTGGGTTTGGACAGTACTTGCTTTTTAGGCAAAACAATGAATGATGCAATCTGAAGCTGGTATTGCATCATACATGATATGAATTGTATCATGTTATTCCTAGAAGTCATGGATGATGTAATCATAATGAAGCTTACATCACTCTGCTGAACAAATTGCCCTATATCAGCCCTAAAAGTCATACAGTGTCGTGCTCTCTTATTTGTCAGTGTTTGATTTTGCAAAGGGACACATTTCTGTTTAGCCAAAGTGAGCAGAGATGCCTCGTACTTGTGTGAACAGTGCAGATAACTTCTGCTATGTTTGTGGTGAAGTGACTTTTGCATCACAAAAGCGCAGTATAACCACTATGGTTAAGAAAGCCTATCACCTTTATCTTGGCTGCAAAATTGGAGATCAGGACAAGAGGTGGGCCCCACACATATGCTGCAACACTTGTGCAACAAATCTTCGCCAGTGGTTGAACAGGAAAAGGAAAACTATGCCTTTTGCAGTGCCAATGATTTGGAGAGAGCCAACAGATCATACCAGCAATTGTTACTTCTGCATGGTGCCTCCAGCTGGGAAAGGTGTGTCAAAGAAGAAAAAGTGGACTGTGCATTATCCAAACATTCCATCAGCTATACGCCCAGTACCCCACGGAGAAGGACTGCCGGTTCCTGATGCACCAGAATCATTCTCACTTGAGTCAGATGAGGAAGAGGAAGAGGATGAAACTTCTGGTCCTGAACCATCAATGTCACAGGACCCACATTTTCTCCCATCCTCCTCCTCTGAACCACACCTCATAACACAAGGTGAACTGAATGACCTTGTCAGGGATTTGGAACTACCCAAGAGTAAGGCAGAGCTGTTGGGCTCCAGACTAAAGATCTTGATATCAACACAGATATCAAGATAAAGGAAGGTGTCTTTGTTGGTCCTCAGATTCATGAACTTCTTCGAGATGATGCATTTAACCATGCACTGCATGGCAAGGAAAAGACGGCATGGAAAGCCTTCCAGTTAGTGGCAATAAATTTTCTCGGAAACAACAAGGCAAACAACTACAGGTTGTTGGTGGAAAACCTCCTCAAGGCATACAAAAGCCTTGGTTGCAACATGTCACTAAAGATACATTTTTTGCACTCTCATCTAGATTTTTTTCCACCGAACTGCGGAGCAGTGAGCGACAAGCACGGCGAGTGATTTCACCAGGACATTGCAACAATGGAGAAACGCTATCAGGGCAAATGGAGCCCATCAATGCTTGCAGACTATTGCTGGTCAGTGACAAGAGATGCTCCATTTAATGAATACAAGAGACAAGCCAAGAAGCACCGAGTAGACACTGAATAGGACTAAACTATGTACAGAATAGTTTTTTGCCTTTTGTTTCATAATAAAGTTTATTTATATAACCCTTTTGTTGATTTTTAAAGTGTTACATAAACAGGACAGGTGAAATATTATCATGTAAAGCAACCATAAACACATGAAAAGACCTAGGTTTACAATTTATGATTAAAACTCTACTATCTACACAATATACATAGACATAAAATGTAAAAACTTAAATATCTTAGAAACAGTAGCCAATTAGTTGTTTTAATTGTCATATTTGAATTCAGCACATCAAAATACATAATAAATAGCACGTTATCTCTGAAGCAGATGAATTCTCAAAAATTGTAGACCAGTGTTTTCAGTCCAATTTGCTGGCTGAATGCATTGAGTCAAGTTGTTTTTTCTTGTGTATGGTGTTGGGTATGTGATAGGAGAGCGACATGATCTGCAAAGTCCAGGTCTTCAAGGGATAAGAAGAGTGTTCATTTAATGCCTCTTGGCATGTCTTCTGTTGCACGCTGAATTACCCAGTCAAGGGCAATGTTGAAGAGGATTGCAGACATGACACACCCATGATGTACTCCTGTTGTGACTTCAAAACTGAACTCACTGTGATCAACACTGCATGTAAAGTTGAAATAGAAGCTTTTGATGACGTTGATTACACGGAAAGGAATTCCATATGCCCACAGAATGCGCCATAGGCTGGTCCTGTGAATGCTATCAAAAGCCTTCTGAAAGTCTATGAAATATATGTAGAGTTGCCATTGCCATTCTAAGCACTGTTCTATTATGTTTCGTAGAGTGAAGATCTGGTCTGTGCATCCACGCCCTTTCCGAAAACCAGTTTGCTCTTTTCTGAGAACGCTATCAACTGCCTCTGATATACGCTGGACTATGCTCTTACACACTACTTTTCTTGGCACAGATAAAAGTGTGATACCATGCCAGTTATTACAATCACTGAGAGTCCCTTTTTTTTTTTTTGGTATCTTCACTATAACCCCATTGGTCAACTCACCTGGCACTTTTTCCCTTTTCCAAACTGCTGTAAATAGAGGGGCCAGGATAGATGCTGCTAAATTAGGATTTACCTTGAACAATTCTGCATTCAAGTTACCCTTGCCAGGAGCTTTCCCATTTTTTAAAGATTTGATGACTTGAATGATCTCTTCCTTAGTTGGGGAATCTGTGTTGATATCAAGATCTTCTTCTGCCTCCTGGACATTAGCTTCCTCTTTAGGTGGCTCCCTGTTCAGCAATTCTTTGAAATGCTCTGTCCAGGGCATTTCTTGTTCTTCTTCGGTTGTTAGTAGGTGTCCTTGTTTGTTCCTGATGAGAGTGTTTGTTGGTGTCTGCCATTTATCACTGATAAGCCGCGTCATTTTGTCAACGGTTCCTTGTTCACCACAAGCAGCTGCATCCTCTGCTTGTGTTGACAGATTATCAATATAATGCCATTTGTCCACTCTCACAAGGCGTTTGACCTCCCAGTGTGCCTTGCTATACTGCTTGTGGTATTCGTCCTTTAGCTTCTAGGATTTTGTGTCTAAAACTTTTTTCTTCGGGGTTCATCCTGTTTCTATGGCGTTCCATGTGCAAGGTGTAATCCACTCCTTCCTTCTCTTCAAAATTGACTTAGGTGCGTATGCTCCTAAGTATCATTGACTTTCAATGAGAAATATGCTCTTACGTGCCCCAGTCACTTTTGAAAATGGAATTTAGTCCCTTATTTTAAAGATATTTATGCATTGCTACACTCAGCATTACAATGCTTAGCTGATTTAGGAGCCTAAACCTCTCATTTTCAAAAGGGATTTAGGCACATTAGGAGCCAAAATCCCATTGGGCTCCTAAGTCCCTAAATCTAAAGTCCCTAAGTGTCCTTCAGGGGTGTGGATTTTTCACACTCCTGAGCACTGTAATTTCCTAATGTAGTCCAGGCTCCTAAATCAGCTAAGCACGGCAATGCTGTGTGTAGCAATACCTAAATGCCTTTAAAAAATGGGGCCTTAGGCTTTTACTCTTACTGTTTGCCTCTTCCAAATTTTATCCAAGTGCTATATAAAGGGTCTAATTCTTAAGACTTGAAAACGCCTATCAACTGTGATGTTATTGTTACTTGTCCTCCCAAGTGTGATATCAGTAGCACACCTAGGTACATTCAGTACAGATAGTGCCATTATAGGGATATTGCTAAATCCAAAGTCCAAACTCTAAGGGGCTAGACTGAAGGATCATTTATTCCGGAATCACATCTGGGTTCAACAGCTGCTGAATATCTGCGCTCTTTCCAACCTTGCCAAAGAAAGTTACTCACCTTATGCAGTAACTGCAGTCCTTTGAGATGTGTGTCCCTTGCTCCACTGTAGCTCACGTCCCTGAGCCTCAGAGATGTCAAGTGTGTGCAGTGTTGCCTCCCTTTTATACCAGTGTAGTTTTAGAAAGAAGGTTGGGAGGTGGATAAGTTGATTTATGTGGAAGGCTGAAGGTATTTTTGGTAGAAATTTGGCATCTGGTCACAATGTGACCTTATCTTTGAAGAAAATCATTAGGGCCCCTATCTCTCCCACTCTCCAAGAGGACATGATAGCTAGCAGGAATGAGGTTTTCATAGAGAGGTGTAGAAGCAAGCAAGTGGCCATAGGTTCAAGGGGAACCTTGTAAGACAGTTTAAGATACAAATGACAGTTTAAGATATGAAAATATCATGATGCTTTGTTTGCAAAAGTGTGGAGCTACCCTAGAAAGGACTTTTGAGAACACTCTGGGTGCCAATGATAGACTGAATGGGAGCACCTTGTATTGGAAGCAATCTTGACCCAGAGTGAATCTTGGGAACCTCCTGTGTGGTGGGTGGATTGTGATATGAAAGTAAGCATCTTGTAGGTCAAGGGCCCGAGAACCAGTCCCCCTAGTCCAGAGATGGGATTATTGCTGCCAAGGTAACCAACTTGAAACATCGTATTTTTATTAATCTGTTGAATGCCCTTAGATCCAGAATGGGTCTCCAAACACTATTCTTTTTCTATATCAGGAAGTATTTGGAATATAAACCCTTCCCTCTGTGTTGGGTGGGAACTGGTTCTATAGCACCTAGTTTTAGGAGGTGGCTTGTTTCCTCCCATAAACGATTCTCGTAAGAATGTCCCTAAAGAGGGATGGGAACGGGGAGTGAATAGGGGAGAGGGAGGTTGGTAAAGTGGATTGAATATCCCTCAGTGACAATCTCTGGTACCCACTTGTCTGTGATTACACACTCCCAGTTTTGATGAAAAGAAGTAAGGTGGTCTCTGAATTGGTGGACATGTTCTGGTTATTGGAGCAAATTAAACTGGAGTTGGTAGCTCGGGGCCTCGACCAACACATCAAAATTGTTGCTTGGATGTAGAAGGCGGTGATGCCGATGGTTGTGGGGCAGTCTCCGTTTCTGTGATCTATGCCTCTTTCTTTGAGGTTCATAATGCCTCTGGGGAGGAGGAAAGTGAATAGGACAGGATCTCTGTGTCATCTGATACTTACTATGTCTCCTTTTTTGGACAGGAGTGTAAATACCCAGAGAGCGTAATGTGACCCTAGAATCTTTCAATGTGTGGAGGGATTCGTCCATTTTTTTCTGCAGCAATTTTGAGCTCACAAACAGGAGATCCACCACCGTGGCTTGTACCTCCTTTGGAAAGCAGGAGGGGTGAAACCAAAAAGGTCTCCTCATGACCACTGCTGTGATGATGGAATGAGCAGCTGTATCAGCAGCATCTAGAGATGCCTGTAATGCTGTCCTCACAAGGAGCTCACCCTCAGCGATAATCGCCTGGAATTGCTCTTTCTAATCCAATGGGAAGTGCTCAATAAAGGCATTTAATTTAGAGTAATTGGTATGGTTGTATTTTTCCATAAGGGCTTGACAGTTAGCAATCCTAAATTGGAGAGTCTCTGAAGAACATGATTTACATCCAAATAAACCCAGTCACTTCCAGTCCTTGTCATATGGTGTTGTTTTAGCATGGTGCTATCTGCCACATTCGTTAACAGTGTCGACAACCAGTGAATTTGGGGATGTATGAGAAAATAAGAAGTCCCCGTCGTTAAACGGCACATATTTTTTGTCTGCCTGCTTGCACATCATGGGGATTGTGGCTAGTGTCTGCCCTATCTGTTTTCGCCAGATCGAGCAAAGCCTCATTGATGGGGAGTGCAATTCTGGCTGCTGACAATGTCTACAAGATGTCAAGCAGTCTGTGCTGTGACTTTTTGACTTCTTTAAGCGGGATTTGCAGGAAATCCACTATCTTTTTAAAGAGGTCTTGGAACTGCTGTAGTTGGTGAGGGAGGCAAAACTGCCTCATCAGGAGAAGATGAGGAAATGCTGGTCATCAGAGTAGCCTCCTTGTCTAGTCTCTCCTCCTGTTCCTCAAAGGTCTCCTCTTTGGTCAGGAGGTCTGGCTAATGAAGCTGAAGGAAAGTGCCTTCCTTTACCCCTTTGGGTGATGCTAGAGGTGTCTATATGCCAGCCATGGGTCCCAGTATGGCCACTGAGGTGGTGCAAAGGGCATGGGTGGGGGCATCCAAAGATGTCCATAGCAACTGGGTGGGTCTCATCTACCCTGGTGGTAGACTGAAGCTGCATGAGTTTCTACACGGTTAGATCTGTGATATTGTAACGGAGAGCCTTGCACAAACACAAAATATAGGTCATCCCCATCATCTTCCTCATCATCGCTTGACAGGGGTGAAACAGTCTTGGACGGTGGAGTAGATTGTCTCAGTAATACATGTAAATCCAGGGACCAGGGTGTAATCAGGAGTGGAGAGAAGTGGAGTTGAAGTGGAGAGAATTGTCGGTACCGGAGGTCTTCTGTGTTCTCACAAATGGCCAGCAGATATCACCGTAGCCTTTTGAGGGGCCGGTGTACTCGGTACCAAGTCTCTATAAAACTCGGTCGGTGCCATTTTAGAGGAACTGGCTCGTTCTATGCAACTACTTCCACCCGCCCCCCCCCCCCCAACAGAACCGATGTACTTGAGCCTACATTCTTATGGTCTTTGGCCTTACTGGCAGTACCGGAGGATCCTGCAGCCTCACAGGTACCTAGTGCCGAGGTAGCTGACCTTATCAGGGACCTCTTTCTCTTGACTGATTCCCTACTTGAGGAACTTGTGGCCCATTTTAGAACTTTTGAGAGGAATCCAAGAATTTCTTCTTTGAAGTCACTGGAGAGTGCTGATCCAACTACGTTGACGAGATCAGTCTTGATGGGGACCAAGGTACAGTGTGGGGTCCGGATCCGGAGTTGAAGGCTGGTCGAAGCGAGCTTTCCATCATGAGCAGTATTAATTTTAGCTCACAGCTCTTTCTGGTTCGGGATTTTAATTTGAGGCAAAATGTGCCTTTCTGAGTCATGTGACTCTCTAAGGCAGCAGATGCAGTAGGAATGGTCATCACTGACAGGAATGGCTTCCAGACAGGAGAGGCAACATTTAAATCCGGGGGAACTGGGCATGCTCTTTTCAGGGTTCACTTCCTGAATGGGAAGAACTAAGAAAAAATAATTTACATTAGGGCTATAACTATTCTACAAGCGAAATTAAAACAAAACTGGAGAAATAAAAAGAGAAAAGGAAATATTAACACCAACTGATGACTACTGAGGAAAAGAAGAAAGAAAAAACACTACAAAGAAACTCTACCAACAGGCTCTGCTAAGGCGCCATCTCAGGCCAATTGCGGTTGAGAAGGAACTGGGGCGGTTTGCCCACACAGCACTATATAGCAGCAACACAGAGCACGAGATGGGGAGATCTAGTGTTCAGGCCAAACACACACTGCTGCCTAAAATCTATGCTCTGAGGCGCAGGGATGTGAACACACCTAGTGTGGAGCACCTGTAGGGACACTGCTCAAAGAAGAACATCTTAATATACTGTATCTTATCAGTTTCTTATGCACCTATCCATTTGGTAACTAAGTGCTGATGTGCAAGCTACACTATGCATGCAATAATAAATATTAATATTTGTGTACAGTATATATTTATGCATTTAATTGCAGTAGCAGCCCTAGGCTCCAAACAGACTTGGAGCCCCATTTGGCTAGACACCATGCAAACGAAGGAAGACAGAATGTAAACTCTTTGGGCAAGAGACTAAGAGAAAGGAGGGGAGGGAACCACCCACACAGATGAAAGGTGAGGTAATAGGATAAAACATAAAAAGCAAAGTGCTTAGAATGAAGGCAGGTACTTCTTATTTTACGTGTGTTTTACTTATACATTATTTTAAAAAATAACTGTAGGGGTTTCTAAGATGAAAGCAACCCAGAGGAGTGGATGAAGGAAGAGGGGAAACTGAAGGGGACAGAGATAGAAGGGGTCTGTAAACAAAAACTTTGGTACACAGCTCTGGGATTTATGTGGCCTGCTGAAAAGATATGCAGGGATGTAAGGCAGAATTCCACAAAGTGAACAGTAAACATGGGGTGAGAGTCTGGCAATGCAGAAAGGTTGAGGTCTTGGCAGAGCAGGATGGAGGGAGGCTGCTAGGAGGGTCTTGTCATCTGAGTGGAAGGCTTGTGAACTTATCTCTGGGGCAAAGGAGATTTCAATAGCAAGGGGGGTGGAGAGACGGTAGGTGGGAAGGACAACAATGCTTTTCACTAGATGCAGGTGGGCCTTTAAGTCTACTTTTCAAGATGATGGTTAAGGGCAGGCCCACAGATGAGGGGGTTATAGGTACAGGGTCGTAAGGAGGGCTAGGAGGGCCCCCAAAGTGTAACTAGACACAATATATGCCTAAGGCCAACCTTGCAAAAGTGACTATCTGAATAGTAATTTAAACATGTTAGCTAGAATAGAAATTAGAAAATGGTATATACTTTAAGTTCACAACCATTTGGCACCGGGATGTCTCTAAGAGAGCCACTAGAATAGCAGCACTGAAATCATCAGTGAGCAATGCTAACAAATCCTAATTCTTCAAACCATAGGAGTAGCCCCCTGCTTTAAGCTAGTGGGAAGCTCCCACATTAGCATGCCATATTGTGAAATCAAGGCTCCCAACATCAGCATTAATTATATATTTGCACCAACAAGAGTCATTTAATACACCTGGATAATAAACTCATTTGAGGCTGTGATGTTTCTCAGAGGAAAAACTCATGTGCCAAAGCACAGCACTTGAGGAAAATGATCTCATGTCTGGGCCTGGGGAAACAATATTCTCCACTAGTTCCAATGCATCAGCGCTCAGTGATGGGAGCTTTGGTCCCACCCTTGCCAAGAGGTTTATGTATAATTTAAATATGTGTGCGTTCTAGTCGGCCAATCTCAAAAGAAAGAGAACCTAGGCTTCTTGGAAGATATTTTGCTTTTTAAACCCTAATGTTTGATGGTTGCAAACCCAGGTTATCAGAATAGGCTCGCATCCATCTTTTGGACCTTTTCCCGTATCTTTTCTTGCATGCTGCAACTGCCACACTTTGTTTTCAGAGAGGAACCCACGCCATCTTTTCAAGGGTGCTACCTGCTGGAGGCTGACAAAGGCTGCAGACTTAGGTAGATCTCTTATATCCTGTAGTGGCCCAAACTTAAACTTGATTGTGCAAAGCAGTAGTCAACAAAATAGATCAGAGTCTCAGCTGCTGTAAATCAGCAATGCTCCATTTCAGCTCCATTGACTCACACCAGGCAAGGATCTAGCCCAATCACTAAATCCTGCAATAGTTTCCAGTGCACAGTGTGTCTGAATCCCAAAGGAATACAATAGGTTATAACTCTTAGGTTTGGATGCACTCTCCTGCAAGCGAATGTGACTAGAATAAGGACAAAAAGGCCCCAAGACCAAAGCCAGTGAAAGGAAAAGCAGGAGCTCTGTAGCGTATTACCCTGAACCCATAGAAATCTCTCTCGCTGAAACATTCCACAACAGGAATCTGCACGGTGGGGATTAGCAAATCAGGGCTTAGGTGAAAGTACTCTGGGAGATGAGTCGATCCTAAGCAGGCACTCTGTGCAGCATTCTCCTCTTAAAACCTGGCGTAAGTCCAGGTGGGAGTTAATACTGCTCAATTAGAGGGGAGAAGGTGCAGCGCGCGTAGCCAAAGACCGTCAGACTCTTCAGGGAGATGTGCTGCTAAAGTGAGGACAGGCACAGAAACAGCAGAAGAAAAGGGCATCTTCCCAGGATCTGCAGTATTGCAGGACCTCATTTTCCTGTACAGTCTGAGGATCTATAGAGTAAGAAGGGCACACCTCACTCTCTCTCCAGGAAGCAATCAACCCCTCCCCCATACTAAAAGGGGTGAATGCAGTAGCAATTCTGCAAGGCTCTTCTCATGGAGTATACAAGCCAGTTTTCCTCTCCCCTGGGTTTTTCCAGAGGAGGGAGGGTTTGGCTCACGTTACTTTTTTTACTGCCTACCTTGCAGAGTAATTAAATCTAATTTTTAAATTTTGCTCCCTTGTTTTCCATCAGAGTGACAGATGAAAACAGTGAAATGAAATCATAAGGCCATAAGAAAAAAAGGAAATATTGTATGAAAACAGCAAAATTCATTACAAAAAGAAAAGTTCAGCAGTATTTATAATTCATAATCAATTCCAGTTTATGATTTAAGTAGATGTCTGTGCAACATTCTCCAATGGGAGTGAGCTTCCAACAAACTGATTTACATTAAATTCCAAGCTTAGGACTCCTAAATCAACACTCTAACAGTGCTTGCTAGTGAAAGTGCAGGGACAGCGTTTCTTGCCATGGCTGAAAGCTGTGAGTGAAGGATTGCTTGAAGATTATGTACTGCCAAGGCCTCAACATAAACACAGGTGTTGTGGAAAGAAGTGCACGGGGCTACCCTATCTAGCAGCTAAAGAAACACAACCAGTTATGCGTCTGAATTTCAATGCTGGCGTTAAAGAGAAACGAAGTAAATTGTAAAAATTCATAATTTGACATTCCTCAAACCCAAGTCATTGAATGCACTTTTGTTTTGGCAGTAGCATGTTTCTTTAGCATTCCTGGCCATTTTTGTTGTTGAGGCAGGGAAGGGTGAGATGGAATTGGAGCATTTTCTCTTTTCATGCTGTGTAAAGTAGTCTGAGGTTATTGCCACCTCATTTACTGGCCTTTAACAAGGATTATTTTTATATATGTGAGGTTAATGCTGCTGATTTATTTAACATGCAATTTTGCTAACTGTCAAGAGGATTAGTATTTTCTATTACATGGGTACATACATTAAAATTATATATGTGTCTTGTCAACTGCAGGATTACATGAAACAAATGTTACGTATTTTAACTATTTAAAACACTGTGGATGTTTAAATATTTGTTATTTTTACTATAAATATGTGTAATGAGTTTGATTACAAAATACTCCAGATCCTTAGTTGGTGTAAATCAGTGCTACTCCTTGAATTTATTGGATCCCCATTGATTTACACCAGCTATGGAGTTGGGCCACCATGTATAAACAAACCTGGTTTGGAACCAAATCCTCCCTCCCTCTTCCTATTCGCCTTATCCTCCTCTGCCCTACTCCTCTGCTACAAATTTTCAAGTTATCATAAGAAGCAGGTCCCATGAATAAGTGACCCAGCTTTTCCACGGAAGTGAGCAGCAAAATTCCCAGGTCAGGATCAAACTTTAAGGAAATGCTTTACAAATGTGAGGTATTACTGCAAAAAGGATTAAAGTTGAGATAGGCTTGAGCAACTTCCCCACAATTGGAGGTGTTCTGATTCAGAGTTTTGGGATACCATGAAGTATAAAGGGCCTGATTTTGTAATGTCTGTTTTTATTGAATTCTCACATTGGCATAAATCAAGAGTCACTCTTTTGAAATGTACGGAGTTAGGTGTAATGATACGTGTGATCAGAAACAGGCTCAAGACTTTAATTGTGGAAAATGACTGTTTTAACTGAAATCAATTATATCAAGTAAATTTGGAGTAAAGTCTTCTGAATTGAACTTTGCCCTTTGTGTGTCACATTTTAAAAGGCATAACCAGCCCTAATTTAGCGTGTCCTGACAATATCTGATTTCCCCCAATTTAAGAGTGTTCTACATTGTGTTATGCATGATTGCCATAAGAATTTGGATAACAGAGCTGTACCTCATTAGCTTTAAAAGTTGCCCCTCATTAGCTTTAAAAGGAAACTTGCAAATTCAAGAGCAGAGGTCTGGTCCAAAGCCCAGTAAAGTCAGTGAGAGATACGCTTCCCCCCCCTCCTCCCCCCCAAACGATCTTTGGATCAGGGACAAAATCCCGACCCCACTGAAATCAGTGGTCAAACTTCAATTGACTTCAGCTGGACCAGGATTTCACCTTAGGTGTCTATGGAATACTAAATGAAGGAGAAAATTGAAATTCACTGAAAGAAAATTGTATGGATGTATTTAAACAAAAACTGAGCTTTGAAGTGGTCCCCCTTGCTGAGATTATATATGATTAGCCCTAAACACATTTTAAATGAGTGATCCAGTTCTCCTTTTGTATCAAGTGCAGAGTTACAAGAAGCAGAATATATAGGTTAATTTACATTGTTCATATAGCTTTGGAGCGCTGTGTTCTTCTTAGGTTAAAAAATGCAAAGGTTACTCCATGCACACACACACACAAATACCAATGGGACCCTCGCCTTCATAATGCACAAATGACCTGCAAATTTTCATTTTAAAAATCAAAACTGCTTTTTAATTAGAATAACACACACAAAAAAGACATGAATCTGGCCAAAATACTGTTGGTTTTGGCTGCCTTTGACTAAACAGTTAAACTGATTTTGACCTTATTTTGTTTTTTGGGGGTTTTTTTGTTTTGTTTTGTTTAAAGAAAAAAAATCATTAAAGCTGGGAAATCTTATGCCAAGTTAAAGCCTCAAGCCAATTTAAGGGCCAAGTTATAAACCTCTAGCAAAGGGTGTCTATAATGCAAGGCTGACAGAATGTTAACTACTATGGTGTTGCCAGCCATCACTAAAATATTTAGCTCTATTAGAGGTACATCAGGGAAAGGAACCTGTGCAAAGCTACATAATTTAACACACATGGGTTTGTATTTTCTGTTTTATTTCCATATGAATGTTTCTCAATGCCAGCATTACAGAGAAAAAGGAAGATATAGCAGTTAAGATACTATAGTGATGGATGACAGACAAGAACAGAGAGATATAAACTGGACCTGTTACACAGTATTAAATATAAATATTAGACTGACGTTTGCATTTTATGCTGTTATTTCTCTATATCTATTCATCCCTCCTGTGGTTTAGACTGTAAGCAATTTGAAGCAGGGATTAAAAGCTGGCTAGCTGATAGGTCTCCAAATGTAATGGTAAACAAGGAATCATCATTAAATGATACTTCTAATGGGGTCTCTAATGTTTTTGGGGGGTGCCCCAGGGACTGGTTCTTGGCCCTGTGCTATTTAACATTTTTATTAATAACACAGAAGAAAACACAAAATCATCCCTGATTGGCAGATGATGCAAAAACTGGGGGAGTGGCAAATAATAAAGAGGACAGGTCATTGATACAGAGTGATCTGAATCACTTTGTAAACTGGACATATATGTTTTAATATGGCTAACTGTAAGTGTATACATCTAGGAACAAAGAATGTAGGCCATACTTCCATGATGGGGGACCCTGTCCTGGAAAGCTGTGACTCTGAAAAAGATTAGGGGGTCATGGTAGATAATCGGCCAGACACAAGCTGCCAGTGTGATGCTGTGGCCAAAAGAGCGAAAGCAATCCTTGGACGTATAAACTGGGGAATCTCGAGTAGGAAGAGAGAGGTTATTTTACCTCTGTATTTGGCACTGGTGCGACAGCTGCTGGAATACTGTGGCCAGTTCTGGTGTTCACAATTCAAGAAGGATGTTGATGAACTGGAGAGGGTTCAGAAAAAAGCCATGAGAAGGATTAAAGGGTTATAAAAAACCTGTCTTTATAGTGACAGACTCAAGGAGCTCAATCAATTTAGCTTAACAAGGAGATGGTTAAGGGTCACATTCCATAAATATCTACATGGGGAGAAAATATTTAATAATGGGCTCATCAGTCCAGCAGAGAATGGTATACCATGATCCATTGGCTAGAAGTTGAAGCCAGACAAATTCAGATCATGGAGGATTCATCACTGATAAATTTTAAATCAAGATTGGATGTTTTTCTAAAAGATCTACTCTAGGAATTATTTTGGGGCAGTTCTCTGGCCTCTGTTATACAGGAGGTCAGACTGGATGATCACAATGGTCTCTTCTGACCTTGGAATCTATAAATCTAGGAACCCTGTTTGGGGCTGTTAGGTGCTACCGGGATATACATAAATAAAATAAAATAATAAATGAAGAAAGATATGGAGTGAGTGAAGGGATTCAAGAAGGGTGGAGATGTAGTCAGAGCAGTGGAAAAGGAAAATTATTTTAACTACAGCTCTCTGAATACATTGAAGAGAAGGGCAAAGCCAGAGGAAGTTACAATAACCCAACTGTGAAAGGAGGATGGTGTCAGTCAGAGTTTGGGCAACGGGGGTGCAAAGGAAGGTGTAGATATTAGAAGTGAAAGAGGAAGAAGAGGCTAGATTTTGATGTGCTGTGAAGAAAGAAGGAGAGGGAGAAGTCAAAGATAACTCAAAGATTGTAAGTTTGGGAGAATAGCAGAGTTGTCAAAGACAATGAAGTCAGAAGACAGAGGTGGAAAGATGTTTGGATAGGTTTAATTTAAGCAAGTGATGGAACATCCCAGAGGATTTCAGAGAGAGAGAGAGAGAGAGAGAGAGAAAAAGCCTAGACAGAGGAAGAGAGGTGAGCGGACGAGACTTAGATTTGACAGACGTTAAAACAGAAGTATTAACAGCAATGAGAGCGGATAGGATTAATCAAGGCATGAATCTAGAGAGGAAAAATGGAGAGTGTGTCTCGGGAATATACAGAGGGAGGGGTAGAAGGAGGAGGAGGATTCAGTAAGCAGAGAGACCGAGGAAGTACATGAAGGAGCAACAATTATATTTAGCAAAGAAGCGATGACTGGAAGGCAGACACAAAAGAGACAGAGAAGAGCGAGTAATAGTTGAGATGGGGGGAGAAAAACACAGGAGGAGATGGGTCGAAAGTGAAGAGGTGAGGTGGATAGAAGTCAGAAAACTTCAGAAACATGGATATTGGAAAAGAGAGGAAAGGAAAGAAAAGCAAAGAGTAGGAAGATCCTTCCAGCTCCTGGGGAAAAAAGTAGAAGAAGAACTGTTTTTACATAGATAAGAGACTTGAAGATGGTGAAATATTGCTAGGGATTATTTTTGATTGAGGAAAACCATGAATGATACAGAATGTGTTTCTGAGGTAATCACATGGATTCCCCCCCCCCCCCCTCAACTGACAAATGTTCCTATTCTGACATGTGAGGTCTGAACGCAGAAAACAACTGATGGGGACAGTCAGTGTCTGATAAGAAAATGCATTCATCACTCTGAATTTAAGATCTGCCACCACTGTTTAGAGGGAGAAAAAGAACTGTCATCTTAGATCAGGGCAGAAGAATGACGAATATACTATTTATCTATGGTGCACAGATGAGTGAAATTGGCCTTTTGGCCAAGTTGGTTCGGGGTTATTCAGTTCAGTTCTGAGAATTTTAGTATATTTGAAAATCAGAGATTAATAGCACTGGCTAGAATCAAGCATAATGTAGGCAGGTGTTGGGCAACATTTCACACATATAGTATATGTGCCAATGCTCTCAAAGCTGAAAAGGCTTTTGATAGTGTCTCCAGAAAGCTTATATTTAAGATTCTGGGGATTATTTTTCCTGGGTAAGTTTGGTCCTTGGTTTCTGTGATTACCAATGCTCATGTCTCAGACACACACTGCAGTGTGGCAGCTACTAGGATGTCCCTAATTTCCATAGCTTTACAAATTGATAACAGAACCTCTAACTGCCAGGATGAGATCAGAAATTTCTCTGGATGAGACTGTGTTGAGAAGAATCAAATAGAAACTGTCTGTGTCAAACATTCTATTATATGTAGAATCTAAAATAACCCTTGCCAGTGTCTTAGCAGAGGGCTAGGATCTTCCCTCTGGATATCAGTTGAAGTGCAATAAATCAGTTATTGTTTTCCCTCTGATGGGTCACGAAATCTCTTCCCAACATTTTTCCTCTTAGTTTTAAAGCAATAAGGAATACTGTGTCAGATCTGCAACTGTTATGCCCCACCTGAGGATCTAGCCCAGCGTGTGTTTATCTTTGGAATCAAAACCTCTAAAAATGTCAAAAATCTTTACAATCGGAACTATCTTAAAGACAATCTTGGTAAAGGGCATTTAATTCTTCTCTCAGAATCCTAGATGTTCTATGGAATGCCTTGTGAATTCTGCAGAATACTGCAATTACTGTGGCAATGTGCATTTAAACAGCACCCATTAAATCACCTTACATTGCACTATTGATTGTGGGACTCATTTTAGTATTTGAGACAATACTAACATCTGATTTTAAATTATTTCACATGTTCACAAATTGCAATTCAAAGCAGAATTCACTGCTGCTCTGCTGGAGAAACGAGGGAGTCATGCCTCGGATATGAAACCTAGTGTGCCACACACAAAAGCCAATGGACTACTCTGCAACAGCCTTCCAACGGAAGTAGTGGGGGCCCTAGTTTGAGGATGGAGCTTGATAAATTTACAAAGGGGATTATAGCAGGGGACTGAACTCAATGACCCAGGAAGTACCATCCTGTCCTGTGTTCCTATATTGCTTGATCCCATGGGGCATTATGCTCTATCACCCTTCATGTACCTGCATCCTGCCAGGGGCAGGATTATGGCCACAATCCTACCAAAAGCCGATTACAGCCCACCAAGCAGTGGATCTGCAGCCCTGTCCAATCCCTATACCTTGTACTCACATAGCACAGGCAACAGCTTTTGTAGCTCCCATTGATAGTAATGATCCTAATAGCCAGATTCTGCCTTAGACACCATACATGTCAATCCCACTGACATCAACAGCAGCTTTGGCTGAGTTGCACAGGCATATGCAGGGGTATGGTTTGATGCCAAATCAGATTTGGTTTACTTGCATTAGATCAAAATCCCTAGGGTGCTCCATTCCCTTTGTAATTTCACATGGTATCTTCTATTATCCACTCTCAACTTTGGATAAAAAGCAAATATTTTCCACCTTTCTTCCAGTCATATTTCTAAAGGATGAACTTTCTCATTTTATAGATTATGAATTACTCTAAACACCTATGGAATTTAATAAAGAATGAGAGCCTTTCCAAAGGTTTTTTTTAACCACTTGTAGAATTCTGCAGGAGGGATAATTCCCTATTAAGTTCTATATGATTGGTCAAAATGTACTGAAAAATACATAATTTTCTACTAAATTTTATAGGACCTTATAAGGATTATTAATGTAACCAGCCTGTATTTGTCGCAAGATAGAAGAATGTGGTTTTAAATATTGCAAAATCATATTTGTGCAAGGGCACATATTCTGAAAGAGGGCATTAATTTCATTTTTAAAAGAGGTCTTATGCCGAAATACGATTACTGCATGCAGGGACGGCTCTAGGTTTTTTGCCGCCCCAAGCAAAAAACTTTTTAGCTGCCCCCCCACCCCAGCCCTGGGCTCTCCCCCCCACCCCACCCTCACCCCCTGCTGCCCCAACCCTGGGCTCTCCCCCCCACCCCACCCTCACCCCCTGCCGCCCCAACCCTGGGCTCTCTCCCTGCCACCCCAACTCTGGGCTCTCCCCCCCACCCCACCCGCACCCCCTGCTGCCCCAACTCTGGGCTTCCCCCCATCAGTGCTGACTCCCCCTGCTTCCCCCTCGCCTCCAGCCGCTCCAGCGCTGGCAGGGTCAGGGTAAGCAGTGGGGCTCCCGGGCCGTGCCTCAGCCCAGGGTCCCGACTCCAGGACCGGCCAGGACCGAGGAGGACAGAGCCGGGGGACCGCCCCGGCAGGGGGCTGAGGAGCCGGGGCAGGGCAGCGCCAGAAGGAGTGGAGCCCCGGAAAGCGGGACGCTGGCCCTGCATGGCAGGGCCCCGCCCTCTATGGCCCCGCTCCTGCTGCTGCTCCTGGCCGCCCTTCCGCAGTCCCTGGGCGGTTCTGGCCACTTTGCCCAGCCCCGGCTGCGGCGCTGGGGTGCGGCCGCCATGCGGCACCTGCAGGCGGCTCCGTGTGCCCCGAGAGGTGGCCCCCAGCCCGAGTGTCCCACGCTCGGAGCCCGCCCAGCCATAAGGTGCGGGCGCTGCTCCCCAATGCGAACTGTAGTGGACCCAAGGCGCTCCCGATGCAGGACGCGCTGCTGCTGCTAGGGCCGGCTCTAGGCTTTTGCCGCCCAAATGCCAAAAAAAAAAAAGAGGCTGGCTGGAATGCCGCCCCTGAAAATGTGCCGCCCCAAGCACCTGCTTGGTTTGCTGGTACCTGGAGCCGGCCCTGACTGCATGCTACCATTCAAAACCAGTACACCACTGTAACATAGCTGATACCTATCGTATTTTAGTGCTGACTCCACCTGCCAAAAATGAGTACATGTAAGACCACATATACATGTAGTCAAATGAAAACTTGATTGTACACAAATAGGCTGTACTCCACTGTACTACTACCTACTTTGCACAGGTGGAAGTGACTACACAAAGTGAAAGGCAATGACGATTCAAACCTACATGCATGTATTTACAGCAGGGGTGGGCAAACTATGGCCTGCGAACTCCCCCTGGGGAGCAGGGTCTGGGGCTTGCCCCACTCCGGCGCTCCAGCCGGGGCGCAGGATCGGGGGCCGCACCATGCGGCTCCCAGAAGCCGCGGCATGGCCCCGCTCCGGCTCCTATGCACTCCAATGGTCCTGCTCCAATGGGAGCTGCAGGGGCGGTGCCTGCAGACAGGGCAGCGTGCAGAGCTGCCTGGCCGCATCTCTGCATAGGAGCCGGAGAAGGGGCATGCCGCTGCTTCAGGGAGCCGCTTGAGGTAAGCGCCACTCAGAGCCTATACCCCTGAGCCTCTCCCCACGACCCAATGCCCTGCCCCAGCCCTGATCGCCCTCCCAACCTCCGAACCCCTCGATCCCAGCCCGGAGCACCCTCCTACACCCCAAACCTCTCATCCCCAGCCCCACCACAGAGCCCGCACCCCCAGCTGGAACCTGCACCCCTTCCCATACCCCAACCCCCTGCCCCAGCCCGGAGCCCCCTCCCACACCCTGAACTCCTGATTTCTGGCCCCATCCCGGAACCCACACCCCCAACCACAGCCCTCACCCCGTCCCGCACCCCAATTTTGTGAGCATTCATGGCCCGCCATACAATTTCTATTCCCAGATGAGGCCCTGGGGCCAAAAAGTTTGCACACCCCTGATTTACAGAGATACATACTCAGAGTCAGCAGTTAAGGAAATCAGTGTGGTGAACTGAAAGGATTATTCACTTTCCAGAAATCAACGAGTCATTTAAAATATGTTTTTGCACATATGACAAATCCAAACATGACAAACAACTGTTCCAATACAGATGACAGATCACACAATCACAAGCAAAATCAACACATTACAAAAATTAGCCATGTCATGCCCTATGTTAAGAGTAATCAGTGCAATTAAGAGCAACTCCACAAAATATGAATACTGAAACTCAGATGCACAGTGCAAAAGAGATTGCTGCATCATGTGACATGAATGCTGGTGAAGAAAGAGGCATGTTATACACCATTTTCTCTTCAGATTATGTTGTATTATTCTCCCTCACTGTCCAAACATATCTGGTATGTAATTCTACGTCTGCCTCAATGCCTGTCATTCAATTCACTACAGATACATTATGGATGAATTTGGCTTAGTCTCTTTATAACTCATTGGTAATACAGACACCTCAAATTATACAATGGTTGTAAGTTTGAGACTCCTGGAGGGAACATACTGAATTATGCTCTGTATAAAATTCTCTCAATTCCATAGCACTTCTAAATGCTAAATAATACTCAATCTCCTCCTAGCAGTCACTGTATATTTTGGCTTGTACATCTCATCATTGAGCTACAAACCAAATGACAAACACAGAGGTTGACATTTTATACAAAAAAAACACATCCAGACAATGGAGTAGAATGACACAAAATAGCATGGGGAGAAACTGTATGTGACACGTCCTTCCCCTCAATGAGTGTCAAGTCACTTCTGACCCAGGTTATGCAGGGGCTGTCAAATGTTATTTGACTGCACATACATTTGACTGTTGAGTGATCGTCATATGAGCCCATATATATGACATAAGCCACACAATAATAGATGCGTAGCTTGAGGCGTTTGCTCCCGGCACTGAAACACATTACTTGATGCACACACAGGGTTTCAGGATATTTGCCCCCACTGCTGAATCTGACACAAGTGTTGTCCTGGACAGTCAGTCAACACATTTGTTAAGAAATTACTAATGAAAATCTGCTGGTCACGTCAGTCATGGATGTGCCTTGCAGAGGGAGCACTGCCTTCTGGTGAAATCACAGGACAGGGAGTCAGGTTTACTGAGCTCATTGCTGTTAATGACTTCCTGTGAGAGTTTGGATAAATCACTTACTCTCAAGTGCCTCGGTTGCTTGTTTCAGTAAAATGGGGATAACAGAACTAATCTTAATAAATATTTCTAAAACAGTTTGAGTCCTCAGATGAAAGCTCCTATACAAGTGAAGAGTATTAAAATACAAAGTCATTATGACTGAGAGGTGGATTTTGAAACACCACTGTTGGCAAGATATCCTGGGCAAGTACAATTACGTAGAATCTATGGCCAGAAGGTGTCATTGTGATCATCTAGTCTGACCTCCTGTATAATACAGGCCACAGAGCTTCCCCACAATAATTTCTAGAGCATCTCGCTTAGAAAAACATCCAATCTAGATTTAAAAATTGTCAGTGATGAAGAATCCTCCACGATCCTTGGTAAATTGCTCCAGTGGTTAATTACTCTCACTGTTAAAAATGTACACCTTATTTCCAGTCTGAATTTGTCTAGCTTCAACTTCCAGCCATTGTAATACCTTTCTCTGCTAGACTGAAGAGCCCATTATTAAATATTTGTTCCCCATGTAGCTACTCATAGACTGTGATCAAGTCACTCCTTAACCTTCTCATTCTTCAGCTAAATTGATTGAGCTTTTTGAGTCTATCCCTGAAAGGCAGGTTTTCTAATCCTTTAAATCATTCTTGTGGCTTTTCTCTGAACCCTCTCCAAATTAATCGACAATCTTCTTGATTTGAGGACACCAGAACTGGATGCACTGTTCCAGCAGCGGTGGCACCAGTGCCAAATAAAGAGGTAAAATAACCTCCCTACTCCTACTCGAGACTCCCCAGTTTATGCATCCAAGGATCGAATTAGCTCTTTTGGCCCTAGTGTCACAGTGAGAGCTCATGTTCATCTGATTATCCATTGCAACCCCCAAATCTTTTTCAGAGTCACTACTTCCCTGGCAGGGCCAACTCCAGGCACCAGCCGACCAAGCACGTGCTTGGGGCAGCACCTTAGAAGGGGCGGCCAATGTTGGGGTGGCGGGGGGCGTTCGCGGTGTTTTGTTGTTGTTGTTGTTCAGGGGGCAGCACTCAAGGGTTTTTTTGTTGTTGTTGTTGTTGTTTCAGCCAGGCAGCGCGGGGGGTGTTTCAGCGGCGCAGGCGGGGTCTTCGGCGGCGCGGCCCGGCGCTCCGGGGATTTGGGTGGCACAGCGCGGCGCTGGGGGGGGCAGGGGGTTGAGTGGTCTGGCCTGGTGCTCGGGGGGGTTTGGGTGGGCCGGCGCGGCACTCCAGGGGTTTGGCCGGCCTGGCGAGGAGCTGGGGCGGGGGTTGGGCGGCTCGGCGCAGCGCTCCGGGGGTTTGGCTGGCCCGGAGAGGCGCTGGGGGTGGGGGTTTGGCCGGTGTGGCGCTCTGGGGGTTTCGGCGGCCCGGCGCGGTGCTCGGGGGGGGGGGTCGGCGGCGCTCGGGGGGCGGGGGTTTGGGCAGCCCGGCGCAGTGCGGCGCTGGGGAGGGGGTGTTACGGCGGGGCGGGGCGGTGCTCTTCTTTTTTGCCTGGGGCGGCAAAGAAGTTAGAGCCGGCCCTGTTCCCTGGACAGAGTCCCCCATCAGGGAAGTATGGCCTACACACTTTTTTCCTAGATGTATACATTCATATTTAGCCATATTAAAATGAATATTGTTTGCTTGTGCCCAGTTTACCAAGTGATCCAGGTCATACTGAAGCAGTGACCTATCTTCATCGTTATTTTCCACTCCCTTAATTTTTGTGTCAACCTATGAGTGATGATTTTATGTTTTCTTCCAGGTTATTAATAAGTGTTAAATAACATAGGTTCAGGAACTGATCCTTACAGGACCCCACTAGAAATACACCCACTCAATGACCATTCCCCATTTGCAATTACATTTTGAGCCCTATCAGTTAGCCAATTTTTAATCCATTTAATGTGCACCATGTTAATTTTTATCATTCTAGTTTTTTTTATCAAAATGTTATTGATAACAAGTGAAACACCTTACAGAAGTCTAAGTGTATTATGTCAACACTTTACAGGTTTGGTTGATAATCTCATCAAAAAATATATCAAGTTAGTTCGACAGGATCTATTTTCCACAAACTCATGTGGATTGGCATTAATGATATTACCCTCCTTTAATTCTTTTTTAATTGAGTCCCTTGTCACCCATTGCATTATCTTGCTCAGGAACTATGTCAGGCTGACTACAGAGGCCTGCTTAGCAAAAGAACACAATGAAACAAAATGCACCTCTTTTGGATAGGGAGTGCAACATATAGCTAATATACTGTTTTTGAAGGCATGCTTGCAACTTGGGTTGATTTCAATGGGAATTAAAAATGCTCATTTAAGGGTGGATTTGACCCTATACTTTCAAGCTTCAAAGTCTTGGGACTGGAGAAACAATCTGGCCTTTAGAATTAAGAGTGTATTTCCCACAAACCATTAAATATTTTAAAGGGCAGGAAGCAAGATTCAGAGCACCAAGAGTGCATTGCCAGCAGTCCTTCTTTTATAAGAAGGGGGGACCAGACAGACATTAAGATTGGTGATCTCTCGCTCTCAGACCTTGACTATGTGGATGATGATGTTGTTCTTCTAGTACAGAGCCCTGACAAGTTTCATGAGGCACTCCAGCAAATGGAGGAGTCGACGGCTACGGTTGGCCTCCATGTTTTGTGGTCAAAGACAAAGCTGAAAAATCTAGAATCACGTCCACATGTGACTCCAATCTCTTTGAATAATGAAACTGTCAAATCAGTCTTCAGCTTTTGCTATTTGGGTTCTATATTCACCAGTTCCTCCAACTCTCACATGGAGGTTTTCCACTGGATGGGCATCGCAGCATCTGCCATGGGTCATTTGCAACGAATAGGGAATCAACATCATCTTGGCATGACAACCAAGTTCAGGATCTATTCGAGCTGCATCCTCTCTGTACTGCTGTGTGGTTGCAAAACATGGACACTATGCCATTCAGACTGGTCAAAGCTGGAGGCTTTCCACACAAAATGCCAATGTTGCATATTGGGCATAAAGTGGAATGATTTTATTTGTAATGCAGATGTTTATGGTCGTTCAAGTCTACAGACTACGGGCCATTGTCCACAGATTGCGTCTTATGCTTTTTGGACATGTCATGAAAATGACACAGGATGTTCCAGTGAATGCCATTCTCCAGGTGGCTTGTAACATCCAGAATAAAATTCCACCACCAGGGGATGGGGGTGGCCCAAAGGCAGACCCCCTATTACATGGGTGCATCAAGTGTGTTCAGACGTTGGACTCTCGGCCCGTCAAGCCCTTGCAGCCACAGAGGAACGGACCAAATGATGAATGATCACTACGGCCAACCATTTAGCTAAGCATTGAAGATAACAATCAGCTGGCATGACTCTATTGATTGAAGCAGTAACAGTATGTCACCAGGAAAAAGATGGCCTCTTGGGTAGGCAGATCTCAGGCCCTGTGGAGATTTATAGGTTATGACAAACATCTTAGGGTACGTCTATACTATCCGCCGGATCGGCGGGTAGTGTTCGATGTATCGGGGATCGATTTATCGTGTCTCGTTTGGACAAGATAAATCGATCTGCTAATCGACGCCCGTACTCCACGCGGCGTCGACGGGGGAGCCATGGCAGTCGACTCACCGCCGTGAGGACAGCCAGGTAAGTCGAACTAAGATACTTCGACTTCAGTTACGCGAATAGTGTAGCTGAAGTTTCAGAGTAGCAGCCGTGTTAGTCTGTATCCGCAAAAAGAACAGGAGTACTTGGGGCACCTTAGAGACTAACAAATTTATTAGTACTACTGTAGCTGAAGTTGCGTGTCTTAGTTCGAACCCCCCCGCTAGTGTAGCCCAGGCCTGAAACTCTACCGGGTCACCAACAGAGGGCCAGTGCAGATCTTGGAGTACCAATGTAATGCACTCCCAGCAAGATGCCAATTTGCACTTCATACCTTATGCTTTTTTCAGTTCAAATACTGACCAAAGTGTTTGGTTAAGTTGTAATGCTCAATTTAATTAGAGCTGGTCAACATTTTTGTCATAATTTCAAAATGCATTGGTAACAAACAGGAAAAAGATGTTGACTATATTTTTTTACTTTTCAACCAACTATACAGCAGATGAACACATTTCAAATTTTGATGCAGTTTCAAAATACAAGTAAAAAGGAAAAAGTATCAGTGAAATTTTACTTTAAAAAATAGCTTTACTTGTAATGTGAAACTTTGTCTTAAAACAATTCTTGTAGTATCAGTTTTTAAATAGTAAAAGAGGTTTCCTCTCTTGAGTACAAAGAAGAATTATAGTCTTTGGTCATTTTACACTGGAAGAGATGAATGTGGATAAATAACTTAGATCCAAATTCAATTAGGAGGTGATTATAACATGAATTAAACAGGGTTGACGCCTTTACGTCTTAAAATGTACTGGTCTAATCCACGGTCTTTAAAGTTAGAAGGACTTTTGCTAATCTTGTTTAGATCTTCAGGGCCACGTGTTCCCTTTTGTAGTAAAAAATGAGTAGAAAGGACTAAGATCCACAGAAGTCTGATAGAAAACTGGTAAATGCCCAGCATGCAATCCATTTGTAGTAAGAGGAAATGGACATGGCTACAAACATTGGATTGAAGAGAGAAGCAAAAAAAGATGCCTCATTGGAGAAGATGCAGAGCATTGTACTAGTACACACATGCAGCAAATTTAGGAGGAGGCCAGGTAAGTCTACAAAACAAGCTTATTAATTATTGCTCCTGTTTTAAAAGAAAGTATATAAATACATCTGACTATATTATTAAAATACACATTTTAAAGAGAAATTGTATTAAAAGGACATGGGCCAAGATATACAGAAAAGACTAGTGACTTGGGGTACCCAATTTATCACCCCTAAAACAGCGTGATTTCCAGAAAAAAAAATCTACCTTCTGAAAATCAGGTTCCTTCAAAAGGTGTCTCATGTCAGGCACCCAAAACAGATAGCCACTTTTGAAAACCTTGGCCAAAGTCAATAGTGGATCATTAGGACAATGAGAGTAGTGCAGGTACACAAACATTTAAAAATTACAAGATACTACACTTGTATCAAAAGGTAGAAAATACAGTAGAACATTAAGTTGCATTTGAAAAATAGCACGTGATCATTAAAGACTATCAATGGATATACACAAGGGGGTAGAGCTAAGATTGCATGGGCAACCTTACCTTTAGTATCTCCTTACTTTGGACATTTAACGTTCTCTGAATGTAGGTTTTGTATGGAATCAGACACCACAATGATGGGCACTACATAGAAGATTAGACAGACTGATTCAGCAGATAGTTTGACAGTCCTTATTAGACCATCCCCTATTTTGTCTTTTCCAAATATCTTTTCTGCATGAAACCATAGCTGTGTTGCAAGTTGTATCACATCAAAACAAATCCAGGTTTTGGCTTATGCTCATGGTCTCTAGGCAGTTTTGGTAGGAAACTGTTCTGCTTTTGTACATAAGCCATGACAACATATGTTTATTAGTAAAATATATGTTTTCTATAGACATGCATGTTAAAAAAAAATCAAGTATAGTGAAAGAATCCTTTCCAAGTAAGGACAAAGATAAATCATTTGAGGTTTAGGTCATTCTGGTGCATCAAAAATGTTTTTGAAATCTGCAACTGAAAATGTTTCATCACTCTGACAAGTCTGTCTTTGCAAATAATAAGACTCGGCTGTATATCTGCAAACTCAATCTGTCACTTTTGGCTGTAACCTGTTAGAACATCAGTGATACACACAACAAGCTGCCAATTTGAAACAATCTTGCTTTTTAGATGCATCCTTAAACTAGAATCCCTTTCAACAACACAGTGTTATACTTGCACAGGGAACTACCCTGCTGTGAATACCTTGCACTGATTCCCATATTTAAAAAAAAAATGATGTCAAACCCTGCAGCTGAGGCTAAAACAGTCTTCTACATTTTCTAGCCACCATTTCAATTCTGCAGTTAGAGTTCTAGCTATATAGCTTCCTACTATAAAGATGATTTTGAAACCAAGAAAAAAACTTTCTGTTTTAAATGTTTTATATATGAGCTCCCATGGTGGGCAAATTTGGGGTAAGTCTGAGCCTCAAGGGACAATGTATTTTGGAGACATGAGAGTTGAGATTCTAGGCTCTTATGTCCAGAGTTGTAAAAGTATTTAGGCACCTAAAAATCCAAATAGATGCCTAATGGGATTTTCAAGAGTACCTATGCACATAACTCCCACTGATTTCAATGGGAGTTAAATGCATCAGCACTTTTGACAAACCTGCTAGGCATCTATCTGCATCTTTAGGCACCGAAATACCTTGAAACATCTGGTCTCTTGTGGCAGAAAGGGCACCAGGAACAGCAGCACAAGGTGCCTGCACTCTCTACTCCCAGAGGGCCCTAGGAGGAGATGGTGCCACTCCAAAGGTGACTTGGGTCTGCAGGGAGTGCATGCAGACAGCTCAGTGGAGATAGGATTCAGCATCCCTTCTGAAGAGACTCTGCATGCAGGGCTCCTAAAGCACCCCAGATGGAATTTAAAACTGCCTGCCAAAGCCAGAATCTTCCCCCTGCTTGCACCCCCCCTCCAGCACAGTCATCCATGTGAGCGCAGAATTATGCAAATTGAACTCCCTGCACCCACCACGATGAGTTAAGCACTTAAGTCCTCTTTCGTGTTTAGCAGTAGTCTTAACATTTGTTTGAAACACTATCTCAAGCAGTCCCGAAAGAGGTCTAACGTGTTTGAGTATTTTTAGAGGGCGCAGTGGTTTATTTTGGGATCATTTATCATGTTTTTTCTGCCTGTGAGGGTTCTATGAGCTGAAAATGTATTTTATGGACTCCTTAACACTCGGATTGATGAACTTGAGTAACTGCAGAGACTATGGCTCCTGAACCTAAACTGAGTGACAACACTCCTTAGCATGGAGCCTCTCTATTGTGGCACTTAAGTCTTCCTAACACTCTGTGTACATAATCTTTTAAGTACAATACAAATGTAATTTTCTCTCTCACTCACACACAGAGAGAGAAAGAGAGAGAACTGAAAGAGAGTTATGTCCTCTGATCAAAGGGATTGCCACTGGGACTGAAACCCAGCTGACTTATAAATTCTGTGCACTTTTCTGCTGAGTTTGTAATATTTGCAGTGTCCTAGACCCTGCAGCATTAAATTTGATCAAAGGCTTACCTCAGATAATACAGGCAGGGGGTCAACACTGGACAAGAGAGTTTCGGTTAACCTGAACTATACACTACTTTGTTACGGGTACCAGATCTCTATGCAAAGTGAGAGTCAGTTTGCAATTAGAATCTTCTCTCTTGATTGGAGAGTTGTCCACTGGTATAAAATGACAGATTGATGAAGCTCCAACTGCCCCCGAGAAGTGGACATTATGTTTCACTTATCAGTGTCTACACACAGACAACAACTAACTCTGATGAGAGGAAGGAGCAATTTTACTTCAATCTAAATGATCTGATCGATTGACTCCCTGTGAAGATAAGTTGATTATCCCAGGTGACTTTAACACTCATGTTGGCCATGATGAGTCTATGTGTTGGGGCGTCAGCAAGATGAACAGTAAAGGCTTACTTTTATTGCCAACATGTATCGAGCACCGATTAGTGATCACACAAACACTATTTTCTGGCTCCCCAACAAACACAAAAGGAACTGGATGCACCCTTGCTCACATGATTGGCATTTGGTTGATTATGTGTTGGTCAGACAGCAGGACCTATGAGATGTGTGTAAAAAACAGTGAGTAAAAACATCTAAATGTTGCCTGGCTGAAAGACCAGTCAACTTCCAAACAGTTCTTCACAGAGCTAGCAACTGTTCTGGAAACTTTTCCAACAATCGGTGATGATGTATCTGCTGAAAGGGAATCTGTGATGGGGTGTTCACCCCACGCCAGCCCAGAAGGGTTAATGAGGCTGAGTAGGGGTGAATTAATCAGATATGCCACAGCTGAGGGGAATTTGGTGGCCTAAATAATTCCCTGAATAATGACGGAACCCGGCTGAGAAGGAAGAGGCAGGGCTAGGACAAATCCAGGAAGCTTGCAACAGAAAGAGGCTGCAGGGAAAAAGTCTGCAGTCACTGCCTGGGAAGAGGGAATTTGAGTTGGTGGCAGTGGGAAGAGGAGAGCCAGAAGCTGTAGGAAGGTGTCCAGGGAAAGAGAAACAGGGTCTGAGGGAAAGCAGACCATAGTTGTTTGTTATAGGGTCCCTGAGTTGGAACCCAGTGTAGAGGGTGGGCCTGTGTTCCCCTACCAGCCCTGATCTGGAGAGACTTCATTACCGTGGAAGGCAAGGACTACAGTGGCCAAACCATGAAGACAGAGCACCCTGAGTTGCAGAGAGTGAGAGAGATGGCAGGGTGTGCAGCAAGCAGCAGAAGAGGGCTTTGGACCTGGAAAGAGCTGACACCCAGATTGGAAAGGAGGAGGTGCCCCTAGTGGTGAGTGCACTCTCTGACCATATCCCTGTGTGATACAATCTACATCAGGGGTCCCCAATGCAGTGCCCGCGGGCGCCATGGCGCCCGCCGGGGCGTCTAAGTGCGCCCACATACTGGCTAGCGGACGAGCATCCACCGAAATGCCGTCAACAAGCAGCGTCATCCAGAGGCGTTGCTGCCAATTTTCGGCGGCATTTTGGCGGCGACGCCTCTGGATGACGCTGCTTGTCGGCGGCATTTCGGCAGCGACGCCTATTGACGTTGCCACTTGTCGGCGGCATTTCGGCAGATGCTCGTCCACTGCCACGGTCCTCCATGGCTCGTCGTCTGGCGCCCGCCAGACAAAAAAGGTTGGGGACCACTGATCTACATTATAGACTGTTGTGAACTGTGCTGGATATACAAAACACCATCATGAAGACAGGTTTGATAATAATGATCCTGAAATAGCACATCTTCTTGTTGCCAAATGGCAAGCCCATGATGTGTTCTTAGATGACCCATTCTCTGAGTCGAAACAAGCCAGATATAAAGAAGCTTGCAGCAAACTCATTCTCTGAGTCGAAACAAGCCAGATATAAAGAAGCTTGCAGCAAACTCTACCGCAAACTCCGCCATACGCAAAATATGTGGTTTCATCACAAAGCGGATTAATTGCAGGTCCTTGCTGAAAAACATGACTCCAAAAGCTTCTATACGATGCAATCAAGCTGCATACAGCCCTACTCGATCTGCCTCAACACCACTAACAAGCGCTGATGGTGAGTTTCTCATCACAGAGTCGCACTGCTAAATGGTGCCATGAACCCGGTAGTGAATTTCTTAGTCATCTGTCTACTGTTTCTGATGAGTCACCATTTCCATAACCTGCCTACAGCTAGCACTTGCCGATCCGCACACACGAGCGGAGGTGCTGAAGGGTGTCCAAGCAATGAAAAACAACAAATCTCCTGGGCCATTCCAGCTGAAGTTTTCAAACATGGAGGAAATCTTCTCATTGACAAGCTCTTTAAGTTTTTCCTCATGGGTCTGGCTTCAAGAAATCATATCACAGCAGCTGAAAGATGCCGATATCATCACTATCTATAAGCACAGAGACATAGGCACACAACTGTGGTAATTATCGCTGCATCTCCTTGCTACCCATGGCTAGTAAGATTCTTGTATATATCCTCTTGAACCAGCTCCTGGTCCAAGTTATCAACAGAGTTCTATCTAAGTCACAGTGTGGCTTTCGTACATTTCTGGAATGTATGCTGCCCCTCAAAGGAGCAGCTAATGTAACTCGCCATCTGTGTCCTTCTAGCACTCCTCATGGAATCTGCCTGGACCAGCAACAATGAAGGAGCAGAGGCTGCTAATGTTTCCACTACCCTTAAAAGCACCAGCCAAAGCAAAGCTTGGCCTTATGTCTGTAATTATGACAGTTGTCAAGTTGCATGCTCTAATTTTATCTTCAGAACACACCATCTACACACTCACACTGTATGTCAGCAAGATGTATGTGACATTACTGTTAATAACTGCTTCCTAAGTCTACCCTCTCTTCATTGGGGAAAAGGTAGGTAAGGGAAAATGCTCTTCCTTCAAGGTCTGATCCAACTCCTTGAAATCAATAGCAAGACTCTTCTTGACTTCGAGAGGGGTTTGATCAGGCCTTTACTGCCTATTTGTAAACATTCCTTAAAAATGTTGAACACCTGTAGGTTTGGGGTAGTAATAAGTGTGTTCTGAGAATTGTTTGCACCCTTCCCACAGAATTTCCCCTAAGGAAAGGATTAATTCACCACTGTGTCAGTACAGTTTGAGTTGTTGTCTTAGTTTCTCAACCTCTTTACATTCAGAATCTTTTGTGAGTGCAGGTGTATAAATAGAAGTGCTTTCAATTCATTGCAATCTTGCCCATAGCATGCTTCTGATCGCGACTGCTGTGCACCTGCAGTAATAAAATACCAAGAGAGATAATATACTGAATTTTAATCACATGTTGCCTTGTTACATATTACACTGTTTAAAAACATTTCCTTGATTGCTGAGCTGTTTGTAAAAGGGTGTTACCAATTAAGCACAAATGGCCTGGGGAGTGATTTTATAGTTCGTGCAAAAAAATACAACAGATCATTTAGGTTACAGTGACTAAGTAAAGAAGCTTGAAAGAAGCTGGTATTCTTAAATGCACAGCATAGCAATAGTACATTTTGTATTTTTCATCCATTTTTGCAGCTTTTGCTTAAAACACAAAACAAATAGAGCAAAGCAACTTGATGTGGTGTGGCATTTTTCAGACAAATTGTAACCCAGAATGATTCAGATTTCAATAAGACAGTTAAAATTTATCAAAACCTAACCATAGATTGTGCATGTGAAATGGGGGAAAGGTTCTGAATTTATTTTAAAAGATAAGGACTCCAAATACCCCCATCAAATATGCTGAAGACCATTTTAAATAGTTATTGGCTAAGGCTCTGTTTCAGCAAAGCACTTAAGCACATGCTCAAGTTCCATTAACTTCAACGGAATTTAAGCATGCACGTAAGTAAAAGCCCAAACCTGGGAGATGAGAGAACCCTTCCAAATCAGGCCCAAAATAAATGTTTCCTATGTTTATTAACACCACATGAATATTATGGGACAGATCCTCGGCTGGTGTAAACTGGCACAGGTCCATTGACTTCCTGTGTCCTTCCCGCGTCAAAATGTATAGTTTTCTACTAAGCCTGACTTATTGTATTCAATATTCAAAACTGAAATTAACAGGGTTGACTCCTTTCCTTGCTACAACTCCACAGTGCAGCTTACCTCAAAAAGAACACAGGCAGGTTTTCTTGACAATTTTTCCCAACACTTAGACGATGCCATAAAAATCAGTCATCCCCTTGACAAGAAGAGCTGTTTGACTAAGTTGCTGAACCAAAGAGCTTATTTATTAGCCTTGGTGGGCAAAGAAAAGGGAAGTGGTGAGGAAGTCCTGGGAAGGAGTAAGTTATCCAAAGTAGTTCTCTCTCTCTGAGTTGTGGAAGAAACTGAAGGTAGAAAACAAACCAAAAACCAACTAAAAGTCAAAGTGAAAAAAGAAATTGAAATAAATTAAACAAAAATGAATTGTCGGGGACACTGAGGTCCCCACAGCAGGAACAAAAGTCAGCCACTCAGGACGTGTCTCTAAGAAGAAAGCTTAGATGTTAAAGGATAATACATAACAGCAGAAAGAAAACGGAAGGCCTCAAATCAAATAGGGGAAGAAATAGGAACTGAAGGGATTATAGAAGCAGGAGAAGATTAAGGAGAAAACAACTCCCCCTTCCTCCCCTCCCCCCTCAAGTGCTTTAAGGTGTGATAGAAGAGGAGAAAAAGTGAAGCCTTATGAGGTAAAGCAGAAGAAGAGAAGCATTAGCCACAGACAGCTAGAATGCTGCAGGTTTTCCTGATACACTCCACTGTTTGTCAGAAAATTTCATGACGCGCATCCAAACTGCACAACAATCTGTTGATTCTTCCATGCAGACATAGTAACCGTTCCACTTACGGAGCTTCTCTAAGCTTCCATGCCGCAACTACTGCATACACCTCGGCCAACATCACAAAATGCTCATTGATGCCCAGCTAGCCTTTAATGGAGAACCAAAAAATATTGGGAGTTTCAATGGTAGTTTACCCAGTTTTATTAAAAACACACAAACAAACTGCTGAGGGATTTTGTCCTGGAATTTGGCAGGGCAGAGAATGCATCTGAACCACCTTTGTTTACTGTATGTACCAACTAGAGGGTTTGAACCAAAACCCTGGAATTGTACACTCTGGACAATCTAGTCTAGATTTGAACTTTATACAGGGCCGGCTCCAGGCACCAGCTTGCCAAGCAGGTGCTTGGGGCGGCCACTCCGGAGAGGGGCGGCACGTCGAGCTCTTCGGCGGCAATTCGGCGGACAGTCCCTCACTCCGGCTTGGAGCGAAGGACCTCCCGCCGAATTGCCATCGCGATCGCGGCTTTTTTTTTCTTTTTTTTGGCTGCTTGGGGCGGCCAAAACCCTGGCCCTGACTTTATAGCTCTGATCATCTCCAGCAAGAGACCAAAGCTAGATACTAAATATATATGTGTTTTATGATTACACAGGAAAAGTGAATCTCGGTTTATACAAGTCTACAGCTGAACAAGAACAGACATTTTTATAGGTAGTGGGGAGAAGGGAGAAGCCTGCTATTTTTCAACTGCTGGAGACCAATTATGGATTTAGCCTAGGCCATGAGAGTTTAAACATATGTGGGCAAAAAAAGATCTTGTTTTGTCCTGGTTTTGGCATTTCCTATTTTGAAAAGGAATTCGGCTTCCGATTTCTGAAAGTATGCTTCAAGTGGTGAAAAGTTCACCACGAACATACCTGCGGGTCTCTGCTATGCAGATTATAAGTACAACATTTTAACTGTAAAGCTATATTAATCCTTGCTTTGAATTTCATCCAGGACTCGCATAAGGAATTTTTTCAGATGCATGTAATTTGTATGAAAATGAAGGGCCAGATCTTCCACTAAAACTAATAGAGCAATGCTGATTTACAACAGCTGAGAATCTGGCCTTACATCTTAATTGAGGGTATGCTGAATCATTCCATTTAGGATTAAAGCTGTTGAAAATCATTAAGCTAAAATAAGGTTTAATTTAACAAACATAAGAGTAACGTAATGTTTAGCAGTGTGTTTTTGCAAAGGGGTCTTGTAGAAATGACAACACTACTTGGCATTTGCTATTCTGAGATTTTTCAATATGGGACCGATTCAGTAGAATCAGATGCAGAAGGCATCTTCCACTGAAGCTGGGTCTACAGCACAGAGAAGAAAACTCATTGTGCAAGGCAAAATAGCTCAGTGTAGGAAAGTTACATTGTTTCTACCAAGTTTTTATTAGTAGTCAAGACTTCAAGGCTTGATCCAGCAGAAAATATTTGCAGAACCACAAAAGCCAGTGGATACCATAGCCAAGTGGTTCTCAACCTTTCCAAATTACTTTACCCCTTTCTGGAGTCTGATTTGTCTTCCGTACCCCAAGTTTCAGCTCAGTTAAAACTACTTGCTTACAAAATCAGACATAAAAATACAAAAGTGTCACTGCACACTGTTACTGAAAAATTGCTTACGTTCTCATTTTGTCTGTATGAAATTTTAGTTTGTACTGACTTCACTAGTGCTTTCTATGTAGCCTGTTGTAAAACTAGGCAAATATCTAGATGAGTTCATGTACCCCCTGAAAAACCTCTGTGTACCGCCAGGGGGATTCAGAACCATTGCCATAGCCTATAAAAGTGATAGTTGTTTATGTAAAATTTAAATGTGAGTAAAGAATAGATTGTTGGGCCTAAATATGGGCTTGACAATAGTGAGGTCGAATTACGGATGAAATAAGTGAAACAGTTCAGATGCAAGTTGGAGATAAGTTAGGGTATAACCCTAGGTCATGCTGTAAAAATGCGTTAGGACCAAAATATGTTTAAAAATGTTTTAGATAAAATGCTAATGTTTTGGAAAATGCTATCTTTATTGATAGTTCACAGATGCTAATTAATATGATGCTTAATGTTAAATAGCCAATGAGAAAGTAGAAAATTTGATGCTAATTAATTAAGGGGCATTATTATAATTGATTATAAAAGAGCAGTACATGGATTTTAGGTGCACCCATCCACCGTGAAGGTACCATTAGAGAAAGGATTACACCCATTCCCCTCATTCAGGGCCTGATCACCCCTGAATGCACCATTTTGTCTGAATGTGAGTATCAATGCAGTGTATATTGTATATTGTTATATTGTAATGCCTGTTTGTGTAACTATTTTATATTAAATAGTCTTTAATTCTATTACTCATTGTGTCATTCAGAGTCCTCCCCTAACCTGAATTATCTGTAACCGCCCTGGAGGCTCAAACCTTAAAGAAGTCAGTTTAGTTTTATGCCTTATTTTTAAACTACTAACTGGGAACACATAAATCAAGGTTACAGATAATACTATAAATATATAAAGCCAGTATTTGAAGGTTTGCCCGTTGCCTAGGACAATGAATCTATAATTCCTGCAGCCCTGCAAAGGAGTTGCAGTGCTGTTCACTATAAATGAGCTATTTGCCTCCTGCATTCTTGACTTGGTTCACGTAGCCCCCAGTGCAGTGCTTTCTAATAAGTGTCTGCTGTGGCAGCAGTGGGGAGGAGGGGGTTCTCTAATTGGAGATGTATTGTGAGTAAACCCCTGTTGCTTTCCGTGAGGAGATTTGTAATCTTTGGAGGACACAAATCCCATGGTGTGACAGACTCATTTCATAGCTGAGCCCCGTAAAACCTGGTTTGGTTAACAGCTGCTTTGAATTTCTTCCTCAGTCAGCAAGGGAAACCTCCAACCCCTTGTTATCTATTTATTAAGATTCCAGAATTGTCACTCTGAAGCCTACAATGTCTGTTGAGTCAGTGTGAAGTGATGGAAACAGTTACAAGCATGTACAAGCATGGCTGAGAGCTCTCTTTGTTCAGAAGATCACCAGGTTCAGTCATTACTGGGGTTCACACCCTGTTACCATCCCAATTCTAAGTTCTCAGCCATTTTGACTATTAATTCCATCTGTATGACAGCAGGGCATGTATCTATTCCATGCCAAGAGTCCTAGACCATGGTGATATCAGAGGTAACTCCACTAGTCGTCATCCTTACTCTATTGGTAATTTGCATGCAATCATTTCATTGGTTGTACGAAGAAGATTGCGTAAATGGTGGGAAGCTTGGGAAGGGATTGTGTCCCTCTATACCCCTCCCCAAATGCCCACAAGGGCAGTGCAACTACATACTGCCCTTTATTGAAGGCTGTGCCTTTAAAGGCAGCCTAACTTTAGCACACTCGTGCCCCTGTATTTTCTTCCTATGCATCTGATTCTTATACACCTCTACCCCGATATGATGCTGTCCTCAGGAGCCAAAAAATCTGACCACGTTATAGGTGAAACCGCGTTATATTGAACTTGCTTTGATCCCCGGAGCACTGCTTTACCGCGTTATATCCAAATTTGTGTTATAACGGGTCGCGTTATATCTGGGTAGAGGTGTATATGACATTCAAGAATATGACTGTGCCTAGGAATGGACCATCTTCAGTCACAACACAGATATACCACAGTCATTATGACCAGGGAAATACTCCATTGGATATTTGACTATTACAGTTACAAAAATACATCCCTGGTTATTGCTAACTGTTGGAACCATATGGAGGTTATATTGGCCGTCCAGCACAGAGTTCTAACTGAGCAAGTTTGGGGCAAGATTTTTGAAACCAAACGTTTAGGGAGAACTCCCTGCCCTGCGTAAAAGTTTTTTTTTCCCTACCAAAACCAATGTATTCTTGAAAAGTGCAACCCTAAACATGGATTAAATAGTTTCACTGACATTCAGAAATACGTGAGAGGTATTGCTGTTTTTGCCTGAAATAAATACATTTACAATTTAGTGTAAATCATTGCCAGTTTATAAATTCTTCCTGGAACTGCAGTGACTGGGTTTAAGAGATGGGAGTGGGCTGTGAAGGTCTGATGCAGGTCTGAATCCAAACTTCTCCAGGATTCAGGTGAATTCCAATTTTGTGTTTGGTTCCCATGTGACAGTACTAAAAAAATTCACTTGAAACACATAGTAAATCATTTCTTTAATAAGAGCTAGATTGTGACTTCACCGCTAGCCCCAAGAAGGGGCAGTATGTAGCTGCAGCACCATTTGAGCAAAGTTGGGAAGGAAACAGTGACTTAGATTCACAGTTTATTTCAATAGCACCTTTTTGTTTTTTTACATGAGCTCTGGGCTACAGATTGGGAATTCTGCTGAGCAGATACCTTGGTCTATAAAATGCCATGCATATGTATGGTACTGTAGAAACAACATGCTGCCGATAATAAAATACTGCCTCTCTAACCATCAGCGAGAATGGGGTACATTTTCAGCATGGTGTGTGGGGAATTAGATTCATACGTCTTCCCCCGAGTTGTAATAATTTTATTACAAGGCACAAAAGATGTTGCAACTTCTCTGCTGGGACCCCACCACTGATGAATTAAAACCTCACCTGTTTTTGAAGCACAAAGTGCACACTAAGTCACGTTAACCCAGAGAATAGAAAAGCAGCAATATGTCCCAAGACTGAACACCAGAATTGCTGAATCAATTGCTCTCTCTTCCTGTTATGGTAACTTGTGAAGGCGAGTGTTTGGGAGGGGAGAGGAGGGGAAGGAACTCCTACTGAAGACATGCCCTGAAGATTCCTGCATGGAGGTAAAAGGTGGTCCCAGACACTTACATCTGCACGTTTACTGTAGCCTATCTAATGCCATGGATTTATATATATATAACTGAATCTAATGACAGACTGGTGTGTAGGCAAGGACTAATAGGATACAAATATGGGTTAAACTTTTTCTTTTTAAAAAATGAATGGGATCATTTTAGTCTAAGTGCACGGAAAATCTGCAGTTAGTTTTGTAAAATAAAGATGCCAACACCTGAATGTAAAGAGTAAAAATTAGAGTGTAACTAAAACACCCAAACAGTAAGTTGAAATCTAAGGTGCTATTTTAATGATTTCTTGAACACTATGAGTTAATACAGCAAAGTCCAGTGCTTAATTTGTGCCAGTGCTTGCCAGGGCTGATTCCTGGCACCTCCGGGCATGCTGCATCAGTTATCAATGTAAAAAAAATTGCTTGAGCCCCAGCACATCTTTCATTACAAATTAAGCACTGGGAAAGTCCTATGGTCTGTGTTATACAGGACATCAGTCTAGGGGATTATAATGGTCCCTCTGGCCTTCTTTCCCTCCCCACCCCCTTTTTTTTTAATTTCTGTCATAACAGGGCAGATTAAGATTTGTTCACACATTTTCCCAAATGAAAACATCCATCAGCATCTTTGAGTTTTCTATTAGTCGCCAGCGATGTTAAAGTCACACAATTCCACGGATTTAAAAATTGTGACATTTCTTGAAGGCTAAAGATAGTATGATAAATGACAGTAATAGCAGATGGTCAAAATCACGCATCTGATACATAGTATATTTACATTCACATATCCCATAAATGCAGCAGTGAGCTTAGGAAACGAGTAAAGAGACTGAAGTTGACATAGACTGCCTGCCAAGTACCTGTCTTGGAAGAAACCTGTGACAAAATTCCAGTAACTCAAGTAAAAGCTGGAATCTTAGCAAGCCAAGTTAGAGCATCTACAAAATCATTCTCTTGGACTGCAGACCGAGCCTCTTATTTGCTTTGACTCAAATTATAAACCGTGGAGCCTACACTGCTTCCTTATTTGCAATACTGGTAAACTGCAGAGAGATTTCAGCACCTTCACAGCCACTAGCAGATGATAGAAGAATTTTGCTCTTCCAGTAACAGGTACATATTCACACCTGGTGTCTTCACATGCTCAATTTTGCTCACATCTACATCTTTACACTGCAGAAAGAAAACATGGGGGGAGGAAAATAAATAGAAAAAATGCTCTAAGTATGCCTAATTTGCAACTCCTGGATTACAGAGCCCCCTCTGCAGCTTTAACTCAGCACAAAGCTAGCACCAGAGAAGAGAACCATGCACAATAATACCTACAAAGAGCTCAGGCGCTGAGGAATAAATAGAAAAGAAAAATAACCTATTTGTTCCCAGTCAGATCCACAGATCTCCCTGGACATACACATACCCGGGCGTTGCATGCCTGACTGACAGCAATTGCAGGAAACGCAGTATATCATTCTTGTTATCCTCATAAAATACACGGTTCTCTTTGGAATCTTGCTACATTCTTGACCTTAATAGCATCCTGTGGCAAGGAATTGCCCTCCAGTGTCAATACATTTGTGTCATGAGATTGTTTATACTGAAGCCAACCACCTGCAACGATTTGGTCAATTGCCCTTGTGGCCATTGAAACCATGTGAAAGGGCCATTCTGGTATCCTGCATGTTGGTGGCAAGTGTACAGATCACTTTAAGAACCTACTTAGAGATCAATCCAGGTGGCCCTTGATCTGCATGGAAGCCGTGTCCCTTTCGGAGTTGGCACAATGGTGGTGGCAACAATAAGTTCCACAGCAATTACATGTGCTGCTAAAAAGTTCAGGGTTTATTTTATTTCAATCAGTTTCAAATTTGCCACCTCAGTTTCACTGAATGTCCCATTGTTCTTGTACTATGAGATAAAGAGAACAGAAGCTCCTGATCGACCCTCTCTAGACCATTCATTATATACTTTTATCACATAACCTCTTGTTCATCCCCTTTCCAAGGTAAAACAGTCCCAATCTTTCAAATCTCTCTGCACAAGAGAATGAGTAGGGGCATGGAAAATCTCTCACCATCCTTCTCTAAATCCCTTTGAGTTCCTTCCTGATATGGGGTGACAAGTATTGAATATAGTATTCCACGAGGGTGAACCCTTGATTTCTATAATGGCATTACAACATTTTCTGCATTATTTTCCGCCTTGTTCTTTAAAGATCATAACATTTTGGTTTTTTGACCACAGCTGCACTGAGCAGAGGTCTTAGTTGAGCTGCTCACAGTAATGCTCCTTCACCGCCTCCCTTCCTCCCCCCTCAGACTCCCCTTAATTGATATTGTTAATTTGGAGCCCTGCAAGGTATATTAGTCATTCAAAATTTCCCCTCCTATATGCTTTAGCCTTCCATTTATCAACACTGAATTTCATCCTCCAGTATGTTAACCAAGCCCCTCACAGTCTTCTCAGTCTTCTTCTGACTAATCTAAATAATTTTGTTATCTCCCTTTCCAAATCATTGAAAAACATTTAGCACTAATCCAATATGGAGTCTTGAGGCACCCTGCTGTTCACCTTTTACCAAGATGAAAACTGACCATTTATTTCTACTGTTTCCTGGGGAGGCGGGGGTAAGTCAGTTTGATCCCCAAGACTACTCAGATTCTTTAGTTGCCTTTTCTGAGGGACCTTTGTCAAAGGCCTTTTTAAAAAGTCTTAATAAATTATGTCAAACTATCTTCCCTTCGTCCTCTATTTTACTGACATGTTCAAAGAATTCTGAGAAATTAGTGAGACATGATTTTCCTTTACAGAATCTGCGCTTGTTAGACCCTATCATATCCTGATCATCCAGGTGTTTTGTTATTCGATTTGTGATTGTTTTGAGCACTTTACCAGATGTAAGGCTTACTGGTCTATAAGTTCCTAAATCACCCTCAAGCTGTTTTTAAAATATTTATATTTACTACCCTCCAGTCACCCAAGGTAGTAGCTGATTTTAATAAGCAATTGCATATTTTTGCTAGCAGCTCAGTTGCTTCATTCTTTATTTCCAGGAGAACTCTTTGATGGGAGGGTCCATCAGCTGGGCCTGCTGACTTATTGCTTTGTAATTTTTATCACTTTCTTCCAACAACTCAGTTTCCGACAATGCCTGCTCTCTTCTGGTAGCAAAGGTGAGGTATCACCTCACCCCAGCATTGTCTGTAGTGAAGACTGATGCAAAGAACTCATTTAGCTTCTCACCAATGTCTTTATCTTCCTTAATTGCCTGCTTTAACCTCTGGTGATCCAGTGGATTCTTTCACAGGCTCCCTGCTTCTGATGTACTTACACAATTGCTTGTTGTTATGCCTTTTAGATATTCACTTCCTAATCCATATTAGCCCTCTTAATTTCCCCATTATATATTGCCTGCAGTAATTTGAGCTCTAGTCTATTGGCTTCACTAACATAAGATTTCCAAATTTTGGAGGCTCTCTCTTTGGCTCAAATAACGTCTTGAACTTTGCCATTTAGCCATACTGGCTTACTTCTTTCCTTCTTGGTTCTTTTTTTTTTTTTTTTTTGTTCAGAGGTATTCCTGCCTTCTGAGAGTATTATTGTATCCTGAAGCAGCATCCATGCCATATCTAAGGTTATTTCTATACTGCTATCATTGGGTATGCTAGCTCAGTCACATCTATTCAAGCGACAGTCTTGCCCCATGATTGCAGTATAAATGTGCCATAAGATTTGTGTTTCCTTTTACTTCCTGGTGACAGTTCTGAACTGCAGAAGGTGTTGGATTCTGCAGTTGAATGGCGGCATTCCAGGATAGCACAGGAATGTACAGCTTGGAATAATTCAGCCCAGCCTGATTTAGCAGCAGCCATGACAGCCAGTGCATTGAGTCACGAGAACTCCATGTGTCAAAAGCTGCTGTTTTCTGCTACTGATGCTTACGTTGTCTTCCTGCCTTTCCTGTCACTGGTCATCTGAGGACCACAGACTCTAGGGAAGGAGTGGGTGATTTCAGGCCAAAGAATGAGTGAGTCACTATGATCGTTCCGCTTTAATTTCTAACTCTTTGGTGGAGAAGAGTTACCCATAAGCCTCGAGTGCCGCACTAAGATGCATTACTTCCAGCTACCTGTGATCCCAAGCAGCCAGAGTTTGGGGTGCAGCACTATTCCAACCAGGCCCCCTTTCCCATTGCCCCCATCAAGACACTGCCTCTGAAGGAGGTAGTGTAGTGCCAGCCATGTGGAGGATCCCCCTATGCCGGAAGAGTCCCCAGATAGCTAGATGAGCTGGCCTTATAGCTACTTTACACCAGAGCAAGCAACAAGCTACAATGGGTGCCATGGTCTGGCCTGTTATCTACAGTTTAATATTTTGTTCTCCCTTTAACGCACACCTTAATAAAAAAAACAGCAATATGTTTGCAAAATATATATGATGTCTTTTCCAGTATAGGAAACACTCAAGGTTAGATTTTCATAATTAATCAGGACAGTAGATTTTCCTAGGCAAGTGGCCAGATGCATGCAGATGTGCTATTGGCAGCATATATGTAATCTCAAAAATAAGAACACATGAAAAGTTGACTCATTGTACATGTATTTAAGGCTACCACATAAGTGTTCATGGAAACATGTTCAACAGCCTACACTGAACAAGGCGGCACATGTGTGTGTAGTCCATTTCTTCCTGAAACTTTGCGCAATATGACATAATAGGAACTTGGCTTCTGCATGAATTATTATCGTTTTGGGCATTATATGTGATCGTTATAGCTAAAAATGATACTTTTACCATCTACCAAGAATTGTTTCATCACTGAACATTGCCTTGTGCGATCACTAACTCCTAGACCTAGGACCACTGCAAAACTAGTTAAATCTCATTGTTTGTGCAGTGCATGCAGTCAGTGTTCATCAAAACAAGCATAGATTTCAGTTTTCTTTGACAGATTACAGTGCTTAGTGACAACTGATCGCAATGACTTCTTTGGTTTGTTCCTATAATGTCTCCAATAGCTGTCCTGTGATTAGGACACTGAGTAATGTTTTAGCCATAAGATCATGACTCCCATGATATGTTGATCAACTATCACTAGAAGCAGAGATAACATCCGAAGATTCAGAGCAGCATTTAAGTGCTTATCTGGAACCCCACCCCCAAATGAGATCCACAGACCAATCCCAGAATGCACACATACTCAATGAAAAGAGCATCTTCTGGACTACCACTTCTAATCCATCTCTCATACTCTGAAGCAGTAAAGAGGTACCCTATGCCTGTGGAGAGGAACCCCAGGATGGGTGGGGGGGTGGAGAGTTGTTGGTAAAGATCCCAGGATAGCTACGAGCAATGAGGCACGTCTATGGCCAAGATAAGCTATTCAAGAAATATGACTTTCTGGCAAGGGGGGGAGCATTAGGTAGGCCTCTGTAGCTTGTCACAGGGGAGGGCTCTGAGGTAGGAGGGGAGAATGGGATAGACCAGGGCAGAGAGGGAGCAAAGGAAGCTGCTGTGAAGAGGAAGAGGGACAGCAGTTGAGTTAACTTAGCTGCTGTACTTCACTTTACACTCTTATGTCTGAGTGCTTTAAGGGTTAAAAAAATCATAGCTTTATTGTTTGTTTTAAATTATAACCACCTCAGTGTATGACTTACTAGATAAAAATACACGCTAGTCAATTAAAGGATTGTTTCTAGTAAGATATCTGGCAAAATGTCCCAGGCTAGAAGCATCTTGTTCCATAACTGGTGATCAAAGAGTGCCATTAATTAGCCACCCTCATTGAAAACAGTTCCTCTGGGCTAAGAACAAGCATGAGAAGAAGCTTTAGCCCAAAGGGTAATTTTTTCTCTCTTTTTGGAAGGCTCTACGCCACTAAAGATGGAGGTATACAATAAGTGCTTTCTCAAGCATTACTGCTGTAACATACGCACAATGCCAAAAAAAGGTTAGAAGCATTTACAACAAAACCTCACACCACAGAAAGAAATGAAGCATAAGCATCCAGTCGAGAGCCCAACAGGCAGAACAAACAGTAATTGACAGGACAAGATCTGTCTCTCTTAACAGACATGGTCTCAGCATTCTAATGCACAGATGTTGGACTCAAATCTAATTAGGCTATTAACATATTCTAATGGTTCTGGGTCACACGCAATTCCGAGAGAGGGGATCTCTAGAGGCAATTTCAGGAAAGAACACTGTGGGCCCAACTCTGATCTCTACTGTAAACCAGGAGTAACTTTACTGCAGTCAGTGGATTTATACCAGTGAGATTGGAATCAGGTCCCATTTATAAATCTACAACCAGAAGCAACAACAATTAGTAAGTAAAACAAACCACAAATTCAAGCCACATGCAACTATTGTCCTTCTGAGAGTCTAGAATGTTACCTCCCACAGCCCTAATTCCACTTAATTTAGGCATGATTTTAATTGTAGAGTAGGTTGGGAATCTTCTGATGAAACTGTCAGAAAATGCTGATTTACCAAAACTGAAACTTTTGTGGACACCTGTCAGTTCTGACAAAACTTAAGGAGACACCAAGGAAGACAAAGCATACACCACCTCAGAATAGCCCCATGATCAGGGCACTCACCCGATCTGTGGGAGACCCAGCCAGGTGCAAGTACAATAGCCACTGGGCTATTGTCAAAAGATGTGCCTGCCCTGTAGCATCCCCTAATGGCAAAGGCAGCTCAGCCACACCCTGCCTCAATTTCCCATCTTGGACTCTTTCCAAACTCCACACAGGCTCTTTTCTTTCAGTAATATCCTGGTTTATCATCATAAATTGTCCCAATCAAAATAAAGCCCTCAGAGTCCAAATTTCATCCTTCCCAGCCCTACCTGGCTGGAGTAGTCTTCTACTCCCCAGGAGTCTGCTCTCTGCTCCAGCTCTCCTCCTTGGAGCTGGAGTTGTAATTTAGGCCTGCTGCGGAGCCTCAGCCAGCTTCTCCTCCAGTGGGCCCTTTTCCCCACTCAGTCCTTTCCGCCTGCTGAACCCTCTTACCCTCAGGGTGACTTTCCCTCTTGCTCTGCAGGAAGAGATGGTATATAAACAGTCTTCCCAGAGCTGGTCCCGACTGGCTGGGGGTGGGGGAAAGTGCCCCACCCACTCTACCAAGCTCCTGGTCTTCGGCCCTCAGCCCTTAAAGAAAGAGTAGAATGGGTTTCCCCGCTGCCCCAGGACCAGCTTCTCCTGGGACCATCTTCTGCTTTCCCGACACCTAGCTCTGTCTTTCTTAGGAAGTCCCAGGACTTAAAGGGACACTCCACAGAACAAGTGTTACCTTGTCACTAATCCTTACTATCCAGCTATTCTGGGGTGAGCTGCTCTCCTGGGGTGTTTTTTTTTTTAAACAAACACAAAAAGTTTCATAAGGCCTTAGTTTCATCCCGACGCGGAATGGGAAAATTTTTGAAATCTCAAATATTTTGTGGGATAGGAAAATAATTTCCCACTCTGTTCTATTTAAATTGTTCTGATACAATTCTCAGATATTCCTTTGTTAGGGTTTCTTTCCCACTTTGAACTTTGGGGTACAGATGTGGAGACCCTCCTTAATTTTAGGTCTACATAAAATATTCCATATTGCCCGTTACACAGAGATACTGTATAGTTAAGAACCCAAAAGAAGCTAAATTTAACTAGTTACAGATGTGTTAAACTGGGGGGAAGGGTTGTGTGCACACCCGCCTTTCTAGTCAGTGTTCTGCGCCATAACCCAAAAATATATAAATTTCACCCTACATGAAACTCCGGAACTGAATGAATTAGGGGCAGAGGAGAAATCAGATCCTAAAATGAATTATTATTTTGCTATTTAAATTGCATAGTAGTAAGAGTGATATCCCACTGCAAGGAAAACATGACATTAAATTTAATCTAATTTTGGCTAGGTAGGCAGTATAGTGGCAATATGTGGTGTCTGTAATTCGCACACTTGTGGTAAGTGTGCACAAGACTGCCGAAACCCAAGATTCACTACCCACATTTACCCAATGTCTCCATTGGGAAAGTGACACTGACAAACTAGATCGATTCCAAAAAGCAGCTATCCTGCGCCCCACCACACGCACACAGACACACCCCACTCCTTTAAAATGCAATATTACTATTTACCCTGGGACCGGGCTTCAGGTGTCTCAGAATTAGAGAGTAACCCAACATGACCAAAAACAATTCAAATGAGCAATCGGAATTTCTATCAAACAAAATTCCCTCACTATGGGCCCGAATCTGCCTAGTGCTGCACTGACTTCAATTGACGTTGAGGGCTTTCAGCAGCTCACAGGACTGGATTGTAAAAGGAAATATTTCATTCAGAATTAGCGGGTGGAGGAATATCGAGCTGGGAGGAGAACGTTTTAGACATTTTGAAATTGTAATGACTCAAGGTCCTGATCCTTTAGAGGTGCTGAGCTACCACAGCTCCTATTCACTTCAGCGAGATTTAAGGCTGCTCAGCGCCTCTCAAGAACAGGCCGCTGGAGTCCTGCACCTCTGCCAACAATGGCTCATCCATTACCAGTGCTGCTGCTAGTTCATTTGCCTATCTCACTAATCTACCAGGCTGAAAAGATTCCACCCGGTTAGCGAATCACCTTCCATTCAATGACAGGAATTGCTGCCGAGTCCAAATATAGCACATCCAGAAACAGAAGTGGTGCTAGGTACAGATGAGCCACTTCTGCAGGGAAAGTTAAAGAGACAGCAGAACTCGAGGCTGTAGTGGTAACACTGGTAGCCATCTCCATTCCTCTTTTCCCAGCACATATCTAGATGGTGTTTCAGTGGAAGAGCTTCATCAACTAGAATTTTCACAGCCTGACAAAAAATAAACACTGGGTGAATATAGAGTGGCTGATAAAAATCAAAGTGGCATAGTTTTATGTTCAGAAAGTCTTCAAGAACTTAGGGTGGGCTTTTCAAAGGCAGTTAGGCCAACTCCCACTGACTCCTTTCTCATGACACCGGAGAGAAATCTTAATTTCCAGTGAACAATCATGATGGCAGAATATAAAGGGCTGCTTTTTATTTAGTTAATTACAGTACACTTGTTCCCTACTTGGACGACTTACAGATAATAAATCACAGCAGCTACACACCTACAGAATGAGCCGTGTGCATGCATCGAAAAAGTCGACTCCCTCCTCTCATGGTGAGGCACGTCTTGTGCCTGCCAACGCTATTTGTCTTTAGTTTTTATTACTTTAAAGTCAGATACTTCAGCAAGCTTAGTTGTGATGATTCAGCACAGTGATTCTCAACCTGCGGCCCAATCTGCACAGAGCTGGGGCCCATGTGACAGCCTCAGGGCCATACAGGTAGTATTGGATGCAGCCCGCATAACACACTGTGGGCCACATATGCGGCCCACAATGGTAAATAGATTGGGAACCACTGATTTAGCACCTGTCCAGAAGAACTCAAAAAGCCAGAATGTGTACAGATAGCACAGTCCCGGCCCGTCTGTGCTGGCCTATGTACAGCCCCACACAATGAGCCCCCAATCTCCACTCAAGCCTCTGCAAGCTATAGATATACAATAATAATACACATTGTCAGCAAAAACCTTCCCTGATTGACACCCCAGGAAATTCCTTGACTTTGGGAAGGGTACATGGGGTGTAAGTAGGGTGACCAGACAGCAAGTGTGAAAAATCGGGACGGGGGTGGGGGGTAATAGGAGCCTATATAAGAAAAAGAGCCCAAAATCGGGACATCTGGTCACCCTAGGTGTAAGTGAGAAAAAGATTCGGTCCTATGAGCCCCATTCATCACTTAGATTTCACACACAGCTTCCACAGAATTGCATACAAGTATGTGAGGGAAGAACTGGGTCCTAGAAATATAAACAGGGGAAGTATGTAACCCGCATATCATATCCAAAAATACTAACCTGTTCCAAATGGCCCCCAAAAGAAGACATCTCTAAACAGAGTGACATTGTTTGTCTGGCAGACAAATGAAAACATTATGTAACCCCCTACTCCACTAGGCAACACTAACCAATGTGCAGAAAAGGCTAGGTTCTCAGGTCAGATGCCATAAACCTCATCAGTTCCTCCTGTTTGATGGCATATGGCTTAGGTGTCATCAGTTAGTGGCATTGCACAGGCTGCATCCAGCTCTTGAAAGGACACATACCTAATGAGAATCAACTTCCCCCTTTGAGAAGAATGTCAAAAAAGTTTATACAGCCAGAATTCCCAGCATAAGGCACCAAAGGGGAGAAGTTCAGTGGGGAAAGGAGCCTCTACACTCTGGGCATATCCTCAGCTAGTGTAAACTGGGGTAGCTCCATTTGCTTCAGAGCTGAGGACTTACATAAGCAGAGGATCTGGCCCAGTATCTTTTCACAGCTACTTGTTCAATGCCGTTTGAGGTATGCCAAGCACAATGTTCTATCCAGCCCATCAGTGCCTGCCTGCTCCTCTCATTTCACTCCACCTTGTGGGATTGACTCAGCCCAGCATTGTCTTCTCACAGGAGGCTCAAGTCCTCAGATGTACTTTGGGAGGCGGAATGTTGCTCTGTTCCTTTGTTTTGCTAAAAAAGTTCCAGAACTTTGGCTCTCTTTGAAGATGCTGATTCAGGGAGAAGATGAAAGGAAACTCAGAGTCATTTTACAAGTTTCAACATTACTGCTTCAGCACAGTTGCACCAAAAAGAAGTGGAACTCAAAAGAATAAAAGATAGGAAAGAGAAAGAAGAGCCAAGTACTGAGAAAGGGAAACAGATTTTTAAAAAGCGTTATGCACATAAATCACCACATCAGAAATCTAAGCCAGTGGATCACAAACTGAAGAAATCCACACACAAATTATTTCCTGTACTCTGGTTTCATCTGCTTGAAGATTATTAACTTGTTGCAAAAACAACAAACAATCCCTATAAAAGGGAAATATTTTGCAACACTTATTTAAACACATTTCATTTATTTATTCCCAGGGCCTTTCCTGAAACTATTCAGAATTAAAAAAGCAGAAAAGAAAGAAACAGTACTGATTCATTCTTAAGCAGAGAATGTTGATTATCATTGCCCATTCCCAGGTGCAAAAACATTTCCCCTAATGTAACTAATTCACTACTTAGAGTAAAAAGCTACACAAACACACCTGTCGCTTTTCAAAAAGGATTTAATATCGTATTAAAGTAAACAAGTTAAGGACATGAACACTTAGAGCCATCAGAAAGTTCCTCAGCTTAGGCCTGGTCTACACTACAAACTTAGGTTGACATAAGCCACATTAAGTCGATCTAATAACATCTGTCTACACTACCGAGTTCCTTCCGCCGACCTAAGTGGCCTGGAAGGTCAACTTCTGTACTCCACCTCCATGAGAGGTGTAGTGCTTGATTCAACATCCACAGGTCGACCTGGGGATAGTGTAGACACTGCACTGTGTAATTCAAATGAATTGGCCTCTAGAAGGTGTTCCACAGTGCTCTGCTGTGACCGCTCTGGAGAGCACTTTCAACTCCACTGCACAGGAGCCAGGTACAGGAAACAGATACTCCCCTGTTAAAGCCCTGGGAACTTTTGAATTTTCATTTCCGGGTTTGATCAGTGTGAAGAGCTCACCAGCACAGCTGATCATGGAGACTCAAGGCCACAAATGCACTCCAGCATGGAATACACAGGAAGTGGTGGATCTTATTGTTGTGTGGGGAGAAGAGTCTGTGCAGGCAGAGCTCCGATCCAGCAGTAGAAATGCTGATATCTATGCCACGATCACGCGGGACATGGGGGAGAAGGCCTACACCAGGGACACACAGCAGTGCCGCATGAAAATAAAGGCGCTTCGGCAGTGTACCAGAAGACAAGGGAGGCGAACAGTCATTCTGGTTCTGCCCCACAGACGTGCCCGCTTTTATGAGGAGCTACACGTGATTCTCGGCGGAGACCCCACCACGCTTCGTGGATACCTCCCAGTAGCCCCGGATCACCTCGAGCAACAACAAGGAGGACATTGTTGATGAGGAAGAGGAGGAGGTGGAGGAGAAGAATGTGAGGCAGGCAAGCAGAGGATACATTCTCCCCGACAGCCAAGAACTGTTTTTAACCCTGGAGCCCATCCCCGCACAGGACCAGTTGATGGCAGAGCATGATGCTGGGGAAGGCACCTCTGGTGAGTACATATTTCCAGTCAAACTGTAGGGGTTACATGCTATTATTTTTTATGTTTAATCTGAACAAAAAAGTAGGTATCGGTGGCCACTCCAGCTACGCGGAGGGTGCTCTCAGAAAAAGACTGTTTATGTGCAAGGGGATGGCCCAGGAATCCTCCATGGAGATCTCTAGGAAGCTTTCATGGAGGTACTCTGCAATCGTTTGCAGAAGGTTTCTGGGAAGGGCTGCCTTATTTCATCCACCACGGTAGGACACTTTCCCGCACCACTCCAGTATTAACTCTGCCGGCATCATTGCAGCATGCAGCATTGCAGCATAAAAACCAGGTCTGTACCCAGATGCTTGCAGCATCTGGTTCCTTGCTGCCGCTATTACCCTCAGAAGAGTGAAATTGCATAGGGTCACCTAAGGGAAACGGGGGAAGTTTTAAATGCTAGCCCTTAAACAGCAAACAATTCAACAAGTAATCCGCCCCCCGTTTGGCGAAATCTGGGTCACACCACCACACTTTCCCATGGTTGTGGTTGGAAGGGATCACCGTGTATTGCAAGCAGCACTGAAAAAAGGGGGAGGGGTGGCAGCTTCCTGTTTGTCTCCCTCCCCCTCCAACCCAGTACCACTTTTGTAAAAAACAAACTATTTGGGGGCGGGGGCTTTACACTGCTGCCTGTCCTCAAGCACCATCCAGGTTGCTAGGGGAAAAGGGGCTTTTCTCAAGTTCTTATCCCAAGGATGTTGTCACAAAAGCAGCAGCACAAGACCTCTTGCCCATGCCTCGTGGCCTTACTCACCAGGGCTGGAGCAGCAAACTGACTCTTGCAATAGCCTGCGGTTGTGATTATGTTTTGACTTGCAGGGAAGTGTATTGAGGGGTGGGGTTTTTTTATTAAAAAAATTAAACTTGCACCAGAATGCACTGTCAATGCTACCCTTGTGCTCTGCATTCCTTGCAGCTGAAACCTTGTCTGTCGGCGCATCCTCCACACCGGGACAGAGACTTTCCAGATTAGTAGGTGGAAAAAGAAGACTCGGGAGGACATGTTCCATGAGTTAATGCGTGCCTCCGAGAGTGACAAGATGGAGCTCAGAGCATGGAGGATTACACTGTTCGACAATCTGTACATGGACAGGGAGGACAGGAGAGCATGCAGGGAACAAGAGCTTGCCACGCAGGAAGAGATGCTGCGGATTACGAAGGAGCAATCAGATATGTTGAAGCATCTGGTTGAGGTTCAAGAAAGGCAGCTGGATGCTAGAGTCCCTCTGCAGCCTATGCTGAACCTGCTGCCATCATCGCCCAGTTCCACATCCTCCTCCCACAAACATCCTATGAGGCGGGAGTTCGGTATCCCTTGTACTCAATGCCAGAGGAGGGTACAAGAGCATTCCCACACTGCTGATTGTTACTGCAGTACATCTGTAAGCAAGCTGTCCTTGTTCTTCCCCCCCCACACACACACACACACAGTGTTATCAGCCCTTTTGCCCCAGGTTATCTTACTTTTCTTTGCTGACTCTGTGTGTTTGTGTGCATAATAAAAACATAATGGATTGAAGAAAAAAGGCTCTTTATTCATTCCACACATAGTGGTTAGTGGGGGTGGAGTTTATAGGGAGAAAATGCAATGGAGGGGACAGTTTGGTAAGGAACACCACAGATAAGTTTCACATTACTCTGGCTCATTGCTGAAACTGGTTTTCAAAGCCTCCTGGAGACACAGAGCCCCTTGATGTGCTCTTTTTATTGCCCTGGTGTCTGGCTGCTCCAAATTGGCTGCCAGGCAATCTGCCTCTCCCCCCACCCACACCCCTCCCTGGCGGAAACTTTTCTCCCTTTGTTTCACAGATATTATGAAGCACACAGCAGGCAGCAATAACAATGGGGATATTGATCTCACTGAAGTCCAACCTAGTAAGCAAACAACGCCAGTGACCTTTTAAATGTCCAAATGCACATTCCACCACCATTCTACACTTGCTCAGCCTATGGTTGAGCCAGTCCTTATTGCGGTCCAGGCTGCCTGTGTACGGCTTCATAAGCCATGGGAGTAGGGGGTAGGCGGAGTCTCCCAGGATCACGATTGGCATTTAACATCACCAATGGTTATTTTACAGTCTAGAAAGAAAGTCCCTGCTTGCAGCTTTCTGAAAAGACCTGTGTTCCTAAAGATGCGCGCGTCATGCACCTTTCCCAACCATCCCACGTTGATGTCGGTGAAACGGCCCCTGTAATCCACCAGCACTTGCAACACCATTGAGAAGTAGCCCTTTTGGTTCATGTACTCTTTGGCAAGGTGGTCTGGTGCCAAGATAGGGATATGCGTTCTGTCTATTGCCCCACTGCAGCTAGGGAACCCCATCGTGGCAAAACCATCCACTATGTCCTGCACATTGCCCAGAGTCACTACCCTTCTTAGCAGAAGTCTGTTAATGGCCCTGCAAACTTGGATCACAACAGATCCCCCGGTAGATTTACTCACTCCAAATTGATGCCCCTCTGACTGGTAGCAGTCTGGCATTGCAACCTTCCACAGAGCTATCGCCACTCACTTCTCCGCTGTCAGAGCAGCTCTCATTTTAGTATTGCTGCGCTTAAGGGCTGGGGAAAGCTCTTCACACTGTTCCTGGAAAGTGACCTCACGCATTCGAAAGTTCTGCAGCCACTGCTGGTCATTCCATAGCTGCATAACAATCTGGTCCCACCAGTCAGTACTTGTTTCCCGGGCTCAGAAATGGCGCTCAACCATGTCAAGATGATGCGTGACTGTCACCAGCAATTGCAAATTGCTCTGCTCTATGTCCTCCAGCAGGGCTGTTTGCATGGCATCACACTGTTCTATGTGGTGGCTCCTGTATCAGCTGTCTAAATACTGCAGGATAAGGTTTGAGGTGTTTGTAATGCTCACAATAACAGTGTACAGCCAAGTGGGGTCCATGCTTATGGTGCTATGGTGTCCAGGCTTACGAAAAAAGGTGCGAAATAGCCTTGGTTTGTTTGCCGTTGATTTCAGGGAGGGAGGGAGAGAAAAGGAGGAAGGTAAGTGCATCATGGGAGGCTAACACCATGTTCCCATAACCACCCTATCACAGGGTCCGCACAGATTTCTGCCCTCTTGCCCTGTACTCAGGCTGGTAAAATAAGAGTTCTCACGCCTTCTTCTGGTGTTTCACCCTTGTGCTTTATTTTACAGTGCCACCGTGCAGTCCCCTTTATCCCCCAACAGTTATCCCCTTCCTAACCCCGTTCCAGGGTCTCTTGGCCCTTGAGGCTCCCTTCCTGTGGTGAGGAGACAGAGCTGTAGCCTCCTGTCCCCTCCCAGGCTAGCCTCCCAACTGAGTTTTGTTCAGGGCTTTTATAGCCCTCCCAGCCTTCAGCCCAGCTGTCGCTGCTTAGCTCAGTCTATTGCAGTGAGCAAGCCCTCGTTAGGTCCTACAGATGGGCTCCCTGCTGGGTGCTTTGAGCCTCTGCCCCTGGCCTTTCTGCCTGAAAGCAGGGCTTAGCCAGCATTTTAGCAGGGCATTCAAGGGGTTTCATCCCTGCCCTGCCACACACCCGTGCCAATGTTTTGGTCCCATAGGCATTGCAAGCCCAACCCAAAATTCCATTCAGTTACATGCACTGTGGGATAGCTACCCAGAGTGCAGTGCTCCGTGCATCGACGCAAGCCCTGCTAGTGAGGATGCACTCTGCTGACACAGTGTGGACATGCAAGATCAACTTGCTTAAATCAGAGGCTCGATGTTGACTTACATGAAGTTGACTTAACTTTATAGTGTAGACATGGCCTTAGTGTGCTATTTAGGAGAACTGCCGTGTGTGTTATGCACTGAATGGCCCCTAACTGCTTAACATAAAGTCTGATACATTTACATTTCATTATTTGCTCTTCCACTTTCCTATTTCAGAATTTTGTGTCAGATCAGTTATTCTCATTCCCAATAATCTTTAGTCATCCATGCTACGGATTGCTGGAAACATAAGATGAAAACCATAGAACTCAAAATGTATATGGGAAGAAAATAATATTTCTAAAGAAATCATGCTTCTTATATCTATGCATACATGTGCTTCACTAAGGGAGTGAAAATTCCATATATTGTAGTACATTGTATTCAAAATTACATAATAAGAGCCAGAATTTACAATCCCATGAAAGAAACCTACCTGATGGGAACAGAGGGCCCAGAAAACCCTGCAAGATCAACTTGGCAATGTTTCTCATTAATCCTCCCTCTAGGGGATGGAGTATGTGGAAGAGGCAGAGAGTGCACTGTGCACTGGGCTAGTTCTGTCCATGCTTTCCCTCGAGAAGGGCAAAAACTCAGTCCCACCCACAGAGTCATCAACTGCAGCCCTGACAGCGTGACTCCTGGAAGAATTAAAACTTTTTGGCCACCTCCCCTTTTTTGTTTAATTTTGCTGCATCCAATGACTATATTATCGGCTTTCCCTAAGTTATATCTGAAGAAAACACCTTCCGACAGCATGTCTGTGTCACTTTTCTAGGTGTACGTTTGTAGTACTTTGCAGACATACCCACGGGTTGGGAGGCACCTTGCTATCACCTCCCCTTAACACAGGGGTTCTCAAACTGGGGGTCAGAACCAGGGCCGGCTCCAGGCACCAGCTTCTCAAGCAGGTGCTTGGGGCGGCCGCTCCGGAGAGGGGCGGCAGGTCCAGGTATTCGGCGGCAATTCGGCGGACGGTCCCTCACTCCGGCTCGGAGTGAAGGACCTCCCGCCGAATTGCCGCCGCAGATCGCGGCCGCGGCTTTTTTTTTTTTTTTGGTTTTGGCTGCTTGGGGCGGCCAAAACCCTGGAGCCGGCCCTGGTCAGAACCCCTCAGGGGGTCGCGAGATTATTACGTGGTGGGTCGTGAGCTGTCAGCCACCACCTCAAACCCCGCTTTGCCTCCAGCATTTATAATGGTGTTAAATATATTTAAAAGTGTTTTTAATTTATTAGGGGGGGTCGCACTCAGAGGCTTGCTATGTGAAAGGGGTCACCAGTACAAAAGTTTGAGAACCGCTGTCTTAACAGGATGAAGCCTTACCTGTGTCTGCTGTGGGTCAGTTCCCCACTACCAACAACCTCTGGCAACACAAACTCTGCTTTCCAGGCCTCTGCAGGCCCCACTCTCTCTCTACCTCTCTCACATAGGCGCCGACTCCATGGGGTGCTCCGGGGCTGGAGCACCCGCGGGGAAAAATGAGTGGGTGCTCTGCACCCACCGGCAGCCAAGCTCCCCTCCCTGACCCCCCACCCCACCTCACCTCCTCCCCTGAGCGCGCCACGTCCCCAATCCTCGTCCTACCTCCCAGCACTTGCTGCCGCCAAACAGCTGTTTGGTGGCGTAGCAAGCTCTGGGAGGGAGAGGGGAGGAGTGAGAATGTGGCACACTCAGGGGAGGAGGTGGGGCCGGGGCGGGGATTTGGGGAAGGAGTCAGAATAGGGGAAGGGAGGGGACGGAGCTGGGGCGGGGACTTTGGGAAAGGGGTTGGAATGTGGGCGGGGCGGAGTCAGGGTGGGGCCGGGGGCAGAGGGGGGTCAAGCAGAAGTCGGCGCCTATGCTCTCTCGCCTCAATCCTCCAAGCATCTCCCTGGAGTGTTCAACCCCTGAGCCACAGGAGAGGAGGAGGCACAGGGGGAGGGCAGCCGGAGCCCTGGGAGGAGGGCGGAGTGCCCGGCCGGGGCTCCGCTCTCCCCGGTAGCCAGAGCACCGGGGGGAGGGCGGCGAGCCCCAGCCGGGGCTCCACTCTCCCCGGCGGAGTGCCCGGCCGGGGCTCCGCTCTCCCCGGTGGCCAGAGCGCCAGGGGGAGGGCGGCGAGCCCGGCCGGGGCTCCACTCTCCCCGGAGCGCCGTACCGCACCGCCCCCGTCCAGGTGCCGCCCCCAGCACAAGCTTGGTGGGCTGGTGCCTGGAGCCGGCCCTGCTCCCACCCCATCCCTCAAGTAGCCAGGAGGACTGTTCTCTGGATTCTCAGCTTTCATTTTTTTCAAGTTAGAGTGTGTCTCGCTGTTACAGGTTTGGAAAAAACCTTAAACATGACCTGAGAATAACTGATGACTGAGATTTGCTTGAGTTTGCAGAAAGCCTTAAACAATACAATCGGTGGCAACTCAAACCAGGATACTTGAGATTTCAGTATTAACTATTTCACTGCTCATCAAAGCAAGTAAGAAAGTAGAGGAAATGTGTTATGATGATCTGCACAACCTACTTTGAATGACTGCTTCTGTAGCAATGGAAGTTAATGGGTTCATTTTCCTGATAGAGGGCTCAGTTTTTGAAGTCTGGGGCTCAATTATGGAAATATTTTATTGGAAATACAATTAAATGCAGAAAATTCACAATTTTTGGAAGGACAGCCCAAAACATCGATGCCTTCTGAGGAGAAAGTGAACCACTGACACTGCAGATTATTTTTCTTGTAATTATACTGGAGGACTTGACCAAACTGATCCACATGCTCATCTCTTATGCAAAATCTTGCTTTACAAGCAGAATGGAAATTCCAAAACCCACCCACTTTTTAAGACTGAATCACCGAAATTTCAAGTCACAACACAAGCAAAAAAGAGCTAGTATGTATGTAGAAAGAGAAGCAGCATTACAAGACATGAAAATGTTGTACTCTCAGCATAATCGAAAGCTACATCCTCTCATGTTTCTTTGAGAGTCTGAAAATGTATCTTTTCCTCAAACTATATTGTTAGGTACAGATATCTATCTTGTACAGATTTTTTCCTGCAACGATGCTGTAGAAGAAAGAAGAAAAGAATTTTTAGAAATCTACCTCAATCCTGCCATTTGGTTTATGCTCAGGAATGTTTTTTTTCCCTGCAGGGAGGGAAAAATAGGTGGAGATTGTAGGAAAATTAAATAACTTACCAAAAAAGCAATATCACTCAGTCACAAAGGCCTCTGTAATTATTCCTAGGAAATGCTGTTGTAGTTTATTCTATTTTCCTGAACATGATTTATCTCGTGATGAGCAAAAGTCAAAATTCAGAAAACAAACCTTTAAATATTCTGATGTTTATCCACACACACACACACACACACACACACACACACACTCAGAGTGTCCTGCTGTACAGTGGTACTGTGCACACTGTACCATTCTTTAGAATGGTATTGTCTGCTCCTCTGTGTGTCCAGCTCAATTTGTGGGCCTGAATGGAAGTAGCAGAGGCTAAGGTCCTGCTATCCCTCTATTCTGTTTGAGACAATGTACATCCCTGTGTCCATAAAGGGAGAAGCAGTCCTTGTACACTTGAGCTATTATAAGGTCACCACCCCGGGGCATATTAGACATAGCCAGGGAGATTTGGGAAGAGGAGCCCAATACAGGGAGAATGTAGTTGAACATGTATTGCAAATGAGAGACCATATAAGTGGGAGCAGACTCCTTGACTCCTACCCACTTCCTTTCTGCCTGCCTCCGCAGGAGCAGTCAGCCACTGATTCACATAGGAAGAGACTATTAAAGGTACAAATGGCAGTTCAGTGCTTAACTGCTCCTGGTTTTCTATGGGATTTAGAAATCTATCTGCCATTTGTGCCACTGAAGATCTCCTATAATCACAGTAAACACTGTGCAACCTGCATTCAGTACTGGAATTATGCTAACCACCCATGCTAAGAGTCAACAGCCCCGATTAGTGCTAGAAAGAAGATAGAGGGATAGTCAAAGACTGGATCTCCATTATAAATTTGCTCTAGTTCCATTTTTCTTCCTTAGGTCTTGTCACAAAAAAAGACCTTAAAAGCATCCGCATACACGTAAGCTCCCTCTGCCCAAAAAATAATTTTGTTTTGGTTTATAGATGTTCCGTTTAACATTATACATGTATAACTGCTTTGGGATTTGGCATTTCCTGTATTTCCATCCACTGAAATATATGGAAAGAATTAGTCTGCTAATAAATGCAGGGTCCTGGTGTTTAATTCTTTCCGCTCTATTTCAGTGGGAGGATTTACAACACTAAAATCCAAGGCAATGTTCGAAAAAGCAACATCATTTTTTTCTTTTAAGTTCCATTTTTGTGGGTTGCATTATATCTCTATCTATATATATAAACCACCACATTTTTATTTATATATATAAAGGAGGAAGAGAAGAGTCAAGGACCTAGTTTTGCCCTGTGTAGGGAGAAATTTGTATCCCATAAAACTTACTTAAACCCATTTGTTTTTGTAAGAGAAAACTGATGGCATCTTTTGCATGTGTACAAAGCATGTAAAAGCATAGAGTTGGCTATGGCTATGTGAAACGGAAGGTGAAAAGCTTTCCCCCAAAGCCCTCTATGTTGCTGACCTGCTAGCTTGAGCAAAAACTGAAATGGAGATTTGCAGTTATCCTTTGCATGTCTTGGTATCGCCTAGACCCTGCAAATGGATAGTGCATGAGGGTACTGCTGTGCCCATTTGATTTCCATGGGGCACCACATAGGTGCAGCAACGGGCTCACGTGCCAGTGACCGTGAGATCGCAGCTTATACCAGCATACACAATAAGTCAGAATTTGGCCCTTAACATGCATAACCACTTACAAACTGCTGCTCATTTAGCCTGCCCAATCAGGAAAGAAACTTAGAGCATTCGAAGGTATAGAGTCAAAACCAGACAACCAAATCCTAAAATACATATTTTTAGCCAATAAGCTTGTATTTATTTATTTATTTATATTATGGGCCATATCCTTCCCTCCATTCACAACTCACAGATGTCAGTGGGAGTCAGATATGCAGCCTGTGGCAGTACCCCATGTAGTGAGAATGCAACTTTATGTTTCTCATACAACATCCCGGAAGTGAAGAATGCTTTTGTGGGCTGTCAGCGATTTCTGGGTTTGGTGTTTTCAAAGCAGTGAAAGCAGCACCACGTGCCAGACCTGACCAACTCTTACATATTTAGAGTTTCATATAGAATTATTATTACGTTTTGTTTTGTGGTTACACCTAGATGCCAATCAAAAACCAGGTCCCAATTGTGCTAGGCACTGTACATGCACATAACAAAGGGACAGTCCCTGCCCCAAATAGCACATATTAATTTATGTCTACTTACCAACTCTAACGGTTTTTTCAATCGGATGACTCTGTGGTTTGCCTTTTTTGTTATGAAGTTTTTTTGTTCTGATCAAGAACATACTTTCAGAATGGCATGTGGAAAACGGTTTATTTTTGTGGAACTCAAAAAAGGAAAAAATGCAAAGTGTTTTAATTTGAACTAAAACTGCCAAATACTATTTTTCCACTTGTTTGCAAATGCTTTTAGCGCTGCTCAACTAAGGGCCTGATCCAAAACCCATTGAAGTCAATGGAAAGACTCCCATTGACTTCACTGGGATTTGGATCAGATGCCAAGAACATGTGATGTTCAAGACTTATCCTTTGGTCCATGAGCATTTCTAGAGATCATCCAAATCCATGTATTGCAACATTGCATAGTCTATTTTCCATCTGTAATAGAAATCCAACAAATGTTTGTAAAAAGCAAAATCCTGTGGCTAGAGCTTTGAAGATCTGAATAACCTTTCGATATTCAGATCACTTTATAAAATAATCTGCACTTTCAGCAATTACTACAATAACCCAGTTTATGCCCAAAAGGTAAAGTTGGACAGTATTAACCATAAGTAGCAAAACTTTCCAGGACCAATTGCAAACTGAAGCTAATGACTGGATATTAAAAGATTGATTAAAAACAATGCACAAAGAGGGCTGAAATCTCTCTGTACCTATGTTTGAATTGCTGTCATAATTAGCAGCTAAATTTAAGAGAAGGCCAAAGCATCTGCTGGATTCAATTTCAATACTTAATATCTGTTCCATAAGCACGGTCAAATATACATGGAAGAGTTACACCTCATATGAAGGGTACTTTAATAAAAGATTAATAATAAATGGTTATAGAATTGTGAAAGTCCAATAGATTGATAGGTTACTTATAGCCATTTATCATCTTACCTCTTACTGATGTGATTATAACCATCACATACCACTCATATCTGTAACATGCTTATAACATTAATATTTAGTAACTCCTTTATACAATATAATGCACCTTTAATACTAAAGAGTGTGTCCAGTAGGAGTTTAAAGCAAACAGGCAGCAGTGCAGGAAACGGTAACTAATGAACTCATCACGTGCCAGAAATTCAACTTAAATCATTGACTACACCTACTGATTTATTTCAATCTCTGTTTCAGCAATATTGGCACTTCAAATCATTACGCCAGACAGTTTGTGCATATTATTGCTGATAACCTGATTTATTTAATCAAAGACAGAGAGGGAATATGCTATCTGTGATAAGCTAGTTGTTACAGTCACAAGCAACTAACAAGTATCAGAGGGGTAGCCGTGTTAGTCTGAATCTGTAAAAAGCAACAGAGGGTCCTGTGGCACCTTTAAGACTAACAGAAGACTACTTCTGTTAGTCTTAAAGGTGCCACAGGACCCTCTGTTGCTTCAAGCAACTAACAGAAGGTGTGTTTGTGTGTGGGAGAGAAAGAGAGAGGATTATTTACCAACTGTAATTCTTGTTCTCTAAAGAGGTATTGCTTCACACAGAGGCACACTTTAAGAACTGCATGCCTAGCAACACAGCCACAGATCCAGTTTCAATCACTACCAGGGCCGGCTCCAGGCACCAGCTTAACAAGCAGAGGGGCGGCACCTGCGGCAATTTGGGGGCGGCACCTGCGGCAATTTGGGGGCGGCAGGTCCCTCACTCCCTCCTTTTTTTGCTTGGGGCATCAGAAATGCTGGAGCCGGCCCTGATCACTACATGGAACTTGTAGGCAATTTTGATTCCAACCCGGCAGAGACTGAAGGTATAAAAACCCACCCAGCTCAGTTCTCCTCTTACCTCTCTCTCATATTAATAGCTGGCTCAGAAACAGAGGGTCCACATGCCTGTGTGGATGCAATGCATTTGGGGAACAAAAGTTGATAAGCAACTCCTATTACTCCATCATGACACTGCCTCCGCACATCCCCACTGTAGGAGACTAGTGCAGCTTGCAGTGACCTCTGTGAGGAGTTGGGCTGAGAAGCCCTGCTCATTAAATAGGGATTGAAGCACTGTCTTCCTGAAACTAACAGCTGCTCTTGATGCCATGTTGAGAGCTGATTTGTGCAGATATAGCCTGAACTCCACATACAAGCCCTACAGATTTCAGGCAAGGGTATATTGCAGATACATGCCAATGAAGCAGCTACACTTCTAGCTGAATGAGTCCTGAGGTGTTCAAACACAGGAATATTACCTAGTTCATAACATACTGGCATTCAATATCTTATCCACTTAGTCAAGATGTCTTTACCGTTAGTCTTGGAAGAGGGGATCATCATGGGGCAAGAGGATCCCCCTTTAAAAACTCTTTTGGCTCTGCGTTGACAATGTCATGAAAGAAAACAAGTCCTGAAATCATTGTTGCCTACAGATCAAACTTGTATATGCAAAACACAGCCTGGCAGTCCAATTGTAATCTATGCTTTCTGAAATCTGTGCTACCGAACCTAGCTTTTCATAGAAATTATTTTGTGCAGCTTGGAAGAAGTAGACACGTTTTTACAACAAGTTGATTCAGAAGCGCCACAATAGGAAGAACTCCTGACAGACGTCTAGGTATTCTGATGGGTCTTTCAGACAAAAGTTAGTGTTAAACTGTCGCTACACACTGGTACAGGAATGGATACTCACTTTATGGATGTTCAGTCTATGTGCCAGTGTAACACTGAGAGACCCTGGTCATCGGCAGGCGGGACTGAACCTGGGACCTCTGCAGCTTAGTGCATGAGCCTCTACTGCAGGGGTCGGCAACATTCGGCATGCGGCTTGCCAGGGTGCTTACCCTGGTGGGCCGGGCCAGTTTATTTACCTGCTGACACGGCAGGTTCGGCCGATCGCGGCCCCCACTGGCCGCGGTTCACCGTCCCGGGCCAATGGGGGCAGCGAGAAGCGGCGCGGGCGAGCGATGTGCTGGCCGTGGCTTCTCTGGCTTACCCTGGCGAGCCGCGTGCCGAACGTTGCCGACCCCTGCTCTACTGCATGAGCTAAAAGCTAAGGCTGTAGAGCAGACTCATTTATCTCTCTCGCTCTAAGTGGTCTCGGTGCCACTAGATGGGACAAAACACCACACCCAGAGGTGTGTGGGTTACACCAGGTTACCACAAGAAGCTGTAATATTTACCAGCATCACATGATTTTACAGTCCAAGTGCATGCAGTTACAAGGAGCAGCGAACGTGATCTACTGCCACAGAAACTCAGACAACCTCAATAATATGGCAATCTCTGTTTCTGGGAAATATCTCCCCGTTTCTGGGGAACTCATTGAGAGATATAAAAGGCTGGTTTTCATGCTGTACAGAGGATCATAATGTTACTGCCACTATAAGTAGTTTCATAGTAGAAGTTTGCATGGGACTATTCATTGACTTTTCAAAGAACTTAAATAAGTCTGTTTATAAACAGCCAAACTGATGCCTATGCTCTAAGGGACTGACCCAACTCCCACTGAAAATCAATGGAAGCCTTTCCGCAGATTTCAGTGTGGTTTGGATCAGCCCCTAGAAAAATGAAACTAAGCTAATATATATAAAGATATAGGCGTTCGCAGACCTGATAGAGGAAATGAAGTACCAGTCACAGCACATACTGCTAGACATATGTAGGGCTGTGAGCAGGGCCGGCTCCAGCTCAGCAAGCAGGTGCCAAGGGGAAGGGGCGGCACATCGGGCTCTTCGGCGGCAATTCGGCAGCGGGTCCCTCAGTCCCTCTCGGAGGGAAGGACCTGCTGCCGAAGTGCCGCCGAAGAAGAAAGTGGCAGCTTTTTTCTTTTTTTTCTTCGCCACTTGGGGCGGCACAAACCCTGGAGCCGGCCCTGGCTGTGAGGAAGTGCTGAGTTAGTGGATCAGACCCACCAGGATCTATATTCTTCCTTCCAAGCAGTCAGTGAGGAGAGGAAGAGAAAAAAATCACCCTTTCCCTCCAGGCAACAAGCGGGTGCAGCACTCTGAGCTATCAGAAGGTCAGATAAGTATTCCGGCTAGTGACCTACTACTTTATATAACAAGGGTTGCCAGATGTAAGTCTTCATATTTTCAATACCTCTATTATTTGTCTTCATATCAAACAAGAATCTTTTTGAATCATAGGATCTTCATGGCCATATTAGCATAGGTGACCAGATGTCCCGATTTTATAGGGACAGTCCCGATTTTGGGATATTTTTCTTATATATGCTCCTATTACCCCCCACCCCCATCCCGATTTTTCACACTTACTGTCTGGTCACCCTATATTACCATGAGTGGACAGTTGAGAAAACCAAGATGTTTTCAATCCAACCACCATTTCAAGCTTCTATTTTTGCTTGTATTAAGTCTTGTGTATAGCCGTGCCTGTAACATTTCTGTAGTAAGAAATGTTGCCAATGCAAGCAGATTCTCCCGGTATTGCAGAAAATGTTCTCACTTTGAATTCTTTCAGGTAGCCTGTGCAGGCATGGCTAGCCAGTATCTAAAACTCCCCACACTGCACTCCCGAATCTAATGCAAACTCTCTATATCGCACCTTCCACACGGCTAAGCAAAACGCTAGCTGTCAGGCCACCAGTGGGAAACATGTAGGCTGAGGATTTCAAAGGGCTCTAAAGAAATTGGGTGCCTAACCCCCACTGACAGTTAAAGTGAGAAACCCAGCAGTAATTCACATAATACAGCATGAAATGCTTTCTCTCAGCTCATTTCTTTGCTTCCATTTCCATGCTAGCTATTAGTACAAAGGTAAGAGGGTTTCCTTGAGTGAAAGAGCTAGGGCTATTTATGCAGTTTAGATACATCAAGTTGTGGGGGTTTTGGATGAACTCATTAGAAAAATATTTTTAAATAGTGCACTCCAACTTAAAGCCCATGCAGATGTCATACCTCACCAAAGCTGGTGCTTTTAGGAGAAATAGTAGGGTTTTTGCTTTTCCTTCACTGTCCCAGTGAGGGAGAGTTTTCAAGGTAGTTGATAGACTTATTTATTGATGAAACTAAGGGTTTTCAGGAGAACAATTCCATATACAAAACAACACTGGAAATAACTCTGTGTAGCCAGAGAGTTTTATGCAGTTGTACTCAATATTTGTCAAGCAGTAGAAGAAAAATTAGCAGGAAGTACTGTTTTCTAAAAAGCCTAATCTAAAATGCTCTAATTTAGACCCAGCAGTCCACTGTCCCAAGCAGCAGTGGGGAATCATAAGAAGATAAAAATGCCCCAGTCACACCTTAGGTACTGGGGAGCAGAGAAAAGTGATGTAGAGGAACTGCTCTGGTTCCATACCACCCAGGGATTCTTGTAGAGGAAGCTTGAGGAGGATCAGAACTATTAGATTTCCATTTGTTCTACACAAGCAGAGCAGTGCAACGTAGCCAGCTCCAACCTGAGAAAAGTCCCCACTGAGAGGCTTACAAACTGAAGTTAGATTGAACAAACAATAAAGGCAGCAGTGACCATGGTAGATCAGGGTGATGGAAGATAGACATTATGCAATGAGGTGGAGGGGAGAAGAGAGAAGTGGAGAGCAAAGTAGGATCACAGATTTCTTGTTTCAAATTTACTTTTATAAATCTCTCCAAGTGGAACATTTTTCCATGGTGATTACTATTGAATGGTTTGGGAGATAAGCAAGATTTCAGGAAGTATTTGAATAAAGATAGGACGTTTATTTGGGGTTCAATCCCGGATCTACTGAAGTCAATGGCAATGTTGCTATTGACTTCACATGTTGCACAATAAGATCATTGGTGCCTAACAGGCTGGAGAGTTCTCCAAGCTTGTAGTGCAGCATAGCGCATGTGTCTTTACACTAACATTAAAACCTCCCTATTGACCCTGAATTAAATCCTCCTTGTGCAACACGATGAACTTGGTTCATTTGAAAAAAGTTATCCTATGACTGGGATAATTACAAACTTCCAGGAAACTATTGTATAACACCACCAGGTTGAGCAGAGTGCAGTAGTATGTAAGTATGCAGCACAGATGCTCTTAACCCACAGAAGTTATAAAAACGATCTAATGATCTAGCAACAAATTTATCATATGCCACTTTTTCCTTTCAGTAACGTAGTGAAGTTACCAAGAATAAACATCACACTATTGAGTTATTTAACTACCATTTTGATAACAAAATTGGCTATTCACATTATGTCTTGTAACACGGTTTAGAAAGGCACTACTTTACCCTATAGGAAAGTAATTCGTGTAGGAAATGTCTTAGGGAATTCTATTTGATACCAGAAGAAGAAGAAGAAGCCAAAACTTTCATCATCCACTAGCATTTTCTCTTTATATACTGTATACTTAAGTTGTCCAGTTATTTCTTTATTACAGTAAGATTAGCCATTCAAGTGTAATACCGGAATTTTTAATTTGGCAGTAATTAATGCAAATTTATCTTACTTCTGATATCTCTAATGAATATCTATGTGTACAGGGCAGTGTTGTATAATCATGCATAAGTGGTACTTCAGTTAACTTATACACTACATCATGATTTGATTAAATTCCAGAGAGAGACGTTGCTTTCATTTGTTTTCTTAAGGCAAGTAAAATACAAGTCAGTAAGGGGTTAAGATGAAGAATTACAGATTGTCCAAATGGACAGAAAGTGAGGCAAAACAGAAAGGAAAAAGGCCAAGTACATGAGATGATCAGGTATCCAAGTATCCACACAGCAGCATGCACTTTCACAACTCTAAGTAACAGATGGGGCAGGGCAAAATATATATATAAAATAAAGCCACATTCATGCCTAAACTTCTCCTGTTAGAGATTTTGTTTTCCAGTCTTTTGAGACTAGATCGGCTCTTCTGCCAAGAGGTCCATCTCAAAGTCTTTACAAAGTAAAAATACTATCTCATAAGAAAAAAATAAAGAAAAAGAGTGGGTTCCTTGTCCATAACTTCCTGCAGAGATGCCTTAGTACCACCAGCCCCTCCCTTGTCTGCTGGAAGGATGCTATTTATGTAGTCAAGTATCAGAGGGGTAGCCGTGTTAGTCTGAATCTGTAAAAAGCAACAGAGGGTCCTGTGGCACCTTTGAGACTAACAGAAGTACTGGGAGCATAAGCTTTCGTGGGTAAGAACCTCACTTCTTTACTTGCATCTGAAGAAGTTAGGTTCTTACCCACGAAAGCTTATGGTCCCAGTACTTCTGTTAGTCTCAAAGGTGCCACAGGACCCTCTGTTGCTATTTATGTAGTCCCCTTAAACCCCAGCATGCTTCGCCCCGGCTAGAGCTCATGTCACAGCTGCTCAGGGAACTACATTTCCCCGTAATTGCATCTGCTGGATCTCAGGGAGAGACTGGCAGAGATGTCCTTGTCCATGACTACTGAAGGGAGAGGAGTTGCAACCTATCCTACTCACAGAACCTCAGTCTTGGGCCCTAAAAAACAATCAGCAGTATGGGTCGTTCCCCCAGACCAGCTCCCTGAGACCATATCTTCTCTCTCAGTGATCATGTCCCTGTCCCATAGGTATACTCTAGCCAAAGAAGTTTCCCCTATTCAATTCTTAAAGTGTGGATGTATCTGTTGCCAGGGTTGTAATAGAAAGAATAAATTAAAGATTGATGCATCGAGTATTATAATTGTTGCTGAAGTAACAGCTCTTAAAAGGCATCTTTTCAAACTTCCTCAATCTTTTACATGAAATAGACAATACTAGAGATTACACTCAAAAACAAAGTTCATTTCAGCTCCCATCCATATTCCTGACCAGGATTTTGAAAGAAAGGTAATAGGGAGGTTCTGCCCACAGACACGATCTCAGATTTTATAAAAATAACCCTTGAAATGTTGGAACATGATTTTTAGATATTTAGTTTGCACTATACTATGCATCCACCTAGAGGGAAAGCGATCAATAAAAATTGGCAGTTCTTCATATTAATTATGAGTCCTAGTTTATTAATTCCAAGATCTAAATATCTGGTGAAAAACATCTGCATTACCAGGTAAAATGGACTATATCCTGAGGATACGTTTATATCCCCCTAACTAACAGAGCTAAACCACGGTTTTTAAGTCTGATCTTCCATTAGCACATGGAGAGTGCATGTGCGTTGTTCTTATGAGCTTTAATGGCAGCTGTTATTATTTCCTAGTGCACACTAGTGTGGTAACTGTCTTCTCCAAAGCACCTTTCTGTGTAAACCCCTTGTGCACGGATGGAAGCATAGCATGTCCAAAGATCAATTATCCATAACACTTGAAAAATCAATGTTCTAATAAAAGAGCAAGCTCTTGCCGTCTCTCTCTCTATATATATAGATTTGTTAGTCTTGCCTTTTATCCTCATATGTCCTTGTACTTTGACTATGTTAGTTTACTTCATGGTGATGGACAGACCTATCATGGACTACCTAAGATTTATAATCTAGAAGGCAGAATTATGACATTACACTTGCCCAAATGCAGGACCTGTTATTATTGGAAGTAACACCAACTGAAAGTACTGGTGCTGCAAAATAAAAGGAGAAAAGGGATTTTCAAAAGCGCTTAAGGAAGTTAGGTTCCCAAATTCCACTGAAATGCAGGAAAACCTGGGATCCTAACTCAGTTAGAGACCTCTGAGAAGTCCCAGCCTTAAAATCCGGGGTAAGTGATTTTTCTGCAAGAAACAAGTTACAATTAACATCAGCGTGGCGTTCCAAGTTAATTTAACGTCAGCTCTGCTTTAGTCCAGGATATAATCAGGATACAAGTAGGGAAATTGATACTGATTAATCATTTGTTTCACCAATTTTATAGCTGGATTCCCCTTATATGTCTATATTTTTTATTTATGTTTTAAAAATTAGGAGCTCTAAGTTCTGTGCGGCCTTACAGCAACTTGACTCCAGCTCTTCCACGCCCTAATCTTCATACAAGTTTAAGAAATCATAAACTCTGACCTGCCCCACCTTGCACATTATAAAGACCATAAAAAATTATCAAGAGGGCTCTTTTCCCCATCCCACACTTTGGATGTTCTATTAAATGCATCCACTTACTTTTGCTGGGTTCTTTCAGAGAGCCTTGAAGCCTCTGCAGCCGCTTTTCTTGCTTCAAACTCTTCCCTTTTCAGGACCTCACCGCTTCCCCGGAATCCCAGCTCCACCAGCTGGCGAGCCATCTCCTCATTCTGAAGGAGCAAGGAAGAGTCAGCTGTTTCTCAGAAAACAATAAATTAAACGCCAACAACAACAAAATCTCTAGAAAAAAGGATTTTTTTTACTTCTAAAATTAAAAGTTTACAAGCAAGGTATGGAAACATCACTTCAGGTTAGCATCCATCCGTTCTATCAGTGATTTTTCATTCCCTTATGTCCACACCATACTCATTATGACTATGTGAAAAGGATAGCCCCATGAAGCAGAACAGGAAATAAACTCTTCTAATGGGTAAATAAAGATTTCTAGTTGCGTCTAATCAATTTCTACAATTAAAGAGCTGCTGATGCCTCACTGAAAGCTTTGGGGAAAGACATTCTATTTGGAGAAAACTCTGTTTATATATCATACCTTGTGCTGTTTTTTTAATTGCAATTATTTCTGCTATTAAAATATCATCTCTAGAGTGGAAATTTCCCATCTCTGGGAAACGGCAAGGAGTTCAGTCCCCTAAACATATGGAAATCTCAGGATCTATGTAGCTCCCCAGCCACTTGCAGGGCAAGGAGAATTCAGGGGGCGGTGCCGGGTCTCTGCACAGCACCCTGAACTCCACAATCCACCATAGCTACAAAACTCTACAGAGCTGGATGCCCAAAACTTCAGCTGGGGTTGTTTGTAGCTGTATAAAGAAGAACTGAGCTGCAGATCTGATCACATGCAACTTGGGGGTGATTTACATTCAGAAAGGGGATTATGCAATACCCAGTGGCTGCTCTCTGGCTCCTTCATCTCCCTTTCTAGCTTCCCAGGACTGTGGTACCAATATGAAGGGGTACTCATAGAATTGAGGGCTAAGGGTCAAAATTAACCACAGCTGCTTTTCTGTCACTAAAGTGTGTCCCCTAATTTGGTGCATTTTGCTGCTCCCTTTTCTGCAGAGTTTGCAACCCCAGAACCTCATCTAGCCATAAGGTCTAGAAGGGGAAAAGCTGTGAGGAAAGGGAAAACATATATAGTCTGAATGTACAGTCCTTACATGGACAAAACTTCATTTAAGGCTGTAGGTTAGACCCAATGAGCACATACTTTTGTAAAACACAACAGTCACCATCCTACCTCTGCTTCAGTTAGGGTGACCAGATGTCCCGATTTTATAGGGACAGTCCCGATTTTGGGGTCTTTTTCTTATATAGGTTCCTATTACCCCCCCACCCCGTCCCGATTTTTCACATTTGCTGTCTGGTCACCCTAGTATGTGTGTCCTCCACTCCTTTAGTATGAGCTTTGAAACAAAATACAAAAGTGAACTAATGCTTCCACCTAGTGGCAAGAGATCACAACAATCTATCAACAGACAGTTCATATACTTGAGTCACAATAGGTAAGAAGATACTTCCCCCTGTTCTGTGGTGCAGAGGGGAGGCAATCGAACAGAACTAGGGAGTAACAGAGGAGGGAAGTAAAATATGGGGTGGAATCCCCCATGGAAGTTAGTGCTGCTCCCCACACTAGCTTCTGAGCCACTGCTTCGTACTCCCTTCGGAGGGTGGCAGAAGAGTCTAGCTGTGGACCGGGAGGCTAGTGGCAGCACAACCAGTCAGCTGACCTTCCTGCCAGGGGTAGGAGAGCTCAGGATACAGAGCACAGGAATAGGCACTCCATATGGGTGTTCCAGTGATTCACAGGGATGGGATTTCCTGTGGATTCTTGGGTTGGGTGTGTTGGTAGATCTCTGACCCTTCAGTGTCTGTGCTAATCCATCCCCTTGAGGGAATAACAGGTCCCGATTCCCACTCGTGGAACTAATTGAGTTCTGTATTAGTTTTTCTCCTCTTCTGCCGCTTTTTATGTTAAAGAGAAGAGATGACACACAAAGCACTGGATGAGTACCTATATTGGTACCTGGATGATGTATTAACATTTTGAAAGGTTTCAAAGTAACAGCCATGTTAGTCTGTATCCGCAAAAAGAACAGGAGTACTTGTGGCACCTTAGAGACTAACAAATTTATTTATAGACTCATAGACTCATAGACTTTAAGGTCAGAAGGGACCATTATGATCATCTGGTCTGACCCCCTGCATGCTGCAGGCCATAAAACCGTCCCTACCCCTTCCCTGGACTCTGCTGTTGAAGTCCCCAATCCTGTTTTTAGTGACTGCAATCGGCAGAGACCCTCCTGCTAGAGATCCCTGCCCCATGCTGCGGAGGAAGGCGAAAAACCTCCAGAGGCTCAGCCAATCTGCCCTGGAGGAAAATTCCTTCCCGACCCCAAATGTGGCGATCAGTAAGACCCCGAGCATATAGGCAAGAGTCTCCAGCCCGACCCCGTTAGCCATTATACTATTTACCCACCTTTGCTTGGCTTTCCTTGACTACTATGTTTTACCATTAAACCATTCCCTCCATAAACTTATCTAACTTTATCTTAAAACCAGACAGGTCCGTCGCCCCCACCGTTTCCCTCGGTAGGCCGTTCCAATATTTCACCCCTCTGACGGTCAGAAACCTTCGTCTAATTTCAAGTCTGAACTTCCCCACGGCCAGTTTGTATCCATTCGTTCTGGTATCCACGTTAGTACTAAGCTGGAATAATTCTTCTCCCTCCCTTGTATTAATCCCTCTAATATATTTAAAGATAGCAATCATATCCCCTCTCAGCCTTCGCTTTGTCTGACTAAACAACCCAAGCTCCTCTAGTCTCCTTTCGTACGACAGCTTTTCCATTCCTCTGATCATCCTAGTGGCCCTTCTCTGCACCCGTTCCAGTTTGAGTTCATCTTTTTTAAACATGGGAGACCAGAACTGCACACAGTACTCCAAATGAGGTCTCACCAGTGCCTTGTACAACGGAAGCAGGACCTCCTTATCCCTACTAGATATACCTCGCCTAATGCATCCCAAGACAGCATTGGCTTTTTTCACCGCCACGTCACATTGTCGACTCATAGTCATCCTGTGGTCTACAAGAACCCCTAGGTCCTTATTTCAGCATAAGCATCTGAAAAAGTGAGCTGTAGCCCACAAAAGCTTATGCTGAAATAAATTTGTTAGTCTCTAAGGTGCCACATGTACTCCTGTTCTTTTTTTAAAATTCTGAAGACATAATTAAGTTTAAAGATCTCAAATACATCAGACACTAAGTTTTCATAAAGCACAAGCAAAAACCCTCTATGTGAAGCCAGTAAATAATGTTTTAATACAGAGCCAGCAAGTCCTTTGACAACTTACCACTCAGAGATTGAGTTTCTGCTTTCTGAAGCTCTGTACATTTGGCATCACTATGCTCTGAAATATTAGACTAGAAAGAGTCAAGAACTGCCATTCAATAATTGCTGCTACATGAGCTTTGTGTAATCCATGCTGAGTTTCTACTGGTTGACCTGGCCTTTTCCATGATATCATACCCTATTATCATTTCATATCATCATACCAGCATCATGACACCACCTCATTTATTTTACCAATTCTTCACTATATTAATTTGCTTGTAAGCTATGTGCCTGTTCCTAATCCTTTGCCTGTTTGTGGCTTTTAGACTTTTAAGTCCTAGAAGACAGGTTGTCTCTTATTTATGGCCACTTCCTGCCACGTTCAACTTTTAAGATATGCTCTTGCCCAACCCAATGTTATGGGCTTGATGTAGGAATTACCGGGGTGAAATTCTATAGCACGTGCTGGGCAGGAGATCAGACAAAACCACCATAATGGTTTCTTCTGACCATAAAATAAATCAATCTTTGAGTGTGCAGGTAAACTGCTGCACCCACATAGCCCCATTGAAGTCAGTGGGACTCCAACAAGCACTGCGGCATGCCTGCAAATTGTAGGCTGCAGGTTCTGTAGTTGGGCCTCAATGCTATTGGGAGACCACACTGCGGGTATTTGATATTATCACCATCCCTGCTATGCTAATGAAAAGCCATAACACAGTGGAGAAAAAATAGCATCAGAAGTAGCCTAAAGCTTGCAGACTTTCCCCATCTGTCTCATTTTATTAATTATTTGTATTATAGCACTGGGGAACCCCAGTCATGGACCTGGACCCATTGTGCTAGGCATTGGACAAACACAGAACAAGATGGCCCTTGCCCCATACAGCTTGCAATCTAAGTGTACGATGACAGACAACTGATGGAGGGAGACAGACAGACCAAACAGGGAGTACAAGGAAACAATGGGGCAATATAGGTCAGCATGGTAAGCTATGGGATCAGCAAACCAGCGGCTTAAGTGTTAAGTTTTCGGAAGGCCTCTCATCTTCTTTCCTCAGCCACAGAACGTGGCTCCACCATTGCCTGCAAGCTGCCAGGCCATTTTCAGGTTTATCTCTTGTTTAAAACAGCTAGCTCATGGTTTTATTGTGTTCTAAATTAGACATTTAAAACACCCACTACACAGGAAAGCAGCCCAACCACTTACGAAGAGTTGATGAGTTCAGCACCAGGCAGGAGGCACCAGTTTGAGGGATGGGGCATATCCTTTTGTATGGGTACCTAATAAACCCTGACAGACAAACTGCAAAGCGAAATACCATGTCTGTCCTCCATCCCATTCACCATTGCCAACTTTTCAGAGATCACGAAAGGCTGATAGGTTTTACTTTGATTTCAGAAGCTAAATGAGGATCAGTAGCTCTCTACTGAAAGGAAGTCTTGAAGTGATCGAGATTGGAGGGCTAAATCACTTTAGCCCTGTGAGAGGGTGACTCCCCTTGTGGCATGGCCTTGCAGGCCTGCTGCCATCTTACTTTCCCTCTTGCAATGGAACTGAGAACAAGCTACCTCCTTTGTGGGGTTTCAGTTATTAACACCTTTAACAGAGTACAACCACCACCCCAATCCTTCCTCATTGACCCATCAACTCCAACCCTTCTTGTGGCCATCAGGCTAACGTCAACAAGCATCCTCTCCCAAGTTCAGGAGTCCCTAGCCCTCCTCCCCAAGATGGGTTACCATGGGGAAAAAAATTCACACTCTTCAGATAAGGAAGCCACAGTTCTCCTTCTGGAGCTGGGCTACGCTTCAGGCCAGCTAGAGCCCTCAATCAGTTTATCCCCAGCAAACCCCTTTCCCTTACTTACTCCTTTCACTTATCAGCTTGGTGAGGCAAAAAGACTGCAATCCTCGTCGTCCTCCTACTCCTAGAGTTTCTGAGAGCTTGTCTCTCTAGGAGCCAAGACTGGCTCTACGCACCAGCAAAGCATGTGCTTGGGGCGGCGCAATTCCAGGGGCGGCATTCCGGGCAGTTGCGCTCTTGGAGGTTTTGTGGGGGTTTTTTTGCTTGGACAGTTCCGCTCTCGGAGCTTGAGGCAGCAAAAAACCCAGATCTGGCCCTGCTAGGAGCACCTCCCTGCAACTAAGCTCTGGAAACTTTGTAGTAACTGTCAACTGCCTAGATCAGTGGTCTCCAAACTTTTTTGATCGCACACCCCCATCAGTAAAAAAATTTTGAGCATGTACCCCCTGCCGCGCACCCCCACTTTGGAGACCACTGGCCTAGATGGCTGGTTGGCAGCTAATTGCTTACACGGTGTCCAAAACTGGCTCGTCCTCCTTAAAGGAGCCTGCAATAGGTAGGCCGGGCTCTGATTCCCCTTAAAGGAGCCAGGGTTTATCGTCCAACTACAGAAGCATTGTATGGCAACAAACAGAGATGTTTGCCTACAGTTGCAAACCGAGATTAATCTGTGATAGGCCCCTTTGACAATTCCAGCCTAAATCATTCTACACATGCACTGGACATGAGAAGATCTACTTTGCATGATTTTGTCTTATTCCCCTAAGAAATCAGTTTGCTGCTGTTTTACACATCAGAAAACGTTGCTGCACAAGTCAGCCCCAAAGCGTCGTCTCAGTTTGCAATTGTGGACCAATACCTGTATTTGGAGCCATACAATTCTTCTGTAGTTGGATGATAATCACATTAAATGGAGAGCCCATGCAGAAACAATAACAAACAACCCGATGTTCATTGCAAAGGATTTCTGGACCAGTTCAGCACCCTGAAGTTAGCCAGTGAATAAAACATTGTTTTGGCTAATTCTGTCTCACACTCAGATTCACAGATAAAGAGGGTGAAAAGGCCATTAACATTCGTCTTTTCACCCCATCTCTACTTCACAAAACTGGACTTGACAAGCTTCAATACTGTCCTTAGGGCTTGTTTACACACAAGTTATATTGCTTTAACGATAACGGTACATAGTTAGTTGGTACAATAACACCCCACCTCTAATAGGGATGCAATTACAATGGTAAGGCATTTTATACCAGTATTGCTTATACCTATATAGTAAGGGAAATAAACTATACCTGTATAAGGCACCAATATAAAGTACCTCCACACTGGTAAAAGTATTTCAGTAAAACATTACAGCCCTAACCAAAATATTTATCCCGGTAAAAAAAAAAAAACACATTTAGATCGAGGGCATTTACCTTTAAACAAAGTAAGAAGAAAAACTGCTATTTCAATGTTTTTGCCTAAAGCCATGTCTACACTGCAAACTTTTGCTGATATAGCTATGCCAGCAAGCGGTTGAGGAGATGTGACTTTGTAACCAACATAATTGTCCTTGCAAAAACCCCTAGCATAGATGCAGCTTATATTCGCAAAGCTACGCTTTTGCTGGTATAGCTTATATTGCTCAGAGAGGGAGAGACAAGAGTAAGCTATCCCTCCAAAAAGCACGGTCTTTATGGTATAAGCTGCGTCCACACTAGGGGCTTTTGCCAACACAGTCAGTTGTCGGTTACGTCCATGCTAGGAGTGCTTTGCCAGCACAGTATATTGGTATACTACTATACTGGCAACGCATGCCTGGTGTTGACTTTGCCTAAGATTCTCTTGGTCTGATGGGCACCCTAAAATGATGGTGAGATAGCATGGTACGCGTGCACAAGCTGCTGAAATCATTTCACCAAAGTGTCATTCTAGCATTTAGACTTGCAACCAACAAAAGACTGCAATTTTCCATCTCTATTGTAATGTACGTAACATTGGGGCTCCACAAATTTTAGCATTTAATGCTTGATAACATTTATCTGAAAGAACAGCCTGGCTTCCTTTATTGGTGATAGGTTCAGAAAATAACTGCTAGAAGAAGAAGAAACACAATCAGAAGTAGGATAGGTAAGTTCCTCGTAATGACTTTGGAAAGTTTACTAAAACTACAAAATAAAGAGCTGCATATTTGGGATTTAAAGAAGCTTTAGCTCCTCCTCTGTTTTTTACTGCTCTAGCAGTATTGACATTTCCCATGCCAACATTAATAAACTTGCATACTTTTTATAACAAACAAGAAAGCTGGGCATGAATGACTATGACATGTATCAAATACTGAAAATACTCAGAAAGCAACTAAGGATTTCACAGAAGAGCTGCTACTGCTAACATCACAGATTGTGACTTCAAGGAAGTCACTGAAAGATGATAGCACTACTGCGGACTTGGAAAGAGGATTTGTTTTTTCCACCAAACAGATACTCAAAAAGCATTATGGCTCCTTCTCTATGGGAGGACATAACTTTTAATGATAGTGGAGATGCAGTTAGATTTAGTGTTTACCTGAAACAGAAGATAAACATGAATGATCCTTATGATGAATGCTCAAAGCAAATATGCCATTAATCAACAATAAAGGCAAAAACAGTCCAGTCAATGGTCCCTCATGTCCTTTCTACTTTGTATCTCAGTCAAGGGGTTGATATTTCTCCTGGGGAGGAGCTACTGGGTAGATTTATTAATTTTGCAATTCATCTATTTTTGAAAATTAGCTTCCTAGTGGAGCTCTTAACTCCCTGTTCCAGCTGAATTTACTTAATTCTTATCCTTCCATCCTATTTCTAGCACATTTCACTACTCTTCAGCTATCATTTGCTGTTCATTCTCCCATCTGCTCTTCCATTTTGGCTCCTAGGCCACGTCCTCTCCGTTCTTGATTCTACCATGAAGTTACTTCCCTCCACCTTATGTAACTCTCCCAAACCCGTATGTTCTGATCTTGTCCCTGGCTATCTATGGTACTTATAGGGCCCACATTACCATATTATCTCAGCGCCTCAATCTTTTGATGTATTTATCCTCATAACACCTCTGTGAGGTAGGGAAGTGCTACCACTGCCATTTAGCAGACGAGTAATGGAGCACAGAAAAGCTAAGTGACTTGCCCAAGATAAGCTATGCAGTGTGTGTGCAGGGGAGGAAAAACAGAATTGACTCAACACCTTCTAGACTAGTGACTTAGCCACCGACCTCAGCACCAGGGTACTAAGCACTCAATAGTTTTGGAGAGTAAGTGTGGGAGAAGGGAGGGAAGAATGAACAAATGGAGAGAGTGGGGCATGCAGTGAAAACAGGAGAATAAATAGAACACAGGAAAATAAAAAAGGGAAATGCAAGAGAACATAATGCAAAAGGTAGGGATGCTGCTGTGACATGTAAAAAGAAGGTTAATTTTTCCACAAGGAGAAATGTAGTGGGGAAAAAAAATCATAGACCAAAAGGAGAAAGAAAGAAAGAAAATGGAAAAGGGGGTCAAGAAAGATAACTTAAGAATAAACATGGCAGAGAATAAAAGGGAAAAAATACATTGGGGAGATGACACACATAGTGGTGAGGGTTTGTGAAATACATTTCGTTAATACTAATTATTCCCCATGTTTTATTACAGTTCTCAGGAAGACATCCAACACCTCCAGCAATTTCAGAGGGATGCAGGAGTGATGTTGGAACACAGTCCCTGATTTCTCACCACTGAAGTCAATGGGAGTTTTGCCATTAACTTCCACAGCACAGAATCAGGCCCATATTTGTTCCTTACTAGGCTTAATTAAAATTAATGATAAGCATGAAACTAAGAGGAAAAATTGCTTCACTATTAAATTATCCTAATAACCAGTAATTCCCCACAGCCCACCAATTTGAAGCCCATTATTAAAATTATGTATTTGCAGAATTCCCATAGAGAAACAAGGTGGGTGAGGTAATATTTTTTATTGGACAAACTTTTGTTGGCAAGAGAGACAAGCTTTCGAGTTTAAACAGAGCTCTTCTTCAGGTCTGGGCCAGAAGAGCTCTGTATAAGCTCAAAAGCTTGTCTCCCTCACCAACAGAAGTTGGTTCAGTAAAAGATATTACTTCACCTACCTTGTCTCTCTAATATCCTAGGGACAACACAGCTAGAGCAACATGGCTCCCCATAGAATCCCCATAGGCCGAGACAGCATAGGCAGCTGCCTGGAATAAATATATTAGAAATAACTGAAAGTAAACTTCAAATAAAACTCAACATCTATAAACAAGCAACAATTTCTAAAATGTAAAGAAACATGTTGAAGGTCCTTCATGTGCTGCAAATTTCTGTCCCTGTTACTATGAACACCACAGATTAGGGAGTGAAAGAATTGTAGCCATCCAGTTTATCCCTCATTATTATATCTTCTTGTTTATACTTCCCATCTCAGTGGGAGGGGGAAAAAAGACTCCGTGGAGTCAGTTTCACTTTTGTTTATAGTCAATTTCACATGCGGGGTCCTTGGAAACCCTAACCTAGTGATGCCAACACTGCGGGGGAACATTTGATGAAAAATAATTGGAGCGTGGGAAGGGGTGATGGGTGAGGGCTGGGGGGGGGGGCTGTACTAGGAGAAGGACTGGGGGGGGGCAACAGGAGGGCGCTGCACGGGGGAAGGGCTTTAGGGGGGTTTCCTGGGAGCCTGCATTGGTAGAAGGGCTGCATGGGGGGCTAGCTGCACTGGGGGAAGGGCTGCATGGGGGGTTTCCTGAGGGGCTGCACTAGGAGAAATGCTGCAGGGGGGGGGGGGCTGCCCGGGGCGCACGGAGGGACCAGCTGTGCCGTCTCGGGCCGCCCCGCGGCTGCGGCGCTCCCCGCCCACCTCCAGGTAGAACAGGTCCTGCGTGGTGATCTGCGAGTCCAAGTAATCGTCGTAGCTGTTGAACTGGGTGATGAGGTGATCCAGGGCGGCCCCGGCGTCGTCCGCCTCCAGCGCCGCCATCCGCGCCGCAGGCCGCCGCGTCCCTAGCAACCGGCCAGGCCCCGCCCACCCCCGGCGGCAAGCCCCGCCCCTTGTGCGGAGACACCCCCGCGGCCTTGCGCGGCTGCTGCTGGATGAGCGCGAGGCGCAGCGCGGTCTGTCCGGCCTCCGCCTGTGCGCCTGGGCAGTGTGGGGCACACCCCTAGCAGTATCTAACCTTGTACCCAGTGCTTAATTCGAGCCCTGGCCCCTCAGGGCTCTTGCTGTGTCAGTTATGAAAGTAAAAAAATTGCATTTTCAGTGCAAATTAAGTGCTGGGGTTATACTACTATGTATTACTTGCATATGTCTTTGGGCATCTGTGTAAAGAGGAATAGGTGTATGTATATACATATTGATCCCCCTTTGGGGTAGTGCTGAGTCTCAAAAGTCCGCCGAAATTCCCCCCTCCCTCTAGGGCTAATCAAGTGTTTGTTCTTTCTTCAAGCAACATGCACACTTCTACAGCAGTTACACATCACCAGGTGTAGTTAGGGTGCCCAGACAGCAAGTGTGAAAAATCGGGATAGGGAGTGGGGAGTAATAGGAACCTATATATGAAAAAGACCCAAAAATCGGGACAGTCCCTATAAAATTGGGACATCTGGTCACCCTATGTGTAGTTAGTCATACAAGTGGCATAAATATTAGCCCTCACCCTCTTTGTCTGAAAACAAAACAGAAAAGTATCAAACCTGGCTACTCCACTAGTTTTCTGACCCTTATGAAATAAGAAATTGGAACATGGATTTCAGATTCGCTATGCCACTGAGGTCAGCGTGTGTTTTACATTGTATGTTGAACAGCTGATTTTGAGAAAGCATGCATCATCCCATTAGGCAAGTGTCTACTACAACAGGGGCTTGATCCTTCTCCACTGAAATAGATAGGAACTTTGCCATTGACTGCATTGGGCCTAGGATCTGACATAGGTGCAGGAAGAGTCTCCATTCCAGGTTGGTATGAAACTAAGACCTTCTGGTGTTGTTCACAAAACAAAACAAAAAACAAAAACGGAGGAGATCCACCCCACAATAGCCTGAGTGCTTAGGACACTCCCCTGGGATAAAGGAAACATGGGAGTCTATCCCAAGCAAGTGTCCTAACCACCCAGACATTGGCTAATTCTGGGATGGGTTCTCTCTCTATCTCTCGTGGAGTTGTTTGATTTTGTATAAATAATTACATAAAATATTCAATGGCGCAGGGACTGGAACCTGGGTATTCAACATCTCAGCTGAGGGAGCTAGCTACTGGACCATAGAGTCAATCTCCTTTGGCCTGACAAATATTTAATTAATACAAAGTGGAACAACTCCAACAAACAATTAAAGGTGTCTCACACCAGAATACCCGTAGCTCAATTGTTAGAGTGCTCATCTGCAATGTAGAAGAGCTAGGTTCAAGTTCCCTCAGAAATAGGCAAAACAGGGTTCTCCATAACTTCTGCATCCCAGATGAGGGCCAAAACCATTGATGTCTCTAGAACTTCCATCCTGGAGCCTAAGAAACCTTCCTGATAAAAGTTTAATCAAAACTGCCCCTTCAAAGGAAAATTTCAGGTTTGATGAATTGGTATTTTCCAACAAAAACTGTTTTGTCCAAATGATTCCCCAACTAGCTTTATGCAGGTGGTCAGACTAGATAATCATCGTGGTCTCTTCTGTCCTTAAAATATATGCATCTTCTTTCTTCTCCCACTGAAACTGTCTCATTAAACAGAATTTTTTACCTTAAAACCAAAGCATGCCCTTACTTAGGCCGCAGTTCCGCAAAGCCTATAAGCACATGCTTAACTCGAAGTATAAATCCACTGAAGCAAATGAACTATTTTGAATTGAAACAGGTGTAACAGTACACTTTGTCCCAAAGCATCCGAGTCTTCAAACATGTCTCAAGGACTATGAAGGAATTTAAGATGGTACCCATGAGCTTTATGAGGCAGCTGACAATTCCTAAACTGTTTCTTTCTGGGGAAGAGGAAAGGGAAGACTCCTAAAACAATCTCCACTCCCCATCTTGGCCAAGCCAAGATGGCTCCTAGACGAGAGTCATTGAAATGTGTTTAGATTAGATTTTGCTGGATGTGCGAGGTCACTACACTTTTAAATTGACAGAACTGAAAGCCAGGATTTAGATGCTGCACTAGTCAGACAGATGATGGTAAAGTCCTGCATACCAGCGCTGTAAAACTTAATGGGAGCAATCATCTTGAGGTGGAGGAAGCTGATGGTTGATATAAAATGATGAGAAGGAAGACAAGCTCTTTTTTAGCGGCACTATGGTTACCCAGAGGAAGAGTTATCTAATCCATCAAAATACATTTTATTGACCATTTGATTAAAAAAGAAAAGTGTAGGTTTCCAGTGAATCACCTTAATGTGGTGCAAGCTTGTGGAGTTCTAGGAATGAGAACTTTTTACGGGTGGTCATCAAATAATGATGGATGCTAGAAACAGTGCACAGCACAGCACCAGAGAAAGCCAGGAATGGTCTCAGTCTTTTATCTGTTCTCCCATCCATGATGCTCAAAGGACAGTGTCAAGCAGTTTAAGGGTCCCAAAATAGATTAAACACCCTATAAATAGTTATGACGCTTTATATGAAGAGAAAGGTCTTCATAATGTTATCAATGCATTTGAACATTCCCCTAGGAATCCCCAGCAATATTATGCTAATGCATCCAAAGAAGTGAGGTTTTTACCCACGAAAGCTTATGCCCAAATAAATCTGTTAGTCTTTAAGGTGCCACCAGACTCCTTGTTGTTTATGCTAATGCATGAGAACCAGACTGGGAAACTAGCAAGCAAAAGATGAAGTTAGCTAGTGTGGATTCATTGTCTAAGCTGAGTGACATGTAAGAGACTCTGGCTGCATATGGTAAAAGATAACAAAACATGTAAGGCTATCTACTATGTTATTAGTAACAGGTAGTTCACTTTTTAGAGGAATTGTACATTGGCTGTCCCATTAATAATAAGTGCACCAGCTACTCCTGATGCCTTTTTCTTTTAACTTTTTGCTGGAGGGCTATACAGATTTTTTTTTTTAACATTTTCAACTTTATATGGTCATTCATCAAGTAATGTTCCCCACTAGGACTACTGGGAGGTAAAAATACTGCTGCAGCCTTTTGATGCAGAATATGAATCCATTCCAACTATGAAAGGAAACCAATTGGGGAGGCAGTGTTTTGTCCTTGGGTTCTTAACTTATCAACTTATCAAATACCTCCATCTTAAACATCCAGTGGCTCCCAGGGAGAACTTCATAGGCCCCACCACCTTTTACCCCATGCTGTGGTACAGGTAGTTAAAACAAAACACACACTATGTAAGTACTTTAATATTAGACATTCAAGCATGAATATTTTGGTTACAAAGATGGAGATTTGCTGTGTGCCTTAAATAAGTCACTTACTCCCTCTACAACTCAGATGACTTGTATAAAAAAGAATATATATGAGGTAACAATAGCTTAATTTCTGAGTGTTGTAAGAATTCATGTTGGTCAATCATTGAAAGTACAGTTAGGTCCTCAACCAGCTTCAGTGTTCCTATATTGATTTACACCAGCCCCAGATCTGACGCAAAAGGTACTATTCAAGTGTGAAGTAGCAATTAGAGGAGAGGGTCATTATATGTAAGGAGAGATGCTTCACATGAATTTGAAAAGTAATTTGTCAGAAATTTTAATTCCTGATAGTTAAAGAGACAGTGGATGGAACTGTCCCCTTATTGTTAAAAAAGGGTCACATTCTTTACTATTTAGGCCAGGGGTCTCAAAGTCGCAGCCCGCGGGCCATCTGCAGCCCGAGAACCTCCCCATTGCGTCCCACGGAAAAGAGACACATGCAGACACGCTGGGTTGCCCAATGTCTGCTGCAGGCGCCGCCCCCCGCAGCTCCCATTGGCTGGGGGAGAGGGACAGAGATACCATCACTAGTCACCGGGCAGTCAGCCATGGAGACAGCATAATTAGTTGCCAGGCAGAGTCAGCCATGGAAGCATCATACATGCTTTGTGTTATATATGGGTGGTGACATAAGATAGAACTAGTAAACTGGGGTACACTGCTCCTTTGGAGACAGAGGATCAGGGATCTCAGAGTAGCTAGTGTCAGTGACTGGATATAACAAAGGAACAAAGACAAATGCAAAGTGCTCCACTTAGGAAGGAAAAATCAGTTTCACACATACAGAATGGGAAGAGACTGTCTAGGAAGGAGTACGGCAGAAAGAGATCTAGGGGTTATAGTGGACCACAAGCTAAATATGAGTCAACAGTGTGATGCTGTTGCAAAAAAAGCAAACATGATTCTGGGATGTATTAACAGGTGTGTTGTGAGCAAGACACGAGAAGTCATTCTTCCGCTCTACTCTGCTCTGGTTAGGCCTCAGCTGGAGTATAGTGTCCAGTTCTGGGCACCGCATTTCAAGAAAGATGTGGAGAAATTGGAGAGGGTCCAGAGAAGAGCAACAAGAATGATTAAAGGTCTTGAGAACATGACCTATGAAGGAAGGCTGAAAGAATGGGTTTGTTTAGTTTGGAAAAGAGAAGACTGAGAGGGGACATGATAGCAGTTTTCAGGTATCTAAAAGGGTGTCATAAGGAGGAGGGAGAAAACTTTTTCACCTTAGCCTCTAAGGATAGAACAAGAAGCAATGGGCTTAAACTGCAGCAAGGGAGGTCTAGGTTGGACATTAGGAAAAAGTTCCTAACTGTCAGGGTGGATAAACACTGGAATAAATTGCCTAGGGAGGTTGTGGAATCTCCATCTCTGGAGATATTTAAGAGTAGGTTAGATAAATGTCTATCAGGGATGGTCTAGACAGTATTTGGTCCTGCCATGTGGGCAGGGGACTGGACTCGATGACCTCTCGAGGTCCCTTCCAGTCCTAGACTCTATGAATCTAAACATTTCAAGGGACTCAGGTGCACCTCTTGTTAACCTGAAAGGCATAGACAGGGGTGCCATAACTCAGAGGATAGTGCTTGAGTGGCTGAAAGGCTGGAGAGGTAAGCAAGCTAATACCCAGCTCTCACAGACAAGACACCATCTCCCTAGAGGAAGGGGGTAACAAGGTGACTCAGTCCTGGCTATCCCAAGAACCATCCAGACATTCAGTGAGTAGTGCAAGAATCTTTTTATTTATATCCTTTCCATTTTTCTTTTCAAGGAAGACTTAATCAGGTTGACAATCACATTTGTTCCTTAAAGGCTATATTGGTGAAATAAATGGCAGCTATACTCATTAGGCTGGGCTTCTTGAGGGTTTAAAACTTGTCTAGGGATTACGTTGCAGAAATACCTGAAACCTGATGAATACTAGTGCCTAAATCAGGGGTCTCAATTAAACTCAATTTACCTTAGGGCCAGTGCCAGTCTTCAAATCCAGTGGGCCAATAATGTCACTGAAGATGGTGTTCAGAAAAGAAAATGTTTATAGTGTATTTTTTATTTTGAATTTCTTAGAAATAATGAAACTGTCATACAACTTTATACAATTCTTTGCCTGCCAGAGAGTTTTTAGTGTTTGCAAGACACCTAGCAATGCTTCAGTTCTGTCAGTTTGTTGATGTTTGGACTCCGTGACTGAGGAGTTGAAACCTTCAGGATTGCAGCAAGGTGTGCATCAGATAACTGTGGTCAGTATTTTGACTTGTTTATATTCATTTGTGGAAAAAAGTGATGATGCCTCCATGGCTGACTCTGCCTGGCAACTAATTATGCTGTCTCCATGGCTGACTGCCCGGTGACTAGTGATGGTATCTCTGTCCCTCTCCCCCAGCCAATGGGAGCTGCATGAATGTCTGGAAGAGTATGCTGAGTGTTACCTGCCATAACCTGTACTTGGATATTTTTCTTACTATTAGTTTAGAACGCTGCAAACCTTTGCACAAAAAAAGAAGCCCACGGAAGGCTCTCTTTTGAACATGTATCCTTGGGTTTGGTCCACAATTTTTAAAACCTGAGATTTGGAATTCTTCCCAAGCCACAAACATTCCAGTCTTGACAAGAGGACAAGGAAGGGTTCACAAAGACAGGAAGCATGTTACATGTGCTACAAATAACACACCCTTTAATAAATTAGAAGTCTCTCTTAATTATGGCAGCAGAAATGGAAAGGTCTTAGGCATTGCAATGCTGAGCGTCATGGTGCCTAACTTTTAGGCACCTAGAAAAATCACAGGAACAACACGGTAATCCACAAAGCTGAGTTTGGTGCATAGACTCCCTATACAATGGGAACTATGCCTTATGGTCTTGGATGGATATTGAGTCAAAGTATGTCTGGCCCATTCAAGCAAGAGGTATTTGTCACCCCTCCTCAGCTAGTGAATTACTGTATATAATTTATTGCTCAATTGTCTGCCCTTGCAACAACATAGAAAAGTCAATGGAAAACCATTAAAGCCAAATTATAAACAATCCAAACCACTTGGAGATAAAAAGGAACAGACAGGGGATTGCCTTGTCTGTGGATAAAGACAAGAGACATTCAGTATATCACAGGGTGGAGAAAGACACACAGCATCCATTCATGATGGAGACATCTCCTTGAGCCGGGAATGTTTCGTGAACGACTGGATCCTGGGAAACCAGCCAGCTCTGCAATAGACTGAACTAATAAATCTACTTTACTAGATAGGAAAGGTAGCTATTAATAAAAGTAGACCCTATTTCTCATTTTGTTATTTTTGTTTTGTATTGTAACCGTTTCCATCACGCTAGTTTCTGCTGAAACCTCTACCCTTTCTTAAATAAACCTTTTGTTTTATACATGCTTTGCGTTATATGGGGGGGTGACATAAGATAGAACTAGTAAACTGGGGTACACTGCTCCTTTGGAGACAGAGGATCTGGGATCTCAGAGTAGCTAGTGTCAGTGGCTGGATATAACAGAGGAACATTTCAAGGGACTCAGGTGCACCTCTTGTTAACCTGAAAGGCATAGACAGGGGTGCCATAACTCAGAGGATAGTGCTTGAGTGGCTGAAAGGCTGGAGAGGTAAGCAAGCTAATACCCAGCTCCCACAGCCAAGACACCATCTCCCTAGAGGAAGGGGGTAACAAGGTGACTCAGTCCTGAGTATCTCAAGAACCATTACAGGGCTCCCTCATATTGAAGCTGTTGCACTGTGGATAAATAATGAAAAAGTGATTGGAGCAGGGGGACTGGAGCCTGCATCTACCACATTCTAGGTGGATGCCCTAATCACTGGACTATAGAGGGAGATAACAATAAGCATGCCTGGAGGCAGGATAGACACCTAGGAAACTTTTATTCTGAAAAACATAGGTACCTACAGGGTTTGGCATGAGTTTTGTGGATTGCAATGGAACTAAAACTGGGCTTGTCTACATTACCCGCCGGACTGATGGGCAGCGATCGATCCAGCGGGGGTCGATTTATCCTGTCTAATCTAGACGTGATAAATCAACCGCCGAGCACTCTCCCATCGACTCCGTCAACTTACCACAGTGAAGACACTCTGGTGAGTAGATCTAAGTATGTCGACTTCAGCTACGTTATTCACGTCGCTGACGTTGCGTAACTTAGATCTATCTCCCCCCCCCAGTATAGACCAGGCCTAAGTGCCTTCATGGATCCTACCCAGGCTTCTCTGGGCTTCATGACTTTTGCCTTACATCCCTGCAATCTATGCAAGGTGCAGTCTCAAAATTCATCTGCCTCTGGTAGGTCCAGCCCACGTCATTCTCTGGACTTATCTACACAACAGTTATTTTATAAATTTTTCCAGTATTTAATCACCTGTACAGCTGGTGTAGACAGATGGCCAGCAGCCACTGGTGTTTTAACAACCACATCACCCAGGCTTGCTCTGAGCAGAGTCAGATGACAGTGGTTAGAAGGTGGCTGGCTGCAAGGAGCAGCAATAATGAGAAATTTTAGGAAGACGGGGTCTTATTCAGACACTACCTGATGAAACGGGAAGTCTTCAAGATGAAGTTCTGTGAATAATCCCATTGATGTCAGTAGAATATACACGTAAATAAGAGTAGTAAAAATGGCCTCCTAAGGGCGTAAGCCAAAGTCCACTGCAGTCAATAGAAAGACTAGGTTATTTTAAATGGACTTTGGATCAGGAACTAAGGGAAGTTTGTCCCAGCCTGGTTGCTAGGGCTGATGCAAGGACAAAGAACATTTGGATTTCATGCAGCCTTCAAGGCTTGCAGGAGAGAGAATTGCCAGGTCACAAGACTGCCTTGGCCACCCATCCTTCTACTCTTTACCCTCTCCTTCCTCCAGCCAAATCCTGATTCAATCTACAATTTACCTCGGTATACTGCTTCTGCAGGGGCAATGCAGAGATTCCCTATGCCAGTGCAAGCGGGCCATAGAGCAATAATGAATCAGCCCTCAAGTGTGTATATATTCTCCTTCCTTAGGGTCTCTAATGGCTTATTTCTGTATCCTGGGCAGTACAGCAACGGTTGCTTTATCTGGAAGCCAACAACATATTAATAGGTTTGCTAATCTGACAAATACCCCTAAATATCGCTTACAAACTAATTGGGTGGAATGCAATAAGACATCTGCAACATTCAACTTAATAACCCAATTGTGTTTCAGCAAGGAATGGTTTCAACACAGAATTTATTGTATCAATTTTAAATATGAAATATCTTGTAAAATAGAGCTGTGAGTTTGCTTTAATGCATTCAGAGTCTCAATCTCTGGAGAACGGTACTGTTTCACTGTTGAAAAATCGAGGACATAAAGCACAATCCAGCTCCTATTAAAATCAGTTAGAGGACTACCTGGGCCTTGGATATAGCCCATAAAGTGCACCCTTTGAATGGACCTTTTCCTCTTTTTACTAGAACTCTACTAGTAGTAACATCAGGGAATCATGAGGTGTGTTGAAAGCCCACAACTGCAACTGAGTAAGTGATATCCTGAAGTCCCTACTCTGTTTTTACTCAGTGGAGTTGTTGGGTAAGCTCAGTGTTTAACCACAAATCTTACTAAAACACAGGATGAACATCCACACTTGAAGGAGCAAACCGGACTGTAAGTAAAATAGAGTTTTCATGAACGTTGCTTGCATGCAGTTCTTGGTATGAACTGGAGTGCAAGTTTAGGGCCCAATCCCATATTCCATGCACATCGGTACTCTCATTTAAGTCAAAAATGATTTTTAAGGGGGTTACAGGATTGGGTCCTGGGTTTACACACTGTAGCCATTACATTTATTTTGTATTTTTTTCCTAAAATGCCAAATTACAAGAGATGCTGAGCACTCAAGATTTCCATTGGGCCAAGCCCTGAAGGCCTTATTTATACGAACTCCTACCAATTTCAGCCAGTGTTTACCTGAGTGAAAGATAAATGAGAAATTCAAGATAAGGGACATTAAGTTCAGGGGGAATTAACAGAATAGGTATAGGGCAGCCTATAACACCAAGTCTAAATTCTCATGAATATTAATTGAAAAGTGTCAGTGGGTGGATAAAATACTAGCATTATATTGTAAAGAGGGAGTTCAAATGCTTAATTTTGTACTTTTTATTAACATTTGTATTACCTTTTTCTATCAGTGTAGTTATAGCTGAATTGTAAGAGACGTGCAGTCTCTCCCTATCTCAGATTTCCTATTGTCACTCCATCTGTTTGAGACTTTTGATATTTTATATCTGAAAAAGGCCAGGCTGAAAGATGACAGAATGGAAGGTAATAAAGAAGCTTGTTAGATGTTTCTCCCCCCACTGGTTTCATAACACTGTGGAAAGAGGTTCTTGCAGACTTAATGCGATTAGCAGAGTTTTTAGATTTACAAGTAGAAAGTTTGGTGGCAAGGAAAATACAAGTCAAATGCTAGTTAATGATATATACCCTACTCTTCAGCATTCCAATCAATTGGTTTGAAAATATACCTGCTGTAAGTTGAGGTAAAACATTACTTATGCTTCGACTGAACTTTTTAAAAGTAGAACATTTGTCCGGAAAGTATGGACACAGGAATGCCCAAGAAAGGATTTGTTTTATACATCTGTTTGCAGAAAAAAAAGCTCTGAAGAATTCCAGCTCCGTTTCACATCACTTCTTGTGACCTTTCCAACTGCATCGTTCACCTTAGGCCCATAATGAGTTGACAACTGATGGACTAAACCCAAACACATGTACTTCTGTAGGTTTGGACTGGATCCCTTTGCAATAGTGCCTGCAGTAAAAATTATCATAATTAGCTGCTCATGCACAAAATCTGATCAGTTTTGCTTTACCATCATGCTAATAAAAATAATGTTATTCTACTTTCCGGGCTAAAAACCACCACCACAAGCCCTTACTTGCTTCAAATCGGTGGCCAAATACAGCTTTACATTTTAATGTAGTTGAGTAACAAATACACATCAGAGAATGGGACTGGAGTATTTCTTGTATTTTGAAAGAAATATAACCAACCCCCATGGCATAGAGAAAATACCTATGACACTCCCCAAAATACGATGTGTACAACATGTATTATTGCAGTCATTTACAATATGTACAGTCTGGTCAATGTTTTCGGAACTAGGGGCAAAACTCCAATTGATTTCAACGGGACCAGGATTTCACTCTAAGTGGCTAAATCCATATTTGGTCACTTAAGGCACCTGATTTTGAACAGTGCTCAGCAATCATTCACAAACCAATGAGTCATTTACTATCTCTGCATATGTTTTAATATTATTCCAAGTTAAAGACCTGAGGTTCATCTATATGGCGTTAGCTGCAGGATTGGGGCTTTAGGTCTTCACTCCTGCGGGGTCCTGAGCACTAGCAAATTGGAATGATTTCAGAACCTCTCAGGATCCGGGTTCAAACACTGCAACTTTGACTTGACGTCAGTTTTCTCGGCTTTATTGCTATACTTTTAGGAATTTCATTATGTATAATGTAATTTTGCCAGCCAGGTACCTGTCAGGGATGGAGTCTATAGCTGGCTAATATTGTTCTGGTTGACAGTCATTGTGAAATTTTTAAATGTATTTTTTTAGATTATTTACATGGTATTTTTTGTTATAGAGATAAAGGTACTGTCAACATTTTGGAGGTTGAATGTCTGTTGTGAAAGTTCCAGAGAGAAAATCTAAGTAAACAGAAAGCAAGGATATTCTGTGTTTAAGGAACTTGGATTGCAATTCAAAAGCTCTGTCTGCAGGTACTGGCTACTTAGCCACCAGTCCAGATTTTCCAAGGATTGTCCCTTTGCATGAGGTAGGTTGTTCCAGGAAATCCGTAAGGGTGCTCAGTGCACATTGCCAGCTATCTAGTTTTATGCTGTCAGGATCATCCCAGATGTCCTGGGTTTTTTGGACTTCAGAGATGGCAATCCTATATCCTGGCTCTGCCACAGACTTCCTTTGAGACCTTGGCCAAGTCTCTTCATCTGTGCCTCAGTTCCCATCGGTAAAATGGGGATAAGACACAGGCGGAAGAAAGTAACAATCTCTATTTAGACAGTAAGTTTTTTAGGATAGGAACGGTCTCTTGCCTTGTATATGGACAGCACCTACCGCAGCGATGCTCTGATCACAGTTGGGGCCTCTTGATTGCTAGAATACAACTAATAATTAGATGTTTCCCCCAAATAAGTACACAAAAACCACAGTCGTTTATACTTTGGGATTTAAAGTCTGCTCCTTGTGTCTTTTCTTCTGTCATTTTAATTCAATAATTCCTCAAAACAGCTCAAAATATTTAATACACCAATCCTAAAAAGATTGGTTTCATAAAATTAACAGTAATACCCCAACCATTGGTATAGAACCAAACATGACATCAAGCACTGAAACTTTTCTTTTTCTGCTTTGCACATTAATACCCTACACTGCTTCCCAGCCCCCACAACGTTCCTCATCTGTTGAGACATTTTTAACTAGAACACCAAGAAGCAGCAGCAACACACATGACAGTTAATAAGTGTTTTCCTGGCAATTGTCAGACTATTTGTTGTGCATTCAGAGAACAGCTGGCAGGACCTCCTGTGAATAATGTGATATGTGCACTACTTAAGGATTTCTTAAGAAATCCTTAATAGAACATAACAGAATCACCTTTACAGCTATAAATAAACTAAGTTTGATAAGAAAAAAAATCCCTTGTATTTTTTAAAAAAAGCAAACAATACTGGTGTGTTAAAAACTAACTTCATTGCTTGCAAGTCCATGAAAACATTGAACTGCAAACTGCTGACTAGCCAGGGGTTCATACATGTAAACACAATTACTTCATTCCGGAGATTTTACCACCTTTTCAGGGATCCTCTTGCAAAGCTTCAAACAAACTTCTAAGTTCTCAAACTAGTGAAAGATCAATCACCAAAATAGTTTCCTTCCCCCCCCCCCCCGGGTCTCTACCATATCTACATGATCCTGATTTAGAAAGGGATTAAAGAGGCTGTTTTCAAATTAATAGTGGAATGTAGCCACTTGCTCAAGATTTTCCTTGAGCTCACAGACTCCCAGTCATAATAACCCAGTCTTTAATTACAGCACTTAAGGTGTGGTTCTCAGAGGACCAGAAGTAAGATTAGTTCATAAGGCAACAAATTTTACATCAAGCTTAGAACTGGGAATCATCTAGCATTAGTAGTAAAGTCAACACTATTCTGCTTTTCCCAGATAAATCTGGTGAAAATTTACTATAACCCTTCCCAGCATGCCCAGAAGTAATTTAACATGAAAAATAAGAAATTAAAGAGTATGTGACTTTCTTTGGGGGTTTTATAGTAGGTAGTCTGTATTATTAACACACGAGAGACCAGGGTTGGATTCCCAGTCAAGCTTCTAGACCCCAGGTCTAACATGGGCACCACAGGAACTTGGCATTTTTCTACATTAGAAGAGCAGGTTGAGGTTTTTTAAATGATAACTATTTTCCTCATGCAGGGGCACATTAATACCTTTAACTCCATTCTGCTGGCCAGAGTCAACATTAGCTCCTCCATTCTGAGGGAGATGATTCCCCTCCAATAACACCCAGGATCTCAATCATAAGGAGAGATACCTTCCCTGCTGTATGTGAGCTGAGGTTTCCTTCTGCTACAGACTTCCATAGGGAGAGAGGAGAGCTGCAGATGATGCCAGAGCACAGATCCCAGCTCAGCTACAGAGACATTTCTTTACACAGTTAAAAGCCATTTATACTAATTCTGAATCTCTTGAACATAAAATAAAGTATCAGGCAAATAAAGTCTTCAGCCTTATCCCGAGTTACTCTTTATACAAGTGACAGTGACTAGAATACTGTGGTTGATGAGTGCTATATTCTTCCTTAAAACGTAGGCTAAAGCTGCTATCAGACTTTAGAGCGAAACAAGATACTATTTGTTACATTGCCCTAGTATCTGTGGGGGGGTTTTTCCTCCCAATAAACACTTTCCATGGATGCTAAACTCTGAACATTTTCCTCTTTGCAAAGAGATGTAGCTTTTTGCTGGGAAATAAACACTCCGTTTCATCATCCCAGTGTGTGACTATCAGTTCCGTAACTGATAATTAAACTGGATATCATCTCACAACATTATTGGATTTTTGAACTATAAGGGATGCAATACCTGTAAATTCAAGGGAGACACAGCTCCCAAGGGGAATGGTGGAAGCTCCAGTCCTTGCATCACTTTTTGGGTGGAGCTTAAAATAACATCACAGCATTTCTTCCTTCCACTTTGAACAGACCAGCTGGCTTATTACACACTGGTGCATATCAGGTAAAGAAAATTAAAGGTCCTTTACTGAGTGGAACCTTCCATAACTTAGCAGGGGGCAGATAGAACCATAAACACCCAGCCAACAAACATACATCCCAGAAGCTATCACTGTCAGTAGTAACAGCTTGACTAGCTAAGTCAGCACTTATTGATTAATCCCCCTCTCCTTACTGACTTTCTGTTTTACTCCATATCCCATTTATACAATTTCCTGTTGCCTTAACAGGTTAATCTGCTGCAGCTATTGCTGGCCCTTGATAATAATACTTGCTTCTCAGGTGTGGGTGGGGGCTGTAACCAACCAAACCTATAAACTAACCCCTGAGGGAGGAGGGCACACACCCACATACCCCCTCCCTCCTAAAACAAAACCAATGAACTAACACCACACAAACAGGTGTCCGCTTAAGGGACATGACTATCCAATCACAGACCCAGTAAATATTATTATTTCTATTTGCACATTGAGGCAATGGGAAGGGGGATGGTCTGATGGCAAAGGCACTGGACTTGGGTTTCAGGAGATTAGAGTTAAATTCCTAGCTCTGAACAGATTTACTATGTGACTTTGGGCAGGTCCCAGGCTGAGATCCTCAAAGGTATTTAGACACCTAACTCCTATTGATTTAAAGGGGAGTTCCCTTTGAAGATCTGGGGCTTAATTCCTGTGGGCCTTAGCTGCTGATTTGCCAACAGGGGATACCAATACTTGCCTACCTCACAAGGACAGCATGACTATAAATCTATAAATATTTGAGTTATTTAAGATAGATACTACAGTGAGGGGGACCATAAGGTCCAGTTCTCCTGCTCCAATCACTGTTTTGTTATTTAGCCACAGTAGAACAGCTTCAATGGGAGAGATAAAGGGCATCTTATATTGCAAAATCCCATAGCTGAGTAATTAGAGCACTCTCTGGGGACAGTTCAGATCCTTTCTCCCCCTCTGGCAATGGGTATCCCTCATTGCAAGTATGTGCTTTAACAGCTGGGCTAAAAGTCATAAGGAGGACACTGGCACCACCACCTCCTGCTGTAGTGGCCAGATTTTGAATGGGGCCTGATCTGGCAGGCATGCTCAGAGGCCACCTACCAGCTTGGGCCCTGCACAGGACTTAGGTGACAGAATGCTCCAGTTCGTGTGTCTTTGGTGGGAGCTAGACAGGCACCTGGACGCCTGGTGGGGGCTGCAGTTCGCATGCCCGCAGGCAGAAACTGAGGCATCAAGAGAACATGTGCCCTGAATACTTAGGCACCAAGTGAGTTTAGGGTTCAGTGGAAGTTTTGTGGATTCCAGTGAAGCCAAAACTGAGGTTTAGATGCCTAAGTACCTGTGTGGATCTTGACCTAGGCCACTAGCTATATGCAGCCTAGCTGGAAAATTTGTATCTAAATGGGAATGAGGCAGGGCATAGACTTGAGCTGGAAAATACAATCTGGAACCCTAGATCTACCTCCACAAAGGCCCATGTGGCCCTGTCCTCCTCCCACCCCCTCCGCCCGCAGGATGTAGGGATGGTGGATGGAGTTGGACAGGAATGTCAGAAGTGGAGTAGATAGAGGTTTGGTCTGATTAACCAACTGTGGTTCCTCACTTAAAAGCTGAAATCCCGTAAACTGAAGGAAGCTCATCAATGAGGATCTCTGGTCTGATGAATCTCCTGTAGTTTGTCAAGCTGGAGATCATGTTTGATGAGCGTCCCATGGTTCATCAGACATCTGTTCTCTTCTCACGAACCACAGTTCGTTCATCAGAGTGGAGCTGCAGCCTCTTCTAGATTTAACAGACCTCATCCATTTCCTGCCCCAGAACAGCTTTCACACAAGTCTGCCAGGTCCCCACTTTATGACTAGGAATGGATTCTTCAGGGGTGGGGAAGCTGAGATGGTGGCTAAGCGAGCTTTTGGTGGTTAGCGGGGCTGAGATGTTGGGATAGGGGCTTGGGAGTAGCCAAAGCACCAGCACCATAGTGCCTTTGGTGCACCAATGCCTTGGCATGGGGAGTCTGGGAGGCCCCAGTGTTGAGATTGTGCCTCACTAAGGCATTGGTACATCAACACTGGCGGAGACCATGAAATGCCAGTGTTTTGGTGCTTGTACTCAGGACTTCCCAATCCTAAGCTCCAGCCCTTCTCTCACCATCAACCTTCCCTCTCTGTACATCCCAGTCCTCCTTCTGCTCATATATTCCACAGAAACATTGCACAAGAGGAACTATAAAGTAGCATTAGTCCTAACACCTGCCAGATCTGTTAACACCTCTTCCATTGTACACTGCTATTTAAATTGAGCACTTACATCTGTTTCCTTATTATATAAATGTGACCTAACCCAGAAAAGCCCTTTTCCTGGGGGTAGGTGTGCCATCATCTAAGGAGGCACTAAGGCCCCATGCAGCCATAAATATAATTTTTTTTTTGGAAGATCCATAAAGTTGAGGTGACGCTTACCGGTGACGTTTGCAAATGTATGTCCTGATTCCAGTTTGGGCAATTCCAGTACATTCTGCCCAATGAAATTCCCCCACTTGGTTTCCATTAGTTAAAGAATTCTTCGTGTGCTACAATGCTAGGTAGCATTGCAGTGTTCTCTTACCAGTGCTGACATGTTTCACCCTGGAGATGTTTGTATTCCTATACACCGGGCCAGAGTGTGCTTATTCTTGCTTGGGTGTGCAAGGATAGAGGAGTGGGATTTCCCCCTTTGAACTCCCACCACACATTGAGCAAGGCATAGTGCAGTCCCTGCACTTTCCTGAGCTCCATCCTAGCACTCGTGGCCAGGGCCCTGCCTCCTGTCCCCTCTCATAGGCCAGCAGAGCTGGCTAGACACACAGGGGAAAGCTGGGGCGGGAAGGGGGGATTCTGTCTGCTTGAGGCACCATGTCTCCTGGAGCTCTGGGCAAGGCAGAGCTACTCCACACCACCACCAGCATGGGCTTGTGCCTCAAAGGCACAATCTGGCCCACAGTTTGCAGACAGCATGTAAAGTGCTTAGCTTAGGTATCCTATTAGCAGGAAGACGCCATTCAGACTTAAATAATTACCATTCAGATGGCAAAGCTTAGAAAGGTAAATGAAAGCCTGAGAACTTCATGCAAAATCCCTTCTTCCTCCCTTCCTCCCCCCACCCCCAACCCGGGCAATGAGGGGGAAATGGATCCCCACTATTGTGACTATTGGGGCTACAAATTGTACCCTTATTGTGAGCTAAAACGTTAAAAGTATGCAGAAGTTCACAAGATGTTACAATATAACCATGAAAATAGGGCAAGCGGTTTACGACGTGGAATATTGTAACAAGTACAAAAGAGACAGGCAAAGAAGCTGGATTAGTCTAACCCCAAAAGGCCACGTTGATCTAATCTAAGGACTGTTGAAATTATGCTTGGTAAAGAAGAAGATGTGGAAGTTAATAGACCAAAATTGGTGTGATGGATATTAGACCTAACTGGTGGACAAAATAATGAGGGACATGAACTATGATGTTCACTTTTCCCCTTTTTGAGTTCCTAGAAAGAGACTTTGAAAAAAGACACATACAGTTCAGATCAGTTCCGCTCAAATCTCCCTCTCATTTCCCATCCCACTTTGCATCCCACCTCATCCCCTGAACTGCCAGCAACTCATCTCAACTCATCTAAAGGACTTTCTTCCTGTGAGGAAGGCTGGCTGGTCTTCATCTTGTTCAAGGAACTTTGTTTTCACCTGTGACTGCATAGTGATGGCTACAGGGTAGTCACTAGCATGACTGCATCTGCTTTTCTAGTCAGAACTGCAGTCTGGCTGTCCTGCTTCTCATGTAGGGCAGAAATAGCCTCACTCCACTCAGCTCAGCACGGCTCACACTGGTCACACTATTGGACTATCCATGCACTCCAGCAACTATATGAACATCTATGCAATTTCTGCACTATGGACTCATCTGGAGTAACTAGGATCTCTATGAATTCGCTCTTCCTGGGTGGTACTTAGTCCCAGTTGCCCTCATCTGATACAGATGCAGGAGACAGAGGTGTGCAAGGATAGAGGAGTGCGATTTCCTTAGCCTTATATGGTGGCACAGGAGTTTCAGGTCTTTCTTGAGGGGAGCCTGCAGGACTGCTGTGTAAAGGTCTCCTGGGAGGATGCTGCTGTTCTTGTGGCAAGTTTGCATCCTGCACTCTGGGCAATGGGTGGTCCAGTGCTGAGGAGGCTGGAAGAGACAGTCCGAAGTTAATTGCAGTCCCTGCCTTCAGGGTGGATAAAAATATATCATTTTTTATTAAAAACTCAGATTTTTTATTTAAATTCAATACGGGTTTATTTAAAAAAAAACTATTTAAAATTAAATGTAAAATTATGGCAATCTGTGTTAAGGACTAAATTTGCTATGTTCCATTAAAATAATTCAAGTTAATTTTATAAATATATTACATTAAATTTAAATTTAAATTAGAAATTTGCTGCCAAATTTTAAAGAAAGCCAAATCATTGAAGTGGTGGAAGCCATTGGCTAAGCAACTGGAACCAGAGTTTATTGAAGTACTAAACCAGCCATTGACAGCAGTCGTCTCTTCTTTAGGTGCAGAGAGAATATTTTCTCCATTTCAATTTATTCAACTAGTTCAGTTCAATGACTAGTAGATTCAAAGTTAAGAAAGCAATAGAGAGTTGCAAAAGCAAGAAGGCTTGCTTTCCTCTTCCAGTTTATGAATAAAAACTAGGTGTAAAAGGATGAGATCTACTAATTCTAAAATCTTGAAGGGCATCATGACCAGGAACAATCAGTTCAATTCGCTAACTACAAATAATATGTCTTTTTTTATAGTAATTCAGTTAGTTTTAAATGCAAAACGTGTTTTGATACATTTTTATATGCATTTTCTCCTTAGGTACAAAATATTTAAGGTTGTTCATTTAACTAGTGAAAAAAATTAAAAATATTAGCTTTTTGCATTTTTATTGAATTTAAAGTTTTATCCAAATAGAGCTTGACACAAGCCACAAGTAAAAGAGTTAATCCTCATCTAGAACAGCACCAGTCACCATTTTCTAACATAAATGTAAAAATTAAAAATCTGAATAAATGCAAGTTAAGCTACATAATTGTTTAAATAAATGTGTATAGATATAGTGTATCCTCCTGGTTTGCAAAAAGAAATACCAAATTTAGCACAAAGGCTATATTTTGTTGTAAATCAACATGTTTTAATGGTTACCAACCAATGAGACTCAATCTTTCTTTAGGGAAATAGCTGCAAAGTACAACTACAAAAGAATATTAAAATCAGTTTACATAATGATTAAAATTAATGATTTCAATCACTTTGTTTTAAATTGATCCACCTTTCTCACATTCCTTCTTAGGGCTCTCTGTTTTACTTGTTCTTTCAGCACTACTGCTCTTGGGGGTCCATCAGGAGATGGGTTTTGTTCTTCTAGGGCTTTGTCCTAAGTATGAGAAAAATATTATTAATCTATCTGAACAGCATGGACCCTGTGGAGCTGGACCAGACCCATGGAGCTTGTTGGAAGCTGCGGACCCTTCAACCTGAGCTCTAGTGCCATGTGGTATCACAGAGAGCATAAACTTCTTTTCACACCTCTGTCCTGGAAAAGCCAGGGGAGAATTCAGAGGGGCAGGGTAGAGGGTGGGCCTGATAACTGAACTAGCATATGATTGAAGTGGGTGCTGATTTTCAAGAACTTCAAACAGCACATGGGACAAGTGACATCTTTGTGCCTGTTAGTAAAACCTGATTCAAGTGACTGTGCACAGCAATACTAAACTGTGGTGTTTACACACATCCACTGTGTTCTCTGGTGCAGTATGTACTGTGATTCTGACTTACAGTCTGGCCTCTTCTGCATTGGAGAGGTTGCCAGGCCTCCTTCATCCATTGTGACTTTGATAGAAATAATGGACTCTCATACCCATAATCCTGGAAGGAGCTGCGCTACCCATCTTTCTTCCGCACATGGCCCCGCTCCACCAGTGCAATTTCATGCAGAATTCCCTTTGTTGTTTCTTGTGGCAACTTCCACTTCATGTTGGTGTCCTCTCCTGTGCCCACCCACCACAGTCATCCTCATCCACAGTTCCTCCTATTGCCTGTCCCGGTCATCTACAGATTGTTCATGTGGCACCAGTATGGTTCAGGTCCCGCTTCCTCATGAACTCGTCAATGATATCGATCTCTGTGCTGGAAATATCCTGCTGCAAGCATGTTCCTTCTTCCTCTTCCAATGCCCTGCCACTGACATCTCACTTCTGACCTGGATGTTGCCACTTCGCCGTCTGCTGGGGAGTGGTAAGAGTGGGCAGGATGAAAAGGCCCATTTCAGAACCCTTCTGCCTGATTTTTGGCACCATGTGGTAACGAGCATATGACATCACCTCTCTGCCCACTGCCTAGCTGGCCCTGAAAGACAGTTCTCAAGGTGCCTAGGGAGAGAGAAGCTTCCATTTTGAAACTTAAAGGTGGAGCTGAATCAACCATCTCCTAGGCCTGGCTATGACTGTTCTCTGTCTTAAATAGTAACACCTCAGCCCCCGCTCACAACTTTCCAGCCCCTCCTGACCACTTATCTGAAAGGAAAAATACAACTTGGTGCCAAGCTCAGACTGGCAGCTGGACTCTGCTAAAAGATTTTGTCTAAGGTCCTTTAGAGAAAAAACTGCTCCTCCCTTGAAAATAAATGGACAAAGTGGTAGAAGGGACGGGGGGGAAGGGGAAAGCTCAGCACTATGGGAAATGGTAGCATTCGCCTTCTGCATTCTGTGGGCAAAGTCATCGGTGGCTCCGGTCCCTAGGGAATTCTTTGCTTTCCACAGCCAAAGAAGGGGTAAAAAATAATCTGGAAATACAGCCAGGCACCTGGCGGCAGCAGCCCAGAGGATAGGTGAGTGTTGTGCAGATGGTTACCGCTATCAAAGGGCCGCTCAGTGCACTGGACGGTAGGCTGGGAACAGAGTGGGGAGGGAAAACTCCCACCCACAAAACAAGAAGCAAAGGAGGGGTGGAGAGTGGCTCAAGGCCATAATACTCTGGAGAACCTAGTTAACCCTATCATGACCACTTTACTACAGTTACAAATCCACCTTGAGTCAGGGGAGCTGTCTGTCGGCAGTGGGGGCTGATGTCTGGTGGTGGAGAGGAGAGAGGATGAGGAGGAGATGGGGGGAAGGGATGGAATCTGCGGGGCCAAGGAGCAGGGATAGGGTGAGGGCATGGAGAACTGTTTGGCTTAGTTCAGCAACTTGTTGGTCATTTTCCCAGTCTCTGGGGAGGAGGGGGGATTCTCATGTACCTCTTGAGCACCAAATGTCCCAGGGCTATCACCAGCCCCAATGGCAGGGTTCTCCTGTTCCTCCTTTCCTTTCCATCACTTTAGGATCTCCAGGGCCAGCATACATTTGCATAGCTCAAGGTTGCCCCTCGACGTAGGTGGAGTGTGTTCAGAATGTTCTGGAGACGGGCTTCCCTCAGAGTTGCCTCTGCTGCTCTCTACAGATCCTTTGTGCCTGAGAATTAAGGCAATGGATTTGGTCTGTGTATGCTAGGAATAGAGGGCTGTTTTCCTTTAAGTTTCCCCAATCCCCTTCGGATCCCATGTACAGGTAATGCAGCACAGAGGGAGAACTCACTCACCATTCTGTGTCTGGTGGATAAAGCTGAGCAGTCAGGGAACAGGGGCACACGAGTGCGTTCAATCTCATTATCCCAGCCAACTGGACTTACTAGGGTACCCAGAGGGAAAAGAGTTTACTTTTTTGTCTCCAGCACTGTGTTGGGTAGTGAGAAAGTCCTTGTACAGGCCAGAGCTGCAACAGATGAAGCTGGTGATAGACTGTGTAAGACAATCATTTGAGGCTGACATTGGTGCAGAGGGACCGTCCTGCTTCCCACCGCTTAAAGTCCACTTTTATTTAGTTGACTGTTCAGTTTGGCAGCCAGCGCTCACTCTGGGGCTTTCAGAAATTTCAGATATTAAGCTTTAACATGTCCCCATTTCCTAACATCTACCTGGCTCCGGTAAGCAAATACAGTTAGGTAATATATTCCCTAGAAATTTGTACCTTAGACCACCAAGCAGGGCAATGCTGAGGGACTTAGTAAATCTGGCCCTGGATCTTAACTTCATCACTGCTGATGCAAACATCTGTTTATTCAGTATCACATAGTAATAGTTACTGTAGTGAAGAATATGGACCAAATTCAGTCCAGGCGCCAGACAGGGAACTCTGCTGAATTCTTGCTTGGCTCCGTGAATTTTATGTGCTTCTGGGAGAAATCTCTGTCCTTGCTTTTTTTTCAAAACGGTAACATGAATTCGTTCACAAAATATACAGCATACTGCCACACAGAACATCTTAAGTACTGCCTCGGCTTCCCCCTCACAGAGCAAGGTGTATCAGATGCCTCCCATGGCACAATTCCCCCCCGCCCACCTCCCCGTCAAGAGCCTTCCTCGGGTCCTGAGTAGAGCTGGGCAAAATTTTCGTGCAAATCCTTTTTTCCCTGAAGAATGTGGATTTAGGTGGACATGAATTAGAGTCAATTACTTGGATGGGGGGAAATTCGTAAATGTCAAAACAGTTCATTTCAGCCTTTCCAAAGCAAACCGTTTCAGTGTGTCATTTTGGAAAGACATTTGGTTTCGGAATTTCTCACTATTTTATTATTTTTTTAAATCATTTTTTAAAGCCTCAAAAGCAAGAAAATAAAAATAAAAAAATGTTTCTACTGATATCAAAGGAAACTTTTTTTTTAGACCTGCACCCAAACTTCATATTCTGTATTCGGACATTCCTTGCCCTGAGATCCATACAAGGAAAGGGATTGGGAGGGGGTAGGGCTACTATAGACTATGCATCATCTCCCACAGATTGTACTAATCCCTCTCCTGGACAGCAGGGGTTCCTCTGCTTGGAGTGACCCTCTCTGCATGAAGCTACATTAACTTTAGTGCAGAGAGGACCCCTTCCAAGTTAAGAAACCTCCCTGGAGAGGGATTCTGGGCACAGCTCTTAGCAGGGAGAAGCCCTCACATCCCGGCCCTCCAACAGAGCCAAACACTCCAGGCGTGGAAATGGAGGTGGTGTGAAGGCATTGGGTCCATATGGACAGCTTTCCTGTGCCCCTAACAATTTTATTCATGATACATTTTGCGGGGTTTAGAATTCTTGTTTAAACATTTTTTAATAATCTCGTAAAACCCCACCTGTAATCCCATGTGTGCTCCGGATTAACAGAACCATGGGATCAACAACAGCCGTCATCCAGTAAAAAGGCACTGAACTCTGTGGAATTTAAATGCACTAGAAAGAACCCCACAGTAAGGTAAAATACTGCTAGGGAAGCATTGGTTTAATTGTACCCTGGAGAAAAAAGAAGCCTGGTATTGCTTCCTCAGCAGAATTTCACCTGGCTGCACTGAAATCTGAGAAATTCTCCACTTCCCACAGAGGGAATAGCAAAATATTTAATGAGAAACACATTTGAACTGGACCTATAACTGTGAGATTACATGTTTGCTAATCTCTCTGTAGGATATAGAGAGATCCCTTCTTCTGTGTGCTGTGGGGCGTCTAGTCTAGTGGAATTAACCACATTGACTACTGAATTAAAAGTAAAATTTATTCGGACACCTTCTGATATTCCAATAGAACAGTTTATATGGCTTGCAAAATAACAAAGCAGATATCGTGATGATAGTGGGTCCAATCTTACAACCCTTGCTCGTGGGAGTAGTCCCACTGATCTGAGACTCCTTCAGGTCCCAGGGTAATTCCTATTAAAACCATTAGAAAGAGTTCCCTTGATGATGAGTCATGCCCAAGTTCCTATGGGCTGCAGGGTCAGAGCCTTTATTTCAGTGGACTGCACACGTGAGTAATGTAATTCATGTGCTTAAATGTTTGCAGGATTATAGCCTAACATGAGCTCTCTAATACAGGGATAAAAGTTGTCCTTTCTGCTATAAATAGGTTGCCCCTATAAATCAAGCTCTCTTAAATAGAATCCAAGCATTGGCAACAATCCAGTGGATTGATGAAGGGATGGAAATTTCACTGTGAGTAGAAACAGGCAAAACAGTCAATTTTCATTTGGTTTCAAAATCTATGTTTTGTTTTGTTCCACAAGTGATGGTCAGTTTGTTCAGACTCAAAATCTTATTAACAAAAGAGATGCCAGTCTGACAGTGAAACAGCATGGTTTAATCTTAGAATGTGAGCTCCCTGGAGCAGGAACTGTCTTTGTGCAGGGGGTTTTGTACCACAGTGCCCTCAGCCCTGACTGAGGTTCTTATAGTCATAGAAATCATAATTATCTCCACTGGATTACTCACATGGGTAAAGTTATGCACATGAGTGCTTGCAGGATTGGGGACCTAGTTGGTAAAATTGGTGGCCCTTCTTGTGGCAGGATATGGGCTATCTCTGAAAGAATTCTAAATGTGTTCTTTTGCCAGGAACACAGAGATCTGTTTATTCTGGTAGCTGCTGTTACTAAAATGTGACACTAAAGTTACAGCTGGATTTTGGATTTGTTATGAGGGGCAATACATAGATAAAAGAGAAGAATGTTCTTTGTTGTACAGGCTGGGGTATCTGCAAAGATTCTTCCCTAAATGTAATTTTTTTAATTTGTGTTTTGTGATAGAAGACAATTACATTTCATAGCAAATCCTGACTATATTTTGTTTGTTATTATTCTACCGGTAAAGACAGTTCTGCTTATTGACATCAGACATAACCATCCACGTATTGTATGTGTAGATCCCCTGGGTAATGAGGATTAGGAAGGTGTTGTATTATATATGTCTTCTGCATATGTGTTCATTCAATTAGTTAATTTAGGTAGCCCTATGCTTCACTAAACATTAATTATATGTAATTGTGTATGGCTGGTAAACTGTAGATAAGAAGTGCAATTTGAATTTTTTAATTTTAGTTTGGCTTTAGCATTTGAAATTAATGAGCATGGGCCCCCATAACACATCTGTGTTGTTCTGCTTTAACTTTGCTGTTGCTAATCAAGTCAAAATAAGTGTACAAGATAAGTGATTGGGTTCTTTTGTCATCCTGTAAAATATGTGGAGCATGTAGTACAAAAGGAGCATGTATGCTCATTTTGCCTCACTCTTTACTGTCAACAATATTATCTCCTGCCAAACCCTTTAATAGAAACATGTGTAGTAGCTAATTTAGCAACATCCATTCTTCATATTCAATAAAAACATTGTAGGATAGTTGACAGAAGAAAAGAGAAATTACACAACTATGTTTTAAAATTAAACACAGTTATACTTTATTATGGCATCACCATCTCTTGCGGTATCTATAGTGTATGCATGTAGGCAAAAGCTCTTTAAAATAAAGACACTATGTAGTATGCTTATATTTCAACTGGATTAAATGAAATGTTTGGGAAAAGGCCTTGAACTCACTCAAAACAATGATGGATGAAAAGCCAAGCTTTTAATGGAAATAATATTTTGTATGATTATTGATTTTTTGGTAAAATATTTGAAAGCAGCACATGGCTTTGCACTGATATGCAACTAAAATATGTTAGTACAATTAATATGAGAGTTTTGGTTCTACTAATGCAAGCCATTGTAAAGTCTATTAAGGCTTAATTGGTGATCAGTTTCAACTCTAGTATTTTTGTACATACACAACACAGCTAGATCTGTGTGTATGTCCAAAATTCTTTTATATGCATAATTAGTTACTAGAAAAAATATAAATGAATAATTATTGACATTTAAAATCTACACCACTCTACCATAACTAGAAAAAATACTTCCAAAGGTTCAAGTAGCTATAATATTGTTTATTGCCACATTGCCATATTTAAGATCAAATAAAACATTTTTCAGTGTGAAGTGTATAGTCATCAATTAAATAAATAAATCGCATAAATCATATGAGTTAAAACATTTGCAGAACTATGTTCCATTTGGAGTGATAATGAGCCAAATGAGCAGTTGGAATAAATCAACGTGGCTCCATTGAAGTCCATGGGAACGAGGCTGATTTACACCAGTTTAGGATCCAACCCAAAGAACCTAATTCTGCTTTTAGTTACGCCCGTGCACCCCATTTGGCCCACTGGTTGGATGTCAACAGCAACTCACACGTTCTTCGAATAGGACTGATTCCTGTAGTACATGACCAGCCTTATATCCACCGCCCATCGTTTTGTTACAAAAGGCAGATGCACTCACAGGAATCATTTACCTTTGGAGTAGGAGTCTCGGGAGAGGGTTTTACTTGCTGAGTATAATGATGACAGCATTTGATAACAGGCCATGACATTGATGGCTGTTATCTGATACACCTATGGAATGGCTTTTGCCTCCCTTTGTTTCCCCTGAAAAGCAGCTCCATCCCTGTGGACCTATAATAGCAGGAATGCCACAGGGTCATGACAGAGGTATTTTAAACACAGACTTCGAAATGATAGTTTGATGGACAGAATAAGACTTATTCTTCCAGCTGTTCAAGAAAGAGTAGGAGTGGGGGACTGGAATCAGAGTCATTTATAAATGAAGCGTTCCCCTCCATAAACTTAAAATGCATTATCTCCCTTGGATAAAAGAAAATCCTTCCCAAATAAAAAAGAAAGAAAGAATTCAACATCATGGCCCAAATTACAATGTACAGATTGTTGTGTTTTTTTGTTTTTTTTTTAAAGAGTTGACTTCTAAGAGGAGAGGAATCAAACTTTAAAAAAAAGACAGATTTGGATATACGAGTTTGAGGTACAGTCAGAAGTAAAAAGTGCAGCAAAAAGAGAAGATGCAGAAAAAAAAATCCTTATAAATCATAACTTGACTCTGAACAAATTTCTCATATGAAAATGATTGTAAAAAGTGTCATTCATTAAAACAGCGAAAGTAAGAAAATATGTTCAGTGTAGAGGTACCTTTTTGTTGTTTCCGACAACCAAAATAAACAGAAGTTCATAAAATAGTTTATCGACACCAAAAGTGTATTCTTTGGAAAGCAAAAAATTAAACGGATCCATCAGACATTGTTTCAAAATGTACAGTCCCGTCTCAATGCTTTGGAGAGTAGGAAAATGAGAATGCTATTTAAGGCAAAAAATAAAAGCCTTTATGTTCATTTGACCTGAACCACTGCTTTCCTCCCTAGGGCTAGATGAAGAATTCCAGTTCAGTTAACACTCTTGACTATCAAAAAGCAATTTGGCTGGGGTCAAACTGAAACAAATGGGTATCTCCCTGTCTGACCTCCTAATGCAGCTAAGTGCGATCAAGGCCCTATCTGCCATTGTAAGCAAAGGACTCACACACGCACGCACGCAGCAGCTCCTGAGAAAAGTGTTCCTCTCTAGCCATCAGTTTAACCGCTATCCAAAGCGAAACTTCAGCCTGTATTTAACAGTGTTGGGGTTCTTCCGAGGCACGGACAATGAAACCTTTGGTTTTGCTGGGGTGGAGGCAGGTGACTTTTTCTTTTCAGGAACAGTGACGGTGAAAGACAGTTCTGGCTGCTCAGACTGTTTGAACCTTGGAAGGAAATGGGTGGAGATGTGTTGGGGTTTCACCCGGGGACTGCAGCCTCTTTTGGCTTTGCCTCTCTTGTTCAAAGCCACATACCATTCTCTCCCAGTCTTTTCGGTCCTGTAAACTGCCGAAGCATATGTGTTATAGCTGTTTTCTTGAAACCTCTCCCTGAACTTGCAGTCTTCTGTAAATTTGGCCTAGGAAAACAAACAAACAGAAATCTATTGAAAGGTTTTTGTTTGACCAGGTAAGAAAGGAGGGCCAACACTGTCAATAATAACTGCCTATAGCTTAGGCTCCTCAATTCATATAGAATTGCCTAGTTGAGTGGCCTGATTTTCAAAAGTGAGGTGCACCCAACAACTCTGATTGATGCTGCTTGGGTGCTCCGCACTTTTGAAAATCGGCCATTTACGTGTCTAAATATAGATTTAGGAGATTAACTTGAGGCACTCGGTATTAAAAATCTTGGCTGGAGGTATCTATCATCTGCCTGAGGAGTAACCTTCCCATTCTGCTTCTCTGCTATCCTCCACCAAAAGGAAAAATGCCTCCTGGTCTCCTTTGCAGCAGCTCCTTCAATGAATATTAGTTTTTGCTCTGTAGTGTGTCTAATATCCTGCCCTCACAAAAATTGCTTTCTGCTGCGTCACCGCTTAATAATCCAGAATGACAATTTGCATGCAGATTTTCATTGCTTCACTGCACATAGTCTTGATCACATTGTTGTTTTAACTTTGGGTGTTTTGTTGTCTCTTGATAACCTTTAAAAATGCCTTTCGGTCAAACAGCATATTTCCTTACAGAGTAGTTGTATTTGTTGCACACCAATTCCCAGCGGAGAGACTTCCATGGACTTCAGGGCCCAGGGATCAGGCCCCAGACTGTCAGAGTAAATCTGAACATCCCACTGAGAAACTAACCCTGCACAATCCAAGATTAAGGTCCACAGACGGCTCTGAATCCACAGAGACACACAATTCCCGTTGCATAATGGCAGGATTGGGGTTGTGTCTGTAAGGTGCCAGATACCTTTATACAATACCAGATATAGCTATATAAAAGGTAATTATAATTAATAACAAGAAAACGATGTATGGAAAATGTTACGCTTCCGTGGAAATTAATCTGTTCTAGTGTATAATTCTAATACTACTCCACTGAAAAGCCAATCTCAGAGTGCCTCAGCTCACTTCCCATGTTGTTGATGTAAAGGCAGGTTTTGTTCCTTTCCAGAAAATAAACATATAAAGGAAATTGTAGGTGCTTAATCTTTTGCCAGAGGCACTAAGGACCACATCCTCAAAAGTATTTAGGCTCCTCACTCCCACTGAAATCAATGAGAGTTGGGCACCTAAATACCCCTGGCTTTCATTGACTTCAGTGGGCTTTGGATCAGCCCCTAGGATTGGCAGTTGTCCCAAGAGAGTTTCTCTCTTGGGCTGAGACCCCGCAAAGATTTATGCATATCCTTAATTTTACACACTGGGAATAGTCCCTTATGGGGGCATGTGGCCAAGGCATAAAAGTTAAGCATGTGCTTCTTTGCAGAATCGGGGCCTTCTAGAGCTGGGCAGAGATTTTCAAAGCAGATGGGGGGATTCAATCACCAACTCCCATTAAGTTGAGTGGCTAAATCCCCTAGTAAACTTTGAAAATATCAACCCTAGTCTCAACAATTTTTCATGAGAACACTGAAACAGGTCCTTTCTTGTGTGTGTGAACAGAGTGCAGGAATAAGGCCAGTCAGTTCATCCGCCATAAAAAGTGAGACGTAGACGTTTTGCCATGGTCAGACATCAGGGCAGCTGTGAAATGTAAGCTAAGCAAATCTCCACCTAGATGAAACCACAGGATATCATAGTGCATTTTTCCTAATGGAAGGGCTGGATAATGAGATGTACATATAAAGACAAAAAGAGAGAATAGGGCCTTACAAATCTTAAAAGTGTGTGTCTGAAGATTATTATTTATTAATATTCTTAAGCAGCAGCCCTCAAGGAATTTGCCACTTCTGGAATCTGATGATGAGAGTGTTAATTGGTGTCCTGAGATCATCTAAAATAGTTTCTAAGTGCATCAAAGTTTGACTTCAAAGTAGATTATTCAAATATATTTATTTTAAAAGGGATGCTGGGCTTTTTAACTTAAAAGTCTGATGCAGTGGAAAGCAAAAAGAAACAATGTTTTATAATCAATTAGAAAATGGTCAGATTTGCTTGATATTGCATTATTAAACCCATATTTTGTTTAAAGGAGTTGAATTCTAGAATTCAAATGGCAACGTCCTTGACCTGTATTGCATCTTTTCCATAACAACTTCACTTTAATCTCCTTTAGCTCTTTGCTTGAAAGAAGAAAGAATTATTTTAATTATGCATTTTTGCTTTCTCTGCTTTTTGTTATCCAATATGATATGCCATACATAAATGAATATTCCTCTTCCAGAAATAAAGGCTTGAGCTAAATTCCTAATCCTGGAACCCTTACTTATATGGGTTGTCTGTTGCCCTGAGAAGGATACAGCATTGAGATGGAAAAGAGACAAATCCCCAAAGAGGAGGGTTGTCCCCTGAAGATTTCTTTGTGGAGGTTGCTGTCTTTGCATGGGTCTCTCCCAACCCAGACAGTTATGGGGTCAGGGAACTTCAGGAGAAAAGAGGGACAGAGGGCCATGTGTTGGTTAATCCCAGAGGATACCAGTGGTAAATCCAAGTAAAACTCAATGCATTCTGGGACAGCACCAACTGCTGTGAAGAATCACTTCTGCTCTTGGTATACCCCTGGATGGGGATTTCTAGGTGCATCCACCAGCAAGGGAAGCCAGGCAGCATGGGTCCATTCCAAGGCACCTGGAAGCCACTGTAGAGACATGAGACCTCCACACTGCTAGTTTCTAGGGGGAGACAAACTGCACTCACTTGCGAGGCCCAGATTATCCATTGTCATGGTAAAATCGGTGGGCTAGGAGTGGTGTCTCAGAGGAGGAAATTTCTGCACTTCCCCACTTTGCATATTCAGAAGGTGGCGCGTGCCCTGCACCCCACAGAAAAGACCCTGTGGCCCATGAACGCTGCTGGTAGGCTCCAGGGATCCATGCAGGAAGTCCGGGCTATCTGTGCAGAGGTCTTGACGCAGATCGCTGCCAACAGCTGCCACTGGGAGTTCCAGGGGTGGGGGCATAGAAAAGTTAGCACTGCCTGGGGCTATCATCCTCACCAGCATTTCTCCACAGGGCTGGAGTAAGGGACAATATTCTCCCATGCTCAGCATGCCCAACATTGCCCTAACCACTCCTCCACAGCCTCTATTCACCCGGCCTACCCAATCTCCATCCTCAGCCTTCCATATCCATGAATCGTTCTCCCAGGGTTGGGAAAAGGCAAGCAGAACCACCTGAGTAATACTGGCCATACTATCTAGCCCTCTTTCTTTCTGGGATCAAATCCAAGTTGAAACCATAGAGGCACAGTGCAGACAAAACACTGATGGAAATCACTGTACTGCAAGCCCAAGCCCTTACTTACCTGTGCTTTTAGTTAGTATTATTAATAAAACAGTATTTTATTTATTGCACTCAGAGCATTTGGGTACTTGGAGACATTTTCCTGGGTTGTTTTATCACCTGGTTATTTTTTTTCTGGACATCAACTTAGTTCTACTATCACAATCCAAATTTTGTTGCAGCTCTATTATTTCCTAGCAGGGGAGATCAAGGCTGGAGACATACATTACTGGGATTTCTAACGCTATCCTAACTTGAGTGATGGACCCCAAGAGAGTATAAGAGGTGGTTACATTCAGTACACCAGACATGTGTTCTGAAGGTCAGAGCCTTTCTTTCTCTACTATAAGTCTGGCCATACAGGCTAGGACAAAGGAATTAAAAGTATTGATGCAATCTTGTATGAGGGCACTGAAGCAGGTCCTCTGTTTCCTGCCAGGATCTGAAGAAACTAAAAGAACAAGCCCTTTGTGTTTTAGGACATTACATTTGCTCAGCTGCCTTTGCAATCAATGATGACAGAACCCTCAGAACCTGAGGTTGAAATACGGAGGCCTCTACCTGAATTTTAATTTTCTTTTTATGAGTTGTTGCGAATATTTGGTGGATGCTTATTACTTACTAATACACACACACATACCCAGAGGTGTGCAAATTAAGCTTAAAATAGCTTTGTTAACTGGGAAGTTTAATAAATATATTAGAGCATGGCTAAAAGATCGTGGGCTCAAGAAGATACCCAACATTGTCCTTTGTCTGAATAATTAATCTGAATAATTAAATCTGTCCTTTGGAAATCTGATCAGTTGGAAATTAAAGATCTCGGGGGTCTGGGGTTTTTTTGGAATCTCATCTGTCATTCCTTTGGAATTTCTTTGGAACTCCCAAGCCAACTGGGATTCCAAGATAACACCTGGCCACCTTTTGGAAAAAAGAGTAAAGAATAATCCCAGTGCCCTTGCCAACATTTTCTTTCTCAAAAAAAGAGCTAGCATTGTTCAAGGTTTTGGGTAAGCTATTGTTGCTGAGTATATACTAACTTTCACATTGAGCAATAATATATAGTCACTTCACTAAGGGCCTCTAACTTTGATTTAAAAACTTTGGAAACACCTATGGCATAAAAGTTTCTATCTATCCCCATGCATGCCCATCTAATCTGTCTGGGTCCTATACTGGCACCCATCACCGCTGTATTTGCATGTCTCCTGAGAGGGGATGACTAGGGCTAACGGAAAAATGGGAATTCTTTTCTGTGAAACGTCTCAAACAAATGTCAAGTGAAATTTTTCACTGAACCTTCTGATTTTGTTGATGGCACAGCTAAAAAAAATGTTTCCATTCCAATCAAATGGTGTCAAAACAATTTTTTTTTCACTTTTTCATTCAAAATGAATGATTCGTTTGATTTTTCAATTTTGTTTTGGTTTGTTTCAATTTTCCCTCCTTTCTCTCCCTTATTTTCCCTAGCACTCTCTCCCCCTTTGTGAAATCAAAGGGACATTTCCATAGGGGCAGAGTGATGCTGAGTGCTTTTAAAAGTCCCACTCTCCATGTCCAATATGGCAAGAGAACATACAAACAAACACATACAAAAATATTTCCAATCTGATTATCTTTCCTCTGATAAAAACATCAGGGTCAGATACAGCATTTGAATTGTTTGCCAGCTGCCCAGTGATTTCCAGTGTAACATCACATGTCAATAGAGAGATTCAATGTGGAGTCCATATACTTGAACTGATTTTTGAAATCTGAATACGAAAGCCTTTGTGACACTGAAAAGCCATTGATGGGACTGCAGTTCAGCAATGCAAGGAGCTGAAATGCCAAGGAGGCAGGAGGAATATGTCAGGCTTCTTAATTTTTTTGGTGCTCCTGGAAGTTGCTCAGTAAACAGCTTTGCTGCTGACATACTGTCCACATCACAAGCACAAGCTTAGCCCAAACTGCCATCTATCTAGGTACTTATATGGCCCGCATCACAAGGGCAGATCCTCAATGGAGCTATGACCATTTATACCAGCTGAGGGCCTGGGCCATGATATCTAAGCACCTTCCAAATATTAACAAATGTATGCTCACACTACCATTCTGAGCTAGGGAGTTATTGTTCCCATTTTACAGATGAAGAAACCAAGGCACAAAGAATGTAAGTGACTTGCCCAAATTCACACAGGAGACAGGAACTGAAGACAAGTCTCCAGCATCCCAATCCAGTACCTTAAACACAAGACCATCCTTTTTCTCCTATGTGTCTCAAGCATGGGCTGGTGTTCAGTCTCTTTGTCAGTTTAATCTTCTCTTCTGAGATGCTAACAAGGGTGCCAGCTACTGCCAATTGTAGTGGCTTTTTTCTTTTTAATATATAGTAATGCTTGCCTCCTAAGAACTGGTCTGTGGCCACCAATGCATTTCAGAAAGCCTTTTGAATGGAAATGACTTTTAGATCACTACCTAATATGTCAGGTTTCACAAACTGAAGTTTAGATTCTAAGTAGATTCCATAAATAAATTTATGGGAGTACAATGAGGATCTCAACAAAGAATAACAAAAATGTTGCTGAGGGAGGGGCTTTATCCAAGTAGATTTTCTTACAACTTTAAATCAGGTCAAAAAAAGGAAAACCCAATTTTCTGAAAAATGTTGACATTGTTTTCATTTTGCAGGGTTCGCAATTCACTGGTTTTTCTTTTTTTTTTTTTTATTATAATTATTTTTCATGATTTCGCCCCACCTCCAATTCTCTTTTTCAAAAATTGAAATTTCAAAAATAAAACATTTTGCATTTTCAAAACCAGAAGTTTTCAATTTTGAAAAGCAATATATTTAACTAAAACACTTTCCATCTAAAAAACCGCAACCAACTCTATTCAACTCTACATATCATTTGGTCACTGAATGTTGTCACGTGTTCGGAAACTGGAAATACAAATAGAACTATAGGGACAAATCCTAAAGTCAATTACATTTTAAAATGAAATTCAATAGGAGATTTGCCTGAGTGAGGACTGAAGCACTTAGCCCATAATTATTAATTTAGAACAATTCTTAACAAAGGAAAATTACCTTAAACCCTGTAGGAAAATATTTCGGCATTTATGCTAATACCAAACCCTCTTTCGAGCTCAGCCATTTAATGATAATAATGTTTAAACATCTAACTGAGGGCTTAAAAATGAGAAAGAACCCATCTGTGCACGGAACTGATAATTGCTCGTTTTAATATTATTTCTGAATTCAGTTTCCTTAAAAATGAACCACTTTATAATTTAATTAAGTTGCCATCTAAAGCAAGAGGGCTAATTTAAAGCACTAAGCTCAGATAAGAGAAAACAGGTCCCAGAGAATTGGTTTAGAAGGACCCCAAATAATTGTAGGAATTACTTTTATCTACAGTTCGCTCAGAGTCATCAGAATGACTTTTATATCAAAGAGGTGCAGTGAGTGACAGGCGCAGGATTTGCTTTGTACTGGTTAAAACTCATTAGGCCATGAAATAACTTTATCCTGCCAAGACAGGAAAGAACAACAGATGCTGTTTTTGCATTATCTGCATTATTTAGCCCAGCAATCTTTAGACATTTGGGTCAAGTTTCTACAAATTTGTTGCTTTCATCTGACTGAGGACTCATGTGTCCTAACCTTTCAGTCTGACCTGTCTAATTGGTGTCCATTTATAACACTGTGGGGGTTTTTTTAGTGACAATTAACCATATGCTGACAAGGGTTTAATTTAATTTCTGCTAATGCCGGGACATAAATCAAAACTTAAAATGGAATAATGAAGGTATTGGATGCCACTAAAAAGAACAGATTCTTAAGCATAATTTAGCCAGTGGTTACTTGACTGTCCTGAGATTTATACAAAAGTGTTATTCTCCACATCCTCTTAACATTGAAGCTGCAGTTAAGGAAAAACTATTATGGTAATTGTAGGTGCCTTTATCTTTCTTTTCTGAAGACTCTTCTTTTTACAAAGCACCTGTGTTTTACTTAAAGCAAAAGGCCATCCCCCTTATAGAGAGGAATGGTTCTATTTAGCATATGTTTCCTAGGCATGCTGAATTTTCCTATTGCATGATGATTAAATAAAAGGAGAGAATAATCATGTTTATGCCTGGCAGGTACTAGGCAGCCTATCTTACAAATAACAAAAAAAAACAGGGCTTGATTTCTGCGTCATGGAGTGTGGCATGCATGCAATTGGTATTCCCCTGGAGGCAACGGCGCTCAACCAAGGGTTTGCCCCACCTTGTGAGGCCAAGAGGTGATACCATTGCCATCTACTAGGGGAGGACAAGCTTTAAATTCTGAACCCTGGATTAGCAGAACTCCAGGGTATTCTGGTTCTGGGCAGACCCTGGCTGGCCTGACACACTTTGGTCACTCTTACTCATGTTAAGTAATACCTGGCTCTGTAGTCTTGCCGAAATCAATACATCTCCCCATGCAGTAAAAGACTTCTCAGTGGGAGTAAGGGTGGCAGAACAGAGGAGAAGGATGCTCCAGGGATTATGGCACTAACGAAGGACTTCGGAGACCTGGGTCTAAATCACTCCTCTGCCACAGACTTCCTGTGCAGCCTTGAACAAGTCATTTAGCCTCCTTGTGCCTCAGCTCCCTATCTATAAAATGGGGATAATCACACTTCTCGACCTCACAGGGGTAGTGGGAGAATAAATACATTAACAATGGTGAGGTGCTCAAACACTACCGTGATGAGAACCGTATAAATACCTGTGATATACTGTAGTCCTTTGTAAAATGCAATGGCAAGTTCTAGGCACGGCTACACCCTGTTGCTATTATCTGCAGAAGCCAGTGGTGAATCAGCCCCCAGCATTCAGGTACTAATCTTATTGCCTTTTCATTCAGTTCAGAGAACACACTGACAAAGAGTCAGATACAAAACATCTGTTTCACTCGATATCCCCATCAGGCTTAAATGAAGAAGCTCTGCTGCTGTGAGCACCACCTTGTTACCTTGCTAGAAACCAGTGGGTTTGGTCTCCTTACGGCAGACGTGTCAGACTCCTTTCGGGAAGAGGGTCAAATCTGATGAGATTACAAGTTTGGTTGACAAAGGTACTAGTGTTGATGTCATACACATAGATTTCTATAAGACGTTTGACTTGACACTTATATGATGGGGGACTCTATCTTGGAAAGCTGTAACTCTGAAAAAGATTTGGGTATCGTGGTGGATAATCAGCTGAACTTGAGCTTCTCATGCAACGCTGCAGCCAAAAAAACAGAAGGCTATAAACTTAACATGGCACACATTAAATGGATTAAAAACTGGCTAACTGATCAGTCTCAAAATATAATCATAAATGGGGACTCGATTGAGCGGGTGTGTTTCTAGTGGGGTCCCGCAGGGATTGGTTCTTGGTCCTATGCTATTTAACATTTTTATCAGTGACCTGGGAGAACACATAAACTCATCCCTGATAAAGTTTGCAGATGACACAAAAATATGGGGAGTGGTAAATAATGAAGAGGACAGGTCACCAGTGCAGAGTGATCTGGATCGCTTGGTAAACTGGGCACAAGCATATAATATACATTTTAATATGGCTAAATGTAAATGTATACACCTAGGAACAAAGAATGTAGGCCACACTTATATGATGGGGGACTCTATCTTGGGAAGCTGTAACTCTGAAAAAGATTTGGGTATCGTGGTGGATAATCAGCTGAACTTGAGCTTCTCATGCAACGCTGCAGCCAAAAGGATTATGCAATCCTTGGATGCATAAACAGGGGAAGCTCGAGAAGGAGCTGAGAAGTTATTTTACCTCTGTATTTGGCACTGGTGCGACTGCTGCTGGAATCCTGTGTCCAGTGCTGGTGGTCACAATTCAAGAAGGATGTTGAAAAATTGGAGAGGGAGGGTTCTGAGAAGAGCCATGAGGATGAAAGGATTCAAAACCCTGTCTTATAGTGATAGACGCAAGGAGTTCAATCTATTTAGTTTAACAAAGAGAAGGTTATGGGGTGATTTGATTATAGTCTGTAAGTACCTATATGGGGAACAGATATTTAATAATGGGCTCTTCAATCTAGCAGAGAAAGGTGTAACATGATCCAATGGCTGGAAGCTGATGCTAGACAAATTCAGACTGAAAATAAGGCGTAAATTTTTAACAGTGAGAGTAAATAACCATTGGAACAATTTACGAAGGGTTGTTGTGGATTCTCCATCTCTGACAATTTTTAAATCAAGATGGGATATTTTTCTAAGAATTATTTGGAGCAAGTTCTCTGGCCTGGGTTATACAGGAGGTCAGACTAGATTATCACAGTGATCCCTTCTGGCCTTGGAATCTATGAATTCCATTTTTTTAAATAATGCTCAGTTGAATGGGGTAAAATTTGAAGACTCCTTTCAATCCACTATGAATTTCCCACTGATTGTGATGGGAGATTTGTACATGCAATGTGTCCTTTAGGTAAAAAACTACACTTGTAGTCATTGTTCTTTATTATTTGTTCGATACCTTATCCTTGCAGTCAGTATCACTCAAAGGGAAAATCTGCTCCCTTTAAGATCACCACTACTTCTGCTCTAAGTGTCTCTTCCTTCCCTATCTTCTTCTGTATGCTTCTCTTCCTCTTCCCTGACTTTGTGTCTCTCCTTCTTTCTTCCCTCTGTATTTCCCTCCCTGCACTAACTCCCATTTCCTCACTCTTCACTTGTAGGTTACGCTCCCAACCCCAAATAAGCAATGAAATGCTTAGACCCGCATTAGGTTTGAGTTAACAAACCAGGGACATTAATGGGAGGTTGCGGGGGGCGGGGTCAAACCTCTAAAAGTTTCAGGCTGTCTGCAGATTCAGGCAGTGTAATTGGTTCTGTAACACTTGCTTCTTATTTGGGAGATTTTCTTCACAACCTTGAGAGCTAGCAACTTGCTTTTTGTTAAAATAAAAACGTAGATTCTGCAGATTCTGGATGTACTATGTGGGTCACATAAATGCATCATCTAGGTTGAATCCAGATCCCGGGTTATTTGTATGACACCTCTGTGTTAAAGAAATTTTCTTTTTTTGGGACTTACCCATTAGGACATATACATTTTAGGAAGAGTTCTTTTTACATCAGCATAGTAAATGTTATGATTTCTCTATACTTTAACAAACATTTCCTTGTCCCCAATAACAGCAAAAGCAAAAAGAACAGAATATCCTTGATTTTAAAAAAATCTATGGGTATCTGGAAAAGCATATTGGAACCCACAGTATAACCAATATGTAGAAAAACAAAAGGGGAAAATATTTTTTAACGTGAAATTAAATAGTCAAATGTTACCGATTTAAAAAATAGAAATAATGCTCCCACTTTGGGAGCCTGTATTTTGTTGAAATCTCACAGCTTACATTACTGGGGCATGATCCTGTAAGGTGCCGAGTGCCCTCAACTCTCATGGTTTTCACCTGAAGTCGATGGAAATTAAGGGCACATGACACATTGCAAAAGGGCAATCAGCACAGACCTACTCCTGCTCCCATTGAAATCAGTAGGAGTTTTGCCATTATATTCAGTGGGGCAAGAGGGGCCCACTTAATACTTACGTGGCTGTATGAGGAATTTGGGAAGGTGGTGGAAGGAAGGGCTATGTGCACTTGTGTGCTGTATTCTGCACCAATCACCAGACCCCAAATCAGGGGCTAATGGTAAGGGGATTCGTGCATGCTGACCCCAGTTAAAGAAAGCATCTAAGCATGTGGATAAATTAAAGTGTGTGCTTAAGGTCAAGCACATACTCCAGGTTAAAATACAGGCCCCTCAGTGACTTAGCTTTTCTGAATAGAGATACCTGCTTGAACTGGGGACTTGGAATTTTCTCTTTTTTCCTTTTCTCTCTCTCTCTGAGTGGTATTACATGTTATTACAACTGGGATGTCTCCATTCCATCATATGCCATCAGAGCAAACTGAACCCAAGTGCCAAGTCTGCATCTTAATTTCCATCTGTTTCAATAAACACAGATCAGACCCCAGTTCTGTGTCTCCTCATCTTTTTCTTAAGGAAACACACGGATAAAACTTTCTGTGAAAATCTATTTCCTTTCTCTAATGAGAACAAAGAGCCTTACTGTTTTGAAGACCGAAATCTGATTGCAAAAAAAAAAAATCTTTCTTTGGTAAAAATGTAATAAATATTATCCGGAGCGTCAAGTTTTTATATCTACCTGTCATCTAATTGGCTGTCTGTCTTTTTACCTACCTGTGGCTCTATCCTGAAAGGCACTCCTCATTGAAGTCATGGAGGTTGAGGAAACTCAGCACAGTATGTAAGTGCTTAGCACCTTACAGGATTGAGCCCCAGGAAAACTGCTTTTGCTACAGTGTACATGTGAAGTTGCCACAATACCGTTAATAAACAATATATACTGGTAATTCAATTTTTACTTACACTTGCATGGAGTTTTCCTTTTTTTGACATCGCTAAAAATTTGTTGCTGAAAACTCCTCGTATTCCTACAATCCCCTGAGACACAGCAAATATTTCCAAAATACCTAGGATGACAGAAATCCCAAAATAAATCACAATACTTTTCAGATCACTGTGACAAAAAGAAATTGTAGTTTCCTTTTGAAAAACCCCGATTCTCATCTTCCTTGGTTTTTGCAATAATTTCACGTTTGATTGTTTACTGCTTTGCTTATTGGAAATGTGCATTTATTTATATGTCTTAAAACCTTAAGTCATCTTTCAGAGGACTGACACATGATCTTTAGAAATGCAGAGGATGCCTTTTGTTGGGCCCCGATCCCACGAAAACTTACAAACGTACATAACCTTTAACATATGAGTAGTCCACTGATGTGACTGGGACTAGTCATGTACATATTGTTAAGTACATGCATAGGTCTTTGTAGGATCAGGGCTAAATGCCCATACAATAACCTATTTCTCTATTAAACTTAACAGACCTCTTTTCCTATGAACACATCCAAAAAACAAAACAAACAAACAAAAAAATCCTATGCTCTGTTCAAAGTAGACTATAACACAAATCAGCAAAAGCCAATAATTTCAACCATATGGCTCCTTGACACTGTGCCACGGCCATTGCAGCAATTATTTTTATACTGTTAGGAGACCTCTTGGCCAAATACATCTCCACTGTCCCTGTTTTTCAGTGATGTCCCTTATTTCAGACCCAAATTTCCCGCCAGTTCACACAAATTTAGTCTCTCACATTTATTGTTATAATGGATTTGCACCAGAAATACAGGAGTAGAGCTGATCTGAATTTTGGATGACACATTCTGATTCAGATGAAATGTAACTACTTCAGATCTGGAGAAGCATTCACAAGTTCAAAATCTTTTTTTTTTTTCCTTTGATGGGATTTATCTAGCTGGATAACATTCGCGTGTATTACTGTGTCCATTCAAGACACGCTATTTGGGTATGTCTCTAATTTTAACATATGCAAAACTAGGGCAGATTAAATTTGGCAAAGGGGAAAAGAAGGGAAAATAAAGCATTTTAAATTTTGCCCCATTTTATCCAAAATGAAACCAGGTCTCCTTACTCACTGGTATATTGCATTATGGAAATAAAGTTACAGCAAATATAATTTATGCTAAAGGATTAAATTCCATGTCTTCTTAAGCTTCCCATGGGTCAGATTTTAATACACTTACTCACATTGAGTAGAATCCTACTCAGCAAGCATTCCCACTGATTTCAGTGGGACTTTTTGTGGAATAATACACTATTTAGTTTGACTGAGAATAGCAGAATCTGGCCGTAAGGGAATAAAATTTATTTTTCCTTTTCCCTATTGACTTCCATGGAACTACTCCGTCTGTTACCAGGTATCTGAATTCCTTCTTTGAGTAAGGGATCAATGTTTGTGGCCATATTTGGGCCTTTGAATGCTGAGAGATACGCTGGGCTCAATTCTTTATTTACTGAAATCTCATGCTTGAGGACTTGGGCACCTGAGCACATAGGGAATCCCATCACTAATTCAGCAAAGCCATTAAGCATGTGCTCATATCCCATTGAAGCCAATGAGATGTACAGATTGGTGTTCTGTTCATCCTATTCATAAAATTGGATGTCTCCAGGGCAGACAAGTGTAAAGTTTCAGGCCTATTCAGATTTGTTTGTGCCAAGAAATGGATCTACTTCTTTGCAAAGCTTCAGGACATCGCTGATCTAACAACTTCACTCGGAATTGCGGGCACGGACCCTCGGACTCCTAATAGGCTTACAAACTATTAGAACTACTTCCTGGGGTGGAAGGCTCAGCCCTTAGGTCGTGACCCACTAGAACTTTTAACTGAGGCCGAGTATATCTACACTGCAATCAAGAGATGTGATTGCAGCACATGTAAACATCCCCAAGCTAGCTAGAGTGAAGCTAGCACAAGTAACAGTAGCAGCAAAGCCGTGGTGGCACCCGCCCGCTGAGGACCCTGAGTACACATTGGAGCAGCCAATGTCTGCACTGCCATAGCTTCCCTGTTATTGTTACTCAAGCTAGCTTTGAGCCAGCTAAATCTAGCTATATCAAAGCAAGCTCAGGTATCTATACAGGAGCTGTAAACACACCACCTGATTGCAGTATAGACATACCTTGAGTTTGTAACCAGGTATTGACATAACTGGCTTTAAATATTATTTGTGTCCACATGGCTAGTAACCATGGCAGCTATAACAGTGTTTGTCCTAGACTGGCACGTTTGGCATCCTGTAACCAGGCTGGCACCCTGCTTTTTCACTTGGGACAAGACTCCCCTGACTGTGAACTTGTTCTCTTTCCTCCTAGCTGGGGTAGGACATCCCAGAGTGCATCACCCAATGTTGATGCCACTCTGTGTGCATGTCACCCAATCCTCTGCTAAGGAATTATGGGATTGCTGCCCATTCCCCTCCTACCCCCCAGAAATCAGCGATATGAATATTGTTAGGCAGCATAGGATGTCATACAAAGGAAATTAATAACTCCAGATCTGTGACTGATCTAGCTTCCTGCAGTCTTCCCACAGTCCTCACATTTTTTAATGTACTAGGATAGGCTTTGAGCTTTCCACCCCAGCCAGGGATTTTCCTGTACAGGGTAGAGATCCCTGCAATTTCATTAAAGGGCAGGGTTGGGCCCTGCGTGAGTTTATTACCTGATGTATACAGAGCAATCAGTTTAATTGTAAATTCTGTTTTATTTCTGAGGTTAAAACAATAACAACAATAATATTGCATCTGAAGAAGTGAGGTTCTGACCCACGAAAGCTTATGCTCCCAGTACTTCTGTTAGTCTCAAAGGTGCCACAGGACCCTCTGTTGCTTTTAACAATAATATGACACCTCTAGCTCTCGCTCTATAAATACATAAATTACATGCTCGGGACTCACAATTTGGATCCAAATGTTGAATACTGCAAACTTGGGGGATGTTCAGATCTGGTGTTTGGATTGTGACTCATCTGTAAAGTATACACCCCAAACCTGAAACAGTCCTTCCCTGAATCCTCTTTTCACTGAGACGGAATAATTTAGACACACCTTTGCAAAACAGTAGGTGGGGAAATGGTTTTAAAGACATAAAAAAGCAACCCTCCCCGATAGCTCTAGAGCACCATGTGGTTGTTCAGGGCATTGTGTCTAGCCCAGGGAGAGCCCTTGCCAACTCTCACTGAAGTCAATGGAAGATTTAAATGGGAGTTGGATTGGACCACTGGAGCGCATATGAAAGTTGCAAGACTGACCTTAGCCAGAATTAGCAGAGTACTTACCACAGAGTGCTACTAGTGCCGCTTGAGACACTGAAACAGTGTAATGCATACTGAGTAATGGATGGGGTCATTCATTGTCCCTTCAAGCATCTGGAGAGTGGAGAACTGTAGGCGATATTATTTGGAATGGCATCCCAGAGAGCCACAAAGTAACCATGAAGTAGGCACTTGACATTGCATTGCAATGTCTGCTTCATTGCTTTGCCTGAATAGGTGATGACATTGTGTTGTGAGGATGCAATGTCACAGACCAAACAAAGAGAGGTCAGGATGCCCTCGGAGGACGTTGTGGCTTTCTAGGCTGACTAAGTGCTCTGCAAAGAGCAGATCACTGTTATAGAATGTCAAAAGTAGATATACTGACCTCAGTGAGGTTTTTTTTATTATGAATTGTTGGTGCTCTTTTTTTGTTTGCCCAGCTCCAGATTTTAAAAAAGGGATTGCTTTAAAATACTTATAAGCATACAACAATTTTTGTGCATTGGTGCTTTTTGTTATTTTAATTACAATGGACTTGGGTCACTCCTGCTGGGTCGGGAGGTTGCAATTTGATTCCTTCTGTGCCAGGTCTGGCCAGTTCATTTTAGATGGAGAAGTTATCTCCAAAGCAAGGTGCTGGAATCTGGCAGGGGAAGGCAGTTTTAATTCAGAGCCATGCAGAGGTGAAAGTAAGCTGGTACGGTCCAGTACGGCATACCGGCAAGAGCTGGTACGCCGTGCCATACCAGGACTGGCTTCCCCAGGCCGGCGATTTAAAGGGCCTGGGGCTCCTGGCAATGGGAGCTTGCTGCCGGAGCCTCAGTGTAGCAGCGGCAGCCGGAGGCTCCAGCAGTGATTTAAAGGGCCCGGGGTGGTAGCGGTGGCCAGAGCCCCGGGCCCTTTAAATTGCACCTGAGCCCCGGGGCTCCTGGCTGCCTCTGCAGCTGGTAGCTCCAGGGGTGATTTAAAGGATCGGGGCTCCCAGCCGCCACTACCGCAGCTGGAGCCCCGGGCCCTTTAAATCTTGATTTAAAGGGCCCAGGGATTTAAAGGCCCCACCTCTTCCGGTTATGAAATCCTGGGGCCATGTCTCCCTAGGAACCTACCAGCTGGCCTGGAAATGGACTGGATCAATTGTCCTGAGCATCCTATCCATGTTCCCTCTCTGCCCAGCACCATCCACTATTTGCTTGGGACAACCAGCTCTGGGTCCCCTGGAGAATGGAGGTTTTAGTCACCATGCATTTCTACGATCACCCCATTCTCCTCTTCAGGTGGACTTTCCACAAGTAAGGAATTACAGCCCAGGTTTCGCTGCAAGAGAATTGAGCTGTTTATATATTAACAAACCAAAATACATATGTATGTATAAAAGCAAATGGGTATATTTACAATTTGGACCTAATTCTGCACTTATTAACTCTAGTGTAAATCAAGAATAACATCATTGATGTCAATGGACATACAACTGTGTAAATGCGGTGTAAGTTGGAGGAGAATCAGGCCCTTTATTTTCATACATAATATTTCCTTTTTTCTGTTCTACATCCATACACCCTCATTTGGGGGGGGCTATCTTATTTTGGCTGTTGAAAATTTATGAGACTGTAACTTTTCAGCTAGCTGTACACAGATTTTTCATACACGCACATGAAAAAATGTAATCTATAAAGACACTTACTGAGCTGGTAAAAAAAATTATGTTTTTTCAGATTTTCTTTTCCCTTCCCAAAACTCAGAGAAAAAAACGGGAGATTAGTTCTTGATGTCAGTTGACATTTTTATGCCAAATTTTTAAGAACAAAAAATATTATTAAAAAAGACCCGGAAAATATATTATTCTTACGAGTTTTTCATGCAATATGATGCAAAATTAAGACCATATTTGGCCTGCATCCATGATTTCAATGCCTAATGACAATGGCAGTTCTGTTTATCAATTAAGGGATTAATTTGATCCTAACTGTATATTAATTCAACTATGCCAATTATTCTTAAAATTATTAGGATACTTCACTTTAAAGGCATATGAGGCCAGAGTCCGCCGTACAACTTCTACCTTCAAAGGTCACTTCAGTTGAGCCAAATCTTGCTATCCTTAATTCAATTAATTGAATCAGAATTTGACCCACTACACGGAGGGCCTTATTCTGATGTCACTTACACTGATCTAAATCAGGAGTGACTCCACTGAGTCAATAAAGTTACTTCAGTTTCAAACTGGCATAAATAATCAGAATCTGACCCCCAAAATACAGGCCTGCTTGACAATTCATTTTATATAAGATCATCATTCTCTAAAAGCCTAATCAATAGTTTCACTGTGCAAAGAGCCACTGAATGAATTGATCAGCAGCACTGTTGATCCCACTATAATTTGTACCGGAAGAAATTATATAAACTACATAATGGTGCAATACTGCATAATAGTGTATAGTATCGTACATAAATATATGTGAGGAACGTGCTATGCTTGCTGCTACGCCAGTGGTTCTCAAACTATTGTACTGGTGACCCCTTTCACATAGCAAGCCTCTAAGTGCGACCCCCCCTTATAAATTAAAAACACTTGTTTATATATTTAACACCATTATAAATGCTGGAGGCAAAGTGGGATTTGGGGTGGAGGTTGACAGCTCACGACCCTCCATGTAATAACCTCGCGACCCCCTGAGGGGTCCCGACCCCCAGTTTGAGAACCCCTGTGCTACGCCTTTCTGATTAAGAGAGAATTTTGCCCATGGAAATATTCGGGTTACAATATGCTTTGAAAAATGAATAAAATAAACCCACTTTTATAAAGCTATTTTGGAATATCATAAATGTTCCCATCTGATCCTGCAATCCCTGAGCATACACATCTCTTTTTTATTTCAGGGGGAGCTCTGGTATACAAGAAAAATACAAGATCGGGCCTTTGAGATTTGATTGAACCCACATCAGCAAGGATATTCAGATTGAAGGACAGAGTAGTTCTGTATCAGAAGCACGTTCAGACGGTACCTGTCCCATCCTTAATCTTTTTCAGCCTAGGAATTGCAACCTGTATGATCTAGAAATGTAGATATCTTATATAGCAAGGGCCCAATTCCAACTTCAGATATATGATGTGTCTACTTCTATAGCCTCATTACTGTAGCATCTGAGCACCTCATGATCATTAATGGATTTTATCTTCACAACCCCACTATAAATTGGGGAAATGTTATGCCCATTTTTCAGAAGGAAAACTGGGGCAGATGGTAGCTGAAGTGATTTGCCCAAGTTCACACAGGAAGTCTATAGTTATGCCAAGAACTGAACCAGTCCAATGCTCTCTCTGACTAGAACAGTTTGTTTACCTGCAGCATCCACAGGTTTGGCCAATCGCGGCTCCCACTGGCCGCGGTTCGCAGTCCCAAGCCAATGGGGGTTGCGGGAAGCAGTGCGGGCCGAGGGATGTGCTGGCCGCCACTTCTCGCATCCCCCATTGGCCTGGAGCGGCGAACCGCAGCCAGTGGGCGCTGCAATCGGCTTAACCTGCGGACGTGGCAGGTGAACAAACCGGCCTGGCCCGCCACAGTGCTTACCCTTGCGAGCCGCATGCCAAAGGTTGCTGACCCCTGGACTAGAACATCCTTCCACAGATTTCAATAGGAGAGACACAAGCATATTTCTGGCTAGAAGGGGGCCCTGTATTTTCTCTTCTGACCTCACAGTCACACTGCAGCTCTCCTATCTTTAGCATAACTTCTGCATTAGAAGAGTAGGCCACAGAATTGTTGATTCACTTGGGTTCTTCCATCCTCCCAGCTCTGCATATTCTCAGTTTTTATGGTTTATGTGACCCAAAAAGGCACAGATAACCTAACATGAGAAGTGATTTGCACGCTGCTGTTTGAAACAGACAGTTTTTGAGCCAATATAACAGGCCATCTGCTGCCTTCAGTCCGTTTTTTTACTCTATGTAGGAGCTGTGCTGTGGATCAGAGATAGCGTGTAGCCTAGTGACATGGAAGCAGTTGCCAGTCTCATAGGTGACAACCAGTGCAGATTTGTAGCCATAATGAAACGCACTGGAGACAGGACCAGGGCACCACTTCCCATGACAAAAACCCGCAGAAGAAGGTTCAGAGGGGAAATAAACTCTTTGCAAGGTGCATAGAACAAGCAGTGGTTCTACCTCTCAAGCCTCATGATCCGCAGGCAGCATTGACACTGAGACCCTGTGCCCGCCTTTGGGTCTGGGCCTCAGATCCTCAACGGTATTTAGGCTCCTAATTTCTATTGATATCAATGGAAGTTAGGAGCCTAAATACTTTTGAGGATCTAGGCATGGGTCCCCAGTGCTGCCCCACCACTTCCTGGCCACACAGCTCTGTTGGAGCCTTTTTGCAGGAGGCTCCTCTACTACATCTGTTCTTGGGCCTCGCTTACATGGAGAGGTTTGGGAAGTAAATGCAACCCCTTCCCCTTGTGTCTGTGCAGGGTATGTGGGTTAACAAGGTGCACTTCCCCTCAAGCCACCCGGTCCCGCCCAGCCAATGCCTAGGAACAAAGGAGTTAGATCAAACCAGTGGTTTGATATTCTGTCTCTGACATTAGCCAATACCACGTGCTTCCGATGAAGTTGAAACAACCCATCAATGGACAATTATGGATTTACCTGCTCATTTGGGAATCTGCTTCATAAATCCCATGAGTTAGTGGGTGATTTATACCTGATGTGGTATTTTGCTTATTAAAAAAATGTATTTAACCAATCGGCGGTCACTGTGCATGTGCTCATTATCCATATAAACATCTTACCCTCTCCTGAATCCTACTAAACTCTTAGGTGGAGATTTTCAGAAGTCACTGGTGATATTGTGTACCTCAAGTTTTGGGTGCCCACCTTGAGACACCTCAGAGGGGGGTGAGTGTTCAGCATTTATTGAAAATCTGACCTCTTTCAAGTGTCTCAAGTTGGGCACTCAATATCACTTGTCACTTTTGAAACTTTTGGCCTCAGTGATGTGTTGTGGCAATGAACTCAACCCATTAATTAGTCACTGTTTTTAAAACAAATTCTGTTCACTAACTGTAAATTTGTCACCTTTCTGTTTCATTGAATATTGCCTTGTTCTTGAATTCTCCAAAGAGATAGTTAAGAGCACCTGATCATAGGTTATTCTGTGTACCTCTATAATGCTACCTCTTAGGCCCTCATCCTAAAAACTGCTCTATGTGAGTGAACCCCTGTGTCCCTGGGGAGCCCTAAGGTCCACCTATAGGGAAAAACTTTTGAGACTAAGGTCCTTCTGATTTCCGCCCTAGATAAAATGATATCAGTCTTTTCAATCTCTCCTCATAAAAAAGTCTCTGATCATTTGTTGTTTCTCTCTGAACCCTTTCTGTTTCCACTACTCCTTTTTTAATATGGTGTGACCAGAACTGAACACAATATTCCAAGTGAGGGCAGAACATCAATTTATAAAATGTCATTATAATATTTTCAGTATTATTTTCTATCCCATTCTTCATCCATTTGTATATTTTGTTTCCTTTTTAGAATGCTGCTGCACATTCAGCTGAGGTTATTTCCCCCAATAACACCCAGGTCTTTTTTCTGGAGTGGTTACACTGAATTCAGAACCCAGAAATGCTCAACCCATTCCTTGCAATGTGCATTTTCTTGCCTTTGTCAACACCATCTTTCATATGACCCATTAATCTAGATGCATACGGTCCTGCTGAAGTTCCTCAGAACCTTCTCTAATCTTGATATACTCAAATAATTTAGGGTCAGCTGGAAAACATGCCACTCTGCTGGTCCAGCCCTCTTCCAGTTCCCTAATGAATATATTAAACAACATCCTTGGGGCCCCCTCTATTAACCTTTTGCCATGTTCAGAACCAATCCCTATTTCTTGTCTCTTGGCCAGTTTTTAATGCATGGCAGTACTTTTCATCACACCCCATGTCTATTGAGTTTTCTTGACTTCACTCCCTTGGCTCAGACCTTCCCCACTTGTAGAACTTTGAACCCTCCTTTCCCGGGTCACTGAGAAGGTGGGAATGTGGCTGTGGAAGTAGCTTACGGCCCCTTTTCCACCTGAGAACAGTGTGATCTCTGCACAGGGGCCCTCCTCTGCTCCTGGATCCTTCGCAGTTATTTGGCAAGTCTACGGACCTTTACTTTTTGTGTGAACAACCCTGACTGTGTAATGCCTCTGAAATTCATGACCCTCTTCTCACATCTCCCCAAGAGGCTTCAGGAAAACACACTGGATCTTGGAACTTCCCTGATGAAGAATTCTGATGATGAGCTTCAGTCACTCAAAATATCCCTTTGGCCATGAGTATCTCAGATGCTCTCCTATGTTGCAGCTTGTGTGATGAAGCCTCACTTATGGGTAAGACTATGTTTATGTCACAGAGGTTATGGCAGTCAATGAATCCATGACTTCCAGAGACCTCCATGACATTCTTTGCTTCAGCCCCAGGGGCTGCAGGACTGGAGCTGGCAGCCAGCAGGGCCCTGGCAGGGTCCCAGCGACAAGCAACAGCAGTGACAGGCAACAGGGGGCCCCCTGCAAGGTTCCAGGGACAGGTGAGACTCCTGAGGGGGCCCTCCTCAGGGTTCCAGCGATGGGCAACACCCTCACACAGGGGAGTGGATGCATCGGGCAAGCGACTGGGGGTGTCCCCTTTTCTCTTTGGGAAATATGGCCACCCTGCAGCTCCCAGCCACCATTGGCGGAGAGCCCCTCCACCCCCAAGATTCCAGCTGCCGCAGGCAGAGGGGGAACCCCACAGCTCCCAGCCACCACGGTGGTGGGGGAAACCATGGAGCCACAGCAGCAAAAGTCACAGACAGGTCACGGCTTCTGTGAATTTTTGTTTATTGCCTGTGACTTGTCCGTGACTTTTCCTAAAAATAGCCACGACAAAATCTTAGCCTTATTTGTGGGTACAGGGCAAGAGAACGTGTTCCAAGTCTTAATCAAATCATTTTAAAGATGTTCCTGTCTAAGTAAGAAGCAACAGAACAAACAAGGCTGAACTCCAGAGGATACTATTCGCAGTTGGTGTATTATGTCCAGTGAAGGAAATTAGAGATTCTGTTTGTCTAAGCATCAATCTAAGATGTATTGCCGGGGCTATAGAGGGGTTGTATATGTATGTATGGGTCAAACACTGATGCTGGTTCCCCTTTTCCACCTGTGCAGGAGGAGGGGATTGCAGAGGAAGAGTGGATGATGACAGGAAGGAGAAGGATTCACACTTCTACATGCTCGCTGCCACACACAAGAGCCTGGGGAAGCAACTTGGCCACCAGGCTGGTGGGTCTGTGAATCAAGAGAAGGGGAGGAAGAAAAACATGTTTAGGAGGGTGCTAAAGAGCAGCTGGTTATCCATGCTGAGCCTGGCAGCATTAATTTCCACTCTGCACCTGCACCCCTCTTGGTGATTTTGCGCAACTGTAGGCAGGACAGCCAATGACAGCATGACTCCTGGAGTACCTATGTTCCCAGGAGGACAGGAAGGTTGGAGAGAACAGTGGACAGATCGCTCCTTTGCTGGCTGAGTGCGTCTTTCCCCACTGATTCTGAGAATCAATGGGTTCAGATGCCTGACGTCCCCAGCCACCTCCTCTGGAATCCCCAACACTGTCTCCTCAAGCGGTTCATTAGCTGGAAACTCTATGAGTTGAAACAGAGACCTAATAACTTCACCCACCGGCAGATCCACACACCAATGCCTGGAAAAGATTAAAGGGACAGAATCTAGTATAAGTTTGGCTTTCCTGGCCATGCATACAACCTTCTAGGTTTTGTGAATGAGCCTCAAAAATGGCCAAATGGAGCCCTCTGTAAGGTTCAATAGCTATAAAAAAAATGTGATGAGTTAAGGACAGAATATGAGATGGTATCACAGTTTTTAGTACAGCTCTGCTATTAATTAATGCAAAATTATCCTTTCTTTTAGGAAGAATTACACTGAATGTGGATAGAATGTGAGGCACTCAGCTATGCCCAGGTGCAGCCCTGTGCCTGAATAGAACTGATTGCATGATCAGGGCCTAAATTATTTACTATGGGCCAGATTCTGTAAGTGCTCTTTGAGCAGAACTCCCACTTGAATCAACCAGCATTCCACATCCAGAGGTGATACAGAACCACACCCTATGTTTTTAATGTTCTTTTTAAAGCACCACCAGCTCTTTCTGCCATTTTGATTTCCAATAATAGGACTTTTGCACAGTAATAGTAAGACCTGAACGGTAGTCAAAGCCAATAACAGCAAGACAGGAGCTCCTCCAGGAGGAGATGGGTATTCGCATTTCTCCTGAGTTTTAGGTTTAAACAAAAGTATCTTGTTGCTTCACTCAAACAATACGAAACATAAAAAAGGAAAGAATGACAAAGTTATAAGTAGGAAGTTATGAAAGACAGGACAAAACATGACGCATCTGTTCAGATTTTAAGTGGCAGTATGGTCTAGTGGTTCGAGCATGGAAATAGACGTCAGGAACTCCTAAAGTCTAATAGTGACTGCCACTGGCTTGTGACGTAGGGGTGGATGAGTCATCTGGGGTGTGATGTTCAAAAGTGTTCAGTTTTCATTTCCTTCAATGGGAGCCGAGCTAAGCCAGTGCAGCGTGCTTTTGAAAATCTCTTGCTTGTAGCTTCATTTTCAGAGGTCCTGAGCACTCACAATTGCTACTGACATCAACTGGAGTTGCTCAGCTATTAAACGTTCTACCTCTATTTTCTCAGATCTAACATGCGGCTAATAATATTTGCTTCATCACATGGCTGCTCAGAGGATTAATTAGTTGAAATGGGGTTCTGTTCTGAAAAGTGACTATAAAGATGATACTGAAGGGTTCCAGGTTTGTTGTCTCTTCATTATTTCCATATCAAATGTGTACTGTTTACTATTAAATTGATGTTTTCTCTTACTACCAGCCTTGCAGATGGAACCTGGGAACCAAAAATCAAACTGGTTTCTTTCCCTCTTGTGCACAATCATCTGTAATAGAGGTTCTGGCAGCAAAATTCTTCCCTCGGTGATACCTGTGCAGCCAGGTTGTCTGCCAGTTCTGCCTCTGGTGACAAGTGTGTAACACCATTGCTTTCACTGGGGTTGCATAGATGTAACTGATTGGAACCTAGAGCAAAATTCTGTTGCTGATGCACTTGTAGAAGTAGAACACAATTCCTGCTGGTTTAGCTGTATTGGCTGTCCAAGGCTAACAAGTAGTACACACTTATTTTTGTGGAGTAATAATTAGTTATGATTTTGAATACTGGAGGAGAGCAGATCTGTTGAGTAAGGTAATATTTTACCTAGTCACATTTTGTAAAGGACATTTTGAATACCCTATGGTCCTTTACATTTTCAAAGCACTATCTACATGTGCTAGGTATTACTAAATCCTATATTATCTAGTTTCTTCTTTAATGATATGGATGAAGGAATAAACAGTGGGTTTATGAAAATAACAGATGAATTGGGTGAAACTGTGAACACCAGTAAAGACAGGGGAGATAATAATCCCAAGAGACATGCAGAGATTCATCTTGGGAAAAGGTAAACTGTTACAGCTGAGGGGAAAGAATCCAAAATAGGCACTCAGTTGGAGAGAGACATAAAATGAAATCAAGAAGCTAAAAAATTTAGAATGAGTAACAGCAAATAAATAAATGAAATGCTGACCATAAAACGTATTCGACTGTAGGAAAGTCTCAGGAAAAGTGATGGGAGCCCCATTGCGTGACAGATTTTAAAACAAGGCTTAGTCGAGTATTATTCAGACTTGGACAATAGGTGAAAACGCTGCATTATCAGGAAATAAATTAACTCCCGTGGGTGGCCTTTTCAAACGCGGTCCACCATGCCTTAACTCTACTCCCATTAAAATCAAGGGAAGTTTCACCAGTGATTTCAGTGGGAGCAGTTAAGCCAACACTGAGCTATTTTGAAAATCCTGCCCCGTAGTCCTAGACCGTTTTCTTCTTTGTGGGTCAAATTCTGGGCCAGCTGACACCTTCCTGCACGCCCCCTTATTTCAATAGGCTGGTAAAGGGGCCGGTGACTCTCCAGCTGTTCTGCGGGACTCACTCCAATTATATACCCTTTCTCCCCATGGTCTGCTCCCTCCTCCTCCTCTTAAACTTGCTTTGCCAGAGCCTTTCACCGCGGGGAGCCCTGGCCTAGATCTAAAACTCTGGGGTCTCTCCTCATAGGGATTTCTAGGCTATAAGGAGCCCAGGGGCCTCTCTCCGTGTGTTGGGGGCGGGGGAATAGGGGGCTGAGACAAGGGCCAGTGGCAATAGGGCGAGGCACCGGCGGAGGGAGGACTGGAGGGATGTCACAGGCTGAGCTAGCGCAAGGCAGACAGCTGGGTGGGTGGGTGCTTTCGTGGGGAGGGAATGGGGCTCCCTTCCCCCCAGCCACCCATCAGCAGGCGTCCCCCTGCTCCATTTGGAAGAGCCTTGAACCCAAACAAAGCTGCACTAGGCCGCTGGCGGACGGAAGGACTCTGCGCCCCTGGCTTCCTACAGGGGCTGCACCTGTCCGGGGCCTTGTCCGCTTCAACCGCCCCAACCTCGCAGCGGCTCCCTGCCCAGCGATCACAGGCTCGCTCCACCCTGGGGCCCCGGGCCCGATCCTGCCGCGGCTGAAAGCCAGGGGCCCGCGGCCACCGGGTGCTCTCTGATGTGGAGCCCACCGCAGGGGCTGAGCTCTGAAATTACCGCGCGGTAGCGCTGCGTTATTCACAGAGGCAGCGGGCGGGCTCCTCCAGTCCTGTCCTCCCGCTGCATTTCCTCGGCTCTCCTCCTTGTATCCCGCTGCCCCGGCCGCTCACAGAGTAGCTACAATAGCTACTGTCCCGAGCTCTCTGCGACTGCCTGCCCCTCGGGGGAGCAACCCGCTCGGAGAGCAGGTGGCCCGAAGGACCAGGCCATACAGACAGCGCGCTAGTGACCAGTGCAAAGCTTCACTACAGCCGCCGAGTCTCGATCCGAGTGACATGGACATCAATCATCTAGAGCCATCTAGTCTCGAGCTGATGTAGGGCCACAGAACCTATTCCCACGGCCTGCATCTCAGTCGTCTTTAGCTCTTTATACTCACATAGTCTGCAACAAGCCAAATTCACACCCATATAATCTAATCCCGCAGTGTCTATCTAAATTATAACCACATCATCTAGATTCCAGATTCCGAGGCCAGAAGGGACCAGTGTGATCACCGAGCCTGATCTCCTGCATATCACAGGCCTGAGAATATTTTATATAAACACACCTAATCTATGTATATTTATAGCCACTAATCTCATTTATATCCATGTAATATACATATATGTGTGTGTGTGTGTGTGTGTGTGTGTGTGTGTGTGTGTGTGTGTGTGTGTGTGTGTGAAGATAGATTAGATGAAGCTATGGAATTAAAGTTTGCACGTATAAAACACACACACATGTACAGTTCAGCTAGCAACAGTAGAATAAACCTTCCTGGTTGGCTACATGAGTAAGTTCTTCCCCACAGAGGCAAAGAGGCTGGGGCCCGACCCATCGCTTCGCACAGTCATAGGTGTATCTCAGTGATTTCCGGGGCAATGGGATCCGGCCTCTGCGCAGCAAATCCATTATTAACGAGTCAAAATGAATGAAATGAGACACACTGCGGTGGCAAAGGTAAAGTCAAAACGTTAAGTATAGAGTGAAACGGAGACATGAAACCCAGGCTTACTTGTTCAAGGCTAGTTGCAGGGCCAGATCCTGTGTCCTTTACCCACAGTACATATCAATGAGCGCATCCGCCTGGGGCAATGCACTCGGTGAGGATGAGAAATTAGGGTGAAATCCATTCTATTGGGTTTTTTTAAATAGTACTTATAGTTCTGCCCAACTTTGCAACATGACATACCAGCCTTATTGCATGCAAATAGCGTTATGCCTCAGGAGTTCAAATACACGTTTTTGCTTCTCTCTATTGCCTGGCCTTTCTCTGAACTTTTCTTATAACTCTTTCCCTCACAGGAAAGAGCGCGCGCGCGCACACACACACACACACACACACACTTTCCCTCACAGGAAAGCGCACACACACACACACAACTTTCCCTCACAGGAAAGAGCGCGCGCGCGCACACACACACACACACACACACACACACACACTTTCCCTCACAGGAAAGCGCACACACACACACACAACTTTCCCTCACAGGAAAGCGCGCGCGCGCACACACACACACACACACACACACACACACACACACTGCTGCCATCACAAGGTAACTGCACTTAGCTTCTCTCTAGCTGCACTCGCATCACTGTTCGTTAGAACGTTCAACCTGGTTTAAATTACCATCACTGCTGGTATTTGTCCCATCAAATAGTTGTATGTTTATAACTTCTTCTAATTACCAGTTATTTGACGCAGATTTGTGTTGTTTTGCTTAATCTCTAGCCCGGAGTGAAAAAAAAAAGGCTCACATGAGGACAGAAAAGAGCCCCCAGCTCGGGGAAGACAATCTGGCATGTTTACCTTTGCTCGCTCCAGTTGCTGGGCTCAGGTTTAGCTGATCTTTAGGAGGCCATAAAGGCAGAACATGGCCTCTGCCTCCAGCCAGCCCAAACCACGCTACAGATCCAGCTCCACGCATGGGGAGGGATAGATCCAGCTACACGCGTGGGGAGGGATAGATCCAGCTACACGCATGGGGAGGGATAGATCCAGCTACACGCATGGGGAGGGCTTGGGAATCCTACCCAAGACCCAGGCGCCGGGAAGGATTTCCTTGCTCCCCTGGTGCTGTCGGCCCCCCCGTGGCCCAGTGGCCGTCCCAGGGCAGAGAACTGAACTTACTTAAGAGATTGGCTTCATGGGAGCCGTTGACTTTGCCATCCGGGTGGATCTGCAGATGGAAGCCGATGCCCACCCTGCAATAGAGGCTGCCCGTCCTGCGCCCGGATGGGCTCCACTGGAAGCTGCTTCTCTCCGGCCCGCTTCCTTGGGAGGAGGAGGAGGAGGAGGGGGAGGAAGGTGATGAAACGGAGGAGGTGTTGCTGGTGCTGCTGGCACTGGCCGCCTGCCCGCGTTGCGCTCCGGGGGGCAGTTGCGCCAGGGCGCTGGTGAGGATCAGGTGGCTGAGGGAGAGGAGGCAGCGGAAGGACAAGCTCATTCTTCCAGCCGGGAGGGTGCCCAGCGCATCTTGCGAGCCAGGCTCCTGCTCGCTCTGCGCCGCGGCACGGGCTAGCTGCGCTGGGCAGGCATCGCTCCCCGGGCTGCAGCGCGCGAGGGAGATCCGGAGCGCAGCGCTGGCACACGGAGATATTTATAACCCGGGTGATCTCACTGGTCGGTGCACGCCTGGAGCCGAAAGGAGGCTCTCTCCTCCATCCGCCGCTTCCCGGCTGCGGGGCTGGGGGAGCCCTGCGTGGCCCCGCGAGGAAGAGGCGAAGGGCGGAGGGGAAGCAGCACCCATGGGCCCTGGGGGCGGGGGGGTGCGGATCGCACCAGAGGCCCGGCTGCGCCAGCGGCTCTTCACGCACCAGCGGGCTAATTCCTATCCAAGGGCAAAGGCTGCAAATAATTCATAACGGGGACGGCAAAATGGGCTCCCCGGAGAGGCGGCGGCGGATTGGGTCGCTGCCATAGGGCTGGGGGGTGAAGGGGGGGGATTCATTCCCCTCCTCCCCCTTAAAGATGCCGGCTCGGATTTTAAGCACCGGCCCCAAATGATTCCTAGAGACCCGCGGCGGAGTGGGGGTCCCGTGGGGCTTTCCCGATGCTCGGGCGGGCTGTGCATTAGGAACCCAAGGGAGAGCTTCCACTCCGTCGGGCGATGGTCTACCAAGCTGCTTGGGGCTGGGAGGGGGGGCCTGAATGGGAAAGGGGGGGCTAACTTCGGAATTGGGGGTGGCTTGCAAAAGGCAAGGGGCACTTAGATACGCCACTGGTGCGTCTCCCGGGGGAAAGTGCTCCTCGCTCACCTTCCGTGTCACAGATCCGTGCAAGTGGTTATTCAGCGCGTGCCCATCCGGAGAGGCAGGCGTCCAGGCATCCCCCGTGGGCGTGCGTGGCATACAGCCCCACTCCGGTGCGTGGCCTGGTCCCGCTGCCCCTTGGCAGCAGGCATGTGGGAGCTGTCTCTCCCTGCGGCTCTGCAGTTCCGGGGACCACACTGAATGATTGATGACAATGCGCACATGGGATTCAACCTTAAGAAACCTGAGAATAGCGCGTTTCTCTATATGCAACGCCCGCCTGTCATTTACCGGAGAAATATACCTTCCTGGCACGCTGGGAATGGCTCTGCCTGGAAACATGCTGAAAGTTTGAAGCCGTACTTCTGAACCATTATTCCTCTGGCACGCTAGTGAAAAGGGCATGCTCCTGACGGAATACGCCAATGCACAGAAGCCATGGCTGATACTCAGATACGGCCTGATGCATTATTAAGCACGGATTTAAAGCTTCCCATTTCAATAAAGAAAAGCATATAAAAGACATACCGATGTTCTAGAGCCGAAATTCTCCTGTTGGCAGAGTGCTTGACGTAAACCAAGCTATAAAAAGACATTCCTGTACTTGCGAAGCGCCAAAGCTGCTGTCGGAAAGCGAGTGGGGGGGGGGGGGGCGGAGAATACGTGTGTGTGTTCGTTTGTGTGTAGCTAGAGAAAAGGAGAAACCCAGTCCTGCACTCACGGATATCAGTGGGTATTTCAGTGTGAAATAATGCAGGATCCCAACCTTCGTGAGAGTTTGCTGCGAGGAACGTGGTGTGTTATAGGTGTAATATAATTCATATGTAATAATTTATACCTGAACATCTATACCACGCCACGTTTCTCACACCAAACTCTCACAAAGGTTATATATATATATATATATATATATATATATATATATATATATATATATATATATATATATTCCATATGCATGCATATACATACATATATATATATTATTTCTATTTTATTTTTATATATGTATTTATTTTATATTTATATTATTTTATATATTTATTTATGCATATGTAAGTATGCATATATATATATGTATGCATATGTGTGTGTGTGTGTATATATATGCATGCATATGTATATATACACAGATGTATGAGGTATATATGTATATATGTATATATTATTATTTCATATGAAGTATAGATAGATTAAAATACAATATAAATAGTATATATGCATGTATGTATGGTGTCTGTATATATAATATACTGTATACAGATATATGTATGTATAATATGTGTGTATATACACACACACATGATATATATGCCTACATACATAACACACACACCCCTCTACAACATTACCCCCCTAGAAAAAAGTCTGCGTTTTTCCATTGCAGTCTGTTTCAGATTTTGTGTCCTTCTGAACAACAGGTATGGTCTGAATATTACGGCTTTAAGCAGCTCAGAAACGCTCATGCAAATAAAATAAACACAAAGCTCCTTGCAATGCAAGTATGCCCCCGGGAGGAGTGTTCTCGTGTCTGTTGTTTATGCAGCGCTTGAAAGGGATTTTTGCACAGTCGATCCAGGAAAGTGTAACCACCACCACCCCGGACCCCCGCCAAGGGTTGCTTCCGGTGTGTTTATTAATTGGAATCAAGGCCCATCGCCTGGGGAAGGGCCAGGACCAGCCGTTTTGTAAGGCAGAGTCGTTTAGTTTCTTCTGTTCCCAATTCCCTGATTTTAAGTCAGCTAATGTAGTTGATACAACTGAATTAGTCCTAGAGGCCCCGATCCGAAATCTTGACCCAGGCCAGTCTCCCATCGACTGCAGCGGGAGTTTTGCCTGAGTAAGGACTGCAAGATCAAGCCCTCCGTGTCTTGCAGCCCGTTCTGCAAGCCCTGACCAACTACCCGACTGAGGACTGCGAGATGGGGCGCATTGACCAAGGTTAACGTTGTCTGTCATGGAAGCTCCTACTTACAGAGACACCAGGTGTCACAAGCCAGGAGACTGCAGTTTGGATTAGTTCCACAACCCCTCCCAGCCCCACAGTGGAGCCAATGGGATCTTTATCTTCGATTTTAATGGGGCCCAGAGTGCCACCCTCCAGGGATCCCACTTAGCAGCGACACAATGAAACGCCAAAGTTTTGCAAAGTCTTATTTCCCCTTGGGAAGGGCAAAGGGAAGCCCAAACACTTTCATTCCCACAGTTCACATGCAGCACACGTCAATGCAAACTCAACCTGCGTGGTCTGCTTTTACAAAAAATAAACAAGCTGGATGTGCATAGGATGCAGTGGTAAGTAAATCAGACCCATTTCTGAATGGACACTTTTGAATCCCATTTTGCAACAGTAAATCTGGTGCAAAGAATAGAAGTTCCTTTTGAAAAGTCAGATCAGGCATAGAGCGCTGGAAGGTGATTTTTCAGCGCCGTGTTAACTTTTTGATAACACAGCTGTTGTGTTGTAAGTGGTGGCAAAATAACTGTTAAACCTCCAAACAAAAGCAGCCTAAAATAAATGAAAAACATACAAAAGAAGTCTGTAAAGGGCCTATTCTTCACCCACAAAATGTCATTACGGGCGTATATACTCCTTATACTACACTTTCCCTGTAGCAATACAATGACACAGGTAATAACCAATTTTCCTGTTAAAATAGCAACTCTGACATTTTCGAAACCCACATATTATATCTTAAATTCCTGTAGAGAGATCAGAGTTAAAACGTGTCCATTTCGGCATAATCACGGCTTGAGAAGTTCAGAATTGGAGTTAGTTACAATGTAACTTTAAGAACAAAGCATTTGTACATTTCCTGGTCACCCTTTCCAACAAACATATTAATTGCTTTGAAATGAAAACTAGGGATACAATTCAATTCCTCCAGAAATGATTCTATAGATCCCCCTAAAGATAATAATGTTGATCTCAAATTGGAACTGTGTTAAACAAGTGTCTACAAATTGCAACTTCATTGGACTATAAAAGTAGCATTGGAATTGCATTCCGGAAAAGATAAAAGAATTAACCTGCAGGGGCAGTTTTCTCAAGACCGCAACCTGAAAGATTAAAAAGGTAAAAGAATATGAACAGCTGCACAACACGCACCTTACTATTATCCGCTATTGCGTCAATGAACTGCCATTATTCTCATCCGGAATGTTTCCCAGCCTATGTTTAACGTGATTCTGTTTGCCCATCTCGAGCACTGAGAACAGAAGTCACAATCAGATCAGCCGTGGGAGGTGATCCACACCAACCAGTTACCTTCTGCTTCTCACTGGGATAAACCAGACCTCCTTCGCCCCCATCTCGGCTCCAGCTGGCGAAGGATGCCCCGATCCCAACCCCCCGAAATACCGCTGACCCCAAAGAGCCGATTCACAAGCACGCCACGCGCTTCCGAATTCGCATGGCAATGTGTGTCTCGGCCCTGCCTGAGCTGGGAGGTCTTCTGAATCCGGTCCGCCTCTCACGGGAACCGGCCGGTCCAGCCCGACGCTTGGGATCCACCACACTGGCGGCTGCAGTAGCACACAGCCGTGGGCATGAGGGCACCCACCCAGGGGGAGGGGGAATTCAGACACAAAGAGAGGGGGAGCCGAATGCATTGGAAGGAGAGCTAAATCCAGGCTAGAGGCACCCTAGTGAATTTATTCTATTCTATCTATGAATCTAGACAGTATTTGGTCTTGCCATGAGGGCAGGGGACTGGACTCGATGACCTCTCGAGGTCCCTTCCAGTCCTAGAATCTATGAATCTATTGGGGGGGGGATTCCTGCGGGATTCCCCGTGTGGCCCCCCCACCAGCCAGCCAGCCACGCCGGCCGGTGCCTTGCAGCGTGTGTGTGGGGGGGGGTTATTTCAAGGAGCGGGGGGGGATAATAGTTGGTGCTGGGCCCGTGGGAGGCGTCATGCATTCGGTACCCACGCACACCCAGCCAGAGAGCTGTCACGAAAGCAGAGGGGTAACAACACCCCTTCCCATATACCATGAAGGAGCTTTCTGTACATTCACCGGACTACACTTCAAGCACTTTTTAAAGTAGCCACGGAGCCAGATTCTCCCCTGGTGTAAATTAGCTAGTTCCACTTGCTTCAATGGCCGATCTCCGCCGGCTGAGAATTTGGATCAATGTCTCTCAGTAATCAGTATCAGTGGCCCAGTAGTAAATGACCATCTAGATTCTCTGGGAGAGGAAAAGGGGGTTATTTTCTGTAGGGGGCGACCTGGAATGATATACATTTTACAAGATGCTCTTGGGTCCATTCAAATAACTGGTGGCTGACAAATATTGATAATGTCTGGATTCACACCACACCCGAGACGTGTCCCCATTGGTTAGAAAATGTCTCCGGACTTTTTCACTGTTTCCTTTTCCCAAATCCGTGTTTGTTATCTCTGGAGAAAGCCAGTTCGACGCTGCATGTAATGAAACAAGAATATTTTCATTGCCCTCCAGCTAACTTCAAAACCTTCACTCTTAATCCCAGGTAAACTCATTAGTGAAATCCTAGTTCCAAAGTCAATGGGAAATTTGCCATCGACTTGACTGGGACCAGGATGGCAATACCGCCCTACCACACAACTGTGTTGAACTTTTCCTAATGAGCAGATTTTAGTAAGAGAAAAAATTCTGAGAGTCCCCTCCTACGCTCAGGCACCCTCCGGATTTCTACCGCGCCTTTGAGGAGTCTAATTCAGGCCGCGGTGGTTGACGTGACACAGCTTTTCCCTCATGGGGCCCTTCAACTCCCACTGAAATCAACTGATAGGTTCCTATAGACTTCAGTGGGAACGGGATCGGGGCCACCACGGTCCCTCGGGTGACTTAAGCCAGAGGTGGTTTGGTCCACTCCTAACGATCCGGCTGCCTTTAAAGATAAAGGCGCAGGATCGAGCCCCCCCCCATTAGGGTCACGCTGGTCACTGGTTTTATAAACCGTTGGCCTGACATTAGCTCTGCTAGGACCATGGGAAAGTCTTGTCGACAGTGTGATTTCTGACCCCAAGCACAGAAAGCTGGGAACACGCTGTCGCTGCGTCCTGGACGTTTTTAAAAGAGAAAAGTCTCCCGCTCCCCAAATCCCTTTGTTAGATCGGCCTTTTAAAAGGCAGCTATCCAACGATCAGGGAATCTTATCTGCTGAACGGTCCCCACCTTTCAAACCAATGTGCCACAGGATGATTTGTTGGCTATAATTTCTCCTGCTTATTTTTTTCCCCTTCCCTCCGCAATATGGATTTCTACAGCCCTTAATTACAGTCATCAGCGCTAGCAAATGCGCTTTGTTTTCCACTGTGGTTCCCTCTCACTTGGCAGGATACACAGGGAAGCACCTGTTGTCTGGTTGTAGAGAGAAACACCTGTCAATGGAAGCACTAAGTAGCGACATGGGGGCTGTCAATTGGCAAATCTTGGGAGACTTCCCTATTGACAGCCGAAAGGAGCAGACACCTGTTCGGGGCTATTGAAGGCTGAATGACAGCTTATTGACTTCTGCCAGAAGATGTCAATAAATGACCCCCTCTGAGACTGGGAGCCCAGAGCTGCAACATCTGGTAATGAGCGCAGGAGTGTCACCAGATTCGAGGCATTCCTTTCGGAAAGAACAGAGCGGAACCGATTGCTGTGAATGTGTTTCGCGGATTATTACCGTTTGTTTTTAGTTCCGTGCGCAGGAGAGGGGATAACGGGGATCCGGGTTAGAAAGATGAATATTTAGTTTAACAGCAACCCTCTCCCCCCCTAGGATAATAGCCTGGTTATCACAGATGGTTATTGTTGCTTTTGCCATTGTAATGATCCCTGTTCACTAACACTGAGATATTAAAAGAATGATCTCATTGCTGTTCAGCAGGGCTGCATATTACTGAGTTTGTAAGTGCCTAGCACATTGGGGGCCAGCTCCTGGCCGGTCCTTAGGCACTACCATAAGAAACGTGATTAAGAAAATATCAAATAATACTATGCATCAGCCTGCCTGTCTCTCCACCTAATGTCTGCCTGCCTGCCTACCTGTTTGTTGATCTGATGTATCTGTCTATCCTTCCACCTCTCCCATCCAATCTATTTACTTGCCTCTTTATATACTCTGCCTAGCTGCCTGCTTATCTATCTATCCACCCCCATTACCACATCTATCTAGATTAATGAAGATATCCTATCGCCTAGAACTGGAAGGGACCTTGAAAGGTCATCAAGTCCAGCCCCCTGCCTTCACTAGCAGGACCAAGTACTGATTTTGCCCCAGATCCCTAAGGGGCCCCCTCAAAGATTAAACTCACAATCCTAGGTTTAGCAGGCCAATGCTCAAACCACTGAGCTATCTATCCATCTATCCCCATTACCACATCTATCTATCTATCTATACCCATACACCACCTCTATCTATCTATCTATCTATCTATCTATCTATCTATCTATCTATCTATCTATCTATCTATCTATCTATCCCCAGACACCACATCTATCTATCTATCTATCTATCTATCTATCTATCTATCTATCTATCTATCTATCCACCCACACGTCTGTTTCTGATAAAAATATAACAATAACCGACACCCCGTGGACAGTACTGCCGAGGAGACCGAGTTATTGACAGGGCTTTGGGGGCCGTTTAGAGCTGACTCCGAACGGCTCTGCCCGTTGGCCAGCCGGCTGCGAACGGTGACATTCTGCTCGCTGGAGAACACCCCTTTGGACCTTTGACTCCGCTGAAGGTCGGACGCGCAGAGTTATGTCTTTAAAGATGCAAGAAAGTGGATCAAGTTGCACAGCCTGGGAAGCCCACCTTCCCGCCCCCCGCTGCAGCTGCTGCTGCTTTAAGGAAGGGGAGCTGCAAATCCCTCTGTAAATCCCATCTCCGGACAGCCTGCCTTTCCCCCTACCCCTAATCCCTGCCTTGCTCTGCGTAGGACCGGGGAGCCATAACACATCTCGGGGTGAGGACTGGGCATGGCCAGGCGTTGCCATCAGCCCCGGAGGAGGGAAATGGGCCACACAGAGTCACCCGCACGTTTATGGCAAACTAAGCAGCAATTTGCAGTGTTCGAGGCAGTTTTACAGCGGTACGTGTGTGCAGGTCCCCCAATTACAGAAAAACAGAGCAGACGTGGCAAGACGGACATTTATGTCGAGTTACACTTTGTTCCTCAAACAAAACAAGAACCAGGAGCTTCCGAGCCAGAGAGTGCTAGTGAATGCAGATTTCTTTCTCCTGTCAAAATTGCCAGGTAGAGAACAAACTGGCAGCAGTTAAGGAAACCCGATTTGCAAACCATGTTAAGATTCTGGTCCGATCGCATACCTACAGGGATCTCTGGGCCTGGAAGGGGAATCCCAAATCAGATACCATTATTACCTTGAGTTAGTTGTTATCACAAAGGGGTAGGAGAACACAGAAAGAGAGAGCAAGCAAACCCATTTCATGATCAGATCTTACTGCCCTTAGGCAGGGAAAAGTCCCGTGGATTGGAACGGGTCAAGTGGAAATTTAGCCGGCCTAAAAGGAGCAGGATCGGGTCCCTAAGGGAAGACATGCTTTGAAATGCCAGACCCAGGTTTGCATTATCAACTGTTTTCTCCAACCAAGTGATTCTTGTCATTGCTGAGAGTATTTAAAGACATCAGGAGTGTCATCTTCTCTGACTCGAAAAGTCCTGCAACAGGTGCTGGGGCTTTCAGGGTGTATAAATCTGGAGAATTAACTTGTCCCATCCTTTTGAAACAAATTAGCTGTGTCTTGGCTTCAGGTTACCATTGCAAACTACCTTTTTATTGGCCTTACTGCTGCTGTCGCATTAGGAACTATTTGGTCTTAACTACAACCAGGACTCTGCAGATCCTAAACAAAACATTTAGCAGAGGAGGGAGATATTGTATTGCATATCTATAGGCTATGGGGAAGTGAGCTTCTGGAAGAGATGACAGCCAGCAGCTGCAAAAGGAGCTTGCTCCCTTTCCGTCATAATTCACCAAGGTACACCGGGCTGGGCAAGAGGAAAATGGTTATTTCAGTGCCAGTATGGGAGGAAAAAAAGATATCCCTTTAAATATAAAATGTCTCTTTTACCTGAGAATCAAGGACCTGATCCAAATCCCAGTCAATGGAAAGATTCCCATTCATTTGAATGGGTTTTGGACTGGCCCCCAAATCTCTCTAGGGACAGCTACAGGCCCAGCCATAAATTAACAGAGGTGATTGCCTCCGCTGACACGTGGGGAAGTGACAGGTCTTGTCTGAACACAATGGCGCTGAAGTTCTGCAGGCTCTGACATAATGATCACCCTTGTCCTCCCATTACTGGAGTAATAACCCTCAGACACTCACACCATGTGCTTCACCAGTGATAGCAGCCATATTTCTCCCAGATAACAAAGGCAACTGTCATGTAATGCTACGGTGCAGAAGGAGACCTCGGAGTGACAACCCATTCATCAACCTGGTAGAGCACAAAACATATTCTTCCCCTTCTAGGGCTGTTTGCTGGTCCTTTCACAGCTGCTAAAGCCTAATGGGAAAGTTGCTCTCACACTAGGAAATCCTAAACTAGAACACCTCAGTCACAAGCAGCAGTTCCTTATAATAACTCATCTCAAACTCTCCCTGTTTCCCCAGCCGGCACCAGCCCTTATATACAGACTGTGCACAGCCTTGCTCTTGCTACGGTTGTGCTGTGGTCTGTACCTAAGGGCTGGTGTGGAATTTAAAGATGAAGAATCATGCCAGATATAACGAAGAGCCGAGCTTTGATTTAAGAGGCTTTGTGTCTTTGATGGATTGAATGTATAGCTTTATTGTTTCTCTCACACTCATCTTTTGTGGCCTGATCCAAAGCCAAGATTCTTTGTCTTTAACAAGGCCCTTTGATGAATTGCCCCCTGAGTTTTCTGAATGCTGCCTAATTTCTAGGTAAGATGTCTCAGAGGTACTGTACATTGACCATGAATTATTTCAACAGTAAGACCAGAGTGTGTCATCTTGGACTATAACTATGGTTTAAACAGGAAGTTGAAAGCCAAACGCATGAGAAGTGGCAGCCACCTGACAAGTGACAATATCCAAGTACGGGGTTACATTCTGGAGTGTGTTGTGATTAAAATGCTCTCCATGCATATATATGTAGATGAGTCTTTTTGTATATAAACAGATATATGTATGCATGCACACGTATATGTAAATATATACATATATATACACACATACACATAACTGTGGTCGAATGTCTTTTTAATGGTGTTTGAATATTGATCAGTGAACAAACACTAATTGAAATAGTTATGTGACATCAATGGTGTAAAATAAGTAGGAAAGAGATTAGAATCAGGCCCAGAACACTTGGTGAGAATCTTTTCTATTGAGCGAGCCTATGAAGGATATCAGCTTAAAAGGAGTCTTTGAGTGGGAATTCTTTGCTCTTTTTCCATGTTCAAGGGGGAATTGTTTAACTCAACTTCCACAAGCACTGAGTTAAAAATTTGCAAAGCCACAATCACTTGTAGTAACACAACTGCAAGTTACAACACAACAGTCAAGATGGAACATTTGCAAGGCAAGCCGTCAACCATGCACAAGCAACCAACCTAGGCTGGCATCCTGTTTTCAGAATATCAACACAAAGAGCCAAATTCTGCTCTAAGCTATGAATCCATAATTCCCATTGACTTCAAATGGACTTGCGTGGATGTATCTTGGGGCCAAATTTTGCACTCAAAGTCCAAAGAAATGTGGATGAATGTGTTTCCCAGAAGAGGCCCTGAAAAACTGAATTCCCACAGATTGAGGATTTTTGTAACTAATGTTTAAAGGAAGATGGTTGAAGCAGATCTGAAGCCATTCTCCTGCGCAGGAGAAGATGGTGTATCCCGCTGTTCAGTGCTCTGGAATCACTCTCAGATACACTCCAGAAGTTTTTCATACAGTGATTCCTGACGTGTGAAAACAGTGTGATGTGAAGGCTGAATGATTTTGCCAAGGACTCTATTTTACTTATTGCTGATATGTGGATCCAGTCCAATTCAGGATAAAATAACTACTCATTCTTAACTGCTCACTTGATTAGCAAGTTTCCTAGAAGAGCTAGTTTTATTGTCGTGTGAGGATTTTGACAGCAAGCCCAGAGGAGCAACCATCTCTGAGAGTTTTTTTAAAATAATCAAGAACTGGCAGATTGGCATAGATCTTTGCATATTCTTTGAGATAACACCATATACATTTATAAAACTTTCTGAGGTTGCTGTGTTCACAGGTTGCATTGCACACATACCTGCAGTGGTGGACTAATAATGATTTATTAAAAGACAACAATCCACTGATGAAATTATTATATAGGACATACTGGAAGCCAGCCATCTATTTTAAGGACTCATCCTCCACCCTTTCCAAAGTCCACAGTTACAAAGAGATTCAGGCATGCCTGTAACTGAGCTAGTTTAAGATGTCACAAGACACAACTCAAGTTATTAAAATGAGCCATCAAAAATGAGTGACTTCCCCTCCCCCCCCCAGCAGTTAAATGCTACCTTGTGGTCTCCATCAGAACGGGATATTTCAGAAATCAAGTGGGAGTTATGAAAAGAATTTGAATAGTTAACAAAAGCAGTAAACCATAATACAACCTGCATTCTATTGTTCTGTCCGCAATGCACATTTTTAAGGACTCTGGGCTAAGGAGATCAGTCTTGCAACCCTTATTCATGCATGAAGCTCTGACTCTTACCAGTAATTCCATTGACTCCAATGAGCACAGTACGATTTCATGGAGACTTCTTGTATGAGTTAGGGTTGCAAGAGGAGAAATCATGGATGTCCCAGATTTAGGACCTGATTCTGCAAAGATTTAAACATCTGCTTAACCTTACTGTGAATAATCCCTCTCAGATCTTTGTAGGATTGGGGCCTATGAGATCAGAATTATGACAGTAAAAATATCAAATGCTAGTTCTTCATGCTTCAGCCAAAGTAAATCAGAACAAAGGATGCCTTATTGATGTGAGGGGGTCTAATATTATTTTTAGAACAATATTATATATTGATGTATATCCCTTCTCTATGCTTTAAATTGTGCCCTCTAAATTGAGCTGCAATATCCAGTGGTTTGATGCCAAAGGCCAACAATATTCAAAGCTAAGTGTTTAAAGTGACAAGTATCAGGGGATAGCCGTGTTAGTCTGAATCTGTAAAAAGCAACAGAGGGTCCTGTGGCACCTTTAAGACTAACAGAAGTATTGGGAGCATCAGCTTTCGTGGGTAAGAACCTCACTTCTTCAGATGTCTTGCATTGGGAGCATCAGCTTTCGTGGGTAAGAACCTCACTTCTTCAGATGTCTTGCATCTGAAGAAGTGAGGTTCTTACCCACGAAAGCTGATGCTCCCAATACTTCTGTTAGTCTTAAAGGTGTCACAGGACCCTCTGTTGCTGTTTAAAGTGCGACTCCTAAATCAATATTTAAACTGCTTTTCAAAGTTGCTGATCATCAACTTCAATAGAAGTTGTAAGCTCTCAGCATCTCTGAAAAATAGGCCACTTTTATTAAGGAACCTAAATATGGATTTAGGACCTTCATTTTAGGCACCCAGATTTGAAAATTTTGATCCAAGATTTTATTCTAAATCTTTATGAATAAATCCAACAAAAAATGGAAATACTGAGCCTGATCCTCAGTTGGTTTAAATCAGGCTAGCCCCACTGACTTCAATCTTCATACGCTGAAAAAAAAAACCCAGCCCAGAAAACCCCCCACAGAAAAACAAAGGAAGAGATGTTAAGTGCTCCATCAAGAATTCCTTCCTGGTCCGTGAAAGTTTCTGGAGCTGCTTGGATGAAATTGTAATGGAACTTTGATCCATGGTTCCTCAGCGTCTATGCATGTGCGAACTGAGATCTATCAAAGTAACTTTTTGTCAGGTCCATGAACATTGAGGAATGGAGGAAGCAGAATACAAACAGGCTCTGAAAATCTTGCATTGATTAGGAAGGTGTTACTTAGAGTTCTACCAACCAGCATTCCAGTAGAATGGCTGTTCAGTTCTGCTGAAGATATAGTTGTCACAGAGCATTATTGCAGACTTCTTCTGGATAATACAGAGGTGCTAGTTTTTCTAAAATGCAATTTGCCTGTAATTAAGAACAAGTACTGTGGGTGTAATCTGTATTATCTGCAGACTGAATGCTTTTTATTATTAGTCATAAAAATAATCACTGTCACATCACAAAATGTATTAATCCATTTGAATTTGCATGGCAAGCCGCACACTTTTGAATCAAATTGTATTCTTTACATATTATAAGAATGTATGTTAAGCTTAGTGCATCTGTAAAGAAGATTCATATGTTTAATTATTGTTGCTATAGAAATGCTGTAAATTATTATTTTTATCAGAAATTGATTTTATACCAGTACTACAGTATATTTTAAAACAAATGTACACAACACCATTGTTTTCTCTCATTTTTCATATTCATCCTGCTCACATTTATATCAAGTACTTGACAAAACCTAGAAAGAGATTGATGCCCAGAAACGTAGTGGCCCAAGTGGTACGCTCTAGGCCAAATTTCCTGCCTTCCAACTAACTCTCAAAATGGGAAGACACAAAAGCTCAGCCCATCATCCGGGATAAATCAGCATAGCTCCATTGATGCCATTGATACCATTGCTGTCAATGGGACTACACCAATTTACACCCGCTGAAGGGCTGGCCCATATTTTTTTCTTACATGCCCCAAAGGAAAGGAAAGAAGGGGAACAACCAAACAGTAAGAGGACATCTCAAAACAGAGCATGCACCATCCCACAAGGCCTCTCCTTTTCTCTGCCGATGATGGTATGAGATCAGTTAAGACCTGCCAGTGATGGAAGACTGGGCCACCAGGTCACTTCTTTAGAAAACGGAAGAATGCCACCAGATCAATAAATAAGCATGAAGGTTGTTGTCAGTCCCTCCACTAGGGCTCGATCCAGTGTCCCTATCGGAGCTAACCATCTAAAGATAGGTGAGAAGAGGCAGGATAAGGGTGGAGATGGGAACCCGTCCATCTGGGTCACAGAGCTGTCTGAGCACAGAGTGGAGAGCTCGCCGCACATTCTCCAAGGGTGGTAGAGCTAGTAATTGGCAACCCACATGCCTCCAGCAGGAATGCTGGCTGATTAAGCCAAAATTCCTCCTGAGGGTTTCAACCTCAGTGGGATCCTCTTCACTCCTCCTGGGGCAGAATCTGGCCCTGAATAAATAAATCATAATCATTTTCAAGGCAACAGACAGTAATGTCATGAGCACAAGCTCCTGACTTCATGACAGGATCAGCAGAAGGGAAGGTTAGGTTCTGAGGGAGACAGAACTTACATTCAAACACATATAATAGTAAAGGCAAGACAATAATACTGGGGTATATTTGATTTAGGGGATTTGTGGTGAAAATCCTCCTGTTAAGAAAAATAACGTAACTGAGCTTTTCCATACAACATCTTCTATTATTTTCCATTATAAAATCTTTTAGTCTCTTCGTTTTCTTTGCACCTGAGCTTTTCAACAATATTTATTCAGAACTTTTCTTTTCTGGTTGTTCTGACCTTTGGAGAGAATGCAGGGGGACCCAATTCAGGAAAGCATCCCTATTCTGGAAGGGCACTTTAGCATGTGCTAATATGATTTTCTGAATAGGATCCTATTGAGAGAGAAATCACTGAGTTCTAAAATATAGCCACTTCTGGAGCAGATGGCAGCAACGGCATCACAAGGAGATACTATGCAATAGTTTAGGGCAATAAGTGGACAAGAATAATATATCTAGCTGAAACTGCAGAGAGAATTTAGATGGGCAGATTTTAGTTACCTCAATTAGACTTTATACAGGACACATGAGTTAACTTCCCTGTTCTTGATCAAAATGCCATGGAATCTTTCAGGGTCAAAAGTGGTTAGGGTCTTAGCTTTACATGTCATTTAGAAGATGGCCCCTTTACCACCACAGAGTAGCCCAACAACCTGCTGGGGTATTTTCTCAGTACCGTCTCAGAGGAACGAATGCCATCTACTGACTCAGGAAGACCACTTTCTATAGCACTCAAGGTTTCCCTTGAAGGTCATCCCTCTCTGTGGGGCCATGTCCCAAACCTGCTGAACTTAGACAACATGACCAAATTGTAGCCAAGGTGCACTACGTGTGTTCACCTTCACAATGAAATGTTAATGAAATACATGTTTAAAGTGTCATTCGGACAATAAAACTACACTCTATATTTGTTTTGATTTGAATTCATCAGCTCCTCCAGTATTTCAACTTAACTTAAAACCTTTCAGATGCACATATGATGGAACACACTGTAGAAAAAAACAGAGCCTAAATTAGTAAATAACACTTAATGGTCAGCTTGATTAAATGGACTTACAAATTACCTTTAGAAGTAGCTCCAGCTAATGTCAGGCAGCTTCTGAAACCCAAATGTTGGTTTATATTATTTAAAACTGTTAAAAACTTGGCTATGGTGGAAGCTTCTACCAAACTGGGGAGAGAAGTTCAATTTAGAGGGCTAATATTCATAAATTTAATAGATCTTAAGAACAGAAGGGTCCATTATGATCATTTAGTCTGACCTCCTGCATAACACAGGGCATAGAACTTCATTCTTGCACTGGAGGGATTTATTGTCCCCTGCTCTGTAAGTAAATATTACCTGTGTTGCACCTGAGCTTTTCAACATTTATTCAGCACTTTCCTTTTCTGAATGTTCTGAACTCTAGAGCAAATGTGGCATTTTCTAATAGGTGTCTTATTACAGATGTATACAGGCAACACTACGTACTGTACACATTATCAAATAGCAGGGCTGCCCAGAAGTGGGGGCAAGTGGGACAATTTGCCCAGGCCCTGGGCCCCGCAGGGGCCCCCACGAGAATATAGTATTCTATAGTATTGCAACTTTTTTTATGGAAGGGGCCCCCGAAATTGCTTTGCCCCAGGCCCCCTGAATCCTCTGGGCGGTCCTGTCAAATAGCAACTCTCATTAACATCACTCGACTCTATCTTAACTGTTCTTTAAAAATAGAAAATGCAAAATGTCACAAGACACAAATGATCCAGTTAATAATCAAAATAAAAAAACCACACAGCTCCATTCCAACAGTGTTAGTGAAATGTTGTAGACTTTAATTTGTATCAGCCACCATGCACTCATTGTACAATTTCTGCTTATAGCAAAAACAACTGGATCCTAGTATATGTGCTTATAATGTTATAATGGGCCTCAGTTCAAATGGAAGCCAGGATACGGTAATCTTATAACAGATGGTCTTGCAGAGAAGGTACGCTGCATTTTAAATGTTACTTATTCCTTTATTTTTTTATGTACAACTAGATTTATCTTACGATATAAACAATGCAATAGCATGCTTGTGAACATATTTATACCAGTCAAAACCACAGGGGAGAAGGAAAAATGACAAAATGTCCTTCTGTTTGAGTACATGCAAAATCCATCAGCGGTTAGTATTTAAAAGGTATCGCTTTGTAAGACAATGTTCAAAACCTCGCACTAACAGTTCACCAGGGAAATCAAACCATGAGTAATGAATTCCTGAGGCTTCACTCAACAGGTGTCGGGGTTGGTAACTGTCTAGAATTACTGGCATTTGGGACAGAGTGGAGAAAGAGTTTTGGATTAAACGTGGATTTTGAACTGACACAGCACTAACCATTGGCATTTAAAGGAATTATTACATACTGGAATATTCATTCCAGTTGCAAAACTGCCTCAGCACACTTGTACAACCCTGTAACACACTTAATATTAATAAATATAAAATCAATGTTAAATTACCTAATTCTGTAGATTAGTAATAGCATACTAAAAATCCTGTTACAAGGATAGCACTATACTGAAATGTTACAAAATCTATGTCCTGCTTTACCACCTGATATCTTGATCAGAGATACATATCTTTCATAAAAGTGAGAACACAGCAGGTCATAAAAAGAACATAAACATAAAAATCCCAAACAACTCAATCTCTATAGCACAACAAAGAACCAGGCAGCCAATGAAATCCAACAAAAATACGTGCTCTGTTCCAAAGCCCAACTACCTCATTCACTCATTCTACCACTCAGTCTTCCCCAAATGCGCAAGAATATCAACATTGTCAACCCCACATTAAAAAATCATGAGCTAAGCCCCCCCCAAAATCATAAGAATGGCTTAAAAATCATGTTTTTTTTTTAAAAGGAGTTCATTTTATTTGTCTTCTGTTTTTTGAGCCTATGCAATTTACATTTTTTAGCTTTTCTTTGCAAACATGAGGGATAGAAACTTACTTTTTTTTAACATGATAACCGAAGTGTTCAGGTAATCACATGACTCCAGGAGCTGGGACTTTAAGGCAAATGGAAAATATTGTGAGACTTGCAACATATTACAGGAGTTGGCAACTAGAGAAACAGATGTGCCCTGCAGCATGCCTTAAAGGTCAAATGACTGTGGCTATTTTGAACCAAGATACAAAGAGTTCCAACATTTAGAGGCCATCGTGGAGAATACCCAGCCAACCTCCCTTTTAAATCCAGGTGGCTCTAGCTTGAGCTCTTGCACTTATTGTAATGGAGACAGTGTCATACAGGGAGACAGAAGTCACAGAGGCAAAAGTCAACTTGGGCCCGATCCAATGCCAACTGAAGTTAATGGGAGTCCTTCCATTTTGTGATTTGGGGCATTATGTTCCTCTGAAGATCACAATTTTAATACTCGAGGCCATTTCACACTACAAATGTCAACTCTAGTTAATATAAAATACATGTATACGTTTTAAATATCCAGTTCCCAAATGCCATGATTTGGTAAGGAGTATAAATGCCATGTTAGCATGGGGACTGACAAACATCTAGACAAGAATTCATTAGGGTTGACCAAAGCAACTATGGTTCTAACTGAGCATTCTGGTTGACTGTTTTTATGATTTTTATATGCACATTTTCCTCTTTCTGTTCCCCACAGTAATTGTGCCTGGTGGGACACGTGTATTGGCTGGCTGCCGTTCTGCTAAAGGAAGATCCAGAGCATATATCTATACATTAAACTCTTACATTTCTGAAAGCAAATACAAGCAGAAGGAGCCCGTCCCCTTTCAAATGGAACAGCATATGTCTTTGGGATCTACTCTATGTCTACAGATTAACAAACCACAATATTTTGTAACATCTTTGTTATTTGGCACACAAGATGATACAGGAAAGGAAGAATTGTTGAACTATTTCAATAGCTAAATAGAGCTTTTTAGTGATCTTAACATACACTTTTTATTAAGGAAAGGTACAAGAACGTTGCCATTATAAACCTCTTTGCTTTACAAAGAATAGAGATGGTTTAAGCTTTTCAGATGAGAGGAAGGCTATTGTTGTAGTTAAGGCACTAGATTGGAGTTCTAGATTCATTTCTCACCTCTGTCATAGACTTCTGGTGCGACCTTGGGAAAGTCACTTGATCTCTCTGTGCCTCAGTTATCCATCTGTAAAATGGAGACAATTTTCCTTCCCTTCCTGCAAACTGTGTCCCCATCTTGTCTAGTTAGATTGTAAGTTCTTCAAGATAGAGGCTCTCTCTTTCTAGCACAATGGGACTTCAATCTCAGTTGGACCCTCTACGGGCTACTGTGATATGAATAAATGATAATCATTTCTCGTTCAGAGGCATATGCATTATTACCATTACCATTAAAGGAAGTTACACTTTAAAATGGACAAAAATGTGCCCTTTAATGTGCAATGTGGACTTTACAAGCTGTTCAGCCACAAAGTATTTTCCGCATGGAGTGGACTGTGCAGAAGTGAGCAGTGCATGGATAATGCCTGGATTGTTTGGAAACGAGTGAAATAACTGTCAGCAAAGTCTTTCTGTGTTGATGATTTCGGTTACCTCCTCTTCATCCTCTGTTGCTTTTTTTATTGCATATCCTTTTCATATTGAACAGGGGCAATGGATAGTCACAGGTTCAAGGGTGGATCATCCCAATCCGTCTTGCACAGGAAAACGGAGCTTCTGTTAGAGACGATCAGTGAGTGATATCACAGCTGTTTTATGACACTAAGACTCTGAAGTAGAATCACGAAAAAAAGTTCTAAATGGGGATCAAGAGGTTGTAGTCTATCATTCCTATCACTAGACAGATTCTGGTTAATACAATGGGAAATCTGGTCAAGGACTGTTTAGTTGTATGAAAAATGTAACCCATGTATTGCTACTGATCTCAATGATACCTAAAGCAGTCTATTGACTAAACCAGGGATCATGTTCTTTTCAGTAAGGGAAAAGCCCAGCTCCAAACTTCCAATTTTAAGGTCTTTCTCAGCTGACTGGACATCAGAGGACATCTAGAGGACTCCTAACCATGTCCCAGGTCGTTCTCAAGAGCCCAACGTGTCATCTATTAATTGCACTCAAACAGGTGAAGCCAGAGACTGTGCCCCAGAGAAGGAGGCAATGTGGAATGCATAATCAGGCATTCTGCAGCCAACCAGCCATAAAACAGGGGATTTACTTAGAAGAAACACAAAACAATTAGCCTAGTGGAGCTTCCATGGGCCAGCAGCTGTTGAAGCTATTTTCTGCTGCATGGAACCCTTAATAGTTGAAGACATTGGATCTGATTATCATCTTACATTGGCATAAATAAGAAGTAACTTCATTGATGCCAGTGATGTAGACTGGTGTAAAACCAATGTAAGAAAGATCAGAATCAGGCCAACTGCCTGCAATACCTAGGAATAATGGGAAGGTATAAGAATGGAATTTGTGCTGTAACTTTAATTTTCTTGCTTGTATTTTTTGCTCTGTTTGGTTTCAGGTTAGGTCATCAACATCACTTTTTCTGCTGTAAATTCCTCTCAATAAAAAGAATAAAAAGGGGAAAGTTTAAAGAACCCTCTTGGACTATTTAAGTGCTTACTCGATAGCCCCTCAGAAGAGACTGAGGGTCCTGGATCTCAGAAACTTTCTCATTGATAACTTTGTTGAAATTGGTACATCTCCATGAAACATTTTGGCTTTGACACAACAGCATTTTTCAACAAAAATACATTTAATCAAATGTATTCTGAGCAGCGCTAGTCCCCAGTAGGACACGGCGGAGGAGTTGTGGGTAGAGCTGTGCAAATAACTGATTTTTCACTTTGTTGACTGTTCTGAAAAATCATAATAAAAAAATCATTTCAAGTCAACTTAAAATTAACATTTTTTAAAATTTCAGCAAACCAAAAAGTACACACACACACACACACACACACACACACACACACACACATACGCAAATGTTTCAGGGTGAACAAAATGTTTCATTTGGATTTCAAGCTTTTTATACCATTTTGAAAATGAAATGGAAGGAAATTTCAAAACAAAAAGCTGGTTTGAATTGAAAAAAATCAAAATGTTTCGTCTATAAACTGTTAAAATGAAATGTTTTGATTTGGGGAGTTTTTTGTTTTTTTTTGGTATCCCCTTCTTGATTACCTTGATGACTTGATGACCTCTCAAGGTCCCTTCCAGACCTACATTTCTATGATTCTATGGTGTGGTTTCTTCAATAATGTGCTTCTGTCTTCCCTCCTTGGATGATGCTGTTCACCCTGGCTTTGTTTCTGGTCCTGCACTGCTGCCCTGGTTATATTACAGAGCTATCAGCTAGGAACCTTTGTCATAGGCCACATTGTCCATTCAATCTCCCCAGCTATCGGTCAAGTGGGTTGAATTTGGAAGGCACTACATATTGTCAGTACTTTCCCCAGAGTGATCGAGGAGGAGAAGACTTCATTCCTGGGCAGAGGATTGAAAGATTCCATGTGACTTACAGGTCATCCCTAGGGGAGTGGTTCCCACACAACATATGGGGAAGCCTCCTGGCTGTGGAAATCAGCCAAGCAGTACTACTTTGAGGTGTTCATATACCACAGTGATGAGCACAGGATGAATGGATAGATGGATCAAACTTTGATAAACTGTATGCCACTGGTGGATCAAGGTCCAGCATCAAGCTCTTAGAATATTTAGAAGTCTTTCTTTCTTTCTTTCTTTCTTTCTTTCTTTCTTTCTTTCTTTCTTATATTCCATATCAATTCCTGCAAATCACTTAGATTTTCTTGTATATATTATTAACCTCTTTTTAGAGTTAATTTTTTGCCTGAAGAATGGCTGTATTATATGGTCCTTTGACATGATCTCTCAAAACATATCAGTCTTTAACTGTGAGCTCTTGCAGTGGTAATACATATATGCATTATGAACAAAGTTACTGTGAATGCACAATGGCTGATTTTCAAATATTAATAACATGACTGTTTAAAATGTAACTAGTAATGTATTTTTTGAAAAGCATAGTCCAGAGTATGGACAACTGATATGAATGGTAAGTTTAATCACCAAGCAAATTTTTACAGTCAGAATAAAAAATCCTATGAAGATGGGGTTTTATTATGGAAATGCTCAGAGATCTTTTACTGTAGTGAGGCTAGAGGGCACTGGCACCTTGCATTTTACCCCTGATTTGTAACAACTACTCAGCATGCAAGCAAGATGCTTACCATCTTGTAGACAGAACTAAGTCAAGTTATCAGATTTTTAGAAAAAATATACATTGCTTTTAATGGATAAGTCTTTGTTTCCTCATGCATCTGGTATATTCGCATCTACTATAAGCTGTGATGACGTAAAGCAAGGATGGCATGAATATGTTAGTGTGAATGGTTGACATGAATGTAGGTTAGAAATAAAGACTCCATAAAACCAAGTCTGGCAAATCTGTTTAATTCTACTATATTCACTTTAGATTCTTTACGCAGTCAGGGAGTTAGAGGTTTTTATTCAAATGGAAGTTAACTAATGAAGGTCTGAACTTGTGAAGCCAAAGGCAAAACCCCTATTGATTTCAATGGTGGTAAGACTGAGCCCAAAGACAAGCATCTGGTTCTCACTTGAACACAAATATCTGCCAGCTGTTTGACTCTTTGCTCTATGCTGTAAAAATAGAGTTTTGCCCATGCACACCATCAACGCACATTTAAAATGAACTTATTTGGGTTTGCCTTAAAATACTAACCAATAAGGGCTCAGTTCTCTGCTGCATCTAAGGTCCGCTTGATTCAGTTATTTATGAATTAATTATTATAATTATTTGTATTGCAGTAGCATCTAGGAGCCCCAGGAATGGCCCGTAGGGCCAGCATTGTAGAAACACAAGACAAAGCCGGCAGAAGTGGCTGGTGCCATCCAGAAGCCAGTCATGGCTCCTTTATCCTGTGCTGACCTGGTCCCTGTGCATTTAGAGCAATCTATGGGCAGCTCTATGTTACTCCACTGGCACAAAGTCATAGAATTTATGCCAGTGGAATATCAATGTAGCTCTCCAGGGTGAGTCAGAGAGGTACAGCCAGGACAGGATTGCTGGATTTACACCAATGAAGTTCCCCTCCACAAGGAGTGTTCTCCACAGTGTATTTACAGCCAGAATTCAGATCGTAAACAAGAAACTGGCCCTAAGTCTTTTTTCTTTATATTGCATATTGCAGTGGTTCTCAGCCTTTCCAGACAACCATAGCCCTTTCAGGAGTCTGATTTGTCTTGCGTACCCCCAAGTTTCACCTCACTTAAAACCTACTTGCTTACAAAATCAGACTTAAAAATACAAAAGTGTCACAGCGCGCTATGACTGAAAAATTGCTGACTTTTTCATTTTCCCCATATAATTACAAAATAAATCAATTTGAATATAAATACTGTACTTACATTTCAGTGTATAGTAGTATATAGGGCAGTATAAACAAGTAATCGTTTGTATGAAATTTTAGTTTGCACTGACTTGCTAGTGTTTTTTATGTAGCCTGTAGTAAAACTAGACAAGTGTCTAGATGAGTTGATATACCCCCTGGAAGACCTCTGCGAACCCCCACGTGTACACGTACCCCTGGTTGAGAACCAGTGGCATATAGTATATGTTCAATGGCGTGTTTAAGTAGCACATATATTATTAATATAATATACCTTATATGTATGTATGGGGGGAAGTTTTGTTAACTGAATGTACTATGCTCTTCCAACAATTCTGTTCATCCATGTCAAGTACCCCACAACATTTTGTAAAGTCAAAGTCAGCATTGTCATTAGAAAATAGGAAGCCTGTCAAAGCCAAGATACCTGACTCGTGTGTCCCAGCACGCGTTGGGATCTATTTCTACTCCCAGCTGGCTTGGAATGTAGTATCCAAAACAGAGATAAGAAAAGGACCAAACAAAACAACAAATTAAGGGACTGTTACAAACTGGTGAGTCAGATTTTAATGATGCATAAAGATTCTGTAATTTGTGAAATCATACTATAAAGACTGCTATCTGAAATGCTGAACTTTGAAGCACACATTCTGTGTAAAGGGAATAAGCTGCAAGATAAGAATGGCTTCCCAGAAGGAGGGTGTATGTCTCCTTTTTGTACTTGTCTTTAGATAATCCATTTGGCAAAGTTTGGTTATTTGGTCTCTTGAACATTTTTAAGAACAAACCTCCAGTGTAGTCAAACAATTGGCTACACCTTTAATCAATAGCTAGTGAGTAATTTTAAAGAACCTTTGAACAATAAGGCTTAATAGAATTTTGCAACCAGCAGCAATTTCTCTGTGTATAGGACAGTGGGTGAGATAGATAAAGATTCCTCATACCCTTTCCTTATAAGTAAAGGCTTCAAAAATATTTGCATATAATAACGTTAATTAAATGTATACTTAGGCAATGGGTAGACACCCAATCAGAATCTGCACTCTGCAATAACCATGCTGTATTTAAAATCAAATCAGAGTACATCCAACCCAGGCAATAGGCAAGGAAGACCAAGCATTTCCACTCTCTTTCCAGCTTACATACCTGTCAGTTACAATTTTGTCAGCAGCAGTGGCCACTGTGCTGTGTACATGGCATGTCCAGAAGAAGAAAATGGAACTATTGGACCAAACAAGAGTCAGTGCGAGACTTGAGTTATTTTGACAATTTTGCACAGATTAGAAAATTTTGAAGAGCATGCACAGTCCCCAAAACTCACTGCTGGTTGTGTTACTGTACTTCTCTTAGGGACTAGGAACTATTATTATTATTTGTAGTATTGTTGTATTCTAGGAGGTCCAAGTCGTGTTCTGGGTGCTGTAAAAACATGGAACAAAAAGAGAATCCCTGCCATGGGTGCTGGAACTAGGGGTGCTGGGGGTGTGGCAGCACCCCCTGGCTTGAAGTGGTTTCCATCATATACAGGGTTTACAGTTTTGTTCAATGACTTTCAGTACCGCCACTATAAAAATTGTTCCAATGCACTGATCCCTGCCCCAAAGAGCTTACAGTCTAAGTACTCTATCGTGTGTAAAGTTAAGCTCCTGTATAAGTCTTTGCAGAATCAGAGTCTAACTTAGACAAAGTGCTATCTATCGAATCACCAGTATCACTTGCTACAGTGCCCTGAGTTTTCCTTGAAGGGCTCCCATTCAAAGTACTCACCAGGCCTAATTCTACTTAGTATCTGAAGTCTGACATAATCACAGCCTGTGGTGGCAAGGTTTATGGCAACAAAGAGCATGTGTTATTTAGTAAAGAAAATGCTATTTTTAACCTTATAAAATGCTTCACTTGTCTTTTTAAAGTTTTTGATAAATGTGAATTACAACCATATTTATTGCAGAGGACTAGAAAGAAATGCTGGATGTTTTCCACTAGGTGGCACTACATAGTTTTCTTTACAAATTGAGTTGTTTGTTGATTGGTCTGCTTTCCCTGTGAAACTTATTTAGACAGAATGGAGGCTATGGGAAATTGGAAAATTTCCTGGTTCTTTTCTGGTGTATTTTTGTTTGTTTTCAGTGTGTGGCATTTAAGAATGAAAAGTGTATTTTTATAATGATACAATGACATAATGATTCTGTTTATTTTTATTAGATAGCATTTAGTGCTATTATAGAGTTGAACATAATCAAAGAGCAGTACACGCATTCCCTAATTAATTCTCAGAACAGCTCTCTGTGGATAAGTATGGCCCCAATCACGCAGTTGACTCCATACAGGGGGACTTATGCAGAGCTCCTTGATTTCAAGGAATTTAGAGTTGCCAACTCTTGCGATTATATCCTACCTCTTGAAATATTTGGTATTTTTCCTCAAGCCTCTAGAGCTAAGTGATATGGCCACAGCCACGCAGAAATCAGTAGCAGAGAACAGAGGTCATAATCCTAAACAGACCAAGCTGGTATCCTTATAGATAGGGATGTATGATGGTAACCATTTATTGTATCATAGATAGATAGATAGATAGATAGATCATATATATGTACAATATACAATATGTATATATACAATATGTACAATATTGTATATATACAATAGGACCTGATTTTATATATATGAATGACCTGGCAGCTTCCCCAGGTGTCCCTCTTCCCAGTCACCGGCATGGAGTGTATTACAACTTGAATGGGGGAGGGGAGGCTGTGATTTCCAGGTTGATCTTTTGGGGTAGGCGGTGGGTGGCTGATCTGACTTGGAACTAAAGTCGTGCGTGGTGCCCCCAGATTCTCCTTCATCGCCCAAGCGGAATCTCTGGCACTTTTCCTATCACCCAGAATTGCTCGGGGCTCTGCAAAAGCCCTCTCGAGGCAGGCAGGTTGAGCCAAGCAGCCCATTGAGTTGCTCGTTTATTGAAAGGAAAGATCCGGGTTGAGCGTGCAGGTGAGTTCGTTACACACAAGGTGTCTATGTCGCCCCTGTTTGGAGGCAGTGTTCAAAACTCAGCCGTGGTCTCCAGCCCTGCCCTTTCCATTTGTCTTCCCCCCTCCCCTCCAGGCAGAGCGCCACAACCAGGAGGATTTCCCCATCTGGGTGATTTACACAGGTCTCTGTGCTGGGTGTCGCTGTTTGGCTATTTTTGGCTTTCCCGGTCTCCTCTGTTTTCTGCTTCAAGCCAAACAAGCTCAGGGTTTCTTTCGCTTTAGGTGATGAGGGGAGGGGAGAGGAGACTAGAGTTCCACATACTGACAAGAAATTAACCAGGAAAGGTCATTCCAATTTAAGCAAATTGAGGCCAGTGCCTGTCACCACTAGATCGAGGGCCAGATCCTGCTCTCGGTTACACTGGGGTAAATCTGGAGTAACGTCCCTGACCTTAACAGAATTAATTCGGATGTACTCCCCTCCCCACTCTTTGAGGAGCAGGATCTCACCTCTGGTGACCAAGGATCATATCGAAAAACAAATGCCATATTAAAGTCTTGACGAACCCCCACACGGGTAGAAAGGCATTTAAAATTGACACTGAGATTCCAGTGTGGTATATGTTCCCTCTGCCCAGCTATTTCAGTCCATCGAGATGATGTTATATGTGGAAAAAGAAGAACAGGAGTACTTGTGGCACCTTAGAGACTAACAAATTTATTAGAGCATAAGCTTTCGTGGACTACAGCCCACTTCTTCGGAGTGGGCTGTAGTCCACGAAATCTTATTCGCTAATAAATTTGTTAGTCTCTAAGGTGCCACAAGTACTCCTGTTCTTCTTTTTGCGGATACAGACTAACACGGCTGTTACTCTGAAACTTGTTATATGTGGGATGCCGTCCCTTTCCGACCCCTCTGCAAATACACACAGCAGAAAGACTGGAGCGCCCTAGGTCCAGGCTGGAAACAGACAGGCTTCTATGCCTGCATGTCTCTTTGGCCCAGCGAGCACCACTGAAGGGCCAGGAAGAGTTTCCATCGGGGACCCGTTGCATCCAGTGAAGTTTCTGTGATTCCCAGGCCAGAGGGATGGATGGTCAGAGGGGGAAGCTTGCTTTAATAGTCATCCGTGGAATTGTATATGCGTATGTTTACGTCTATGTATGTCCTCCTCATCTTCTTCTTATTATTCACCTCTGCAACCTGTAAATTCTTCCCATCTCTGCTATAAAAGCATCCCTTCGATCCCCTGAGAGGCATTGGCTGATTTAGGCTCTAGAAAAAAAGTAATTTCTCAGTCAGGGCAGGTGGCTAGCTGTGGACTGTGATGCTAGATGTTTGATAGGGAACAACTAAAAGGGAATAAATACGGCCAGGCCAATGAAAAAAAAGAAGTAACTGTACCTTGACAGTAACCACTGTTCAGAAGGTAAAATCGTGGTGTTTTTTGTTTTGTTTTGCTTTTTAAACTTTGAATATATTTCATAGATTGGCAGCCTGGCAAATATCATTTTGAACTAACAGGATAGATAGATAGATAGATAGATAGATAGATAGATAGATAGATAGATAGATAGATAGATAGATACTCATGAACCTTTGCCTTCCTCTGTGGGGGGTTTATTTGATTGATTTCTTTATATTAGGGTTAATTGGTCAGATCTGATTTTTTTTAAATATTATTTCTAAATTTTCCAGTTTCATTTTAACTTTTAATAACAGTACTGGCCATGGGAAGTTTGACACGTAAGTAGTAACAGGTCCCTTTATAATAAATCGAAGGCCCTCGTTCTGCTGTAATACAGTGACTTTGCGAACTACAAGACACCGATGCTCTCAGGTCACAAAGGTTCCAGGGTGCTGTACGATCCTGCTTTCACTCGGTGGGAATTTTGCCATTGATTTCAATGGACGCAAGATCAAACCCCAGAGTCCACTTGTCTTCATCAGGGGAGCAGTCCCATTCAGGCGACAGGTAAATAAGGGAGCGGGATTTGATTTCTAGGTCCCCAGGCTGTAAACAAGCAAAAAATCGTCTATGGTTTTAAAATCTTCTCGCCACTATATGCCTTTGAACTTTGCCCCATTGAAATCAATTCGGCGTTCTCCCTAAATATTGAGGTCACTCGAATATTTTTTTTAAATGTACTTCTGCAGAGTGAATGGATTTTACCATTCTGAAAAATGTTCAAAGGCCAGCTAGAAATGAGCGGAAAATAGTGACCAAGGAAGAAAAGAACGAAGTCTCCTTTCCATTATGAAAACGGAGCAAATGAGCCCAGTACTAAAAGTCAATGTGTGTGTGAAGTCGATGCTCACCGTTGCCCTGCAATCCCTGGATTTTAACATCAGAAATCTACCTTAGGGAACGGTCTCAGACATATCCGGCACAAGTGACAGGCGCTACTTAACAGAGGAGGCCTCAAATGAGCATGAGCACAGTGGTACTTGAAAGAAGGATGTGAGGCTGCCTACATGCCCCCCCACACACACACACACACACACACACACCGGCTGAGTGTGAGAAACTGAAATCGCAGCGCTGGACAGAGTCGGTTGTACAAAAGGCTTTGCAACATGGATCAGGAAAAGGAGAGTGGTTAACTTGCCTTCTCTCTCCTTTCATTAGCGAGGTGGGCTGTCTAAACCAACTCAGATCACTTCCGCTGTACACTTCAGAAGCTAGAAACAAAATACATGGAAAGCTATAGAGATTAGAGTGGCATCTTCCCTATTTTATTAACCTACGTGTTTTCCCTGACCGTCAAAGACTTTTTCTATTTAATGCATTTTATTCTATATCCATTCAGTTTCATTCCCATTCATCCTTTATTTACATTAAACGTTTTGTTTTAAATATTTTTCATGCTATACGAAGAGAGTTGTCATTTTCAACAGCACTAGGCCACTAAAGAATAGAAGTTTATTCATTTTTCTTTGGTGCCCTAGACCTTGAAAGCGTCAGATTATTGCCTATACATATATCTTTTCATAATGACCTGTATTTGAAGGGAGGTATCATCCGATCACTTTAAAAAATATAAGACTTTAGGTGCCCGGTAGAGACCATAGAGTTAAAACAACGCAAGGAGATCTCGAATGGGGCAATGAAGAAACATGCTAATCACAATGTGGCGCCAGGGTAAAGGGATTTTTTTTAAGGTCCCTTTAAAGTCTTTTTTTAAGATAAGACTGCCCCAGTTATAACAGTTAAGCAGAAGCGAATGGATAAATGCAGGTGTTTGGAGATAAAGTTTGGGCTACAATTTGCTGATCTGCCTTCCTTTTTTGCGCGAAATTTTCAAAAGCCTTGCAAAGTAAACTCCCCAAGAAGCAAGCTGTCTCGGGCTAGCATTTTGTTCCTGTTTAATTAACATTAATGTTGTGTTGATGCCTTCTGCTTGGCTGCTGCAGCATTCAGAGCTGGAAGTGTCTGCTTGTATTAGCGGGGGCGAGATCTTAGATTCCTCTTTAGATAGGAATGTGCAAAAGGTTGGATCACAAACCAGTGGATATTGCCGGGTTTAACCTGGGAGAAATGGGGGGTAGATTGTTAATATGAAATGAAAAACGCTGAGTGGATTTTTAAAAGGGGGGAAAGATGGCCGTTTCCAGCTCCGGGATTTTCACGTTAGACCTTTTCCTAGTGACTAGTTTCAATTCGACCCTGAATCATTTATTTCAGGTCATTCAATCCTTCCGTACTGCTGTCTAATTACGGAGAGGAACTCTGTCCTCTGGAAGGAGGGATTCCCCTATTAGGAGTTAAAGGATGCATCAAAGCAAACATTTTACATCTAGTTTCAACTAGTAATCAGATCCCCAGACAAGCCAGGAATTGGGCTCAGTAGAAATGGCTTGCGATAAATCAGTTTCACACAATAACTGCTTTTCTCCCAACAGGGATATGGGCTCAGAGCTGTATTTCGGATTGCTCCAAGGCAAGACCATGGCAGTACAGTGTCAGAAAGTTTGGGAAGGGAGCTGTGACGAGGGGATCTCATTTTTGGGGGAGAGGTAATAACAAAGGGTAATGAAGCGGGCAGTGCTGGACGAAGAAGGAGATCCACTCCTGGGAAATCAGTCTCGGTAAAGGGACCAAGCAGGCAGATTTGTGCTGAGTGCCTGTAATTGCTGAGATAGATTTAGGGTTAGGGCAGAAAGAATCTAAGGCCTTTCTTCGACCTGGGAGAAAAGGATCTCCATCGGAGGGTGACATCCTGGCCCCCACTGAATTCAACAGGAATTGTGCCACTGACTACAATTCAGCCAGGTTTCCACCCAAGCTTTTTTTCCGGGGCTGGGAACAGGGAGGTGAGAGTTGACGCGGATCATTGCTACGGAGAGAACTGGCCTGAGGATACTGTTACTGGGCGGAAGAGGGCGCTAAATGCTTCTCCCCGGGAAAGGGTGGAATTTAAGGCCCCGCTGTGCAAACCCTGCTCGCCAGCAGTCCAGGCAAAAACCGAGTTTGCAGGCTCGGGTCCTTGCTTTATCATTCCGGGATAAAGAGCTGCCTGACAGCTCCCTAGCGGTGTGGGGACATGCCGATGGGACTGCGATAAATGAAATTAGCAGATCAGAAAGAATGTAGCTAGTCGAAAGTTTCCATTTTGCGTTGTGTTTTCCAGTTTCTAACTGGGGTATAAACTAAAGGAATAACACACAGGGCTGTGTCCCCACGGTCATGCGGTATGTCATTTATATTTAATCTGCAGTTCTAAAAAGTATGCAAAGTATTGTAGAATCCTTCGACTACGTCTGCTTATAAGTGCGTGTGTGTGTAAACCAAATTACACTCGATGCTGACTTTTTCTTATATCAAATCAGAACACACACAGATTTTGTAACCATTTCACCCACTCAAGCTTTCTGCAGGGGTTTTCTTTTAGTGCTGTTATTTTACCCCTGGCATAGGTTGGAGACATGGATGGACTCTGCTCACCCGGTTTGGATGATGTCAAGAGTCTCCCTTGCAAAGGTGTCCCTCAAACCTCTGTCTGCACCAGCCCTCGCTTGACTGGCGGACGTCAATGGGTGCTTTTGCATCCCTAAATAACAGATTAGGAGCCAAATTCTACCCTCGCTTACAAAGTGCAACCCGCTCTAACACCATTTACATGACGCCGGAGTAACGGTTGATTCACGTTCCCAAGGATTCCAGCGTGTGATCTTTAGCAGCTCTGCCCACATCTCGGACATCATCTGGTTCAGAGCCCGCTGATGTCAATGGACTAACTTCAGCAGGCTTTGGAGCCCCGGCAGCCGTATATTGCCTAGAAAAAAAATGGCCAGCGCTGGGAAGGGAAATTGACATTACTTTAGTGATTTACGTCCACGAGGCTCAAAACAAACGGCAGTTTTCTTTCCCCACAAAAGAAGTCAGGTCAAAGTCATAGCCACCGTTGTACACAAAGGGAAATGTCATGCACGAGGGGGGGAAGAGTTGGTTTTATTATGAAGTAACAGTAGAAGAAAGGGGAAAAGGCACCACTAAACCCTTGGTATGTTACATAAAGTGGTTGGATTCGATCTTAATCTAGTCAATACTCGTGTCAATCAGATCTGTGATGATGATGGCTAGACGTGTCTAGTTATTTTCACTGATTAGAAAAGATGTGGAAATTCCACTGAAGGTTTGAGACCTTCCCTAACCGGGGGGAAATGCGTATAGTTCGCCCTTCACCGCTACATCAGGGATACGGTGACTGCGTGAGTGGCCGCAGGTATTTAAAAATCAAAGCTACCAGGGATATCATTCCATGGAAGGGGTTTCGCACTGGAAACCATAACCTCCCAATTGTATTACACATCTACCACTTTTCCGAGTTCTATTCCGAACCGCAAGAAGTCCACCGGGACATCATAGGTAGACTAGGAGTGACAATTGGCCGTGTATATTTATATATTCCTAGAAGAACAGCATGTTCACATTAAAGTTATTGCAGTATTCCGATTAACCCATTTGCTGAATTAGCCTCGTCTTCCTCCCTGGGATTTTTCTATCCCTTTTTTTTTAATTGTAAAGAATTAATATTGTGCTAACAAGGTTTTAAAGACACGGGTTGTTAGTCTAGTTCGTTTTAGATAGCGTTCCAATACTATCAGTACAGTACATTTATGGCGATTGAATATTCTTTTTTTTTCCAGGAAGTATTAAAAGCACGTCTCTTACGTGACATAACAGTGCGGTGCCTGGGCTGTATTTACCAGGGTGTCATTCAGCATCAGTGGCTTTTTTCAAAATAAGGTGTTGCGCACCGAGATCCCAGCCAAACGCAAGCCTAAACCCCCTATGAATTTGGTGCCTTTTAAAAGAAGGATTTCCAACTGGCCTCCTAATAGCTGACAGAGGGACATAAATGTCGCAGTCATTCCTGCACGGGCACACAGAGTGTACAACAAATTTAAACCCTCCTTATAGATCTAGTTATATAAATTATCTGTCTCCAGCCATTTGTGAAGATGCTAATTACACCGCTACCGAAAAGAAAGCGGACATCGAAGGGTCAGCTAAATGGCCGGCATGCTTGTCTAAATGTTTTGTCCTTTGAACATGAAACCCAACACATCAGCACAATGTTTCCAAATGATAATCAGATGTTGCTTTCTGGAGCTGTGGCTCTCCTCACACAGTGGTGCAACACTGCTGTATCTACCCACTGGTAATTATACTGTGCTCAGAAACAAGGGAGCTATACCAGAAAGTTTAATATACTCTGAATTATTTTTCTTGCCCACTATTTTTAAAGGATGCTATATGCATTTCTCCTTTATAGTATATCATATGAGCATTTTAACCCTGTTAGATAGGCCACTCTTTCTAAATAAGTACTTATCAACATCCAAGTGCTTTGAAGAAAATAAAGTCATTTATTGTCAAAGCATCCAACATACCCAGATAAACTATAAAGTTGAATAAAATCTTTTTTAAGGGAAAAAAAAGAAACACATAACTATGCAGACTTCATTTCACTGGCACAAAATTACACTTTGTATTAAAAGGAAATACATATTTACAGAATTGAGGACATTCTGCACTGAAGTCCATAATCATTTCATGATACATGCACTTCCCCCTTGGAAACTTAAATAGTGTCAAGTCCTTTTTTAATTTTTTTTTTGAAAGAACACAAACTGTCATCAAATGCAGAAAGCATTGCATCCTCCTTCCTTTTTTTTTACTTTATATCTAAAATAAAAATTTACCCTTACATATAATTATTACATCTAAACCATAAGTGCTTAATAATTTAAGTAGAAAGGTATGACAAATGCATCAATATGTTGCAATATATGACATTTTAAAAAATGTACTTTATTAGTTTTAAAGTTTTTTTATTTTTATTTATTTTTTGGGGGAAAGTGAAAATGCGTGCATTCGAACAGAAGAAAGAAAAAAAATCCAACCCTTCCCCCTCTTGGTCTGGTATGCTGCAAGGTAAAGGCCTACACTTTCAAAAGTGACTAATGACTTGGGGTGTTTGTTCAAAAGGAGACACCTTCAAGAGGCCTGATTATCAGAAAGTGCTAAATACCTGCCTTCTGAAAATCAAGGGCCAGATAGATCCTCCGCTGATGTAAATTATCACAGCTCCATCGAAGACAATGAAGGTAGGCTAATTTTGGCAAGTGGGGATCTGACCTTGGTATCTCAGGTCGGTTGCTAAAAACAACCCCCCCCCCCCAAAAAAAAAAACCCGAAGAAGAGCTCGGGGTAAGCTTAGGGTGACCAGATGTCCCAATTTTTTAGGGACAGTCCCAATATTCGGGGCTTCTTCTTGTATAGGACCCTATTTCCCCCCACCCAGTCTCGATTTTTCACACTTTCTATCTGGTCACCCTAGGTAAGCTCCTCTCTCTCCCCAGCAGATCAAAGATAGCACCTCACCCACCTTGTCTCTGAAACACCCCAAATCAGCTTGGAAAAGGTAGGCCCGCGGGGATCAAATCCCCCCCTGCTGTGACTGCCCTGGAAAAGGCCCCCAGCGATGGGCAGAGGCGGGCCGGGGGGGGGCCGTTTGGCTGCTGGGAGGGTGTGTGTGGCCCTGTCACTATACACGGGGGAGCCCCCCCCCCCGCACACGTCCCCATTCAGTTGTGGGAGGTCATGTGCCGGGAGAGGTGGTGGCGCTCGCGGAAGGACTCGTTGCAGATGGGGCACTTGAGCTTCTCCTCGCGGCGGCGCTTGACCAGCGGCTCCATGGCGTACTCCTTCTTGTGGTGCGAGCGCATGTGGTACACCAGGTCGGAAGTCATGCGGAAGGAGGCGTTGCACTTGGCGCACCAGTTCTGGGCCGGCAGGCACAGCGAGGTGAAGGAGGGCGGCAGCAGGGTCAGGGCCGAGGGCAGCTGCAGCTGGAGCGGCCCGGCCGCCGACGCCACCGAGCTCTTGGGCCAGAAGGCGGTGGCGTAGAGGAAGGGGCTCTGCTTGGGCGCCCCGCCGGCGCCGGGCAGCTCGGCGCCGCCGGGCAGCTTGGCGGCCAGCGGGTCGGGCGGGTAGAGGCGGGCGGCGGCCTCCGGGCAGGGCTCGCCCAGGCTGCCCAGCTTCGGGGCCAGCCCCAGCGGCGCCACGTGCGGCGGGAAGGCGGAGCGGGCGGGCTGGGAGAAGGCGCTTTTCCGCTCCTCCGCCTTGCCGCCCAGCTGCGGCACCGTGGTGAAGGCGCTGCCCCGCGCCGGGCTGCCCCCGGAGAGCGGCCCGCCCGGCCGGGCGCCCAGCAGCGGGTCCCCGGCGCCGGCGGGCGAGGCGCGCTGCGGCTGCTGCTGCTCCGCCGCCTCCTCCGCCGCCGCCTCGGCCTCCAGCCCGCGCGAGGCTTTCTTCACCTCCACGAAGGCGCTGCGCTTGGCCTCGCCCGTCTCCGGGCTGGGCGGCCCGAAGAGGCGGCCGCTCTCCTCCAGGCCGAAGTAGCTGCCCGCGGGCCGGTACTGCTGCTGAGGGGTGCACACCAGGTCCTCCTTGGGGGAGGAGGGCAGGCGCCCCCTGCCGGCCCCCTGGCCCCGCTCCTCGCCCGGCTCCTCCGGGTATTTCCGCTTGGCTTTGCTGCCCGCGCCGGGCGGGGGGTGCGGGCTGCGGCTGGGCGAGCTGCCGCCGGCCCGGGAGTTCTCCAGCTCGCGGGCCAGGTTGTGGAAGTCCGTGGAGGGTTTGGCGTTGCTGCTGTCCTGGGCGGGGCCGGGGTAGTGCGGGTGGAGCGGCCCGCCGGGCTTGCTGTACTTGTTGGGCCCGGGCCCCAGGCTGGCCGCCGGCTCCTTGCCGCTGTCTTTGCCGCGCGGCTCCTCGGCGGGGCTGGGCTCCGAGCTGGGCAGTCTCTTGGGGCAGCGGAACCGCAGGTGGGCCGCGTAGGGGAACTCGAACTGGAAACGCTGGCTGCACTCCAGGCAAGCGTACGGGGGCGACCCTGCACCGAGACACAACACACAACAACACCGATTAGTCACCGCTCCGGGCCGGCAGCACCAACCCCCTCCGCTAACTCTGGGAAGGGCGCGCATCTTTGCCGGACTGGCAGAGGATGGAGACCGGAGCCCATTCAGTTCTCTGGGGCAGGGCCTGGCTTCTACTCTGTGTGTGGACAGGGCCTGGCAGAATAGGGCCCCAGCCATCGTTAGGGCCGCTAGGCTCTACCGGAATAGTCATATAATAATTAATGACCCTTTATCCGTGTCACTTTTTGCTTTTGAGCCCGTGGAGTCTAAACTAACAGATTGTAGCCCCTAATCTCATCTTGCATTTCCAATATGTTTATAAGTGATGCTCCGGACTACCTAATTAACATCCCTTTAGTCAAGCTAATTTGCTCAACTCAGTCCGCACCTCGCCTCTCTCTAACGTTGTGGGCTGCATATTCCTCACCGGAATCTTTCTCACTGGCATTAAATGGTTTAGATCGCTTCTTGAAAACAAAACAAAAAGATAACCCAACCCAGCTCTTCGGGGGAGATACAGACCCCTGGCCTGGAAGCAGCACCTACCGTTCATCTTGCTGTGGGATCTGGCGGTGGTGAGCAACAGTAATTCCGTCAGTTCTTTCCCATACCAAACTAATAACTCCTCGTCTTTGGCAATCCTGCGTAGGGACCGATAAAACAATTGTCCATTTTTGATGTAAGCTTCTAGGTTCTGTTCTTCTTTATCTCTGGCTGACTGGACCAGACGGAGCCACATTAGCCCTTCGGAGGAGCCATTTGCTGCGGAAGTGTCCACCTACATAAGGAAGGGAATGCAAGAAATCAGAGGCGGCCAAGTATTCCCCCACTCCTCACCCCCACAGACTTTTCACCGGGCTCCGGAAAGGCCAGGCACTGGCGCTTGTCGGAAGTGTGCAAGTCTTGAAAAATACCTGTGGCTTTTCTGGGCCACTGAATCCTGCCAGCTACTATTTAAACGTTTTAATTGATTTGTGCTAGCAAAGGACAATGTGAATGCGGCCTGTTCTCTCCCAAACTTTATAAAGGCACAATTACATGACCACAGCTGCATAAGGTTTATGTGAAGGAAATAATGTAAATAAACCTTCCAGGACTCCAAATGATCACTTCTCCCTCCTCTTTTGTGGGTGGGGGAAAGATGTACAGGGAGAGCAAGGTTTGCTAAAAGAGCATTAAATCCATTAAAATGTTTTAAAAATTGAAACATCTGTTCAGTCTATCTTAAATGCCACCATAAGCGGCAGCTCTGGAAAGGCATCTCCAACCATAATCATCTGGGGTTTTTTTTCCCAAAGGTTTTCGATGCATATGCAAATGACAGCTGATGATGGGTCAATCCTGCTGGCTTTCATCACAGGAGTAGTCCCTTTGAAGTCAACGGGGTTACGGGTGTGGCGAAGGCGAGCAGAATTTGGCCCGATCTGTATTAATCAATCGGCACAACCAAGCGATTAAAAGGGCAATTTGAGTTCTGTATGGAATAACCTTGGGTGAAGTGGAAAACGTTAGTGAATTCAGTCCCCACCCTCCAAAAGTGCATCCTGGTGTCCCAGCGGCTCCTTTGCAAAAGCAAAGGACGCGGGGAGAGAATTTAGTGCGGTTATATCTTGGAACCAAACCATCCTTACCCGGAATATATAAGGGACGGTTCTCTTGTCAGTGGATTTAAGCGCTATGAAAGCGATGCTGTCATACAAAGAAGTATGGCTCAATACACAAGGGCCGAAGATCGCATTTTCCGGGATATCGCAGGTGGTGTAAACACTGGTGAAAATATCCGTCAAACATTGCTGGACTGCCTTGGCGTCTCCATCCCATATACCCCTTTGAACGCCGGTGTCCTCCATCACTACGGGCGGAGAGAACAGGGGAAGGAGACGCGTTACATAACTTGTACTGAGGGCACGGAACACGTTTTGTTTTTTTGTTAATACCAAGTAAGAGTGTCATTGATTTTAGGGGAAAACGAGGATTAAAAACGTCCCACTTAATCGTGACTCCTAATTAAAATGTTTGAAAAACTGACAGCACAGGCAAGCCGCTCTCATCTGTGCAATAGTTAAAAAATAAAGACGGCGTATTGAAATGAATGAAAGGAGAGGTTCGAGGAAGCTGTCGCGGTGATTCATTTATTAGGAGACCCTAATAACAGGAATAATAATAGGTGGCTCTGTGCATTAACCATACACGCGGGGGCTGGGGGGGGGGAGATCTGCATATTGACCCTCTAAAGCTAAAGCAACTTCGAGGAGTTTTTATCCGAGCAAGATTCTGTAGCGCTGATGTGCTGGGTTTTTTCTTCTTCTAAAGAGAGGTCCGGTGCTCTGTTGCACGCTGTGACAGGAGAGCATAGCGAATGGATTTCAAGTGGACTGTCAATGTCACTGATTTCATGTCAGCTAACCTTTCGCTCTACTCTACAAGAGGGAACGTATGTCTGCTCATTATCATAATCCAGCACTTTCCCTCCGAGACTTTAATTAAAAGCCGCAAGCAGAGGTAATTATTTTTTACCTCGACACGCTTATTTATGGATGAGGGTGAATCCCAGTTACCTTGTCATACAAGGGGATAGATTCAATCAAATGTGACTTGGGAATGTGCAGGTAGGATACAAGCAGCAAAGTCTCTGGCTGTGAATACAATTTGTGAAGCGAGTTGTGAATTCTGACTTTCCCATCTATGACATTCCTGCTGTAAAACGGGACTGTGATATTGGCAGGTGTCTAGCGCTGGGGCTTCCCGTTTTAAATCACCCTCGGCTTAGCTTTTTCCCAAAAGTACCGATCCTCTATACTCCGGTTTTTAAAGCCCAGAGAGAGAGGAATAGCTGCACAACGAGTTGGGAATTCTGCCTCCATTTACAAATAGCTTAGTTTGTGGCTGCCTTTTTAAGTGGCATCGATCTATATTATTTGTTTTGTTTTTTTTTAAAAAATATTCTACCGGCAGACTGTATAAACCCCTTTTAAATGGCTTTCCCCCGTATTTTAAGAGAGAACTGTGCCATCAGTAACTTATTTCTTTAGAAGCCAGCGATGGAAGGGCCAGGAAATAGCGGCCCCTAATTATTTATTGAAAACGGGTGATTATAGAATAATATTGTTACTGTCGCTGATTTATCCTCCTGTGATTTATCATCCAATTAAGCACTTCAATTCTAAAACTGATTTAAAAAAACAAAACAAAACACTAGACCATGCCTCTAAAACTGGCATTTCCAAACTACCGGTGTATTTTGCCCTAATCCGTGTCACATTTGTCTCTCACCCAGAGCGAAATTAAACCCTCAAACGTGCAACTTCATTGATTATTCTACGGTGGCGAAAGACACCCCCACCCCCTTGCCCGTTTCGGAGCAGTATAAAAAGAGCATCAAATAACCCACCGCTTCTAGGATTTTTTTAAAAAACGTGCCTGTTTTCTCGTCTCCTTTCATTTCCCTGCAGTTCAGTGATATAGCCTCTCCCTCCCCCCGAGCTCCCTCCCTTGTTTGTTTGTTTATTTAATGTTAAATCCCTTTCCCACAAGCTTTTCATCGCAGTTCTGTGTAACAATACCGGGGAACGCTCCTCTGGAGCAGGGGTTTAACACTAAGAATAACCCCCCCCCTCCACGGGGATCACAGAGCTCCCTGCCTCGCTTCCTCCCTGTCGCCCCCCACTCCTTAACAAAAACCAACCCCGTGGTCCTCTCTTTCTCCCTCGATCCCCTTCTCCACAGCCAGACGCGCTCGCCAAAAGCAAAGCCACCTCCAGTCATTGTTTGTTTCCCTGCACCGAGCGGAGCTCAATGTTCAACCCCCGTCTATTTCTCTTGAAAACTCCTTTCCTTTGTATCGATCTGCCCGGCGGCTTGTCTCCCCCGTGCTTTTTACTGCTAGAAAATAAACCCCGGGAGAAGAAAAGAAACCAACCCCGAGCTCCCCCCCGCACGCGTATTTACTTACCAGGAATCAGGTCAGAATATAATCCCAAACGCCAGGAAACCCGAAAGTGGCCAAGGATGGGCTGCTCTCCGTGTTCCCCCCAGTGTCTATTGTATCAATGTATTTCCATGGCAGTGGGAAAGGGTAGGGCTGCTGTCCTGGGTGCTCTGGGCAAAGAGGTGGAAGGAGAGACAGAAAGAGAAAGAGAGAGAGAGAGAGGGCGAGTTGTGCAGATGGACCCGATGCAGTGACTGACTGGCACACAGATGCACACTTTTTGTTTGCTGCACATAATCTGCCCAATGACGCGTGACAGCCCACGTCCCCTCCCTTTAACTCTTTAGTAGGCTCGGCGCTTTCCCTGCCTGTCTCCCCTCCCTCTCCCCTTCCTGCTCGCTTCCTGGAGGTGCTGCCCGCCCCCCACCTTTTCCTTGGGATCCCAGAGCCCAATGCTTTGAGAGCATCCTCTCAACGCACTTTTTGCGGCCTAAGAATAAAAGAGGAACCTTTTATTTTAAAGGAATGACATGAAAACCTCTTCAGCATGCTTTTTATTATTACGATGATGATTGTGACTTTGGTATGTGTGGGCAGCAAGAATGTCTAGCCCAACTGCAGCCTGGATCTCAGAAGAAGGAGAAACATTCCCAGTATAAGTCTCCTCTTAGAGGCTCTCACCGTGAGACTGCGCTCCCATTACAGATGGTGATCCTGGAGAGGGGAAACTCCTAGATACTTGCTTGGATTAAGGGGAAGAATTTAACCCCTTTCCTTAGTCAGCAAGCATCACTCTGAGGCTGTTAACTAGGCTAGGACGAAGTTTAACGGTAGGTGGGGGGGGGGTATTTAGATGCCCCCGTGTTACAGTAACCCTTCTTATTTCATTGCTAAACCGGCTATGTATAACAAATGATCCTGGCCCAATAGCCACCCTTCTAGATACACACAATCCCTTTGCTCGCTCTGAAGATAATCTTCACCTGTTTGCAAGTATCTCGCTGCATTTACAATCCACTCCCTGGCTTTGGGCCCCGTGCAGTTGCAGAATTTTTCCTCCTCTTGTTCATTCAGCAAAGATCCCTTGCTGGGGAGGTATTCTCTGGATCTTTAAAGCCCTGTGTGGAATTGCACAAACTATTAAACTTTGGGATCTAAAACGAGCGAGACAGGACTGGGACTGTCGGAAATGTTACTATTCAGCCAACGGGGTTTGGTCTTACAATGCAAGGAAGAGCCTTGGCCCTGACTTTGGCTTGCAAGTGTCTGTCCAGGTCATAGGCTATTCTGTGGTCTATTGGTGTCGTTTTTCCTTTCATTTTAGAAACCAAAAGATCCTCTTGCCCACAGTAAGATGGGCTTGGCATTCAGTTTCCTCCAGGGTGAATGTACTCAGGGTCCTTCCCCTGGGAGCCCCTCTCTTCTGCAAAGAGACTATGAAAGATACATGCAATTTTTTTCTAAAATGAAATATAATAATATAAAAATAATAAATCCCCTCCACCCATTTCGTCTGGGATATTTTCCGGCTCTCTCGCTGCCCTGAACCTTTCTTCTTTAGTCCTGGAATAAACAAGGGCCTTTCCTCTGAATAAACACGTTTTAGCAGTAAGGAATAGCGAGGAGGGAGTTAGTCCAGGCTCTGCACATACGGGGCGGAAGATGAAACGTTATGAGGGGAGGGTAGTGATAGCAGGGCGGAGGGCGGGGGTTCCTCTTTTGGCTGGATAGCAGTGTCGTAAGTTGACACCTTGGGTCACCTCAGGAAGGGGTTCTTGGGGCTGGCAGTGTGGCCGAGAGCGCAGCAAAAGAAGGGACCAGGAGAACTCCTAACCCACTGACCTGCGGCTCCCTGCATCCCTCGCAGATGGGAGGCAGAGCAGGATGGTTCTGATGGGACAGCGCCCTGCTTTGTCACTGACCTCTCCGCACTGGGGCGAGGAGAATCCCTGAGCTCTCACATGGCTTTGTCCCGTCGGGAAGCCAACTCAGATCCGCTTGGTACACCGCAGCCATAGGTGAAAGCCCCTGGGGCAAGTTAGAGAGAGAGAATGAAATTAAACGGCTTAACATGGACTGCTTTCCCCTCCCCCCTTCTCTCTGCCGCCTCTGGCTTTCCAAAGGCAACGTCTTAAACCCCAGCTCCCTTCAGGTCCCCTTTAGACCATTAGCTTTGGTGATAATGTGCCTCGCCTGGAATAGACTCCCTGGGGGATTCTCGTCCACACATTCTACATCCACTAGGTTATGGTTGTGTTTAGCAGCCCCTCTTCCTACTAGTGACACCTAACTCTCCTGCACTGGGTTATCCCCCCCGCCCCAGTACAAAAGAGCCCCAGAGAAGGGGATCCATAAAGCCCCATCAAATAAACCACTTTACTATGAGAAGGGAAAATCCACACACACAAAAAAGGACCAGGCAGAACTAAAGCAAACTTGCAGGGGAACCGCAAGTCCCTTCTCCCTGCGCTAGGATGAGACGGAGAAGGGGGGATGTTTGAGGCAGGGTTGGCAGCAGCAGCGAGAGGAATGGCCCCTAGGTGTGAGCGCCTCGAGGCTAGATACGGATTCCGCAGGGAACCGCGGTCCATATCAAAGGCACCAGGGGACTGCTTTCAAACTCCGCCGGCCTGTATTGACGCTTAAAAGCGAGGCTAGTACCTTCCCCAGCTGTTATGGAGGCTGGGCCGTCCGGTGCTGCAGCTCGCCCTTTCCCTGCCTAACCACCCTTTTGGTTCACATTATTGCTCTCTTTTTAGAAGCGGGTACAGCCCTTAGCCCGTTAGCGAGCCCGCCTTTCTCAAAGCTTTGGGAAAGTTCCCAATAAGTTTTGCATTTTTATTTGTACAGGAAAAGGTCCTTTTACATGGTCACTATACGGATGGCACCTTCAGAACAAAGACTGGCTGTTTACCAGTTCCTCACCTATCTCCATCCTTTCCAACACAACGTAGATGAAAAGAAAGAAAGAAAGAAAGAAAGAAAGAAAGAAAGAAAGAAAGAAAGAAAGAAAGAAAGAAAGAAAGAAAGAAAGAAAGAAAGAAAGAAAGAAAGAAAGAAAGCATTTCACAGAGGCGAATAGAAATAGTTTGCAATCAGGGAGTTGGATAATGGTTGACTTTCAAATTCACTTATCCTCCCCATAATTACGATTTTTTCTGACATTAGGATTAAAGGCTGCATATAATATGCTTTCAACATTTATCTTATTAATTCAACAAAACCCTTCGTCTCCTGGACGAGAGATTGACATAACATTACAGATATGGGAGTAAACACAGTTTAGGCATTAATTCCTGCCTCCAAGATTTTTTCCCTGTGTTTTAAATGATGCTGTTCTTGCTTTGTGATATAAATTGTCCAAATGACCCTCATTAATAGGGGAAAGAGAAAATGTACCCGTTATTTTTATTTGCGAGAATTTTAAGGTACCCCACGGTACATAAACTAGTTTGAAATTGCTTCGATAGTATCACTGACCGAAATTCCCTGACACTAAAAAGGACTGTTAAGATATTTGTGTGCATTTATCCAGCTTCGAATGCTACTATAAAAGTGAACCCCAGTCAACAGCTTCATCTAAGCCTCACAGAATAATAGTTTTATACCCAGAACCGGCCCCTTTTAAAGTTTGTGTTTCCAATTAAAATATTAAGTGAATAGTCATGCTAAAACAAAGCCAGTCCCCTTCCCGAAAAAAAAAATCCTGTGCCTTTAGTTTTGTACAGTCTTTGGCACATTAGTCCAGAAAAAAAAGCAAAAAATAAGAAAGCTACAATATCTGTTTTTTATTTAAGAGATGGCTATTTTTCTAAACTAAATGGAAAGAAGCTTCAAGATAACTGATGTGGGGGAGTGCCCGTATGTGTAGTGGGCCCAATCCTGCTCCAATTGAAGTCAATAGCAAAACTCCTAATGGCTTCAGTGAAAGCAGGATCGGGCCCAATTGCATAAGTGGGAGAAATGTGATCAACCAAAATCATATTAGAGATTAAATTCCCTCCGCACATCCTGTCATAGGGCATAGCTTCAGTGTTACTATGAAGCTCAGCAAGTGACTTTTCAGTCCTCTTCTGTCATACAAACGGTGGGAGAGATCCTGCATTATTTACTGTAGCAAGTTTCTCCTACAGTCTAAATATGGACTGCAAAAATTGGGCTGGGAAATTACAGACACTTGCTGTGAAGAATCATCAACACATAAAATGAACCAGGCCTCTCAAGGAACACCCTAGAAAGCTCTCTTTTAAATCAAAGTTTGAATTCAGTATCTCAAATTAAACCGCACACAAGCAAAAACAGGGAAATGCCTCATTTACAGAAAAACTTTTTTAGCAGATCTCACCTTGGTCATCAAGTTCAGTTTATTTTAGCCTTTGTAATTAGCACCAAGCAAGTATGTGTGGCAAAACATACGAGGTGCATAAAAGTAGAAATGCATTTTTGGTCTACAGAAGCAACTTGGTTTTCTTAAAGAAGAGCTCTAAGACGAACAATGCTACCCTGAAAGCTTCTTTTAAAGGGGTGGAGTAAAAGTGAATGACATAGATGGTCCCTGCTAGGACAAATTTTCTTCACTTAGTCGAGTAATCCCTGAGAATGAAGGTAGCAGGATTTGGCCTTATGTTTAATAGGCATTAGTGAAATAAGAATTTTGCTGCGACTCAGGATTTTCGCAGTACACATGCTCTGCTCTGAATTGTCTTCAAATTTCTGATTTTAGCAACATTCAAAGCAATCCCGCTCTAGTTTAGCTGCGTGTCCATCAGGTAAACCATTGCTGAGTCTATGTACGGCTCTGACACTAAAAAGGCTACATTCAAGAACCTGTGTTCTAATCTATTGCCACGGAAGAAGAGCTTTTACAGAGTCTGTTAGGGAGAGGGACGGTTCATAAGGCCCTATAGTAAAACCGGGACAGCGAGAATAGGTCAAATCAAAAGTAGTTTTAATGTAAATCTATACTCATGACTTCAAATGCATGCAACTCGTACTGAATACATGTGCGTGTGCAGAGGACATACCTAAATCTATATGTGCGTGTCTGGGTCAGAGTAACTGTTTTATATTCAGGTAATTTGGTGCATTTCAGTAACAGCTGTCAAGGAAATACTCTGGACCGTCCCGTTTATGCTGCGTACTCTACCCCAACAGTTGATTATCTTTGTTTTCGCAGTTAGGTGGTCATGAGAAAATGATCAGGGGAAGGTCATCAATTCAGAACACGGACAAGCAACCCCATTACAACTAATGGTGAGTAAGCATTACTCGTGCTAGAAATTGTTGGCGCTCCTGTGAGTAAGGCTTACTCCTGTTTTTAAGGCCCGGCTTGACAAAGCCCTGGCTGGGATGATTTAGTTGGGGTTGGTCCTGCTTTGAGCAGGGGGTTGGACTAGATGACCTCCTGAGGTCTCTTCCAACCCTAGTCTTCTATGATCCTTCTATGATTCTATAATTCAAACCAGGCCCTTCCCAAATGCCTCATTGTGAAATGGTCCGCTGTGAGGGGCAGATATCGAGGCGGGCGAGGAGAAGCACTAAAGGAGGATGAAATGTTTGAATAAAAAAACGGTAGCATCCATTTTAAATATACAGTATGCTAAGCTTTTTATACTCAGCGTATTCAGATGTAAACTACAGGAGCACTGGCTATTTAAACTGGCGGTTTAGGTTACATGATTGGGAACCCGGGCTTTTTTGTAGTGGATTGGAGCCACAACAATCATTACAAAATATTTACGTGGGGCTGATCTTGTAGTCCCTATACAGATAAAAGTCCCACTCTTAAATAATAATATCTACAGCACATTGCATCGCATAATCTTGTTTCGGGGCCTTAGAAAGGTAGGTAGGTAGGTAGTATTATCGCCATTTTACAAAGGGGGGAACTGAGTCACGGAGAGACGTCACGGGACTTGAACACTCTCGCTCAGCAAGGCAATAACAGTGGCAGAGCAGAAAACCAACTCAAGCCTACTGACTCCCAGTCCCCTTTAACCGTCAAACCACACTGCTCAGAAAAGTTTTCCCTTCCACGGTGTTTTTTCTATGCTCATGCTCACCCAGGGATCTGAGGAATGAAATAAAAGGTGATGTTGGTGTCTAGCTGGGAAAACACATGGTGAGCGTTTGCAGTGGACATTAATTTTGGTTAATTGTAAAGATGACTTTGGGTTCTTGAACGTGCTCTTCAAAGTCCAGGTAGAGATAAGGAAAGACACCGATGACATGGAATCAGTTAAAAACACGTTGGCAAGATTCGTCAAAAATACAAATGAAGAAGATCTGAAAACCACCCCCACAAATAACACAATCTTTGCGAAAGCTAAGAGGAGACAGAGAGGTACATTTGACCCCTGATATTTTAGAAAGAGTCAAGAAACTCCACATTGGCATAGTCTACATTCTAATAACTTAGCTTGGACTGCACATAAACTAGAGTCCCTAGGTATATTTGGGGGATCGGGAATGGCCAGAAGTGGGTACTGGCGAGGTAGTCATTTTGGGTTTGTCTAGACTAATTTGTGGGCCTGTTTACACTTGAATTAATTGAGTGCTAATTAACTCGAATTAACAAACGTCTTAATAATGGTGAGTCAGTTTCATGAACCTACGCTAGTCAAAGAGACCAGTCTACATCAGAATCTGTCCTCCTGCAGTGTGTGCTTTACCTTGGTGCTAACCCACCTACCAAAATATCTGAGTGCCATAAAGATGTGGAGACACACACACACACACACACACACACACACACTGTGTATTATTCAGATTCGTCAATACGTGGGTTAGAATCAAGATGTGGAATATATATTACTTAATATGGAAATACATGTATGTGTGTGTGTGTGTTTATATGAACGCTCCTCCTCGGATTGATTTCAGGTTTATGTTATTTCAGTCTGAAGCTAGGGAAAAGAATGGGTGCTCAGCGGGATTAGTTGATAAGTAGCAGTGAGAACAGAGTGCTGGACCAGATACCGCGCTCTTTCACCGTCTTTCTCTGTCGCCACAAATAGGGGATGTACAGAACCAGCGAGACATTTGCACCGAGGGAGAATTTAACCAGGTCTCACTGAGCTTGTTACCCGCAGGGGAATGACTACAGTCTGTGTGTGAGGCGAGGAAGGTGAGACCCCGCTATCTGCAAATATTTGCAATTCAAACCCAGCGTGAAGAATATCCTTGACCCAATCGTATTCTTAGCTACAGTCAGGGAGAAATCAGCGGGTTGTTGCTATTATTGGAAGCCTTAAGCGTGCATTCACGTTTGCCTTTTTCAGCTAGGTAATCAGTCATGTGACTATTTTTTCACACCACGTGAAAAATGTGCCATTCACAAGAAAGAGGAATGATTTTTTTTTTAACAGTAGCCAATGTTAAATAGCCAGCCCCCTATTCTGATTCGCTGGAATTCAGGGAATGATGGGATTTTGGTAATCTCAGTTCCTAATCAACTCGTTGGCATTAGTGCTTTAGTTCCCACTCCCACTGACTTATTGTCATTTGTCCCTATTAAGCACTAATTGATAGACCCCAGCTTTTAAGGAAACAGGGAAAAGTCCCACGCCACATATTGTCTGAGTTGTTACTGTAATTATCACACATGCCACTTTGCTGGGCAAGCAGTCTCCTGCCTTTTGTCAGATCACGTGTTGTTCCCTATACTGTATGGGCGATTCCCTACCCCTGGTATCTCAGTGACAGCCTGAATGCAAAGCTAAATCCGAATGGAAACTCTAGTCCGCGTTTTCATGATTTGGGGAGTTCTATCTGGCACATTTCCTGCGAGAAACTCCCCTCGAAGATTCTAACAAATGAAGGATGGTATTCAGATAACCCAGTGAGGCTTTTGATCCTGCTTGTTTGACTCATAATTGACGTTAAATCTTGGGGGAGGGAGGAAGAGAGAGATTCCTAAATCGTGGGGACACTGGGTAAGATATTTAATAATAAATTCAAACGACAACTGGGCAATAAAGTGGAACTAAATGGGACTGATTTGCTAAATAATATAGCTGGGAGCAAAAGAACAGCGACAGGGCACTGGATTGCTGAAATGAGCACGTTATTATTATTGGCTAATTGTCATATGCATTAAACTTTATTCAACATGATATCAGGCACTGGTATGGGAAATGGGCAATATGTGTGTATAGGGAGTAAATACACCCATCCACATAAATACACATAAATGCACATACACACACATTCATATATGTATATGAGTTAATATACAGTAATGAATAGAATAAACATAATAAAAGGGGGAGCTCTTACTAACAGGAAGAAAAAAGTAGTTGAAATAGGTAAAAGAGGGAATTATAAGGCGTTTCCCTAAGATTTTGCTCTGCCATAGTAAAAGCAGAGCAGAAAATGAAGTCTGTGTAAAGTGAAATGGATTATTTTCTATAATGTAGTTTGCCCACCTAAAAATTACTTACCCTTTTAAAAAGTCACACTCAATTAAAGATTTTTCTTAGATGTAAAGTTACCATGGGGATGAGTATGATAGGCAAGCTAGATAGATAGGCGGGCTAATCCATCCCTATCCATGTCAAATAATGCTTCCTCCCCACCCCCGATTCGTTAGAATCAGATCAAATCACTGCATACAGACTTGTAGTAAAAAGATCTTTCTTTGTAGATTAATAGATTTTAAAGTCAGAAGGGACCATTATGATCACCTATTCTGACCTCCTGCGTAACATAGGCTATAGAATTTCACCTATTTATTCCTGCATTCCCAGTTGAGATAGGGCCTATCTTTTAGACCTGGTCCTGAAAGGCCTTCCCTCCTCCATCTATATTTCAGGGAGAAGGGAAAAAGATGCTTTTGATTCCCCACTTCCGAATGGTAGATGCTGCCTCAAATCTTGCTGCTTCTCTTTTCAGTGAGGTGAGAATAATGGAGGCCCAAGGAAGTATCTATTTATTCCTTTTACAAAATATGCACCCATCAATCATGTCTATGCATTTTTATAATGAACTACACTAATTAAACACAAATAACCCCTGGGAAAAGTCTAAACCTAGGGAAGAAACTCACCTCAACCATACCTTTTACTTATGCTAGGCTTGAGGGAACATAAAAGCTTTTCAGGCTTTGTTAGAAGTACATTGGAAGGAAGCTCTAGATCCCCGGCCCTAACACTTGATTATGTCCTGCATCCATCTACTATCATTCAAATCTGGGGACTTCTAGGGAGGGTATCTCAGCTGATCTCCAATACTGCAGTAGTTAAGGAAATAGGTGGTATCTAAAATAACCAGAATACAAACAATATAAGGCTTTATAAAGTAAAATCAAGTGAAGTGAATCCAGAAACAAATTGGTTGCCAGTGCAGTCTATGGAACACAGGTATAATGTGATCCATACATCACATTCCACGGGGGGGAGGGATAGCTCAGTGGTTTGCGCATTGGCCTGCTAAACCCAGGGTTGTGAATTCAATCCTTGAAGGGGTCACCTAAGGATCTGGGCAAAATCAGTACTTGGTCTTGCTAGTGAAGGCAGAGGGCTGGACTTGATGACCTTTCAAGGTCCATTCTAGGAGATAGGATATCTCAATTTTTTTATTATTATCACACTCTGCTAAGTAAATGGATTGTTTCTTTCTGCTGCAGCTGAAGTTTCTGAATGCTCCTTGAGGGAATCTCCATGGAGAAGAAATTACAGCAGCATCTAATTTGGAGGTACAATAGACATGGATAACTTTATTTGGTCACAACCTCTTGGATACATGTGGGAAACAACTCTTCAGGCTGTTGCTCTACCTGAGAAACCCAGGAGCAATCAGAAGTTCAAAAGGCCTCCTAGAGTTTAGAACCACCTACCCCTATAAGAGAGGAAACAGACATTACATGTTCCACTTCTTCTGGATGTTTCCCCTCACCCCATTAGCATCACATCCATCTTATTTTGAGTTTTGCCTCAGGCATCTCAGTCTCATCTAAATCCCTATTTTAGTTAAGCACTGGGTAAGCAAACATGCTTCACTGTCCAGCTTTTATAAAAATGGGATAGAGAGAAGCAGTTCATCAAAATCCTCCTAACACTGTATCCAAACCCTTTCAGTCTGCCCAACAATAGTCTTGTATACACTTCTGTTTCATGGGAGTGGGAAGCATGTCTGGGAGATGTAGGTGTCCCACAGACACGAGCAGTGTCCTTGGTGGCTGCATTAATGGGGGTGGTTTGGATTATGGCTAGGACATTGACCTGGCACCCGAGATGTCTGATCAAAGGAAGAGGTCTCTTGTTTAGACTGATGTCTCGCCGTGGCGGAATAGTCTTTCACAAAGGCATGGTCATCACTTGGGGGAATGCATAAAGTTGAGGTAAGTATCTCAGGGACAGATGAGCCCATAAAATGGACGGGTGCATTTTGGAAGAAAGTGACTTGAGACAAAACACCACACACATTTCTCAATGTATTTGTTAAGTACTTATAAGCATGCATCACCTGGGCCTTAGAGAAACATTACCAGTGAGCAAGTGGCTATTTAAATATCCCCCAGTCTATTGATAAGCACTTCACCAACATTTGTGTAGAGGAATTATTTCAACGAACAAACACTTACTGACAGTTCCACGCACCATTATGGAAATGTTTTAAGTAGTCCCTCCAATGCTTTTCTTGAATTTGATGCTTTGCTGAAGGACTAGTCCCACTACACAGTCCCCTCACCCTTTTCTCAACTCACCTCCAAGACAAGTCCCACATTCTCATTCCTTTTATATTTCCCTTCCCCCTAATTGGCCCCCATTCTGCCATACATGTCAATGATATTTGGAAAGATGTCCCAAATTTTCATTTGAAAAACCATGACTCTCAAGCTTACTCTCCACAGACTCAGACTTTTACTAAAACTCACTCCCACAAAGATAAAACAATCTCTGTCCCAACAACAAAAACATAAGGCACCTTAGATCCCTCATACAGGTTTATTAAAGCCCTCTCTAATCCAATGTACAGAAAACTACAGAGAAAGATCCAAACCATGGACACCTTCTCCTTTTCTCTCTGCTATTTCTCCAGCCCCCAACTGCACTTCAACTTCACGTGAAATGCTTCCAGCATGCTTCAGACCTGAGAAAAGCTTAGCAAGTGCTCAGTAATTATTTAGCTCTACAAAAATTTATATTCGCCAAAGCATTCAATAAATAATAGAGACATGATTGGAAAATGCATTTACCAAACATGTATTAATTATGACCTTAAAACAATTGGGAGAAAATGTAAGCCTGAGATTTTCAGAAGTGATTAATTATTTTGGGTGTCCAACAGTTTGAATTTTCAGCAAATGCTGAACATCTGCCTTCTGAAAATCAAGTACCTTTAAGATATGTAAAAAATGGCTACCAACATTTAAGGAATCCAAAATCACTAGTTTTCTTTTGAAAATCTGTTCCTACAATATTTACCTGGTAGAAATACTAAGGACAGTTTGAGAAATGTGAAAAAAAATCACTGGTTTGTTAACTGCTTAAAAAATGCTAAACAAGAATTTATATGTTGATATGGGGAATGTCTCCCCAATGGTGGAGAAGTATGTGAGATATTGAATGTGGGAGGAATTGAAGGGGAAGTGCCTCTAAGGCCAGAGTCTATGCTAAATCCTGCTGTGTCTAAAGGTTCATCTGCCCTAGAAATTCAATGACCTCAACTCAAGGGCCCTGGTTACATTATCTCCAATCATTGTTAAAAGCATGTAATATAGATGGGACCTTTACCATGACCAAGGACCATGTTCCTTGACTGTCTGGTGCAATTTGGGGACACAGGTAATGTCTTCAATGCTTAGATACAAGTGATGAGCATGTAGAAACAGAAAAAAACATAGATAGATAGCAACAGAGGGTCCTGTGGCACCTTTGAGACTAACAGAAGTATTGGGAGCATAAGCTTTCGTGGGTAAGAACCTCACTACTTACCCACGAAAGCTTATGCTCCCAATACTTCTGTTAGTCTCAAAGGTGCCACAGGACCCTCTGTTGCTTTTTACAGATTCAGACTAACACGGCTACCCCTCTGATAGATAGATAGATAGATAGATAGATAGATAGATAGATAGATAGATAGATAGATAGATAGATAGATAGAAATTGAGTCATGCTTTAAGGATGTAAGTGCCTAGCTGTGTGTAATCAGAACACTGACAGAGCTGTGTTGGTCAGAAGCACTGGGCCTTGGTCTAAATTTGGTCCTATTGAAGATGACAGTAAAACTCCCATTGACTCCAACGGGAGCAGAGTGAGGCCAATGCTGAGTCCTTTTGAAAATCTCACTCATAGTATAGATGTGCCCTAAAGCCAGGGAGGGGAGGCCACCAGCAGCCTGACCCAAACATCTCCTTGAGCAAAGCCTGGTGGCCACCCTGCATTGCGTGGCTTATTAGGATGCCACCATCAGAATCTCCCAGCCTGGATTTATAACCGTGTAATCTTCAGTCCTTGCACAGGTCCGCATCCCAGCCCACCTAGGGGATCACCTTGATTTCTGAACATATTTTGATCCTACATGATGACACCTGCAGCCTGTGAACGAGCAATTAACTTCCCTTCCCACCACAGCCTTAAGGGCTGAGAAACCTGATGCAGCTGCTTCAGCGAGTGAGAATTCCTGAAGTTTTCAGACGTTTGCTAAACTTTGGGAGAAAAGAAGGGGGGAGGGGAAAGATGCGGGGTTTTCCAGCTCTGGCTTTGCCAGAGCAAGTTGACACAGGGGGTGAAACTTAAAGAGATTTATTTTCTCTAGTCATAAATCTCATCCCGTTGTGCCTCTGACCAACCAAGCATGATAAAGTCCTTTTCCATAAAGTATTCAGTATTAAAGCCACAAAGCTCACCCAATCAGTAGCCATCTGCTTCTACCATAACTGCTGCTCCAGAAGCAGGGAAAAGCAGCCAGGAAAGAAAAGGCACCACTGTTAGGGCTCCGGGACAAATGAGGAGGCGCTGAATAGCAGTTGAAACCTTTAGTTTGCCTTGTATATCTGTATCTATAGAGACAGAGGAAGAAAGGAAGCATTATATTGATACAACAATTGTAAAACAAAAAAAGGAAGAGGCATCTAAAGGGCAATATAGCATGCATCAGAGGGCCCCACATAAAAGGGGTGCTAACAGATTTATAGAAACCTTTAATTGGTTTTCAATTGAAACATACAGAGGGTGAGGCAAAACTGTGAAGAGTGGCGAAATGTCCTGCATTAGTCTTCTGTGTACGGGAACGATTTAATGTGGCCAAATAATTTTAACTGGTTACCCCCCCCCCACGCCCCCAAAAGTGTCTCTGCCTGATTGAGAGCGCTTTTCCTCCTTGATCGTCCAAAATAACCAAACTCCAGCAGAAACGCCGCTTTCAATTTGATCACCAGCTGATTTAGAATGTAGATTTATTTTTTTTAAGGAATTTTAATCAGGGTTCAGAGAATTGCTAAGTGGCTTCATGTATTTTGCCTCGACAAATGCACACTGCGTTACAGCGATCCAGTGGCAATTGTCAAAAAGGAGAGGGGAACAATAAGCACTTCCCTGCGATGCACACTCACCCTGGTTGGTTTAATAATGCGACCCCGGCACAGTATTAATCTGCTGCCAACAATTAACGGTGACAATGTTGTTTTAACCCATTTCTGCTCTTCGTAGCAAGCAAGCATATGAGACTCTGTTTCTTGCAGAATTCTGGATGCTAGTTCGTTCCATCGAGTCATTCATTATTTGGACCCTTCGTTATCTTCCTTGGTACCCTAATTAATAAAATCAAAGGCAATGGTGCATATTACGATGATGAGAGAATAGAAGACGGTTTTGAATAAAGCCGTAAAAGTGTGTGTGTGTGTATTAATTTAACTACACGATGGAGAAATCTCAAGCAGTGCGATAACCAACCCTTCGTTGGGCAAATCCCAACTCGTTGGGATTACATGGAGTAGTTTGTTTCACCTACTGGGCAACCCAGAATGGCCCATGCAACCATCTAGCCAAACACCGTATCCAGCTCCGAATTAGGTCACTTCACTCAGAAGGCTTTGAAAATGATCAGTTAAATGAAAACAAGCATGATATCAGCACCATGTCTACTTAGGAGTAGCCTACCCCTCCCCACCACATATCCACCACTCCCAGGTAATTATAGGATGAATGATTGTGTTATTTGATTCCATAACAGAAATTTGTTTGGTTGAAATACACATCATATTACGTTAATGGTCTCTCACCGCGCTCCCCCCGCCCGCCCCGTTTGCATCTGAACATTTCTCTAACGAGGCTAAAATCAGACTGAAAAGACCCCAGTCACATAAAATGTAGTAGGTCAGAAATGGCATTTGTTCGTGTAAGGGATTAATAGAGGCATTGTATAATGCTGCTTTCCAGAATTACTCTCGGGATTAAGAGGCAGATATGGCAAGGGGACATATTTTGTATTCACTATCCATCTTGATTAATGTTTACTGGAGGATTTGGGGGTGAATACTTAGTGAACCGGCTCTGACACTTGGGTGAAAGCAGTGGAAGGGAAGAATTATTATTTTTAGCTGAGCCCTGGTAGGGAAGCACAATAAGTGGAGTGGGAATCCAGGGAATAACAGGAGAAAGAATAATCTCGCTGGTCTGATCGGCGATGCTCTCGGACTTTCCAAAAGTTGCATTCAAACACTGGGATGGAGAACGAAAGGGGGAAGCGTTCACTTTAAATATGAGAGACACACGGAAAGTCAACTTCTTCGGGAGTGCGGATTTGTGCATGTGTGTGTGTGTATTGTCACCATCTCAGGTTGCCCTCCATAACAAACCCGTTATGCTCAAGTCCCTTGCCCCCATGGTTTTCGCCCAGGGGCTGGCAAGCCTATTTTCAGCATAGGATCTCCATTGCCTTTCGGAATTTGGCTCCACACCCAAAGCAATAACAGCAACAAACCTAAGCCGGGCCTAATAGAAAGCATCCCCTGTAACCTCATCCCCTCTGGTTCTCAGTACCGGTCTCGTCCTCACTTAGGTTCGGATGAAACGGACTGAGTCCAGTTGCGAAGGAGAGCGGTGTCCATGGCACACGTGCCTTCATCCTCAGCCCCATTGTGGCTGGAAGCCCAAGTCCCTCCCCGTTAGGAGGAGAGAGGAGGGGTGGGGGGAGGGTGCTCCTCCTATTAGGTCATCCGGTCCTTCCCCCTGCCAAGGCAGGAGTGTTGTCTCCTCGATAATGTCTAAAGAAAGCTGGAGGAATAAAATGAAAGAGGGTGTGTGTGGGTGGGTGTGTGTGTAAGAGAGCTAAAGGAAGGAAGGAAGGAAGGAAGGAAGGAAGGAAGGAAGGGGAATGCGAGTAATAAAGCAAAGAGAGGGAAAGGAAGGAGGGAGCGGAGGAGGAGGAGAGCCACCCTGGTGCTGCAGGGGGAGCCGGGGAGCCAGGGACCCCAGCCTCTCCCGGGACGCTCTGAAGGGAGGAGGGAAGCGGATCCCGTGGCCGCCTGCCGGTCCCTGGAGCGGGCAGAGGCGTCAGCCCGCAGCGCCGCGAGCACTTCAGCCACCGCCGCCCTCCCCCGCAGATGTCCCCGCTTACCTCGCGCGCCGGGCAGGGTGATCGGGGGCCGGAGCTGCGGGTGGAGCCGCCATCCGGGAGCCGCCTCGTCCGCACGGGAGGACGGGCCGGGCAGGAGCCGGGGCGAGAGGCAGCGGCGGACAAAGAGCCGGGGCTTGGGTGGGAGGAGGAGACGCGCCCAGGTCCCCTCCACGGTGTGAGCTGGGGGAGCTCAGCGAGCGGATGGCAAGAGGGGAACCGGGGGAGCTGGAGGGACAAGCCTCGGCCCGAAACACTGCCCGGCGTGGGGCCAGTTTTCTCCCCCTCGAGGAGCAGGAGAAAAGCAAAACAGAGCGAGGCTCTGCAGAGGGAAACAGAGAGGCACAAAAAGTTGGATGCTGGTGCTTTTCAGTTGCCTCTTGTCTGCCCCTGTTATTCCTACATCGACCCCCCCTTCCTCCCCCCAACAGTAACACACACCGTCCACAACAGTCAAAGCGTCTGGGAGCAAAACTAGACTCTTCGGGGCAATGCAATGTTCCCCTCGTTTAGCCCCGGCAGCATAAATGTTCCCTGTTTCCGATGGAGGGCAGAAGAGGAAAGACCAAACAGAAAAGGCTGCCAAGGGGGATGAGTTATGTAGAGCAGCACAGTTGGCTTCCAGTGTATTTTGGAAATTTCTTCTCTAGTTCCACACGCAATGATTTTGCTAATTTTCTTTTGTTTAGACTTAAAGCCGAGCCCGACCTGATTAACGTGGGAACCTATACATTAAGCAGAGCCAGTGGTAGTGCTAAAGCATTTGAAGAACCAGCTGGCGTTAGAACTGGAGCGTAAAAGAAAAAATAAAGGCTTCTCCGTTGGCATAAGAGTGAAATTGACACCAAAATGATTTAGTCACGGATTTGATCTATGGGCATGGGAAGGAGAAGACACCACTTTATTACCCTCCACTGCACCATTTTTGTTTCTCCTGCAGAAATGTGAGCTAGATGGAATTTTATACTAAAGGCAACACAATGATGCCATGGTTTTCCCAAGCAGTATTGTGTCCAGCAGCGCTGTATTATGTAAAAGATCTGGCATAATACTTAGTGGCACATCTGCTAGGTGTGAATGGCATTCACTAGCCAAGGTTTTCTACTAAATGACATGCCAAAGTCCTGACAGTAATGCCCAATGCCAATCTGCTGCCAGTCCAAATGCAAGCCCAATTCAAGGATGGCTTCTTTCCACACTGGCACCAGAAATATAGGAAACAATGGCTTTAGATGTTAGAGATGAAAGTGAAGCTGCACATGTGAAGCACCAAACAGATGTATCAGAAAAGGAGATAAAGTTGCTAAGAGTCATTTAGTAACACAGCATATGGGGGATATAAGGACTGTCCATGGTTGGGAAAGGAAAGGGTTAACACCCTTCATAGTCCCAGTACAAATATGTTAGTAGATAGTTTTGATGTCAGACAACAGTAACAATAATCCAGATACTGGGTCTCATTCTCCATGAAGTCTGTACCCTGACAAACAGCACTAAATATAAGTGCAGAGAGCCTCCCACAGAAATTGACTACTTCAGTCACATTGATATCTCCTTGTCACACCTCTGTTTCTGACATGGGTATCCAGCATGTTTCCCAGCGTTTGCTGGTTGTTGTTGTTGTTGGAAGGTAAGGAATTCAGTGAAGGAATACAGATGGTTACAGACTTCATTACAACATAGTTGTACACTAAGTGACATTTGCAGGGCACAGTCCTGAGATTGTCCATGTGGCTAGATCTACTGGAATCAGATTAAATAAAATTGTTTAAAAGAATCTTTTTTGTTTGTTTGTTTGGTAACTGCAATGGCTCAGACATCTAAACGTGGATTAGTGTCCACTTTACTATCAGAGGCAGTCTATTTTCCTCTTCTTTCAGAGACTGACTTAAAACTCATTGATAGCAACATGAGTCTTCCTATTGACTCTAGTGGGCTTAGAACCAGTCCCCTTGATCACTCACATTCCTTCTAGTTGTGGCAAATGACACTGATGTGAGGGGTCAGATGAGCGGCTTCCTGTCCATATTCCTTCTTGGGTGGGGTTTGAACAAACATTAGTACTCGTTCTTGCTTACAGGATGGTTCTTCATAGTTTAGAAATAAAAGCCAAGTGGGATTAAAGGAAGATGTTTTGTCTGTGAGCCTTCCTGACCACTCTGTCCAAAAGCTACATGAGGGCCAACCCTAGTAGACCTCACAAATCCAGCATGAAAAATAAAAGTTTTGGAGAAGGACCTGGGTCAGACTACAGGTCCATCTAATCTAGCATCCTGTCTCCAACAGCGGCCAGTGCCAGCTACTTCAGAAACCCTGCCATCAGGTGCAAGAAACCCTGCAATCAGCAATTATGACATAACTTACTCATAGAGAAAGTTCCTTTCTATCCTCCATCAGTTAGTGGTTGCCTTAGGGCATGGATACACTGAACACTTCAAAGCGCTCCCGGGGGAACGCTCCCACAGCAGTACTTTGCAGTGCGAGTGTGATTGCTCTCCCAGTGAGCATGGAGCTCTCCCAGTGCTCCTGGTAATCCACCTCCACCAGGTTTACACTAGCGCTGTAAAGCGCTCAGGGGAGCTCTATAAAATGTAAGTGTAGACAAGCCCTAAAGCAGAAGAGGGTTATATCCCTTCCAATATCTTTTTTTAATTCCTTGCTAATTAATGTAATTCTAGATGTTCCTGATATCCATAGGTCTGTCCAATTCTTTTTGGAATCCTGCTGAACTATTGACTTCTACGATATCTTGATGTTCTCAGTGAGATCTCCAGAACCCTTGTTTGCATTCTGCAGGACTGAGTGGGCATGTAGTCTGAACTCTCATCTCACATCTAGTGGCTGTCAGTTGCGTGGGATGGAGATGGGGATAAAGTAGGCCGCTCTCGGGCAAAGGATGCTACCGACACACAGGCTTTTCCCAGGGGTGAAAGTAACTTACAGGACTTACCGGTAGTGCCGGAGTCCTGAGGGGGGCGTGGCCTCACCGGGAAGAGGTGTGGCCTCAACTGGAAGAGGCGGGACCTCTCAAGATTTAAAGGCCCTGGGGCACCGGCTGTGGCTGGGAGCCCCAGGGCCTTTAAATCAACCCAGGGCTCCCAGCTGCAGAGGTGGCTGGGAGCCCCCGGGGCTCAGTGGCAAATTAAAGGGCACGGGGCTCTGGCCGCTGCGGAGCTCCGGGCCCTTTAAATCCCCACCGCAGCTCTGGCGGGGAGATCTGAGCCCTTTACATCCCGGCCTCAGCCCAGCTGCTGGAGCTGCGGGGGGGATTTAAAGGGCTCTGGGCCCTTTAAATCCTCGTCATGGAAACCGATGCGGTCCGGCACGGCGTACTGGCTCTGTACCAGCTTACTTTTATTCTGGCTTTTCCTGTTCTGTGAATAGAGACAGTTTCCGGGTCTATCAATATGGAAACTTTCAGAAGCGCTACATTCACTAAAAAGAATTCAGATAGCCTACCGCCAACTTATTTAAAAAAGACGTTGAAAACCTTCCCCAATGGCAGCCTCACAGCAGATGTGATGAGCAACATGGGACTTGATATAGTAAGGTTGGCGCCTAGGTGAAGGACACAAGGTCTCTTCCTATTGATGGTATTTGGACATTACAGTGACATCCACTTTAAGAGCCCTGTACACTGACAGAACTGCATAAAGTGGCTTTAGTGTAAGTGAGAACCTACGGAACAACAGTGGCTTGCTGTGCCAAGAGACTGTGACTTTAAGGATGGTGACTTTTCCTATCAAATGTAGGCCTTGCTACACTTATCCTTGCCTTTGTCGTCTCCCGTCTGGATCACCATATGCATCTCACTGGGGGTAGTGTGCATGAGGACACACAATCCTCTCTTGTCATGGAGATGAAGTAGCATAGGTTTCATGGTGCTTTTTTGGCTTGCTTCCATGAAATGATGTTCACTAAACCAGGTCTGAACTTCGTTCTACTTCCTTTTCACTTAAACAAGAGTATGCTGTTATTTTGCTTTCTCACTATCTAACCAAGATATGGCCTTGGCAGGAGTGAATCAGTTGAGACCAAACATACAATCAATAGATGTGAGGCTGTTGCATCAGAGGATGCACCAAGGGGGAAGAGAGGAATTGTGCCAGCACTTACAAATATATATTTTGTGAATTTTTTCCTCATTCTTCTACTTTTTCCTTAAAATAATAGTGCGTACAATGTGCCAGGTGTTGCCTGTATACACAAGACTATACCGTTCTTGCCTCAAAATGTTCACAATCTAGCCTGGTTTGCAGCCTTAGGAGCCTGCTAGATTTTTCACTGCTTCTGGATATAGCTACAGAGAACAACGGTGGCTTGCTGTGCCAAGAGACTGTGACTTTAAGGATGGTGATTTTTCCTATCAAATGTAGGCCTTGCTCCAGTTATCCTTGCCTTTGTCATCTCCCATCTGGATCACCCTATGCAACTTCCTGGGGGTAGAGGGTGTGAGGACATTCAACCTGTGCCCTGCACACTTTATGGGTTAACTTCCATTCGAGGTGCAATTCAAGGTGTTAATGACTAACTCTGAAGTCCTACATGCCCTACAACACGTTTATTTAAGAAACCACTTTGTTTCCTTGTCCTATTGTTACAGTCGTGATCCTCCCCAGTGACTTCGCTGACTGTTCCTGGAACTCGGCTCTCTGAGCCCATCAGTGCAGTGTTCTCAGTTGTAGACCCCAGTCCTTGGAGTCTGCTGCTCTGACTGGCCTTTTCGGTTTTCTTGTCTAACCCAGATTCGCACTGAGCACGCTTTCGTTTCTGTTTCTGTTGTTTTTGTCTTTGTTCTGGTTAGCTGGTTGTCCTAGATCAGGTAAGATTTTATAAATTGCAGGATACATTATGAGTTAATTTTTAGCTCTTTGTGCTGTTTTCAATAATTATTGTGCTGCACTTAGGTATTTTCGTTATAGGTGATATAAAATCAGCAAATAAAAAAGTACAAAGGCAATAGGGCCTATGACAGTTTAAGGACAGGAAATAAAAGAAATAATAGGCAGAGAGAGACTTAGGGTAGGTCTAAACTGGAAAAAAGACGACCGGGTCAGCTGATTTGGGTTCATGGAGCTCAGACTGTGGGGCTAAAAATTGCTGTGTAGACATTCATGCTTGGGCTGGACCCTGGGCTTTAGGACCATCCCCCCTTGGAGGGGTCCAGAGCTCAGGCTCCAGCCGGCGCCTAAATGTCTATACAGCAATATTATATCCCCACAGCCCGAGCCCTGCAAGCCCAAGTCAGCTAACCCTAGGCCAGCCGGGGGTGTTTAATTGCTGGGTAGACATACCCTTATTGTTATAACCCCAAACCTGTAAACCCTTATGTACATACTTAACGTTAATATGTGAGATGTCCCATTGGCTTCAATGGACCTACTGTTGTGCTTAAAGTTAAGCAAGTGTGCAGGGTTGGAGAAGAAAGATGGATAAATCAGAAGACTTGGGAAAGAAACTAGGGTGGCGTTCTTTGGACCAGAAGTTTCATTCCTCCCTATAAGATAATCAGTGATGAAAACCAGCTTATTGCTCTCCTCTTCCTAAGGGCAACAATCTCTTCTCGGATGCTCATGGTAATATATAGCTTTGGTGTTCCGCTCTCTGTATGTGTGTGGCGCTCCCAGAGACATTCGGTGGTGAAAATTATATTATAAATGGAGTTCTGTGCTTGTAATGAGAGCACCATGCCAAAGTTGAGAACTTCTTATGAGGGTCTAAGAGGTGAATTTTGCCAATAATTATCTTATTTCTCTTTGGGACTGATTCTGCAACCTGAATCTAAAACTGCTATTGGGAATTTTGTATAAAGACAACTTTTGGGGAAAAAAAATGGATGAACATTTTCAATGTCCATGCCTAAATTGAGGTACTCTGATCCTTATTTAGACTCCTAAATATAAGTGGCTTGATTTTTAAAAGTGCTGAGTACTCCTTTATCATAAGCGGTAGTGAACCCATGAGCGATGAAAGTCAGGATGATATTATTAATTACTCTTATTATCATCTTCCATTTTTAAAAGGCTACCATGACCCTTAAGCATAAACCTGTGTGTTTTGGCCAGAGATTTTAGGGACCTATATAACTAGAAAGACTTTTTTTGCCATCATAGTATATTTTTCCATTATGGTGAAAATCTGATCCATTGAAGTGAAAGGGAGTTTTGCCAATGACTTCAATAAGAGCAGGAGCAGGTCCTATAACAGCCTTGTAGCAATGATAATTATTCTTTTCTCTTATAGGGTCTGATCCAAAGCCCTTTGAAGTCAGTGGAAAGATTTCAATTGACTTTGATTGTTTGGACCTGGCCCTTACAGCAGAGTAATTGCTTTTGCCCATTTCTAGGTAATTTATCACTGTCTATTTTTCCATTTTTCTATTTCTTTTTTTTAAAAACGATTAAATGAATGACTATTTTTGTAATAGTCCGGGGCAGTCTTCTTTTTAACTCACTTCTCTTAAGAATGGGCACCACTTGTGGAGATAATGAAAATAGGCTTGGGAGGGTGGGATTGGGGAAAAATTGGCGGGAAAAGACAACAAAGAAATTTGAGATTCTTCAGTGAGAAGGCATGGTTCTTTAGGGCATAGTGTGAAGGGATGCAATGTTTTTATTTGTTTTGACCCTGATTCAGCAAGGTACTTAAGCCCATGCCCAACATTAAGCAAGTGAGCACTCCCATTGAATTTAATGATTCAAAACCAAAAGAACTACTTGACTCAAGTCAATGAGGCTACTCACATGCTTAAAGTACCTTATTGAATTGGGGTGAATCTCCCTAGTGAACTCTGTGCCCACTGAATATCTGATAGAATTTCCATTATTGTTAATGGGAGTCCCATGTATCAATGAAGAAATAGATTTCTTGAGCTCTGATTCTACGGACACTTACACATGTGAGTGATGTTATGCACCTGAGTTGGCCGATTGAGCTCAGAGGCCATTCATGCACATAAAGATCCTGATGTACATAACTCTTTGCAGGATTGGGGCCTAAATTTGCGAACTATTTTGAAACATCAGCTTTCCTTTAAAACAGAGGTGGGCAAACTTTTTGGCCTGAGGGCTGCATCGGGTTTTGCAAATTGTATGGAGGGCCGGTTAGGGGAGTGGGTTGTGGCCCAGCCCCCACCTCCTATCTGCCCTGTCCAGGACCCCTGCCCCATCCAACCACCCCTTCTCCCTATCCCCTGACTGCCCCTGAAACCCCTGCCCCTGACTGTCCCCTGCCGCTCCATCCAACCCCCCATCCTTCCTGACTGCCCCCCAGGGACCCCCTGCCCCCATTCAACCCCCCTGTTCCCCGCCCTCTGACCACCACCCCGAACTCCCCTGCCCTCTATGCAACCCCCCCTGCTCCCTTACTGCGCTGCCTGGAGCACCGGTGGCTGGCGGCGCTACGGCCACGCTGCCCGGCTGGAGCCAGCCATGCCACCACTGTCACCACCGCGCAGCACAGAGACCAGGTCAGGCCAGGCTCTGCAGCTGCGCTGCCCCAGGAGCTCACTGCCCCACCGCCCAGAGCATTGCGCCAGCTGTTCAGTGAGCTGAGGCTGCAGGGGAGGGAGGACAGCAGGGGAGGGTCTGGGGGTAGCGTCCCGGGCCAGGGGCTCTGGGGCCGGGCAGTGTTTCTCAATGTTATAAAATAGATCAAGTGTGATTTAAATCCATTTGGTAAATGTTGTATAGTATGTAACTTAATGCTCATTTAAACACAAACTTTCATCTGAAGATCTCAAAGCACTTTATGTACACTAATTAAATCTCATAGCATTTCTGTAAAATGAGTATTATTATCCCCATTTTTAGGGTAGGTAAACTGAGGGATTGAGAGAGTTGAGAGATATAGCAATGTTCCTAGAGTGAGATCTCAATTCAGGAAAATCCTTAAGCATGTGCTTAACTCCTATTGGCCTGCGTGGGACTTAAGCCCATCTTTAAATTAAGATTAAGTGCTTTCCTGAAAGGGATGTTTTTCTCAATTGTGGCTTGAGTCCAAAGCAGAGTTGGGAATAGTACATCCATGGAGTCCTTTGTCCTAACCTCCTGCTCTAAGTGCAAGATAACATTCCCACCCAGCTCTTGGTCATCAAGAAAAACATCGTTTTGCTGTTTGATATAATAATTGGTGTGAATGCCTCCTAATTCGTAAAACTAGAATTTTATTCTTTTTAATTTGCTTTCTTTGAATGCAGTTTATTACTTTGCTACATATTGCTTGCACAATGTTTTGTGTGATCTAATATTCTTTGTTCAAAACTGCAAAAAATCTAAATAAAGACTATAGTATGTTGCAGCCGTATAGGCATCAGCTAACATTTTCTATGGCATATGGTGCTTCAGAAGCCATATGTATCACTGTTTAGTGATTCTGGCAAAGAGGCACAGAATGGTGAAATCCAACTGCCAGAATTTCTGAAAACAAATATGTAAATGCTTCAGTGCTTTTGTTATTCATAACATACCTCTAACACAGCACATACAATATGCTGTTCATTCTGTAACTAGTACAAGTTCTCATTTTTAAAGATTTTTCATAATCTGTGTGTTCCCTCCCCCCCATTACTTTACTCCCTTCTCCATAGCAATTAATTTTAAAAAGCAGTTTTAAAAAGCAGTTATTTAAACAGATTTTGCCTATTTTGGGGGCTGTGACACTGTACCCCATATTTTTCATAGTGATATTATGATTATAGCATAATATGATGCATTTTATGCAAGATAAGTCGTGTGGGGTGTCAGTGGAAAAGTTATGATTTGCTGAATATGATTACCCTATTTGTATGCATGTATCATTTTTGTATCTGAAGTTATGAATATTGACTATCTGTATTTCAAATGTACTTACACCAGGTAACACCCACTAGACAAGATGCTTTCAATCTTCTAGATAGTGGGTGGAGAAGGGCCTATTCAGGGCAATGGGCCATTAGGAAAAAACAATCGGCTTTAGGAGAAGCTTATCTCCCTGGTGAGCCTTCCTGTGAATGCTCCAAACAGCCTGTAAGTAATGGCTGCTATGACACTACAAGGACATGTGACCAGGTCACATGATGCTGGACTCCGTCTTGGGATGTCAGTATTTTTCCACAGACTGGTCTGGGAACCAAGCTTTGGACCAAAGGGTTCCCGCCATATGCAAAAGCTATATAAGGCAGGGAGTGACATCTGTGGTTCTTCACTCCCCACACAAGAAGACTCTGAGGTACAAAGACTGAACTGGGGGAAATGCTGGATGGGGGGATTTGCAGCTTGTCACAGCAGTACAGTATGAGAGGGACCCCAGGCTGGTGGGTCAGGGGGCTCAGTGGTACCCCAGTTCCAGGTAGCACCCTGGGGGGAACCCGTCATGGGGACATCTACATTTTTTATTTGAATTGTATGTCTTCATGTTAGTCTAATTGTGGAACAAAGGAGATGGTGTTGCAATGGTGGTTAAAGGACACCCATTTTCACTAGGAATAATGGAAGGAAATCAAGAAAAGAAAATTATGTGTTTACTATGATGAAAAATTCTGCACAGTGACCTCGGTTAATCTCGAACTAGTCATTCAAGAAAAACTGTCTCATCACTTGATTCATTTAAAACTACTAGGCTTGCAAAGCCCTTGAGAATATATTCTAGGGAACAATCACTGCGGGGAACCCTAGGCCCTGAAAGGTCTTTTCAAGAAGTGGTTCAGAGGTGCAAAATTCCTGTCAGAATCTGGAATCCCCCCCCCAAAAAAATCTGATTTTTGCATTTTGGTCATTTATAGAGAAACCATAGAGGTGCAGCCAGAGATAATGCCCCTCTTTGAAAGAAGAGTTGGATTGACATCATTTTTACAAAATTAGGAGCAGTCTGTGTATGGACTTTAGATGTACTACACAGCTGCTGTAATTAGTTAGCACCATGTTGTGTGCTGTTTACTTGTATGGGTATAACTTGTAGGCAGCAGCTGTACCTAAGAAAATAATTCAACCAGAGAGAGAAACTCACATCAACCAGAATTTATCACGTTTACTTGAGATTTTGCTCTAACTAAATATTTAAGAACTTTGCTATTTAACTCCAAACCGGAAAGGCTTCCTGCTGAACCATGTTATGTGGCCTGAAAACAGATCTCCTTAAAGCATAATCAGAATCAATAGGATTAGAATTAATTCCCTGCAATTTGAGCCAATGTCTATGTTTACGTCTAAACATTCCTTCATTGGCTGTCTGTACTGAACAGGATTTTGGTATGTGTCATTTGGCTGTGATGGTACTAAGCCAAAACAGCATATCCTTAGTCCTATGCTTCTCTGCCCTTATGTGTCCAGAATGAACGATTTCTGCCATTTCCAATCTCAGTGACTGTAGAACCGCAAGTACTTCACCTTTAAAAATCAAATCATCCTCCAGAACTCTGTCTCTCGTGCTAGACAAAAATATTTTTCTTATGGCCAACCAACAATGATAGTTTCCACCAGGGTGGAAAACTGGGGTTCCTATTTTATTGCAACTGTAATGTATAGGAATTGGGTAGTACCCTTTTAAATGGTTTGGGAACTGTCACAGCTGACTGTCCCTTTTAAAGGGAGATGGGCACAGCCCCACCTGTGATGCATCAGTCGCCTCCCGGTTGATGCTGTGTGGCTAGTGGAACGGGTGATAGTCTGAAGAGCACTTGGTCCTTATCAAGACCAGGAAAAGTTCACTTATGCTGTAGAATGTCGGGGTGCAGAAAGTTCCTAGCAGAAGTTCTTGTGTTAGGGTAAGGCTCCGGAGGGGGCTGATGGAGGAAAGGGGAAAGGTTTCTGGGGATTACTGCCTGCTTTGGTCAGGGGCACTGTTCTGGGTTACTTTATGAGCTGTGTTTGAATAATAAATTGGGCCCTGAGACAAAGGCCTGAAATACACCTGGGTGTGGCATATGTTGCTCCTTTCTGGACTGGTGAGACAGCCCAAGAACTTTCCAGTGCGCTTTCTGTCTTCCTTTGAAGAAGCTAACAGAGCAGCTGTATATATGTAACTGGCTTTGTACTTATGTGTGTATATATTTATATTTGGAACCCACCTGTGTCTGCGTGGCTTCCTCATTCATAATGTTGTGTAGAGAGCAAAGATACACCAGCAACCCTTAGCTCTGTCAGGTTCTTGTCAGACACAAGTAAACTAGACATAACCAGAGGTAGCTGAAAAGGGGGGAAATATTTTGCAAAAAGCTTCTGAAAAATGTGTCCTTTCTATGACAGATTTCTGAAACTTAACGTTTAACAAAACAGGAGGAATTTTTCACAAACTTTCACTTTGACTGACACTGTTTGAAACTCGAAGGGTTTTTTGAACATCTCCAGGCCTAATGAAATAACGTGAAACCTCAGTTCACTTGTCCTTGTTGTTAGACCTCCCAGGAAGAACTTGTTCAAGATAACAGGCCCTGCTCTACCTCTCTGTAGTTGTACTTAACCACAGTATCACATTTCTATAGGCATGAAACCATGCATTGTAGTTTCACTAGTGCTGCTGCACGGTGGCTTTCCTCCCTCCCCCTTGGATTACTTCCATATTTTTATGGTCCAACCCACTGTAACTCTTCTATATGAATTGTTGGTAGTGCTTACAGCCAAAGGTTATTGCATACAACTGCGTTCATCTGTACCTAGCTCATTACTATGAGGTGCAAGAGATCTGAATGCACAAACCACTGGCTTCTTTTTATGGCAGTGTAAATAAGGACTCTGTTTAACTATTAAAATCAATGGAATTACATCAGTATAAAACTGGAATGAGGGAAAGAGAGATCCAGTGTGAATAAAGGAAAATACTGAGTCTTTGTTACTAATATCTTTTCCAACAAGGAACCAGCCCTCAGAACTAAAAATTCCCCAATGCGCCTGGAGCTCAGCGGGGCGGGAAGGGCAAGAATATTGTTTGGGACAAGTTGTGGAAACCTCTTTCATATGAGTGAGCATTTACTCATGCAAGTAGTCCCAGTCACTTCAGAGTCATTCTGCCAGCATTAGCAAGGAAGTCATTTATTCAGGAACCGGTTGTTGTTTCTAATTTATTCTGACAGCTCCATAGTGAGGTGTTCAAGGGACCTGGGGAGTTGGGTAGGGAGTAGTAAGGAAATTGAGCATGAGGTGAAAACAAGCCAAAACTCAGCGTAAAGCAAACAAAAAATATCCACAAACAAACCAGCAGAGAAAGGCATGTTCAGTTCCCCTAGCACTACACAGAAAATAGGTTTTAAACAGTGACAAGAAACATGAAAAACAAGGGGAAAGTCCAACGCACTAGCAAAAAGCAAACCTTGCTCATAATGATGAAAGAATTAAGACTAGTAAGTTAAATACTTCACCTTCCAAAAGGTGCATGGTGCCAAAGCAATATCAGAAAATGAAAGGGGGCGGGGGGAAGTAAGGTGGATGACACGGTGCAGCTACCTGATAGAACATGTTGTGCAAAGAGAAGAGAGCAATCCAAGGAGTTCATTTTAAAGGAATCACTTCTTGAATGGGGGTGAATGCTGTAAAATCAAGGCTCCATCCTTTATTATTCATGTGAGTAATTCTCACCTGAGCTGTCCTGGTGCCTTGGTGGAACAAGAACATGGGCTTATTCACAGAATAAGGGTTGCAGGCAAATGATCACTGATTTGCATAGAGTATATGTTTTACAGGTGGTGTAGAGGTAGCCAAAGTTGTTAGGGTGGCCAGATGTCCTGATTTTATAGGGACAGTCCTGATTTTTGGGTCTTTTCCTTATATAGGCTCCTATTACCCCCCACCCCCTATCCCGATTTTTCACATTTGCTGTCTGGTCATCCTAAGTTACCTGCTTATCAGAAAGCAAAGCTGAACTTGTCCCAAAGAGTTAATTGGTGTGTATTATACTGAGCAATTCTCTTTAAACAGCAGCAGATGGTGCAAGAGCAAGTTTGAAAGTAGCCACCATACTTCTTACTGGCTGGGCTGATTTCATCACAGACATGGAGGATTGTGAAAGAAGATTGTTAGAACTACGGGTGCAGCTGGGTAATAGTGGTACCATTTGCACTGTGATTACAGGATCAACAGATTAAAAACAAATACACACAGCACTTTATGGAAGTGATGGACAAACAGTAATGGCTCATCTATGTTAGGGGGAAAGAGTCCCTTAAGTTTGAGATGTATCTCATTGAAATGTCTTGTTCTTCCTTGATTACAATGGGGACTTGTGCTTAAAGACTAATGGTATGTCTGAGCCTTTTTAACACATACACTGCAAAGAAAAAGAGTCAAGGACATATTCTCTCTCAAAGTATTTTTTGGATCAGAGGCGATTACCAGACTTTTCATGTTGGGGCCTGTCTTAGCTCAGCACCTCCAGCCCTCAATCTGAACATTTCCCCTAGCTGCTTTGTACATGAATCAGTGGGATTTTTTTCTTTTTTTTCCCAGGAGCTATTTGTGATTCCTACTGCGTGCAGTGCTTACTGGTTCTACAAATCCGAGATCAGACTTGAATCCCAGTCTCCTGCATTTCCATAGGAACAGGTAAGAATCCTGTGAGTCTATATTTTATTTTTACACTTAAGGTTTTAGCACACTTCACAGTTTTCTTCTTTACTAGTTTTTGTTGCAAATGCACCCCTCTTGGTCTTGTTGTTAAGGTGCTGGGCTAAAATGCAGGCGATCTAGGTTCTGTTCTTTGCTCCATGTGTGATCCTGGGTAAATCACATCATCTCTCTGTGCCTCAGTTCCCCCTCTGTACTTCCTACCTCACAAGGATATTGTGAGGATAAACCTATCAATCTGTGTGGGGCCCTTATATATGAAGGTCCTGGGAACTTTGAAAGAACCTAGAGAGAAACCCCTAATGCTACTTTCTTGCAAAGTGAATGAATTCATTCCATAGCTGATATCAGTGCTTGACCTTGGCCAAGTTGCAGACAGTATTCTTTTTTTTTTTTTTTTTTTTGAGAAATGCTTAAGGTCTGCCTTGCCTTCAGGTCTTGCCTTCCTTCTAGTGGAGGTATTTGTCAAAAGGAATGGAGGGAATATTTCGAAACTACAGAGCATTTGCTGTGTTATGGGAGTGGAGAAGTAAGAAAAAAATCTCTCCTGTGGATGTTCTTTATGATGAGAGTAACAGTGCTTGGTACTTCTCTTTGCCTTACCTGAGAATTCCCATGGGAGCACACAAGGTCGTCATGACAGCGAAATTTTAAACAAACATAAATTAAAAAAAAAAACCTTCTGATTATAATATCCGAGCCCTCCAAAGCTCAGCCACTTGTATGTATGGCTTTGGTACCTTATTTGCATAGTATTTGTATTCGTTGGTATTTGCATCTGTGGGAAAATACATATAGTAGGAAGCTGAAATTATAGCCGTTTTACAGGAGCATGTAGGAGCTCAAACTCGGATCAGAGCTGCACTGTGTGGAAGGGAGAGTCCCTGCCCTAATGAATTTTCAATCTAAATAGTCAAGACATAAACTCAGAGAGGTGACGTGACCAGCCTAAGGTCACAGAGTAGGTCAGTAGCAAAACTGAGATTAGAACCCAGGTCTTCCAAATGCTAATACACAGTCTTAGTCACTAAGCCAAACTGCCTTTATAGGCTAATCTTTAAGCACATGGAACAAGGCATGAGGATGTTAGTAAGGCTTTTGATAGTCCCATGTGACATTCTCATAAACAAACTAGGGAAATGCAATCTAGATGAAATTATTATAAGGTGGGTGCACAACTGGTTGAAAGACCGTACTCAAAGAATAATTTTCAATGGTTCTCTGTCAAACTGGGAGGACACATCTAGTGGGGGCCTGCAGGGGTTAGTCTTGGGTCTATATTAGTCAATATTTTCATTAATGGCTTGAATGGAGAGTATGCTTATAATATTATGGATGACACAAAACTGGGCGGGGTTGCCAGCACTTTGAAGGACAAAAATTAGACTTCAAAACAACCTTGACAAATTAGAGAATTGGTCTGAAGATGAAATTCAATAAGGATAAATGCAAAGCACTACACGCACTTGCACCAGGAAATTGTCCCCTACACTCTCCAAAAACATCCCGGATTGTCTGTGCACCGCTATATTGCTCTCCCAGCAGATTTCAGGTGATTAAAGTCTCCCATGAGAACCATGGCCTGCGATCTAGCAACTTCTGTTAGTTGCCGGAAGAAAGCCTCGTCCATCTCATCCCCCTGGTCTGGTGGGCTATAGCAGACTCCCACCACAACATCACCCTTGTTGCTCACACTTCTAAACTTAATCCAGAGATTCTCAGGTTTTTCTGCAGTTTCATACCGGAGCTCTGAGCAGTCATACTGCTCTCTTACATACAATGCAACTTCCCCACCTTTGAGAACCACTGGGTTAGACAAGTACCTGTCTGGGATGGTCTAGATATACTTGGTCCTGCCTTATCACAAGGGTATGGACTTGATGACTTCTCCAGGTCCCTTCCAGCCCTACATTTCTATGATTCTGGGAGAGCTGAGTTCTCTTACTGTCTTGGCCACTAACCTACTGCATGACGTTGGGGGTTGTTGCGGGAGTCTTACATTCCCCATTTGTGTTGCCTCACATTTCGAGTGTCCACCTAGATACTCAGCTGTCTCTAATGGGGGCACCGACAATGCGAGACAATCCAAATTAGTGGGCACTTTTGGAAATGTTGGCCTTCATCCACTTTGCCTCCATTTGTAAAATGGGAATAATAAAATGCCTCTTCACAGGGGTGTGTTAGTCAGTAGGCCCAGATCTTCACGAGGAGCCTGAATAACATCAAGAATCTGGGCTTTCATGTTTGTAAAACACATTGAAAGACTCGGAGGAGCAGTGCTCCAGGAATAGAAAGTATATTTTTGGTTCTCACAGTAGGACGCTGGGATGATAAAACTTCCACACAACAGGCACCAGATCATTGGTGCCCACTTTGTGCCACTCTGGCAGTGCAAAGCACCCACCTCGGGAGATTCTGGCTAGTTGTATGTCCAGTGTAGATGTACCCTCAGAGAGAGCCTGGAATCTGGGCCCATACAGTCAGTCATGGCTAAAACAATCCACTTCTTTCAGTCAGTGGCATGCTTTCTACAAGAGACCTCTCACCACCACAGAGGGGCTTCTCACACACAGACAAACAATTTCCCTTCAAATATCGAACCACTGTTTCCATGGGAGATGTTGGCTGCAGTTTACAAATATAGCGCCTGATTCTGCCACCTTCACATTGAGTAGTACCAAACTTTGAGAGCCGTTTCCCTGAAAACTGCTCATGTAGTGACCTACTATGCCACTCTTACGCGCACTGAGTTGTAGAACCTGCCTCTCAGAGCTTGCTAAAATGACATGGGGCCTTATCATGTGTTCCTGGGAGTTTGGTATGTGCAGTGATGGCAGATTTGGACCCCTGGAGAAAAACTGATGGATTTGATTTAACCTGCTAAGAGAAAACAGCTAGTGCATATGCCTTTCCAATGAAACCTATTGCACTACATTATTTTTGTTGTGTATATTCCCACTGTACGGTAATAAATCCAAATCCTGTTATGTTGCCTTCTATTGTTTAAAAAAGAAAAGTACCACTTTAAAATATATGCTTCTACAATTCAGAAAGCAAAAGCAGTCATTAGATGTCAGTACTGTAAAAGGAAGCTGTAGTAATTCATAGTGAGCTAACTCCTGACACGACAGAGAGTAATAATACCAGAATTTGGCCCCTATACGATGATGCACCATTTGGGAAATTTGTAAAATGAGGAAACAGCACATGTTTTCAGACTTGGATTTTAATGACTTCATTCTTACCACACAGTAACTGGTAAAGTTACAACATTTCTGATTGTCATGAGTTTTTCCTCTTAAAAATCCAGAACTTGTTCTTAAATTGTGGCTAAATTTTCATCATGTGTTGCTATAACGTGTATGGTGTATCTTCCCCATTGTAAAGTCCTCTATGGCTATCTCATCTCATTGCAGGGCCCAATTTTCTACTGTTTTCCACTGGTATATTTCCATTGAGCTACAGAAGTGTAAAACTGGTGTGAGGGAGTGGAGATTTAGGCCCAGTGCATTTTGCTAGATATTACCCTGGAGTTATTTCTCTGTAATTAAGGATAAAAATATTCAAAGGCACTGAAGTGACTCGGACGCTTTAGGCCTACACTATGGGCCTATAGTGGCAGAGTTATGGTGTCCTAGCTATGCTGGCATAACCCTGTAGTGTAGACACAGCCTACAGTAATGGAAGGGGTTTTTCCATCACTGTAGAAACACCACCTCTCTGAGTGACAGTAGCTAGGTTGACAGAAACATTCTTCCAGTGACATAGATGCACCTACAATTGGGGATAGGTCGTCATAGCTATAGTGCTCAGGGATGTGGATTTTTCACGCCCCTGAGTGCAATAGTTATGTCAACCTAAGTTCTAAGTGTAGACCAGCCCTTAATGCTGTTTTCAAAAATTGACTTACAGTGGGGCTTAGGCGCCTAGGTCACTCAGATGGTTTGGAAAATTGTATTTGTTTATGCATATTTTTCAAAATAAATTCTTTGTGGCAGATAGCGTCCTGATTTTAAGAGAACTGCAGCCCTGTAATTCACACTCTTATCAGCCTCTATCACTATGATTGTAATCTCTAATGCTTTTTTAAATGCCATCAAGGTGCTCTGTATTGATCCGATACATTCAATAATTAAGTGTCTGATCCTGTGAGATGCTGAACACTCCCTGCGAGGGGCGGAGCAGGCTCAAATCTCAGAGGAGGAAAGATAGGAAGCATGGTTTTGGACACTTAGTTCAAAGAAATGCTGGGATATCAGGGAGAGATTTGAGTCTGCTCAGAGTGACAGAAGTCAGGAATGGTGACTTAGATTTGAAAGCTATTATCACAGTAATGGTAACAGAGACCAAAGGAGTGGATAAGTTTACTGATGATGGGTGTAGCAAGAAAAGAGAAGGGACCAAGGGAAAACCTTTGGATAACAGCAGAGAAGTGGCCCACTGAGGTAAGAGGCAAACAAGGAGAGGACAATTACAGAAGTGCCTATTAATTTCTGTCTTGTCCTGCTTTATTTATTTCTGTCATTGTATTATTTATCTGTATAAAGGATTTTAGCATAAAATTTGTATTACAGACTGTGATGGACGTTCGGTTCTAAGACCCTACATGAAGATACAGAGATATTCTACTGACCCATGAAGATGAAGAGACCAGCAGGGTCTCATCAGCTTCAGTCCAGTGTTTGCATGTCTCTCTCGAGTCATGGGGGGAAACAGAAACTCTTGCATGGAAAAACATTAGAAACAGCAAGCTCAGCGATAAACTCAGGCTAAGATTTGTATCTTATTTGTAAGAATAAAGGGAGAACCCAGGTAAAGGGATGAGTTTTGGACACTAACCTAGTATGTGTGTCGAGCAGGTGGGAACTCAGCCTGCTCACACAGACCCTATACAAAATAAAGTTCCATTGTATTCTGCGATCATATATTTCCTCTAATGAATGTATTGAAAGACTTAGATGTTGATTAAAGTAAATGATTAAGTACTAGACAAAGTCAGCTAGAGTGATGACCTTCATCATGCAGTTCTTCAAATGCACATCAACCTCGGTTTGCAATTTACTCCCTGCACTGGCACCCAGAGTAAGCTTCCTTATAAGGGCATGGCTACATTTGCAGATGTAGAGCGCTGTGAGTTAAACCAGCCTTCAGAGAGCACAGTAGGGAAAGCGCTGCAGTCTGTCCACATGGCCGGCTGACAGCGAACTGGCATGGCCACATTTGCAGCACTTGCAGTGGCATTGGGAGTGGTGCATTATGGGCAGCTATCCCAGCATGCAAGTGACTGCAACGTCCTTTTCAAATGGGGGGAGGGTGGAGTGTGACAGGGAGTGTGTTGTGTGTATGTGGGGGGAGAGAGAGTGGGTTTTTGGGGGACAGAGAGCATGTCAGCATCCTGTCCTGTAAGTTCAGACAGCAGCAGACCTTCCCCTTCCCCCCGCCTCGCTCCCTCACACACAGCATTCCTGGTTGTCAGAAATGGAGCTTTCAAAGGGTATATCTGCATTCCTACAGTGATTCAAAACAATGACAAAAGTGGCTACTTGATTTAAGGGGATTATGGGATGTTTCCGGAGGCTGATCAGAGCGCAGTAATGCAACACCTCCCAATGCTCCAGCGGGGCGCAGCAAACGTTATTCCACCTGCCGAGGTGGAGTACCAGGAGCGCTCTAGCTGTGGAGTCAGAGCGCTTTACGTGCCTTGCCAGTGTGGACAGGTAGTGAGCTAGGGCACCCGGGGCTCCTGTATTGCGCTGTAACTCACAAGTGATTTCAGAGAGCTGGAGAGGAAAGTAACAGACTTGATAGTCAGGATTTTGAGTCTTCTTCTACTTTCACAGTCCATGTTTCACAGTCCATTTTCTCTTTCTCACACTGTCTCTCTGGCGACTGTATCCCTGCTAAAACGTTATCACAACACACACACACAGATTCACCCACACACGCCTGTCACACTTTCTCTGCCCAGATGGATGTAACAAAATGAAGTTGGGAGCCCTTGAACGCTCAGCACCTGTCTCAGATAAACGAGGATGAAAGAACAACATTTTTGTGAGAGGGTTCACAAAAAGCATTTCAGGTGATTGGTAACAAGGTGAAAGCTCTTAGCTGGTGACTCAGCTCTGTGTTTCACTTGAGGTCATTAAGGATGACATGGCTTAAAAGAGTAGGGTGTTACATAATCGATTTGTAGTAGGTAATTGCCACTAGGTATTCTTCACTTCCTGTAGTAAGGATGTGCAGTGTTGATGTCTGATATCAGATAGTTGCCACATTTCACTCCAGAGGTGGCTGCATTTCAGTGGTGAATGAAGTGCTTCTTGCATCCAGGCTGCATTTCAGTTTGTCTGCATAGTTATTTAGAATCCTTCCCGGTGAAATGTGCTATACAGAGTATGCATACAAGGAATTACCATTGTCACTGTGTCACTCATATAATAAGGCTACGGTAATAGAAGGTGCAGGCTGGCTTTGTGGACATCTGTATTCAGTTCTTGGCTCTGTCATAAATGTCTTGTGAGACCTTGGGCAAGTAATATAATCTCTCTGTGTCTCAGTTCCCTGTCTGTAATTTGGGGACAATAATACTTCTAATCTCCCACCCTCTGTCTGCCTTGTCCCACAGAGCTTCTAGTCTAAATAGACAGTGATTGTCTTTTAGTGTATTTTTGTACAGGGCCTTGTACAATGGGGCCCCAATCATGGTGCTGTAATTATAATAACAGTGACAAAGACTCCCATATGTTCCTTGCAGGAGAAGCCTTATGCCTTAGTTTAGCTGGTAAATGGGAGGCCAAGGACATTACATTTTTAAGGGGCACCACTGGAATATTATTGGGACAACATTGGTTACTGTCATAAACATACAGCTAAGAGTAGCATAAAATCCCTCTTTACCTGTAAAGGACTAAGAAGCTCAGATAACCTGGTTGGCACCTGACCAGAAGGACCAATGGGGGAAGAAGATAATTTCAAATCTGGGCGGGGGGGGGGAGGGAGGGGCGTGAAAGGCTTTGTTTTGTGCTGTGTGGGTGTTCTCTCCAGAGACAAAGGGAGAGACCAAGCAAGTAATCCAGCTCCCACTGAAATGATGCATCTAATATCACAGAAATAGTAAGTAATAGCAAGGAAATGCATTAGAGTATCTTTTGTTTTAGCTTGTGAATTTTCCCTGTGCTAAGAGGAAGGTTTATTCCTGTGTTTTTTTTTGTTTTTTTTTTTAACTTTAAAGTTTTGCCCAGAGGGGAAATCCTCTGTTTTGAATCTTTTGTTACCCTGTAAAGTTATCTTCCATCCTGATTTTACAGAGATGATTCTTTTATCTTTAAATAAATTCTTCTTTTAAGAACCTGATTGATTTTTCATTGTTCTTAAGATCCAAGGGTTTGGGTCTGTGTTCACCTGTACCAATTGGTGAGGATATTATTCTCAAGCCTTCCCCAGGAAAGGGGGTGTAGGGCTTGGGGGAATATTTGGGGGGAATAGGAATCCAAGTGGTCCTTTCCCTGATTCTTTGTCTAAATCACTTGGTGGTGGCAGCATACTGTTCAAGGACAAGGTGAAATTTGTGCCTTGGAAAAGTTTTTAACCTAAGTTGGTAAAAATAAGCTTAGGGAGTCTTTCATGCAGGTCCCCACATCTGTACCCCAGAGTTTAGACTGGGGAAGGAACCCTGACAGTTACTCATCAATAGGTTAGTCCCAAGCTACTCTATTTTCGCTGCAGAACTTCTGTCCTTTCTCGAGGAAGGGGTATCTGCATTGCTTCAGTTGTTTACAGCAAGTACCTTTAGGTCTCAGATATGTCTCTGTCTCTGAATTCTTTATGCTGGTGACCATAGAACTGCTCCTGAAATACAGTCGCAGCTGTTTCAAAGGGTTCTTGGGTACATTTAGGAATTGGAAGATCTAACTACACAGAAAAAGAGCCAACTTTTCTGGAAAAAAGAAATACCACAGGTAGGGAACTAAGATGTTTGTTGGGCTGGGTGGCTCAGTGAAAGCAGGGAACATCTGAGAGGTGCATGTACCAGAACCTGTCTGATCCAGCCTTGCTTACCTCTAGTTGAGTGTCGAAAAGCTCTCCAGGTGACTGCAGCTTTATTTAATCTATTTCTGATTCAGAGGGTGGAGCTGCCAATTTCTTATTTTGTTCAGTTTCAGCAGTGGTAGTGCCAAGCACACCTGCTGAGACACATGGATCTTCTGAGAAACGTGATCACCCACATTTGAAATAACTATAGATGTCAAATTTTACTGTGGTGATAGTCTTGAAAAGAACAACAACAACAAAAAAGCTGCTTCCGCAGAGAGAGTGGCACAAACTTCTGACTGTAGTCAATGGCCAATTGGTGGAGAGAAGCTGCAACTGAGTGCACCTTCGCCGCCATTGATTTAAATGGGGCACCACATGGATGCAGGAATCTTCCAGCATGGATCTGAGTGCAGGATTGGCTGGGTCTGATGTCAGCAGATGAGTTTTCCTTCTAAGATGCAGCAGCAGCAGCACTAAAATGGCAGTACACATTCCATCCAGGATGTGTGAAACTGGGACCAAAGATTCTGATGCATGTAGGAGATGCTGAGCCCACAGCGGGGGTCTCTGGCTGGGTCTACACTACAAACGTAGGTTGACTGAAGCTGCGTTAAGTCTGTGTAATAATGTATGTGTCTACCGAGTCCCTTCCACCGACCTAAGTCGCCTGTAAAGTTGACTCTGTACTCCACCTCCGTGAGAGGCGTAGCACTTGATTCGACACCCACAGCTCGACATGAGGATAGTGTAGACACTGCGTTGTGTAATTTGAATGAATTGGCCTCCAGGAGGTGTCCCACAGTGCTCCACTCTGACCACTCCTGAGAGCACTTTCAACTCCACTGCACAGCAGCCAGGTACACAGGAAATAGCCCCGGGAACTTAGAATTTTCATTTCCTGTTTGATTAACATGGAGAGCTTGGCAGCACAGCTGATCATGGAGACTCAAGGCTGCAAACACACTCCAGCATGGAGTACACAGGAAGTGGTGGATCTTATTGCTGTGTGGGGAGAAGAGTCTGTGCAGGCAGAGCTCCGATCCAGCAGAAGAAATGCTGACATCTATGCCAAAATCACATGGGGCCTGGGGGAGAAGGGCTACACCAGGGATACGCAGCAGTGCCATGTGAAAATAAAGGAGCTTTGGCAAGCGTACCAGAAGACAAGGGAGGCGAACAGTCGTTCTGGTTCTGCCCCGCAGACATGACGCTTTTACAAGGAGCTGCATGAGAGTCTCGGCAGCGACCCCACCACTTCCCCAAAACACTCTGTGGATACCTCCCAGGCGTCCTGGGCCACCTTGGGCAACAAAGAGGAGGATGTTGTTGACAAGAAAGAGGAGGTGGAGGAGGAGAATGGGAGGCAGGCAAGCGGAGGATCCATTCTCCCCAGCAGCCAAGAACTATTTTTAACCCTGGAGCCCATCCCTTCACAGGACCCAGGTGGCGGCCAAGCATTTGCCCTAGTAAGAAGATTGTCATTTGGCCCAGTATTTGGTTTTGCCATGAGGGCAGGGGACATGGCCAAGCATGGTGCTGAGGAAGGCACCTTTCCAATCAGACTGTAGGGGTTACATGCTATTATTTTTTTATGTTTAATCTGAACAAAAAAGGAGGTGTAGTAAGGATCTGCTTCCCAATGAGGGTGCTCTCAGAAAAAGACTGTTTATGTGTCTGGGGATGGCCTGGGAATCTTGACCCTGGAGATCTCTACAAAGCTTTCATGGAGGTACTCTGCAATCCTTTGCAGAAGGTTTCTGGGAAGGGCTGCCTTATTTCTTCCACCACGGTAGGACACTTTCTCACGCCACTCCGGTATTAACTCTGCTGGCATTCTATGCTGCAATGCTGTGTGCTGCAAAGAACTAAGTCTGTACCCAGACGCTTGCAGCAGTTGCTCCCATGCTGTCGCTGTTACCCTCAGGAGACTGATATCGCATAGGGTCACATGGGGGAAGTTTTCAGTGCAAGCCCTTGAACCACAAACAATAGAACAAGTAATCTGCCCCCCTTTGGTGAAATCTGGGTCACACAGCCAAGCTTTCCCTAATGTATCATAGCTGTGGTTGTAAAGGATCACTGGGTATTGCAAGCGGCATTGAAAAAAGTGGGGGCACAGCTTCCTGTGTGTCTCCCTCCTCCCCAACCCAGTGCCACTTTTGTAAAAAAACAAACCATTTGGGGAGCTGTACACTGGTGCCTGTCCTCAAGCCCCATCCAGGTTGCTAGGGGGAAGGGGGCATTTCTCAAGTTCCCAATTGTGCTCCCAATGATGTCATTACAAAAGTAGCAGCACAAGATCTGTTGCACATGCCTCATGGCCATACTTACTATGACTGGAGCAGCAAACCGACTCTTGCAAGAGCCAGCGGTTATGATTACATTGTGGCTTGCAGTGAAGTGTATTAAGGGGTGTATTTTTAATAAAAAATAATCAACCCTGCATCAGAAACAATGTAGGCACTGTCAATGGATCCCTTGTGCTTTGCATTCCTTGCAGCTGAAACCTAGTCCATTGTGTATGGTCTAATGTGGGAGCAGGTGGCCATGCCCCACCACACCTGTGAGAGATGTCCGAATTGGAGGGAGGAGTTTAAAAGGGAGAAACCCAGTTCAGCCGGGGGCAGGCCAATGAAGAGTGCAGGTCTCCAGTCCTCAGCTCCTGGAGCAAGGGCTGGCTAAAGGCAAGAACTCCTCAGATGACTGGTGAGCCCCCGCCCTCAGACGGACTGTTACAGATACCCTTGTGACAGGACAGTGCCTTTACACTAACCGGTGAGCCTAGTTGGGCCCACAGCTTTACAGAAGCCTTCTGAGGGAAGAGAGCTTTACCATATCTCTGGGATGACTGGTTTGCATTTGCTTCTTTTGTGTTTATTGATAACCCCCTAGAAGGGATGGACTGTTCAGGGCTCAGCTGGGGGGCTGAGCCTCTTAAGACTGGGCTGGTGTGGTGGAACACCCAGACGTGGCACAGGAGAGGCCTGAGACCCAGGCGAGAGCTGAGGGGGTGCCTTGGTGTGGGAATTTGGGTGACTGTGACCCCATAGTGCTGGGCACTGTATTTGAGTAGTGCCTAGAGAGATGCCCCAATGGAGACAGCCCCATAGTGCTGGGTCCTTTACAAACAGAGCAAGAGACAGCATCTGCCACTAAGAAGTTATAGTCTATAGGCAAGACATGCAAAAGACAGGAAAAATTACCTCCATTTCATAGATAGAGAGCTGGAGCACAGAGCGATTAAATGACTTGCTTGATATCATGCAGGAACCCAAATCTCTTCAGTCCAAATTTAGCGCCTTAACCACAAAAATGATTGTCCTCTTATAAGTAGCCATAAGGGCCATCCTGGGAGGATCATTCTTGATACCATGATTTATTTGTTTTCCTGTCCATCTGCATTAAGTGAGTTGTTTTGCTCTATTTATATGAAACCAGAGATTATCAGAGAATTTTAATAATAAAATGTCATCTTCCTGAAATGACAATGGTAATGCCCAAGGTCTTCTGCTTTGGGTATTACTGAGCAGTTAATTTTTCTGTCCCAAAGGCAAGATCTGTCAATATCTTGTATTTTATTTCCTGAAATCTTTATCCCTATATATGTGTATTAGGCCGTCCAGCATCTGCTTTTGTGATCTACTCTCTGACGTCCAAGGCACTAATGCAAAGTATAAATGGGTCATAGTGCTGCTTCAGCCGATCATCTCTGTATCAAGTCACCACCATTCCTGTCTGTGTCTTAGAATTGTATTTACTCACCGGCTTGCAGCACTAAAGAAACCAGATTGTGGAACCATGCTTAATACCATTCAACACCCTTTTCTAGAGCCACCTGGTCATAGAAAGAACAGATTTGTCTATGCCAGGACATGCCAGCATCGCTTGCTTTATAACATACACTAGATTCTTTTAAACATGGGGACCATTTGAAGAAAGGGTCATGAACATTTGTAGGTTAGTCTATTGAAATGTGTAATAACTATGTGGCTAATTGTTTTTCTGGGGGCTAACACAGATACAATAATTGCACAAAATCCGGCTCCTCTCATTCAGGGTTATTGGAACTGCTCACCTGAATGTGGCATGATTTGGCCCATACTATATATTAAATGTCTGAACTTGTTCTGTACTATGTCTGGAAAGAACCAAACAGGTATATTAGTACATTTATGACATGGTTTACTGTTGTCATGTACTCTCTTGATAAGTGGTGGTGTAGCAAACAATGAAAAGGAAGACTGGTTGTGGTAAGAATCACTATACATTATGTAAACCTAAGTCTTCTCCTAACAAAAGCACTTTAAAGTTTGATGGGGTTTGCAGCACCAGTTGCTAAGAGACAGTTGGATCCATTTGGAACAAATGCATAACACGTTGTGAATTAGGATTGTCTACATATGCAAATTCATCTGGAATAAGGTAAAGCTGTGGTTTTCAAACTGCGGGTCACGACCCAGTACTGGGTCGCAAAATGTAAGGCATTGGGTCGCGACAGCTCTGATCAGCACTGGCGACCGGGCCATTAAAAGTCCCCTCAGGGGCGCTGCCTGGCTAAGGCAGGCTAGTCCCTACCTGTTCTGATACCGCACTGCGCATTGGAAGTCGCCAGCAGCAGGTCCGGCTCCTAGGCGGGGGGACCACAGGGCTCCGCATGCTGCTCCTGCCCCAAGCACTGGCTCCACACTCCCATTGGCCAGTTCCTAGCCAATGGGAGCTGAGGATGGGGGGCGGTGCCTGCAGGTGAGAGCAGCGCGGAGCCACTTGCGCGCACCTTCGCCTAGGAGCCAGACCTGCTGCTGGTCGCTTCCGGGGCGCAACACTGTCCGCGGTGCCAGGACGGGCAGGAAGCCTGCCTTAGCACCCCTGCTGCGCCGCTGACCGAGGTAACCCTGTGCCCCAATCCCCTGACCCCCCCAAACCCAGAGCCCCTTCCTGCACCCCAAACCTCTCAGCCCCACCCCAGAGCCTGCACCCCCAGCTGAGATCCCTGACCCCCTCTGGCACCCCAACCCCCTGCCCCAGCCCAGAGCCCCCTCCCTCACCCTGAACCCCTCATTCCTGGCTCCACCCCACAGCCCTCACCCCTGTACCCCAACCCTCTGCCCCAGCCCTGAGCCCCTCCCACACCCCAAACCCTTCATCATCAGCTCCATTGGGTCGTGGGCATCAACAATTTTCTTCAAGTGGGTCACCAGAAAAAAGTTTGAAAACCACTGAGGTAAGGTATATATTTTAAAAGGATTAACTATTCCTGACTAACATCCTGTGTAGATGCTTTTGGATGTGGATTAAACTAATTCAGAATAAGGCATCCATTCCAGAACAAGAGTGAATCAAGAATCGCTATTCTGGGACAAATCCCGACATAGACAAGTCCTAAATAACAGAGGGACAGATCCAAATTCTATTGAACTCAGTACAAGTGTTTCCATTGACTTCAATGGACTTTGGATCAGGCCCTAAAATTTGAGCCACATTTGGTAAAATCATGGCCACTGAAAAAATTCTGCTGATATTATTATGTTGTAAAACGGAACCTTGGGTAATTAAATGTAGGTGAAATTCACCTCGGTGCAAAGGGCATATACACAATGTAGATCCCACTAAGCCACATTTTGAGGGTTTAAGTGGAATGTAAGGCCTGGTCTACACTAGAATCACTTACTTCGTGTCCTTGCGGCGCGGGATCGACGGCTGCCGCTCCCCTGTCGACTTTGCTTCCGCCTCTCACAGAGCTGGAGTTCAGCAGTCGACGGGAGAGCGATCGGGGATCGATTTATCGCGTCTACACTACACGCGATAAATTGATCCCCGATAGATGGAGCGCTATCTGGCGGGTAGTGTAGACGTACCCTAAGTGGTGTATGTGCCTTGTGCTGGCCCTTTGTACAGGAGTGAATTTCACACTGTAAACATAACTGTAACCTTGTTGGGATCTGTGTGTTTTATGTGTATTATTGTATTCTACACTGTCAATGAAAAGAGTGCTCACAAATTGCATCAGCAGCAGCCCTCGTTTAGTAGTATTGTTAAGCTTTAACTTCTTTGTAGTTATTTTGTAGCTGTAACTTCAGCGATTGCACACCGGAAACAGGTTGCACAGCTGACATCCAAAACAAAATTAAGAGTCATACGAAGATAGGACATTGCCACAGCTCTGGCGTAATTAGGATTCATCATAATCCAATACAGGAAATTGGCACATCTGCTTTTCAGGCTGTTGATCCAACTGTGTTGCTGAATGTGCGCACTGGCAACGGGAGTTCTGATGCATCTTGCTGTGTTCTGCAAAGCTGTCTTTGCATAAATATTTACATGATTTCCTCCAAACATTGGTGTAAGCAGTTGTTTTTAACACTTTTCCTCCCATCTGTAAGGCTCCGTTTTTCTTCCCTGATCCTGAGAAAGAAGTGTTGACTTTGTTACAATGCGTCTCATTCTGAATCAGGTTAAATAAACAGTGGTAAATTTTTAACCAATATACTCACAAGTAGAGCAAAGGTTCACATCTGGCTTTTTGATAGCGATAACATGGGCCTGATCCTCCTCCTATTGAGGTCAATGACTAAACCATCAATGAAGTCAGTGGATGCAAAATCAAGGGCTGCTTTGTATTTGAGCCCACCGCTGTTTCCTCTTTCAGATCCCTCTTCCTTGATTTCAGGAAGGCATTGCCTTTTTTATGAAGTAGATTATTCCTCTGGCTATGGAGAGTTAATGTCTATTGTTCAAGGTTGGCGTAGCCAACTGTCTGCTGGGGAAGGCAGAAATGGTCATCACAACAATATTGTCGCAATTAAAAAAAATTTTTTTTTACAACTGGATTGTCCCTTCACAATCTGCTCTGGGTCATGAGTGGTTCCAGGAGCAGCAGACCGAGGGATGGAGTTGATATTCTCAGTCACAGTTCTTTCCCTGGTTCTCCCAATGGGCACAGGTCAGAAGCAAGTTACTTCCTGCTCTGTGCTAGCCAGCACCGGTGTCGGCACCTTGGCTCTTTCCTTTCCCTGCCTCTGCCCAAACATTCCCACCTCACCTGTGCAGAGTGGAGAGTAGCAGCCCCACTGAAGTGGCTTTCCCCCTGTGCTGTGAGTCATGACCTGCAGTGCAGGTAGCCCGTGTAGGAAAACAAGTGGGGCCTTCTGCCTTCTGATGCTTCTATATGACATTGTAAGGACCTATCATAATGTGGCCTTTGCCGATTTTGACCATCAATGGTCCCATATATAATAAGGATAGCATAGCTGCCTAGCACAATATTAGTGTGCTCAGAATTTTCAAATTTGCAGGGTCTCTGTTTGGATGATTTCAGAAGCTTCTCTACTTGTCCAAAAATATTGCTAATATTTGCATTCTCTTGTGCACATCTTGCTTTTAGTTAAGATCTCTTCCCTCCCCCCCATTTTCAAGGAGTAGTACAGACTGCAATACACAATGGCACCACTTTAATTATTCCTGAAAGGAATGATTACTGAGGAATTTTGAGTTTGCATAAGTACTCAGCTTTGTCTAGACAGATCATTTCTATCTGGATGATACATGCAATGCGCACAAATAATTATTTTAAAGTTCCTGTATTGCTTAACTCTACCCTCCTTTATTTTGGTTTGGTAAAGAATAACCGTAGGCAACATCTATAACTGAAAAACAAAAAGTTTCTATTACTAATCATCCTGTCAGCTATTACACTTTTATAATTCGTGCCATTTACTTAGTTTCTGTTCTCCCATTGCAGATGAGACTCTGACTTTCATCATTGTTACTCATATCCCGTGCTGGGACGAGACGGGTATTGGGTACAAGTGCCTGGAAACAGGTTCTGTTTTGGCTACTAAAGGGGTCCTTTATGTGGCAGAATTGGCCTCCAGTGGCTACCCCCAAGGGCAGCATAGAGCTGCTAGAACAGCTCTCCAATGCCCACCCCACACGCCCTGCAGCTTCTGTGTCTGGGGAAATGGGGGTGTGTGGCTCTGGCTATACTTGCTAGAATGGTCCCCTCAGGTACTGCTGCAGCTCAGCGTGGGTTAGAGCAGCCCTAAGGCTCCTCTAACTTACATCAAGGGCTGAACAGGCTCCAGGAAGCCCCAGTATATGGGAAGGACCAAAAGTGTTGGAAAGCCCCCTGCCTCTTGCCCTATTCCCATACCAAACAGGGCTCAGGAAGAATGGAGAATCTGGCCCATGTGTATATAGTTAGTTACAATTCTGATTTCATTCAGAAGCCAAATTTCCCTCAAAAAAAAAAAACTTTTGGCTTTATTTAAGTATCCTACAGAGAGTGAGTTGTCTCACTGTTTAAAGTCATCTTGGAAAACAAATTGCAAAAAAACAACCTTCCAACATCTTGGCTAGTTTATATGCTATAATTAAAAATTTGTTTTGCACTCGCTTGGTTTTGGATGACCACGTTAAACTCCGCTCTGTTGGGCCAGCCTAGTAGCTGTGACAAAAGGGTGTCTTGCCTCGTTAAATAGTGTCCTACTGAGCCGTTTAAGGAGTTGTGTTGACATGTATCTAAGGATGGGTCCTTGCTTAGGATTGGGACACATGAACACTCTCAGGATGTTACAATGTAAGGGGCATCTTTAATATTAGGGATGAATATTTCTCTCTAATTGCTTTAGTTTTGGGGTACGTCCACTTCAGTCTCTCACAGAGTGCTGTTTGTCCAAAGGTCTGGCCAGCTATCACCACTCATCCCCTCTGGGCCAAAAGGAAGTTAGGTGTTTGATGTGGGCCAGGGAGAATCAAAATTAGGTAACAGATTGTGGTGGTGGGTGCTAGCAGGGAAACTCCGGGAGGTGTATCTATCTGTGGTGTTAAATGTTATACAAGGAGAAAAGATGTTTCAAATGGTTCTATTTGCCACTTCCTGTGAGGTAAATTTTGATCTTGATCTTGTGATTGTTTATGCATTAATCTTACGTCTGAAAGCTTTTGCTGCTGCTGTTGGGTTATTTTTCTTAATGTCATTTTGAAAAGCCCTATTTTAAAAGAACATTGGTTTCCCTGTTCTCCTAGATCCAAACAACATCCCCTGCATGCAGTAATAAAGAGCTGTTATGAATACTTTTCTCTTAGATTATTAATTTACCATTGGCAAAATGTGATTCATTTGCACTGAAGTAAAAAGATGCCTGATCATTTCTTCCTCCATTCAGCAATTACATTCGTGTTTAAATTCATTAAACATGTGCCTAACTTTAAGCACGTGAGCAGCCCCATTGCCTTCCATGCAACTACTCATGTGCTTAAGTGTCTGGCTGAATCAAGGCCATACTCTATAAAGTGTACAGCGGCAGTGATTATATAGAGATGTTCAAATCTGTATTGTCAAACCCCGCTAGCTAACAGATATACCTCATCCCAGTCCTGGGACTGTCAGGAAAAGGACAGGAGCTGGTGCGTGTCCCTGATGCTCTCCCCACTTGTTGACAAACCGCTTCATCTACATCTTGGCTGATTGTGATTATTCCATTCTCCTGGCAGTAGAATGACTATGAAACATGCAAATGCACATTGCAGGAGAGAAGTGGCTCATGAATAGAGAAAAGTGAATCAAGTCTGGATAAAACCTCAATGAACCCCAATCTCCTTTGCCCAGATTTAAAAAAAACACAATATTTTGAAGATTTGAAAAAGTTCAGTTCTCACAAGATATCCAGCCCTGTTGTGTGGACATATGGCGTGAAACCCTGCCCATATTTAGGTCAGGGAGTTTTGCCATTGATTTCAGTAGCACCAGGTTTTCACTCATAAGGCTTAGATACTTGAAAAAGGGTTAGGTAAACATCCACATTTTTGGGTCCTTATCTGAATGGAACCTCCAAACCTTTTGAGTTTCACCCCTTCACTACTCACAAGTGGAAATTAAACTGGCAGTTTGGTGGTCTCTTGCTAGTTATAAGAACATAAGAATGGCCCTACTGGGCACTTGTATTTCCAAATAACCCACATCTCTTTGCAGTTCCACTCAAGCCTACTACTACAGCTGGGGTGCCGTAGGCCAAGAGTCAAGGGTGAGAAGTAAAGGGCAGGCAGCATCGTCCCACACTATCCCCAGTTCTATTTGTCTTTCAATGTCATCCATAATTTTTTTTTAAAAGATTAAGCTTTTCATCTTGCCTATAAGGAACCAAGGGGAAGAATGACATTTTAAGATGCTTTGTTAAATCACAGTAATTTCAGATTAAATCCCTGAGTGCTTAATAACCTGGGGCCATACTCAGAAGAGATGTGGAAGGTGGTATAAGTTGGAATCTCATATACTAATTAAGGTTCTTTTACACTCACTTAGTCTCCCTTAGATTAATTTGTAATCTCTCTGCTGATGTCTAAATGAGTTTAACTTACATGTTGAGGATCAGGAAGAAAGTGTATATTTATTATTTATTACAGTTATTTATTTGTTTATGCTTGAAGGCACAACAGACATCAGGGCTCCATTGTGATAGGCTCTCTACAAACAGTAAGAGAAAGTCCCTACCCCAAAGAGTTTACATTCTCAATAGATAAGCGGGTGGGGGAAAGGAAGTAGTATTATCCCCATTTTACAGATGTGGAACCAAGGCACAAAGAGACTGGGTGACTTGTCCAAGGTCACACATGAAGTCTGTGGCAGAACTAGGCCCTGAGTTTCAGTCAAATACCTTAACCATCTGCCTTCTTCACTTTAACATGTACCTTTTTCAAGCTCCTTGGCTTGTAAGTTGCACAATTTAAGACTCATTGAGTCTTCAGTAAACTGGGTATAGGTCCCTATAACGAAGTATACCTTACATCATCTTTTGTACCACTCCTGAATTTGGCCCCACACATATATTTATTGTGATGACTATGTGTTAAAAGCCAGTGAGGCCAGCAACATTTACTTCAATTGCATGGAACAGTATGGTATTCCAAGAGATAGATAAATTTAACTTTGAAAGCATGAATATATTTGTGAACTTCTAAGTAATTTCCAGAAGGGGGGAGGACTTTTTAATAAATTCTGGGAACTAAAAAAGAAGTTGCTGGTCATTGTGTGGGCTGTAAAAAGAACCAGAAGAATAACCCTGTGTTTTTCTTGTTTGCAAAGTAACCAGCCATATGCTTTTCTTATGTACTTAAGTGGTCATCTTTATGTCATCTAAGCACTTCAACAAAACTTGTTTGACTCATCTGCCACTTCAGCAAAAGAGTAAAAAGGAATTCCCACACTTGGAAACAAGAAAACAGCATGGGTTTAATAAATATTCACTTGGCAGGCAAAGTCAGTATAAAAATATGGATAGTCAAATGCATTTGAAATAAGGTTTCCTGGCAGACTGGATAATATGACAGATATACTACAGGCCAGACCAAAATTCCTGGGGCTCCAGGCTGGGTTCTATAGTACTAACGACTGGTTTTTCAGCATTGACACTCGTCCTCTGGTACATCAAATGCTAGTTCATAATGCAGCTGGAAAGACAAAGGCCAGCCTTGTCTCAGCGTTTCTTAAATTGAATTGATTATAAAGCAGATAAGCATCCCTGCTTATCTAAAACTTGTCTTAGTTTTGTTGGTTATTTGATAAAGCATAGGTTAGTCATTCCTTAATCCTTTTTAATGTTCTTGTGTGTCTATGGGAAATGAGCAATAGAGTTTATTTGCTCTTTGTCTGGCTAGCTCAAAAGCCCTATAAACTTTATGCGGCGGATCCTGAGGGAGGAGACTAAAGAGGGGGAAATCACCATCAGGCTGCCTTCACGCAGTGCTGTCCCTTATTGTTTAAGAGGACGGGGATTTACTTTCTTCTGTGCAACAGGCTGCATGTCTGGTCCTGCGATCTATGCAGACCCTGCAAGATCCACACCAATCCTGAGGGATCAGCAGTAAGCCTTGTTGCCTTCATGCCAGGTGGTCCTTCCCCACCGTGGCTCCAGCGGGTATATTGTCATTCCCGTGGAATTGAGATGGGATTGTGTGTGTTTGTGTGCATTCCACTGGCCTTCAGCGCTGCCCCGTGGGCTACACATGGAAGATCCTTTGTGGGGCCAGCAACAGCAGTGGAGACAGGTCAACTTGGGGAGGGGTTGCTCCATTCCTGGATTCAGGGGGCCATGATTGGGCCAATTAGCACTATCTTTATTTTTTAATGGGCTCTGATAAGTTGCTAGTGGCTCTTGGATCTACTTCTGAAGTCAATGGGAGTTGTGCATGTTTATGGGAAGAGGGTATTGTGATACTAAGGCTCTATTCTATAATACTTGTGCAACCCAAACCCTTTTTAAGTCAATGGCAGTTTAGGGTATATGAGTATGGCAGGACTGGGCCCAGAGTGTGTGTGTGTCTATATATAATATATAATACTATTTTTCATTATTCTATTTTTTAATTCCTGTCTGATACAGGCACTTCATAATGTTGGTACGTATTTTTCAGGGCTAGTTTTGATATTGACCTATGCCATATAATGACATACAAGGAATGGTGATAATAACTTGCAAAACTCGCTCTTTTAATAAGAAATAACATTTGTTAAAATGTCTGTAGTTCATAATTTCTGTTTTCCCTGATGCCGTCTTATTTGTCTGATCTCACAAGAGTGGAATTGTGTTGTGATCCCCAACAAGAACACAGTTTAAAATTCCGTGTGAAGTCCCACTGTTTTGACTATCAGTTCAGTGGGGGAAACCGTTGTGTTAGAAGTGTCAAGGAAATGATGGATGTTAAAGACATCCACTTTGCCAGCTTATGGTTGGTGTGATTCTTTTTGTATTTTACCCTGTATGAACAAGAAAGATGTTAATTAAAAGACCAAAGATTCAAGGAAGATAAAAATATCCATTGATAATACAGTATATTTATCTCAAATACACCTCAGTGACATTTATCTAAAGACTCATGATGTCAGGATTCTCTTGAGTTCCATCTCCGTGTTTATGCACACAGCACACCGGAGGTCCCATTGTGAAAGTGTGCAGTAAGCAGCCCTTTTGTAAAGCCACATCTAGACTCATGAGAGAGAGGTGTAAAAGATGAGGTTTTTTTTCTTTGAACATTTTTCAGGATTACAAACAATACGCAATTGTTCTTGAACCAAAGATGTACAATGTTTCGCGGGCTAGGATGAAAGTCTATTTATCTTAAGGGTGGCCCGTGGTATAGCAGCTGGGACATTGGCCTGGTTGCCGGGAAACCTGGGTGTGAGGTTGTATGCTGTGTCTATCGTAGCACAGCACACACAAGATCAGCCTAGGTGGAGGCAGCGCTTTAAGCCACATTTTTGGCTTTGGCATCTTGGGTTGATCCGGGGCTGAAACAGCTTTAAATTCCAGCAACCCTGCCTGGGCTCTCTGTGGACAGCTCTGCAACCTGGAACAGCCACAGCAGGGCTTGCAAGGGGTCCAGTATAGGGCACTCTGTGTTAAGAGCATAGCCAACTATGAGGTTTCTATAGCCCTTGTATAGCAGGGCAGTAGCAGAGGGAAGAATTCCTATCCTGGTTCTATTCCTGGCTCTGCCCCTGATCTACTGGGTCATTTAACTGCCTTGTGCTTCAGTTTCTCCATCTATAAAATGAACATAACAATACCTCTCTCTCTTTGTAAAGTGCTTTGAGACCTACAGCTGAAAAGTGCTGTATAAGAGATAAATACAATTAAATGCAAATCATGGGTTAAAATCTGCCACCACTGAGACCTCCGTAGTCCCATTGAAGGCAATGGTGTTACATGGGTTCAAATTAAGCCAGAATTTCCTCCAGTGGTTCTTAATCAAAGAGAATCTTTTGAGTTTTAAAGGATGGAAAGTATAAAACACCACAGGGAAGAGTTACAGGTGAAGATGGATTATAATGGGGAAATTAGGTGATATTACTAATTCTGGACTAGTAATTGTAGCCTAGAGACAAATGAAAGCCTCCTGAAAACCCAAATGGAACAAATATCAGAGAAATGGAAACAAAAGGGTCAGGCTTAGAAATTCAAGCATCACATATTTTAAGTGTTAAATGTTTTAGGATCTTGGGAACAAATGGAGCTTTTAGATCACCGGTAATGTCCTATCAATATGTACACTTCCCAGTGTATACAAATGTTTCATATAAATTCAATTTCATAATAGCCACAAGGCACGACAGAGTACGGTTCATCAAAGACAGAGGTTTATTCACAAATGACTTATTTGACAATGGATGGAAACAAAATTAGTGTGGTAAACTGCTCCCAAATAACATCTGACATTCTCCAGCAGGCCATTCATTTCAGAGCAATTGTCAGGTGGTTAAAATCATTGGGCTTTGGTCTTCCATCATATATTACCATTGAGGTGTACTATATTCTTCTACAGCTGCACAGTATAGCTTATTGACTGAATATTCTTGTATATGGAATTTAAACTGAAGATGGGATTTTGGTCAGTTTATTAAACAGTTATAGCAAATATGGTATTAAAAATCAGTATTATAGTGACCATGCTTTGTTGGGAAACCATAATTTAATATTTTAAGAGGGAATCCTAATTTTGGGTCTTATCTAAGGGCCATGGAGGTGAATGGGTTTGGGATCAGCCCCTTTTAGGACTGGTCCACACTAACCCCCCACTTCGAACTAAGATATGCAACTTCAGCTACGTGAATAATATAGCTGAAGTCGAAGTACCTTAGTTTGAACTTACCGCGGGTCCAGACGTGGCAGGCAGGCTCCCCCGTCGACTCCGCGTACTCCTCTCGCAGAGCAGGAGTACCGGCGTCGACGGGGAGCACTTGCGGGATCGATTTATCGCGTCTAGACAAGATGCGATAAATCGAACCCAGAAGATCGATTGCTTACCGCCAGACCCAGAGGTAAGTATAGACGTACCCTAAGTCTACAGCAGGGCTAGATTTAATGTAGTAAACCTGTACGACTTCATTGACGTTAGCAGCATTGCATCTGCATGCACCATGGTTGAATTTGGCCTCCTTCCTGCATTAAAACAAGTCAGTTAAAATGAATTTGGAGATGCATTAAGGCAGTGGTGTTCCCGAGAAAATGGAAGCTGTAATTTTGACCCCTTAGGCTTAGTGGTCATAAGGGGCTGTGGCAGAATCTCACAAAAATGAAACAAAAATTAGTGGTTAGATTAATTTATTTTTAACTTTTGCAATAACTTTGATTTACACAATCCTACTTGTGATTTGGTATTGTCACATGCACAGAATTTTCCATCCAGTTACACTTAGTAACTCACATGTAGTGTATGCATGATAGCCTTTAGATGATATTTTAGGACTATTAATCATGTTTGAACTTCTGTAAAACTCTGAAACCCCAGATGGAAAAATCTAAAAGGTAACATTCTTGTGGTACAAAATGATGCTTTTTACAATACTTCATGTTTGCTCTGAATCTTTTAGCTTATGGTCCAAACCAAATGTTTGTTCCGCATTTAGCAGTGCAAGGTCCATCTACTTTTTTAATTTTTAATTACTTTGTTATTTCAACTACACATTAGCTAGAGTAGATCGAAACTGTTTCCTTGGAACTCTGCAAACTGTAACCACCAAAATGTGATCAGGTACAGTACATAAGAACATAAGAATGGCCATACTGGGTCACACCAAAGGTCCATCCAGCCCAGTATCCTGTCTGTCGACAAAAATAACAGGAGTACTTGTGGCACCTTAGAGACTAACTAATTTATTAGAGCATAAGCTTTCGTGGGCTACAACCCACTTCTTTGGATCCAAAGAAGTGGGCAGTAGCCCACGAAAACTTATGCTCTAATAAATTCGTTAGTCTCTAAAGTGCCACAAGTACTCCTGTTCTTTTTGCGGATACAGACTAACACGGCTGCTACTCTGAAACCTGTCTGTTGACAGTGGTCTATGCCAGGTGCCCCAGAGGGAGTGAACCTAACAGGTAATGATCAAGTGATCTCTCTCCTGCCCTCCATCTCCACCCTCTGACAGACAGAGGTTAGGGACACCATTCCTTACCCATCCTGGTTAATAGCCATTAATGGACTTAACCTCCATGAATTTATCTAGTTCTCTTTTAAACCCTGTTATAGTCCTAGCCTTCACAACCTCCTCAAGCAAGGAGTTCCACAGGTTGACGGTCTTCTTCACACTGCGCACAGTCAACCTGTGGAACTCCTTGCATTGTGGAATTCCAGTCTTGCACTAGTTAAATCTGATCTTGGCAAGTAGCTCTGATATGCTATTTAAAGTCATGAGTCTTTTTGCTGAATTGGCTTAGATCTTGTGCTGCCAGGACACCATCCCTTCCATGAATGTAATTTCTACCCTTCTAAAAGGCAACACTATTTTAAAATGCCTGAAAAAAACAAGGTTTTCTTTTAATTAGAGATTTCATAATTAGCATGGGTTTAAAATATTTCCAAAATATAACTAGTATTGCCTTCTCCTGCAATTTAGCATGGGTCTCATGGTATTCTCTCCTTTAGTCATTGCAGAACACGATAATCTTGCCTTTCATTTTTGAAAAATAAGTTCCCTAGCCTCATGGCTGCAGAGAAGAATTTGAAAAGGTGAATCCTACAGGCTCAGAAGCCAAAAAGAAAAAGAAAATCAGTTTAGAAAAACAACTCCTCCATGATTTTTGAATGCGTGGGCTTGTCAACTCCTCTAGTGTTTTGTTCAAAATGTATGTCAGGAGTGTCCAAAGCCTTGTTATTAGAATAGAAATAAAAATAAATAAATAAATCTCCAACTGTTGCACTCTTGATTTGAATTTGACAGCATGAAATCGCACTGAAAACCCCAGATCGTTTCTGTGCAGTGCCACTTACCAACTGCAAGTTCCCATTACAGTTAAGCTTTTAGGCCTGGGTCTTGGAAGGTACTGTCCATTCCAGGACCTGCCCTAGCCAGGTACTAACGCACTCCCTTGCTTCAATTTGAACACTGGTTTAAATGCTTTGCAGGATCAGGGCCACAGTGCTCAGCACCTAGCAGGATGGAGCCCTTAGAAAAAAATGTTCTCTGAGGGGTGGAAAAAAACCGACTTTTGTCAGGCTTCTGCTTTATTTATGGCACCGCTTTCAAAAGAAAACCAAGTAAACCAACCCCCTGACTCTGGGCTCTTGTGAGGTCAAGTTTCAGCCTGATGTGACTGATAAAAGCAGAGTCAAACTTTTTTTTTTTTCAGTCCGTGGTTTTATATATTTTTGAAATCTGGCAACTGAATCAAAGCCAGGCGCCTCTGGGATGGTCCTGGAATTACTCCCTTGTAAGTACATGCGTGTGAGAGAGAGAGAGGCTCGGTCACCCTCTATCCCCACCCCTTTCAAAGAGACACTCCGGGAGGAGTTGGCTGCAGTTTTTTGTTTTCTCTTCCTTTCTTCCGAGGTGATCACTGCCCTGGGGGGTGCGGAGCGAACGGGACCAGCGCTAGTGCACATGAGTCACATCCTGAGGCCACAAAAGGCGGCTGTTGCCTAAAAAAAACCACCCCCGAAAAGTTTCAGCGCGGTTTGTTGTGGGGAGGCGCTTCGCTCTGACTCCGGCGTGGGGTCGCCATTGCGGGAGCGTGTGGCCAGGAACGCTGCCGAGCCGAGCGCAGAGAGATCCTGCCTCCGCCGGGATCCGCCAAGAGTTTTCTGCAACTCCCTTTGTCCGCGGCGCGCCCCTCGCTGCCTGCCGCGGCCGGACCCAGCTGCGCTGCGCGGGGCGATGGGGCCGAGCGGGGACAGGACGGGGCCCCGCCGGGCGGCCCCGCGGCTGCTCTGGTGGTTGCTGTTGCTGCTGGCGGCGGCGGCGGCGGTTCGAGCCCAGGAGGAGCCTTCCTGCCACGGCGCCTTCGACTTGTACTTCGTGCTGGACAAGTGAGTGGGGCCCGCGGGGGGCGGCCGGGCGGCCCCCCCCGGCACTGGGTCTGGGGAGTGTGTGTGGGGGTGTAGGGGTGTGTACGTTGGGCTTTATGCGTGTGTGTGCGCGCACGTGGGGGTGTAGGGATGCACTGGTGTGTATGTCTCTGCATGGGGGTGTGTGTCTGCGTGGTGGGGGTGTAGGTGGGTGGGTGTGTGTCTGCGTGGTGGGGATGTAGGTGGGGCTGTAGGTATGTATTGGTGTGTGTGTGTCTCTGCATGGGTGTGTGTGTGTGGGGGGGGTTAGGGGTGTGTGTGTGTCTCTTTCTTGGTTGGGGTTCTGGGACAAATTGCATAGTGGGGATACTGAGAGCTACTGAACCAATCTGTAAATCCTGGATATGATGAAATCACTTCAAGCCAGGGGGTGCTGCTGCACCCTGAGTACCCCTAATTTCAGCACCTATTGGTGTAGGGGAGAGGGGTGTGTGTGTGTGTGTCTGCATGGGGGTGTAGTTGGTGTGTATGTAGGTAGGGTGTGGGTGTCTGTATGGGGTGTAGTTGGAAGGCTTGTGGCTACATGGGATGTCTCTCTATGAGGATGTAGGTGGTGTGTGTCTCTGTATGGGGGTGTAATTAGGGCATGTGTCTCTTTATGGAGGTGTAGTGGGGGGGTCTCTCTTTGTAGGGCGTGTTGTGTGAGTTTAGGTGGGGTGATGATGTGGAGGTTGGGTTTGGGCTGTGTGTGTGGAGAATAGATGGGATGGTGGGGTTGTAGCTGTGTGGAGTATAGATGGTTGGTGGAAGTCTCTTTGCGGTTGGTGTGTGTGTGTCTGTCTGGGGTGTGGGTATCCGTATGGAGGTGTAGTTGGGGTGTGTGTGTGTGTCTGTATGGGGGGTGTAGTTGGGGTGTACATGTAGAGGTTGGGTTTTTGCCTGCCTCTGTGTGTGGAGTATAGGTGAGATGTTGGGGTTGTATCTGTGTTTGGAGCGTAAGCGGGGTTTGTGTGTATGTATCTGCTTGGGATCGTGTTGTTAGGCATAGTTTGTGTCTGTGGGTTGTTGTAGGTGAGATGTGTGAGTGGTGGTGTGTCTCTGTGTGGGTGAACAGGTGTTTGGTGAGGTTATGTTCCATATTGTGTGTCAGTGGGTTATAGCAAAATGTGGTGAAAGAGGGGTTCTGTGTTTAGTTCTCTTGAGATTACTGCAGGGTGCATGGGGAAGTGGCTGTAGATGGTTAATTAATTCAGTTTGGCATTGTCTTTGGAGGTTTGAATTTCCCTGTGCTGGAAGGCGGTGAGGATATCTGCCTTGTGGCCTTCTGTGAAAGAGAGGAGGATTCTCTTTTGCCAAGAGAGGCTGAGCCCTTACTGGAAAATGGCTATCTGTAGAGCTGATCAAAGAATGGAATGTCTGTTCCTTGGAAAATTCAGATATTCTAACATTTGTTTTCAGTCCAAACTAGAACAAAAAGCCAAAATTTCCCACAAAATAAAAATTCTGAAAAAATTTGATTCAGAGCCATTGAAATGTTCCATTTCAACAATGTCAAAATACTTCATTTTATAAAGTAAACATTTTTTGTTTCAATAATGTCAAAACATTACAATATAATACAATATTAAATACCACACACCAATATAATATTGAATTAATATTTTAATACCATATAAAAGCATCTGTGTTTGAAGATCATGGTTTGAAATTAAACACAAAACAGTCAGAAATTATTCAAGTAGAGAAAGAGGAAGAAGACCCGTCGATTGAAGTTTCGGGAGAGATATACCTATCTCATAGAACTGGAAGGGACCTTGAAAAGTCATCGAGTCCAGCCCCCTGCCTTTACTAGCAGGACCAAGTATTGATTTTGCCCCAGATGGCCCCCTCAAGGATTGAACTAACAACACTGGTTTTAGTAGGCCAGTGCTCAAACCACTGAGCTATCCCTATTATTTATATTATATTAATTTGGGAGAGAAGCTGAATCATAAGAAAGAATTTGTCTACTTGGGGGAAGTACATTTGGTGCCATTAAAGAGAGATCTGGAGAACTGAAAAGAGGAATCCAATGTGCATGGGCGGCAGGAATACTGTAGAACTGACAACTGAGTAACAAACAATGGAAAAGTGCGTGCCACATGTGTTTGGTTGGGAAACAGTGGGCCTTACAGAAATGGAAGATAAGAAGATACAGGTAGTAGAAAATAATGTACTGAGGAGAATGGCAGGCACGCGGAGGGTAGATGGAGTGTGCATGGAAGAAATGAGAGGGAAGATGCATTTGGGATTCTCAGTGATCAATAGGCTGGAGAGTGCAAGGTTGAGGTGGGCTGGACATGTGATTAGAATGGGAGAATGAGGACCAGCAGAGCGCGGGAGGATGAAGACAGCAAGAAAGGAGGTGGAAGACCAAGGATGGGATGAAAAGACTCTGTCAAGAGAAGTTTGAAGAGAAAACGACTGGAACTCCAAGACCTATCAACTTGTGCCAGGGACTGGAGGAAGTGGCAAAGAAAGTGCTCCTCTGACCTACCTGGGAAAAGGAGTTGACGTGTGTGAGAGAAGTGAAGTGATAACCGTATAAAAGAAATGAAACAATAAAGTCAAATTCTTACTGTATTGAAACATCTCAACGTTGTAAGTTCTCTGGGACAGGGAGAAGCCTTTTTGTTCTGTTTGTCCAGTGCCCAGCACAAGGGACCTGGTCCATCACTAAGCGCTATAATAACATAAATAATAATGATTATCAAAACAGAATGAGAAAATCAAAGTGAATCATTTCAACTTTTCCCATTGAAAATTTAATTGAAACTGACACGTTCCCACAAAATGTTTTGATTTTTAACTCCCGGTAATTGCGTTTTCTGACAGAGAACTGTGCCATAAACTATTTTTTTTTTTTTTGGACCAGCTCTAGTTAACTGCATCTGCTGCCATCCCCTTTTGGGGGAGATAAAGTTTGTTCATAGTGTGCCGCAGGCAAAGTGGTAAGGTAGAAAGGCCCTCAATTTACGAGAGTGAACGTCTCTGTTTTAATCTGTGGACCTGGGAATCACAGAGGAGCACATTATTGCAAAACTGACGTGCAGCTTCCTGTATTGTGCTGTATGCTAAATGCATCATGCTATGCAGTAGATTGACAAATTGTCACAGGAAGATGATGTGGCAGAACTACCATGAACCTGCTGGAGATCATTTGAAATAATGTAGTAATGCATTATGGCAGTACCTATTCCTGTCTCCCTCCCCCTGAAAAAATTAAATGGATGGAAGTATTTAAGTTGTAATCTTTATTGTCTGCTTTCTCTGAACTAAAACATACTCATCTGTTTTGTTGTCTTTCCTTTTCAGATCTGGGAGTGTAGCACAGAACTGGGTTGAGATCTATGATTTTGTAAAACAACTCACAGACAGATTTGTGAGGTATGTTTTCCCTTTGGTAGCTTCTGCTTTTAATTGATATTGGGGTATGTTACAAAACAAATCCTTCTGGAAGGTTATCGGCTGTAAACCTGTCATAAGCATATAAAGCATTTGAACTCTAGTATTCAGATAAACTGGACAATAAACTCTCACTTTATGATGTCACCATGTTTGCAACTTAGTAAAATGTTAATCTGGAAGGATCTTTAAATATTAGATTCTTAATTTGATCTTATATTTGATTTGATTATTTTTTTTAACATTGCTTCTCCCAGAAACAACATCAGTGGATTCTGATATATTATTTCTTTGCATCTATTGTTTAGCATTATCCTAATTTTAGAGGTCACGATAAAGAGATCAGGAAATGTAAAGTGAATATGTGATCCAGCCTAAAAGTAAGGGAACGCTTTTGCTTCTCAAGTGCAGGCATGTGTTTAAAGTTTGCGCCAGTTTAATATATGCATTGTATATATGCAACTAACTTTATTTATAAACAACAATTCTTCCCCTCTGACAAATGTTGCTGTTACAATTTGGCTTGTTATATTTTTGTTTAAATTAAGAACGAGTGTAATGAAACACCTTCCTTTAAAAAAAAAAATAACCACCCACAGAATACAGGATGTTATGGGAGTTAATTTTTTCCTGTGGAAAATGAAATACAGTAGGCAATTGTAAGCTTGGCCAGCTAATGAAGAGAACATGAATAAGGGTTGCATAATTAAATATTGCTTCCATCCATCTTGCTAGGGTCAAATTGTATGTAAAAGAAGCCTGGGTGACAAAGTTGAAAGTTTGAGAGACTCTGAAGAGGCTTTGGCCATTCTTCCCTTCTGTTATTGGTGAAAAAAGGGTGTATTTGTTCATTACAAAGCCACTGGTGCATCCTCTTCTGCAGCCAAGTGACACTCCCTTTTGCAACAGCTGGATTAGAGTGTTGGTCTGGCACGATCAGCTGAAGAACACAGAATGTATGAGCCTGATTTTCTAAATGACTTACACCCATATTAAGGCTCTTTTATGCTGCCTGAGTAGTGTATAGTGCCCTTATTATACATGACAATCAGACCCCCCCCCCCTTTTTAATTTAAAAATATTAGTTGTGGAAAGAACAGCAGAGAATTGTTTAGTAGTTGTCTGAGGCTGTTCAGTTCAGCATGCAGTGAAAACACTGAACAGGGTCATTCTAAAAATTAGATGATACCAGTGTGAGCTGTACATCTGCTTTCCATTTTGATTGGTTGGCAGGATGTAGGCCTGCAGCAGTAATATCACACATTTATTTCCTGTGTTACATGCCTATGACTGTGTATGTATGTAGGTATATTGCCCCCACACATCACTCTAGAGTCTGAATGCTCGGATAGTGAAATGAAATAAAGGATGTTTGATGAAGAGGATATTTTATGTATTTCTTAATGACCAATTCAGATAGTCAAATCCATTCATAACTCTGAGGTAACTCAAAGGACTCACATCTCAAATGAAAAGATCCCTCTTGTGATCTTCATTAGCTGCTTATGTTATCCAAAGTATTTCAGACTGAAAGCATTGTGTTGTCTCTTTGACAACTGCTTGTGACAACTAAATGGACTTTTTGTCTTTTCTCAGGTAAAACCTCAGTGGAAGGACTAGGACAGTGCCTTAAATCAAAGTAACATGCTGCAGATCTGTCACATATTCACATTATAATTTCTCTGATACTTATGATCAGACAAAAAGTTTTAAAAATTAACACACATGAACTAAAATATAATAATTCAAATTATACTGATGTTTATCCTTATTAATGTTAACCTAATACATTCACATAGCCACACAAATATTATGAATCTTATAATAATTTTCAGTGTATATTTCTCTGATACATTTATAAATTAAAATGTTATGATTTCAAAAAGGAGAGGTGAGATGCTGTTAGAACCCATTTTACAAATGTCACTGTCTTGGCCATCAAAAGCATCAATCAGTCTTGGGGGGGGGACGGGGGACTAGTCTTCAACTGATGTCTGTTGTATAATTCCTCTTAACATGAGAGGAGTTAAGAATCTACATCAAGGGAAAAGATTGCTCCCTTACTAAATGTGTGTTTAGGTCATATTGCTGATTATGGCATACATTTGCCCAATAATCCTTTTGAGAGAATTCCTTTTATCTAGTACAGATATCTTTGAAGAACATTGGAACCTGCTCATTGAGAAACTGCAGATAATTAAACTTTGTTTTAAAAGAAATAGCCAAATTCAGACCTGGAATAAGTGGGTGCTGCTACTTTAATATTACTAGTATTGTGCCTTCTCACACCCGATATGAATTTGGTCCAGAGTCTTAAATTGTGTCAGGCCCAAACTTTTAAAATGTAAGCTCGCTTTTGCACAGGTCCCAAAATGCCCATAACAACCAGTGCATGTGCATAAATTAGAATTGCACATGTGCAAAAATGGGTGTTTGCAAATCCCCGAGTTGCATACGCACCCATAGTTGGGTGAATACAAAAATGTACATGCATGCCTTAAAAATGTGAAGCCTCATTCTATTGCAATATGCAAACTGCAGTTCTGTGCATGAATTTTTGATGTTAAATACCTCAGTTTAACTTGTGTTTATTTACTGCCTATGATAAAGCAAGAAAGAAAACAATAATTTTGCTTCTGCATTTTGCAGAACACCAGGACAAGAGAGGTATGAGCTCAAGAAGTAAACAGCTTATTAATTCCCTTTTTCTTCTGCACATTCTTGATTTGTAGTTTGAAAGTGTATGCTTTGGAAATAAGATGATGAGAATAACGCTAATAAAGGCAGGCAAAAAGATGATGGATGGATATACTGTACAAGGTTTTCTTTTCATTTGTCTAAAATGTATGTATTTTTCTTTTCTTTAAAAGCCCTCGGATGAGATTATCCTTCATAGTGTTTTCCACCCAAGCACAAGCCATTATGCCATTAACTGGAGACAGGTTAGTTCATTATTCCTTTTTTTTTAGGGCTTTTACTAGATCAGATGATGTTAGCAAAATGATTGATACTTTCAAGGGGCAGCCAGTATGGAAACCTCAGAATCATAAGGCAACAGTTCATGTCTGGGTTTATTTTTGTGAACATCCCAATGGATGGACCACTAAGTCAGAATGAGCGAGGGAGTTAAATGATCTAGGTTCTTTGTCTCAACTCTGCCACTATCTTGATGTGTGATCACAGGCAAGCCACTTCACCTCCGTATGCTTCAGTTTCTTCATTTGCAAAATGGAGATAATGATGCTTGCTCGTCTTTGTAAACTGAAATCCAGGGATGCAGAAGCTCTGTGTAAATGCTGCGTTCAAGACAAACCTTGTTACATTAAATTAATATCTCCGATAAATGTTACATTTGATATGGAAAAGGTACATAAAACCAGGATTTTTTAAAATAAAAATTCTGAAAACAATTTTATTGATTTCCAAATAGGCATTAGAAGGTGTGCTGGTATCTGGGACCAGCCTGAATCAGTGGAGGTCTGATGGACCTTGTAGTTGCTGTTTATTGCCTTGAGTTGAAGAGAGGGTTGAGGAGTTGTTTGCTGCACCTCTTGTCATTTGATTTGCATATCCGTGCTGGCATAAGAAGAGACTGCTTGCTTTGTTTTCAAAGGGAAGAAAAAAATGACCACTTCTGGGAAAGTCAGGGAAAGGTTGGAGGGAAAGCTAGGAAGGAAAAAAAGGAAACAGAAGAGAAAAATACACCGTTAGAAGGGGAGACTGTTGCAAAGTGAACTAGTAGAAAAAGTCACATCAGAAACAACAGGAAATCTACATTACAGAACATTGCTTCCTGCAGAGAGTCATTGCAGTGTTTTCAAGGTCACCACGTTAGATTGATCTCATGTCAAACTACTGAAAACTCTGATATTTTTCCCACATGTGCCTTTTGAACCATGTCAAAACAGCATGAAAAGCCCCAAAACAGAGCAGTTAAGTAGTTTGAGAAAATGCTGATGGGTAGCTCATTTCAAATTATATAAGGAACAATTCTTGGATTATGAACAATTTGTGAAGTAATTAAGCCACATAAACAACTTGTGAGGGACTGAAGTGAGGCGTTCCTCTCTCTCTGCCTTCTTGCAGTTGAGTAACACTAAGGCATGTTTTATTATGTTCAGTTTGTTTATTGGTTTTTATAATAAATAAGCAAGTCAAGAAAACAGTATTATTACCAGAGGTATAAGGCAAGATTTGCAGAACTGGGTGCCTCAAATTACACTGCTCTACAGCCAAAATGCTTCTGAAATAAATGTAGTCAAACTTGACTAATTCTGGGTCACTGAGAATGAAAATGATGCTTAAAATTGTTGATTGGCTCTAGTTTTCAAGATATGCTATTGGGTCAGTATATACAACCCTTGACTTGGGAATGGCGGAGGATAAGTGAGTTATAAAGGGAAGGGATCTCAATTTAAACCAGAAATGACTAAAATACATCTTCGACTGGATCTATGAATAAATCTATGACTGGGTTTGGACAGTACTTGCTTTTTAGGCAAAACAATGAATGATGCAATCTGAAGCTGGTATTGCATCATACATGATATGAATTGCAGCATGTTATTCCTAGAAGTCGTAGATGATGCAATCATAACGAAGCTTACATCACTCTGCTGAACAAATTGCCCTATATCAGCTCTAGAAATCATACAGTGTCGTGCTCTCTTATTTGTCAGTGTTTGATTTTGCAAAGGGACACATTTCTGTTTAGCCAAAGTGAGCAGAGATGCCTCATACTTGCGTGAACAGTGCAGATAATTTCTGCTATGTTTGTGGTGAAGTGACTTTTGCATCACAAAAGCACAGTATAAACACTATGGTTAAGAAAGCCTATCACCTTTATTTTGGCTGCAAAATTGGAGATCAGGACAAGAGGTGGGCCCCACACATATGCTGCAACACTTGTGCAACAAATCTTCGCCAGTGGTTGAACAGGAAAAGAAAATCTATGCCTTTTACAGTGCCAATGATTTGGAGAGAGCCAACAGATCATACCAGCAATTGTTACTTCTGCATGGTGCCTCCAGTTGGGAAAGGTGTGTCAAAGAAGAAAAAGTGGACTGTGCATTATCCAAACATTCCATCAGCCATACGCCCAGTACCCCACAGAGAAGGACTGCCGGTTCCTGATGCACCAGAATCATTCTCACTTGAGTCAGACGAGGAAGAGGATGAAATTTCTAGTCCTGAACGATCAATGTCACAGGACCCACATTTTCTCCCATCCTCCTCCTCTGAACCACACCTCGTAACATAAGGTGAACTGAATGACCTTGTCAGGGATTTGGAACTACCCAAGAGTAAGGCAGAGCTGTCGGGCTCCAGACTACAGCAGTGGAATCTCCTGGCAGGTGATGGTAGGGTTTCCATGTTCCGTGACCGTCAAAAGGATCTTGTCCCATTCTTCTTCATGGAAGGTGATCTTGTAGCCTGCAACAACATGGATGGTGTGATGGCAGCCCTGAACATCGTTCACGATCCAGATGAGTGGAGACTGTTCATTGATTCATCGAAGACGAGTCTTAAAGCTGTTTTACTGCATAATGGCAATGTTTTGCCATCAATTCCAGTTGGTCATGCAGTCCATATGAAGGAAACCTATGACAACATGAAACAACTTTTGAGGTGCATAAACTATGACCAACATCAGTGGCAGCTTTGTGGTGATTTGAAGGTTGTTGCTCTCTTGCTTGGTCTGCAGACTGGATACACAAGGTACTGACGGTACTGCTGTTTTCTCTGCGAATGGGATAGTCGTGCAAGAGATTCCCACTACATCAAGAAAGATTGACCACTCCGACAGTCATTGGAGCCTGGGAGGAAAAGTGTTCAGCATCCACCACTTGTTGAATCAAGGAAGATTTTGTTACCACTCTTACACATCAAGCTGGGTCTGATGAAGAACTTTGTCAAAGCCATTGACAAAACACAAGCAGCTTTCAAGTACCTCTGTGGAAAATTTCCAAGGTTAAGTGAAGCTAAGATAAAGGAAGGTGTCTTTGTTGGTCCTCAGATTCGTGAACTTCTTCGAGATGATGCATTTGACCATGCACTGCGTGGCAAGGAAAAGACGGCATGGAAAGCCTTCCAGTTAGTGGCAATAAATTTTCTCAGAAACAACAAGGCAGTCAACTACATGTTGTTGGTGGAAAACCTCCTCAAGGCATACAAAAGCCTTGGTTGCAACATGTCACTAAAGATACATTTTTTGCACTCTCATCTAGATTTTTTTCCACTGAACTGCGGAGCAGGGAGCGACAAGCATGGCGAGCGATTTCACCAGGACATTGCAACAATGGAGAAACGCTATCAGGGCAAATGGAGCCCATCAATGCTTGCAGACTATTGCTGGACAGTGACAAGAGATGCTCCATTTAATGAATACAAGAGACAAGCCAAGAAGCGCCGAGCAGACACTGAATAGGACTAAACTATGTACATAATAGTTTTTTGCCTTTTGTTTCATAATAAATTTTATTTATATAACCCTTTTGCTGATTTTTAAAGTGTAACATAAACAGGACAGGTGAAATATTATCATGTAAAGCAACCATAAACACATGAAAAGACCTAGGTTTACAATTTATGATTAAAACTCTATTATCTACACAATATACATAGACATAAAATGTAAAAACTTAAATATCTTAGAAACAGTAGCCAATCAGTTGTTTTAGTTGTCATATTTGAATTCAGCACATCAAAATACATAATAAATAGCACATTTCATCTCTGAAGCAGGCGACTTCTCAAAAATTGTAGACCAGTGTTATTCGTCTAAATCCATACTTCGGCAGCTGAAAAAGTGGCCTGACTTGAAAAATTGACTTGACTTGAATTTTTGGTCTACGCTATGGGCAGATGTAGAGAGGGGTGAGGTTATAGATCACAACTCTAAATTACTTCAGAGAGTGCAGGATAAGGCGTTTTAGGCCTGCTGCAGCACCTGTTGAAGTCAATGGGAGGCTTTCTCTTGATTTCAATGGACGCTTGATTCTTTTCAATGCCATATTCCTTCCTGAACACTGACAGTCACGATTGATACAGTAGTTCACACTATTTTGAATGCCTAGGCAGAATTTTGGCATCCCTCCACAGAAGCACAGTGCTGTTTCAGTGAGTCGGTGTAGTATGTTCTCAGTCGTGTGAAGGAGTTAAAACATTTTTCTATGAAAATCAATTCTAGAAAAGAGAGTTCTGGAGGAGCATATTTCGTTATAAGTGAGTTCCTCTTCCTTTCCTTTCTGTCATCCAATATTTCCTGAGGCATCAGTGCACGCAAATACTGAAAAAAAATTACCCTTTTGTGATTCATTGGGGGTTGTGAAAGAAGATGAGGAAGATGGGAAGTAATCACAGTAACTGTATGTACATGACTGAGGGTACGTCTATACTTACCTCTGGGTTCGGCGGTAAGCAATCGATCTTCTGGGATTGATTTATCGCGTCTTGTCTAGACACGATAAATCAATCCCGCAAGTGCTCGCCGTTGACACCGGTACTCCTGCTCCGCGAGAGGAGTATGCGGAGTCGACGGGGGAGCCTGTCTGCTGCGAATGGACCCGCGGTAAGTACCTTGTAGTTCGAACTACGATACTTCGACTTCAGCTACGTTATTCACGTAGCTGAAGTTGCGTATCTTAGTTCAAACTGGGGGGTTAATGTGGACCAGCCCTGAGTAGAGATATTTTTAATGCAGATACGCTTTGAAAAACTTTGATTCTAAATATTAAGGAGTCCAACAGCTGAGAACAACTCAGCATCTTTGACTCCCATTGGCTCCAGCAGGAGATGAGGGGCTCAGCACATTGCAGTATTAGGGACTTAGTACCATTGAGTGACGCAGTATCTTTGATTTGTTAGGAATTGTGTTTTGTTACTTGCTAATTCACAAATCTCAGTAAACCACAATGAATTTCCAGTCATTTGTTCAAGTCAGTGAAGTTTTACTGTATTTTAATTAATTGAATGCTAGTCGTTTACAAAGTACAGTTCATACTGATTTTTACAACATATTTCAACTGTATTGACACACATGGTATGAACACACCCTAGAAGTAAAAACCTAAAGTTAAAGGGAACTTCGTGTTGGTGAGACGTGCCATATTGACAGCCCTGGAGACTAAAATCCTCTTTAGCCACAGAACAGTATAATTTTATCAAAAACCGGTGGCCAGGAAAAGCACATGATACAGGCATCACAATATACTTTGTATACTCCCGTGGCTGCCTTGTGCTGGCAGATATAACTGTAGTTTCCATATCCTAGCTTCTGCCAACTATAATTAGTGTTTGACTCAGACCTTTGGCCATATGTACGGGGTGTGATCCTGCTGTCTTCACTTAGGCAGAACTCCATTTGATGTTACTGAATACTTTGCATGAGTGAGGACCACAGGATCAGGCCCACAGTCTTTATGTATGATGCTTGTATGGTATGTGGCTTCTCTCCGTATTCTGTTGCACATGCATATCATGAATGCACGCAAGAACCAACCCAGCAAAGCATTTCTACATGCTTAACTTTACACTCATTTATTTTAGCATGGAAGGTCTGCCAGAATGTAGCCAGCCAGAGCGGTATACAGACTGTTGTGCTGCACATGTAACATTCAGAAGATGCACCTAATTTTCCAGTTACCCACCTTTTTCATACTGAGACGACAAATGAGCCCCAAATATTGTAGTAGAAGCGCATAGTATCACATCAATGAAAATTTGCCAGTTACCTCTGGAAGGGAGTTTTGTGGGAAGTTTGCATTTATTAACTGAGCTAAGATGTGTGAAAAGCACATGTAGGTAGAGAGCTTCTCATTAATTTATGTGATTCAGCTGAGGAGGGGGATATGCAGAGGTTATTCTAGGTAGCGCGTGGAGCATATTGTGCACAGATTTGGGATGAAACTTCCCTGTTTTTGTCAAATGACACATTTTCTCCTTCAACAAGTATGCGTGTGCTTCCTAATACACCTGTTGGATTATAGCAATTTTGTGGTACAGCTGCATTTTGTTGGAGAAGACATTGACAATCCCTCATAAATGTTTTTGGGGGATGTACTTACTGGGAATCAGAGTCTACTCTCAAAGGCCAGTTGATGGTGATGTACTCAAGCTATCTTGACTAATAATGCGAGATGCCAGAGTGGGATGGTAAATAAATAAGAAATTGGAACTGGCCTAAAAGAACTTAGAGCCCCAATTCGAAAAACTCAGGTTCACAAATCAGAGTAATCCTCTGTCGAATTTAACTTGTGTGACCTGAGGCTTATGTAGCAGACAATTCCAGCCAACACTGACCTCAGCAGTATTAATTTCCAAGGGCAAAGCCTTTCGCTAGCAAGAACTGGCATTCAGCATTATCTTCAGCATATTTTTTCAGATGTGCTCTCCATCACTATCAAGTAACATTTTGTTCCCTCTCTTTGTGCCTGTCAGAAATACATTTGTTCACACTAATGAAAAGGAAGTTGGTCTCTGCTACGAAGTCAGTCTGTTTCTTTTTCTGTGACGTATCCTTGTAGGGGCTTGATCCAGTTAATGGAAGTTTGTAATATCCATTGTCTTTAATGGACGTTCAATCAGGCCATGTATCTTGACAGAGAGTACCATCTATGGTCTTGTCTTCATTAGCAAGACTTTTAAAATTGCTAACATGTTAGCAACATTCAGAGCCGTAGCGTAGACAGGCCATTGGCTGCTGACACCATTTTCAGTGCTATATCATGGCAGGGTTACATGACACGGTGTCAAAAACAGTGTCGGTAGCTGTTGGGTTGTCTGGACTAGGGCTTCCAGTGTTGTCAGCATCTGTTCAGCTGATAAATGCCATGTAATAATTCAGTCCGCATGAAGAATTGCAGAGCTACACTAGACCAACTAAAGAGGGAAAGTCAAGGTGTGTGCTCAGCCAATGGCAGATGCTGGTATGTTGTAGTTTATTTTACGTTGAGTCTCAGTGCTTAGTACTATTGCATCCTTAGATTGTCCAGACCAAATTCTGAATTGAGTCGTGCACCACGCAGTCCAGTGACGGCAGTGCAATCAATGCAGAGTGAACAGTATTCTTTAAGTCGTATGTCAGACCTGAGTCCGCCACCCTTACTCATATTAAATAGCACCTGACTTCATGAATAGACCCGCTGAAATAAATGGGTGTACTCCTGGGAGGGTACTATTCACTGTGAGAAAGGGAAGCAGAACTGGGACCACAGAGAGGAAAGACATGGGGTGAATGGCAGAACTCCCATTGAATTCAGTAGGGCCAGGATTTCACCGATGATCCTTGACCTTAGGAGTTTACAATCTAGGTTAGACAAGACATGATGGAAGCCTTGTAAGAAGGGTGTTACTTGCTTTATGCTGCTTGTGGAGATATTATCTAAGTAATTACGATGCGCAGAAGAAAGAACAGACAGGGTAGCTATTATAGATTAAATATGCCTTTTCTAAAAGACAGAGGTGTGATGCAGCACATATGTTGAATTGAGAAGAGATGTTATATTTGTAATCATTCAGCCCAAACACAGACAGGCTGCAAGTTACAGACTGTAGTGAACGGATTGATTTCCCCCCGCCCGCTCCCTCCACCTTTTGTGTGACTTAAATCATAAGAGAGCCCTGCAGAGCTCTAGAATTCATTATTATGATGATTATTTATTTGTACTGCAGCAGGGCCTAGGGACCCCAACCAGCAATCCTAGCCCCGTTATGGTAGGCACTGTACAAACACATAGAAAGACGCTCCCTGCCCTGAACAATTTACAATCTGGTGGCTACAGCAACAGGTACAGAACTGGGGAGAGCTGCAGAGTCCTGGATAGTTCTGGGAGTGGGCGGGGGTGGGGTGGGGGTGATGGTAGCATGAACCCCCTTGTTACAATGCCTGCTTTGGTACTGGAAGATAGATAGTGACCTGCTCCCTGCTGCTGCAGAAGGGACAATTTTTGTTGCCAAAGATTTCATCAGAACCAACTGCAAAAAGAGGCCTGGAGGTGCCAGTGTGTCCTGTGAGGCCTGGTCATGAGACATACTGGATAAAACTGAGCTGATTGTACAAGAGCTATTTTTGCAATGTGAAATCTGTTTCAGAAACTGGAACTTCAGTTGCTGTTTGTTTCTTGGCAAGCAGAACATTAATGCCTGTGGACATGCTGCCACTCATTTCTGGCAAGCACTAAGTATGTGGCTTATAATCTGCATTCATACATAATCAGTTTCAAGTTGTTTCTATAGCTGCTGAATGTAAAATATTTGGATCAAACAGATTGTATTGCCTTACGTAACTTGTTCTCTTCCGTCTATTTAACACAGAATCTCTTCCTTTGCAATTGCAACTGTCAATATGGATATCAGTTGCTGAATGCAAATTGAAATTTACATCTACATATTGTACTTCTGGAGTAAAGCTTCTAAACGTAGAGAAACTTAATCAGTGGAACAAATGACTTGTGCATGGCATTCGGGCTGGGTGGTGTTCCAATTCTTTCTTTCTTTGTCTGCCCTAAGGAAGGGTTTCATGCAGTCTGGAAATACTTTCCTAGCCAATCCCTCACTCTCCCTCATTGTCATCTGTATTTGTTGTGTTCTGTGCATTCTGGGCCAAATGACAATCTCCTTACTAGGGCAAATGCCCATTGACTTCATTAGAAGTTTGCCCAAGTGAAAACTGACTGAGAATCTGAGGCTGTGGCCCTCTTAATGTAATCCTTTTATTTTTGCTACTACTGACTGCATTCAAAATATTTCCTTTACTTCTGCCTACTTGCTTCCACAGCCCCGTCCCCATAGTATCTGAGCACCTCACAGTCATTGGTGGATTTATCCTTTCGGTTTTCCAGTAAAACCGAGAAACAGTGTTGTCCACTTTTTACAAATGAGGAACTGCAACCCATAAAGGTTAAACGACTTCCCTGAGGTCACACACAGGGTCTGTGGCAAAGCCAGGAATTGAACCCAGCTCTCCTGAATCCCAGTTCATTGCTTTAACCACAAGAACATCCTACAAATGCTGAAAGAATGAACAGATTTTTTTTTATTTAGAAAACGGACTTTAATTAATTATTGTAATACTGTTTTAGCACCCTCCGGCTCATGAATTACCTCCTGTCAGTACGTATGAAGGTGTATCATTCCATTATGCTGCTTGCAGAAATAAAGTTGTGGATCTTGGTAGAATTCTTCTTTAATTTGCGTGTGCCTGGAAGCTAAGTAAATGCAGGCGAGCAAGCTAAGTAAACTTCAAAAAGTATGACACAATTTCCAGTGAACTGTTCTAGAGTTGGTACATGGACCTTTGTTTGCAGTATAAGCTCCATCTGAAACATTCCTCTTGAATCTGAGTCCCCAAAGCATAGCGTCACTTAGGCATACCATATTGGTTACCAAAGCACAGCTTTCGTTGTGATTTTAAATTTGTCTCTGCACAATGTTTATGAGCGGAAATGATTTTTTTTTTTCATGTTTTAATTTCAGGGTCACACTGTAGCCCTTTTATACAATGGGACATACAGAACATCAAAACCTATTAGTTTTACCAATTGTCAATGTGATTTTTAGCATCATTTATTGATTGAACAACCTTTGGTCTTGTTTTCTAATTATTCGCAGAAGTGTAATCAATCAGGGCCTTCAAGATTTACGTAGTGTGAAGCCAGCTGGTGATACATACATGCACGAAGGATTAAAACTAGTAAGTTTTAATAGTCTTATAATTGAAATAAAAGTCTGTTCTCCCATGACTTGAATGCCCTGTTGAAGTAACAACAAAACAATATGCATTTAAAACATTTTGCATGCATTTTTTTGTTACTGGATCTTACATCCAATAGTCTTTAAGGGCCAAATCCCAAGGTCCTTACTCAAGCAAAGATTGTTCTGGTAGGAGGAAAAACCCATGTAGGGGCTTGGAAATCCTGTGAGGTTTGCCTTATGGAGTTTCTTTTGTATTGTTTCCTAGGCCTGGTCTACACTAGGCGGGGGGGGGATCGATCTGAGATACGCAACTTCAGCTACGAGAATAGCATAGCTGAAGTCGATGTATCTTAGATCGAATTAGAATTACTTACTTCATGTCCTCGCGGCACGGGATCGACGGCCGTGGCTCCTCCGTCGACTTTGCTTCCGCCTCTCGCACTGCTGGAGATCAGCAGTCGACAGGAGAGCGATCGAGGATTGATTTATCGTGTCTACATTACACGCGATAGATCGATCGCTACCCGCCGATCCGGGTAGTGTAGACATACCCCTAGAGTCAAGAGGTGGACCTTAGTTTTCCCATATGGAATAAGTAACTAACACTGTATAACAGTTAAAGAATTGGTATAGTAAATAACCACCGCTTTATAGTGTTGCTGTTATTATTACAGAACATTAATAGAGCATCTAAAATGTTCATGTTTGTTTACAAACATAGATAAAGACATGGGCCAAAATATTTCATAGGGACTAGTGATTTTAGCTCCCTTAATTTTTGGGTATCCAATTCGCAGTCTTGTTGACTCTTGTAATTTTATTGAGAGTCTCACAATATTTGATGTTTAATTTAAAGGCCCAGGTCCTGGGGACCAGGGACTCTGTGAGAATCTAAATTTTCATCAAAAAGAAAAAGTAAGTTTCTAGCCATCACGGTTGTGGAGAAAAGTTTGACACTGTGACGTAAAGGGCTGAAAAATTAGAAGACAAATAAAAAGAGCCCCAAATTTGTTGTTTAAAAAAACCTTATTCTTTTTAATCTGATTTCATTATATTTTGGGGCCTGTCTAATGATTTTTGAAGGTTTGGGGTTGGCAATATTGAAAGTGAGACCCCTTAAAGGGACATGATCATCAAAAATTGCAGAGTATGACAATCATACCGCTTTAAATGTGTGTCAGTTTGTGGACCCAAACGCTGGGGCTCTTAAAGTCACTAGTAACTTTGGAAAATGTTGGTCATGTTCCTTAGCCTAAACAAATTACAATCCAAGGCTGTGATCCAACTATGGTTTAAATTAATGAAAGGATGATAGGTAGAGGGGAGATGGGGGATTGCTTGAAGAGGTGAATTCTAGGGATGGATTTGATCATTCAGTCTTATTTGGATTATTTCAAATGGCTGCATTCATTTAGTAGAAGTACCTTGGTTATAAGTTCGGATATGACTGCAAACTGGATAATTATTGTTCATTTTCAGGCAAATCAACAAATTGAGGGTGCAGGAGGCTCAAAGTTCTCCAGTATAATAATTGCTTTGACAGATGGTAAATTGGATGGTCAGATCCCCTTGTATGCAGAAAAAGAGGTGAGTACCGAACTGCAACTGTCTGTTACATTCTGCTGTGTTTTTGTGTGTGTATAGCCTGGTGTGTAAATAGTGTATTTCTTTCTTCATTCTATTTTGGAACAGGCAAATAAGGCCCGAACCTTAGGGGCTAGAGTTTACTGTGTTGGGGTCCTTGATTTTAAACAAGAACAAGTAAGTGCATTGTTGTTATTATTATTACTAATTATGTCATAATTCAAGTTTTTATAAGGCAGCCATCACTGTGGTAGATGAATGTACTTTACTTATGTTGGAACAGTCCAATATCTTCTCCAGAGCAGGAAGTAGATACTTAGGCATTTGCTTATTAATAGACGTAAAAAGAATGAGTGGATGCCACTGTTCTATTACATAAAAGATCTCTCAGAAATGAATTACACTTATTGATAGCCGCCTGAACCAGATCATTTAGGTAAACTTTCCATTCAAATGTTAACCAGCTTAGACCACAGCTTGCATGAGTACAGTGACTATAGATAAGCTTTGAGTTGACAGGGGACAATAGTCTTTGTTTTGGAAAACAAAAGAAGGACTATTGTTTTTTTTCATCAACTGAAGATGTATCTATAGGTCCTGTGCTCGTATAAGCTGATCATTTGCAGAATTAGCACTATAGAGCGGATGGAAATGGAGTAGGAAGACTTGGACTTTAAATGGAAAAGTGTACAGAAGGAACTTTAAAGAAAGGGTATGCGGAAAGACTTTGTAAAGTAAGATGAAGCAAATGGGGAAGCAGAAAATTTGCACCACCTATCTCTCTCTCAGTTTTAGTGCTGATTTTTAACTCCACTCCAAGAAGAGAAGTAAAATGATTGTCTGAAACGGTCTGTATTTAGGGATCCTCTTACTCTGGTTTTATTTGAGTGATTACCATACAGTGGGATTAGCTGCATATCATGTTGCAGCAAGTACTCCTGCTCAGAAAAAACATAACTGCTCTCTTTAACTGTGGGCCAGAATGTCCATGGGATCCAGGATTTCCATTCTCTTGCTAAATGATAGAGCCTGTTGCTTTTAGACCGATGTTTAGATTTTCAGGCTGAAAAATATTGTGCAACGTGTTTGGTCTGCCAAGTTATTTGTGTTTGTTTTTCAAAGCTTGAAAGAATTGCTGATACAAAAGAACAAGTCTTCCCTGTCACTGGAGGATTCCAAGCGCTTAAAGGAATAATTAATTCTGTGAGTATTATTAAACACTCATTCTCAGAACTTTTGATGGATTTTAGAAGCAATTTCTTGATTTCTGTGGAGGCTTCGTTTTTGCCAGGAAGGCAATTGCATTATAATTAGCTAGGTTTAGTCTAAAGGCCTGCAAGGAGCTGATTGCCTTCTGAGAGGTGCTGAGAGCCCTCCATTTCCATTGATTTCATTGAGCCGAATTGGGCCCTAAATTCATAGTTCCCAGTCACTGGTATCTGCAATACATTTACCCTTCTTACCTTAGTGATGCATTTCCATACATTGCTGTTGCCTGCCATCCACTGAATTGCATGTGGTCTGGCTCAGTATAGAGTTAGCAAAATGCAAGCTTAGGTGAGTTTTCCTAAATCAAGGGGATGAGGTGGAAACTTTTACAGTTAAGGGCTTAGTCTGGTGAGGTGGTACAGCTATTCAAAATAGTTTGGTAACAACTGGCTTTAAAGTATTCCATAAGCTAGTTATGGTACTAACCAGAAATTAGTAAGAATATGGAAGTATTCTGGAAGCATCACTTTGGCCTCTGCTTTTACCCGCTTTTTTTCCCTGTAAGAAAACCGTCTTTTAGTTTGGTTTGTTACTCCTGCATTTTATGCGTTTCACCAAAGGGTCCCGTTAATGAGTGTGGGTGAATGAACTGATTTGCAGTGATTTGTTTGAAAGGGATATGAAGGGATGAAACCAAGAGACGCGGTTCATGCTTTTGATGTGGTCAGTGACGAGGCTATATTTTAGTTGGTTCGCTCAAGTAGGCATCTTCAGTTGTATGGACCATAACTTACGTATTTGGTTTTAGAGGAAATTTGGTGTCGTTTGGATAATCGTCAGAGCACCAGTGCCTTAAAAGATGATGATTGTTATTGTTGTTAATGATTTGTGTTGCGGTAGGTGCATAAGAGCTCTGGCCACGGACAAGGACCGCACTGTGCTGGATGCTGTACAAACCCAGAACAAAAAGGCTGTCCCTGCCCCAAAGAGTTTGCTATCGAAGTATAAGGCAAAAGACAACAGATGGATGCAGACAGACAGAGGAGTAGAAGGAAACAATGCAACTGTTGGTCAGCGTGATAGGCAGTGAGCTCAAGCTGGTTTAAGCTCCATATGTTGTTCAATACAGCTTTTATTCATAAAGGAAAATAGTGCAAACTGAATGTCAAATGTAAGGCTGTAATATAATAATGAACGAAGCTCTCTTCCCAAGACAGACCCCACTGCTGTTCCCCCTCCATCCGCCCCCTTTTTTTTTTTTAAACAAAGGACACTACTTATAACTAAGTCATGAACTTGTCACTACTTTTCCATTGAATAATGTGGTTTTTCTCTAGAAGTTACTGGTATAGATTAAACTATTTTTTCTTCTCTTTGCTGATATATTGTTTCAGAAGATTCTTCGTCCAGTCTAAAGAGATGCAATCAATCTGTTCTGGCTCTTACTTCATCTCCCTTAAGAGATAGTAAATCCATGTGGCAAATGCTAGGGAATGCCTGTTTGTCAGTATTTTGAAGACTTTAAGGGCCAGTTCCTTTGCTGCTGTAAATCGGCCCAGCACAGTTAATGGAGCTAAACTGATTTACACCAGCTGAGTATTTGGCCTTAATTGTTTAATGTCCTTGGAAACCCCATGACCTAAACATTTATAATGTTTTTCAACTATATATGGCAAGAGTCAACCTCATAAATACAAGGAGTATCAGTTTGCACCTCCTAGTACTAACAAGGGCTGCTGTTTCCTTGTTAGAGGCTAAGCGGTGGTTCCACCATGCTCTTCTCTCAGGTTTTGAAGGATAGGGGAAGTGTAGTTTCTCATAGGCTTTCCTTAGGAGCCCAACTTGTGGAAGGTACTATTAGGATGTGTAGAGTCAGTGCATCCCCTAGCTGGTTTGGCCACCCGCTTTAGCAGGTCAGTGACACCCATTTTTGAGGCTGCATTTGTTGTCTGTCAGACCCCTGGCAGAGATGGCTGAGAAGTGGGTCTGCGTACCTGCATTATTTCACCCCAAGAACTATGAGCCACCATGGGCCCTGTGCCCTGGCAGACACTGATGTACACTGGGGTGAATTTAATCTTTAGTTTTTCAGGGTGGGATTTCAAAAGCTCTTAAAGAGTTCAGCACCAAACTCCCGTTGAAATGCAATTCCCTTTGGTGCTTGTGAAAATCCCATCCTTAAAATATGATGTGCTTCATCCCAGAAATACTGTGTGGGAATGACTGGCTTTTTAAGGAAGATCTAGTCTAGATCGTAAACGCATGGACTATTCCTTATAAGCTGTAACTGAGCACTTGAATAGCGTAGATTTTTATTTAACAGACAGCAATTTGAACAAATGTTTCAGGGCTTAGCTAATTGCTTGTATATTTCCAAGAAAAGCGTGTGTTGCAGCTATTCAGGTTGTCTGGAAACACAAGAAAGGGCTCATTTCGGTTATGTTTGTTGGGATAAATAAAAAATTATCTGGTTGTTGATTTGGTGGTTTAGATTTTTAATTTTTGTTCTTAAGGTCCTGAAAAGTTCTGGCTTTACAGCCCTTGACTCCAACTTCAAGGATTTTAAATGCTTTGAGAAGCAGTCTGAAAAATCCATTGGCATCCATTTTCCCCCTGGAAAATGTTATCCGTGTGGAAGCTGGACAGTGGGACACTGTCAATATCACTTGCTCATTTCTAGGGCAGGGATTGAAACATCCATACGTTAGTAATGGGTCTTTGGCTAACTTTTTCCACCACAGGGAAAGACTCCGGTAGTGGGGAAAGGCTCTGACAGAGAGAGGCAATGGGGAAGGGAAAGGTTGGGGGCAGCTGCCGGGGCCTTTCTCTGCCGCCTCCCCACTGCCAGAGCCTTTCACTGATGCATGTAGCCACCCACTGCAGTGTGGACACCACCTGCCTTTCACTGTGGTGGGAAGCTACATGTACCCCCCATGCTGCCACCAGTGGTGTGCAGTGCAACATAGACATAACCTTTGAAAAATTCTAGCCCAAATCCTGAAGTTCTTTCTTAGTTTTTACTTGCTCCAATTCCCAATGAAGTCAGCAAGGATTTACCCATCTACGTATTGTGCCACATTTCTTTTGAATAATATCCCCATATACTGTATTTGAACAATGTATTTGATTTATGCATACTTCTGTGCGGTGATAACTCACATGAAGTTCTGTAAGCTTTTCTGGCATTGTTAATATCCAGCTTTACAAAGTATCAAATGAACAAAGTTGTCAGAGTAAATAAATCTACGCAGAAAGTCTAGTAGCTTAAAAGAAAAATGCTGAAGGCAAGTTGGTTACCCTATCAGGAATGGTTTACTGATTTAGTTTGGCTGATAATTATGTGGAAGTATGGCTTCATGAGCAAACGGAAGAAATACAGTGGCAATGTGAGATTTAAGAGCTTAGGAGTGCACAGTTGCTTTCACAGTGTGATATTTTGGTACCATATGAGGAGCTCAAATGTTTTCTAATATGGACGGGATTTAATTAAGCTATTTCTTCTCTATTAAAGCACCATTCAGGAATGGCTATTTGGAGTGTAATAACCACATCAGTGTTCTAGGGACCAGTGTTGTGAGCGGCTGACCATCTTGAACACCTATGGTCTTTGTTGGGAGTTAAAGGATGGTGAGCACGTTTCGAGGAGATGGCCTAGTACATTGGAGGATCCATGTCCTGATTCAGGAAGCATCTAACTTAGAACACTTCAATGGGATTTTAGCATGTGCTTGAGAAGTAGTCCAGGTCCTTAAAAAAATAACCCCAAGCTGAGATTTTCAAAGTTTCCTAGGAGATCCCGGCGCCCAGTTTCCATTAATATGAATAGGAATTGAGTATCCAAATCCCTTAGATGCAGCTTCGAAAAATCTCAACCACAAGTGGAAATGTTCTTCTTCATGAAGTCGCATAAGAATCAAGCTTGTTCTAAAAAAAGTTGTATTGGAAACATTCCTATTTATACACATCTGGAAATTTTATCGCTTTAGCTCTATTTTCTTAATGGTTTCAATTGATTCTGAAATGAACATTGTTGTGGAAGCATTCTACTGAGAAAAAGCAGCAGGCTCTAGTGATTAAAACACAGAGCTGGGAGCCAGATGCGGCCTACATTTTAATCTCTTTCCCTCCCTTCCTCCACCCACACTCCTCCCCCCCAAATCCTAGTTTTCCTAACGAAGCTCTTATGCTGGAGCTCCACAGGGTTGGGGTTCTGCAGGCTTATGGGGCGAGCAGGGGAACAGGCACTCACTGAGATGTCCTTCCTGGTTGAGCCTCTATTATTCCAGTAGATATCCAGTTGTAAATCAAATAGATTTGAAAACAGAATTCACTTTGCTAGGATCATCTTCCCTGCTGCTGTTGTACTGACTGGGAACTCCATTCCACTGCTGTACTGCTCTTCCAGTGGGGATAGGTGACAGGGATCTCAAAGGAAGGGGGCCAGCAAGGAGGCAGCAGCCATTGGACATCTTGGCCCGCATGGGAGTGGGTCTCTTCCTGCTGCTTGTTCCTCAGGGTCCACATGATTGGGAGGCTGCATTCCAAATCTTAAATCAATCTGACCTGATCTAGACTTTTCTCCGGCTTGCAGAAAGGTTCACATTTTGAGTTTCGCCTGCGTTTGTGGAATGTTCAGTTATGGACACTGTGTACAGTTGAACATGTGGTCTTGAGATCTAAATTGCTTGAATAAACCTGGTTCTGAAAAACAAAATAAACGAAAGGATCCTGATTCTATCTTCACATGTGCATGCAGAATTCCCATGGATTTGGGTGCAGTGAGTGGAAGTTGCATGGCTGTTTCTGAGAGCAGAACTGGAACAGAGTACACCTTTAAAAGTAACATTCGTTTTAAAATATGGATTTCTCTTTAGTAACTTCATTAAAGTATGTGACCGGCTATAATTAGACATCACTTAGCTTTCATATTACGAGTTGACAGTGCATAATGTGGGAAGTAAAATATTCTCTCATATTTAAAACAACCCCAAACACTTATCAGATAAGGCTGCAGGAACTTGATGCTTAACAGACACTAAAAGGGAAACAGCTTAAAAAAAAAAAAACCCTCCCTCTGAACATTTTTCTGCTGTAACAGGTTGTACCTAAGATTATTATAACTGATTATAATTATAATATGAGATTAGAGAGAGAAATATTTGTCTCTGTTGTTTTAATTGATTATTTTGTGTATAGTCAATTTTACTGTTTCCCTTGTAGAGTAAGTTCAGGGCTTTCATAGAGGAAGAAGGGAGAGAAAAACACCATTTTAAAAACAGTCCAACATGATTGTCAAACCATATACATTACATCTCTACCTCGATATAACGCTGTCCTTGGGAGCCAAAAAATCTTACCGCGTTATAGGTGAAACCGCGTTATATCGAACTTGCTTTGATCCACGAGTGCGCAGCCCCCTTCTCCCCCCCGGAGCACTGCTTTACCACGTTATAGCCGAATTCGTGTTATATCGGGTCGCGTTATATAGGGGTAGAGATGTAGTTATAAATATAAACCAATTTTTAACTGAATCTTTTAAAACTGAATAGATTCCAAATGGACTGGGTCCATTTAGCATGGGATGAAACCCACTCCCATTAAGAGAAAATTGTAGCTTTCTCAGAAAACATAAACATTAGGCTGAACATTCAAAATTAAGATTACAAGATACATATGAAATCCAAAGTTCGTCATCTAGCATGGAGAGGCATCATGCCATGGGGCAGAATGGTAATAGTCTGTCTATATACTGCTCCAGTGGAGCTGTGCCTTGAGTCTTGCTGTCGGTTCTGCACACCTCACTTCTGAAACGATATTGACAAATTGGAAGAAGTTCAGCAAAGAGCAACAACCTTGGGAATGGGAGGGCCTGGCGGGATTGATTTATTGCGGTGTTACTAATAGAGTGAAATAATGTGGGCCAGATTCCCAGATTCTCATTGGGTGGGTGGTATTTTACTCTGCCAATGGTCCCTTTGAAATTAGTGGGGCTGTTTGTTGGGTAGTAGGTAACTCTATATGTGCCACACTATCAGCATCTGGTCCTGTAAGCACTTCTTGACTAAGTGGTGACTTGGGGAAGATGGGGCATGATAACAGTTTAAGACAAAAGTTGGAGAGGAATTATTTAGGGTGATAAAAGGGGCATAACAAGGAGTCCTAGAACTAAATTAAGGGACCACATTCCCAGGTAGAGTAGTTTTATTCATCCATCCAAAAAAAAAAAATACCTTTAGTGTTGGGTTTTTGTTTTTGAATCAGTAACAATGGAAAAAGGCTTAAGAATAGATCTTCTGCATGGACTGGTAAAATTTCCTTGCAATTTTCAAGGCTCATATATACAGATACACACAATACTGTATTTAAAGCATCTTTATTATGATTTCAAACGTACGAATGCTCCCTGAGGCAGAGATCTTGTTTGCCAACTTTCTTGTTGGAGCAAAATTTTATAGGCAAGTTATAATCCATTGAAAAACTGGGTTCATAATGGACATGCTGACAGCCCTTAGCTAAAGTGGTGTTAGCCGGCACTGCTATAAAAGCTTATGGCTTAATTGTAGAAGCTCTTTCCGGTAAAACTCTCATTTATTATGGGAATAAAGCCTGATCTGACTGCAACGATCAGTCAATAAAACCCCCCTTTATAATTCACATTCACTTGAATAGCAGAAAAGGATATCTAATTAAGGCTTTTTCTTTCAGTCAAGCTCTTCCTCATCTTATATCAATACATGATTGTGTAACAATACATTTTTACCATTAAGGTATAAGATAGATTAGTGAGAGGATCTGAAAGAAAACAGCTGTGTAAAATACTGCTTGAGTAGCCAAATTACATAACGCCTCTAAATACATGCCTTGAACACTTCTTTCTTTACACATACCCACAGTTGTTGTTTTTATTATTACAGTAGAACATAGAAGTGCCAGTCAAGATCGGGGCCTACATTGGCACGGTATTGAACTCACTGTGAGAGTTCCTGTCCCAAAGAGCTTACAGTCTAGATAGACAAAGGATGGGAGGAGAAACAGAGGCACAGAGAGGTGTGATTAGTGCTCAAAGATAGACATCATCAGTGGCAGAGATGGAAATAGAACTCAGGTATCCTGACTCCCAGTTCTTAAGGCTTGTGTACCATGGAGACATTTGCCATTCCAAGAACAACTCACCCCTAGAGCACTTGTGAAACACCTCATGTTCGTGTACAAAAGTGTTCCCATGAGTTCCAAGGACCATTTTGACCAGACTTGCTTTTAGCCTTACTAAGAACTGTTTCCATCTAAACCATTTCAATCTGAATTGTTTTGGTGCCAACGTAATTGTAGATTAGTGAATTGTCCCACCATCATGTTGCCAGATCTGCTCAGAATCAGCTGATGTGGGGGGGATGTGCTATGATCTATAGCAGTGTTCCCCAAATTTGGGACGCTGTTTGTGCAGGGAAAGCCCCTGGCGGGCCGGGCCGGTTTGTGTACCTGCCGCGTCCTCAGGTCTGGCCGGTCGCGGCTCCCAGTGGCCGCGGTTCGCCGCTCCAGGCCAATGGGTGCCGCTGGAAGCGGAGGCCAGTAAGTCCCTCATCCCGGGCCGCTTCCAGCAGCTCCCATTGGCCTGGAGTGGCGAACCATGGCCAGTGGGAGCTGCGATCGACCGAACCTGCGGCCCGACAGGGGCTTTCCCTACACAAGCAGCGTCCCAAATTTGGGGAACACTGATCTATAGGATGGGTAGCCTGTGAACATTTCAGCTGAAAATGAGTGGTTTAGCATAGCCTTGGTGGAAACACAAGTAGTGTTAAACTGAATCCGTATGGCTAGTGTGAATGCATTGAACCATTTGTAGATAAATGGTTTCTAAGCCAACTGGTTCGGTTATATGCAGTTCAGTTCTGTAGTACAGCCACAGTGATTAGAGACAAGGTTGTTTCAAGGTAGTTGTCACTTGAGACCAAAGCCATCTCACCCCAATACAGGTGAAAAGCCAGTGCCCTTACTAACCTGTCCACCTAGCTCCTGACTCCAGCATTTATTTAAATAATTGCCTTGTTTTTCCTACCTGCCTTAGTTGCAGAAAAGTAGAAAGCACAAGTTTTGAAAGAGGTCAGTGAAGTGCATGCCACTAAGGATACCCTTGACGTTTCATAGCCCTGAAACATTTTTTCAAGAGCAAAATCAACTTAAAGAAACAGCTGATTACCAATTACAAATCTTCCTAATTGGAACATTTCCTGTAGGAGGAAAATATGCTTGGTTTCTGTACTGGGAAGCCAGGAAGCGAGCAATTAAATGTTTAAACTTTAAGGGGGAGGGTGAAGAAAGAAAAGCAACAAGTTGTCATTAAAAAAATTATTCCGATTAGATCACTCTCTTCCTTAATCCACATGGATGGTCTAATACTCTAGCTGCACTTGGTGCAAGCTTTAGAACTAACATTGTGCTATGTTTTTCCATGTGATTGAGACGACGAGTAGATAGTTTTGGGAATTATTGCATGTAGTTGTTAAAGAAACTCAATGGCCTGGAATAGAATGCTTTCTGCTCTACCCTTCAGGATTGTACAGCCCTTAATTTGACATTCTCTGACATATTACAAATCATATAATGTTCTCCTGTAGAACACTGAGCTTGATAAGCCAGCAACATAACTGACAAGGTTCCAGTTTTTTTTTTTTTTTGGTGTATGCTCGTTGTGTGCCTTATGATTTGGATTTGACTTGTCAGATATCCCTAAACTGTTCTCAGTTACATTACATAACGGATACCGTAAACTGTTTTAACAAAATGAAGCATTCAGAAGTCCAGCTGACGTATAGTTAGCGTTTCCTTAGTGACGAGTTGTTTTTTAAGGTTAGACTTTCCTTAACAATGTGTTTTAAGTTCCCTTCTGCTATTGAAGCTAACAATTTGTCATGGCCTTTGTAATAAGTAATGTTTCAGAAGCAAGGTTGTTGTTTTAATTTGGGGGAAAAGACTGATTCTGTTAAAATATGTATCCCTTATGACCTGCTGTTTTGTAATCTGTATCTACTCTACTAAGTAACTGCAAAATGAGGCATTGCTTAGACAATGTATAATTAGAATAACCTCACTAATATTATGATATTACATCACTGATTGTTTTATGCAGTCCATATGTCCCATGCATTTTCATTTTTTTCATTTAGGTGGGGGAGGGGATGGTAGCTCTTCCCTCCCCCACCTTTTTAAACTTCCTCTTGGTTTACACGCTACACTCATGTAACCTCAGGAAATAGCTGTAATGGTATTGAGTATTTGGTGCCCTTTGAGACTGCAGATGTTTGGCAGAAAATTAAAAAGTAGGTCCCACAATGTTTGTGACTTCTGCTGTTGCTTTTCTACAGATTCACTTGAGTGCAATGTCAAAATGGTGTTTCACCATGAATACACTTGATAAGTTTCAAATTAATTTGGATTGAGTGTCTAACATTTAGTGTAGCGTGGCCATATTGCCGGATTGCTTTCCACACCATATTTGCACAGTAGGTAATAAGTGGCAAAGACACATCCCTGGGCAGAAATGGGAGATGCTGGGGCTTGTTTTAGCACTATGCTGAAATCTGAGCATTGACTAGCCCACAGAAGTTATACAGAATTTCATCTTGCACGGGCTGCAATGCTTGTCTGGCTCATGCATTTTTAAAAACGATTTTTTACTAGAGCTAAATTCAGAGTGCTAGGCTCTTGGCTTTGCAAATGCTACACTGAAGAACCAAGTCAGATCTTTGGAGTCAGATCTTTTGTTTTCAAGTGATTAACAATTATTTGGAGTGGGGAAGAGCCCTGCCTGGCCAGAAACAAGATCTGCTGTAAAACTTAAGCCACGTACATACACTTACAGGTTCTAAGTGTGAATGTGTACGGTGGACCATGTTAAATTAGGTCACGTAATCCACTGTACTCATTTACTTTCATGATCTGCAATGAATTTTTATCTTTGAAGCCAAATTTGGCCATGGCAAGAGAGGGTATAATTCCCGTTAAAGTCGAGAAAGCAAAGAAATTTAGAATTAAATGTTTATCTTCCCTTTGGAGCTCTAGGGATAAATTTAGAGGTGCACCTGCTTATACCAGGGCTGAATTCAGCACTAGGGCCCTGATCCTGTGAAGATTAACTTTACACATCGTGAGTAATCCCACCAAAGTCAGTATGTAAAAACCCATAAGTTTCTGTGGATTCAGGGCCAAAGTCTCCAGAGGTGAAAGGCTAGTATATTAACCCATTGCTGTATGTTGCACCTCTTCCCCCTTATATTTAATTCTCTGTTCTTTTCACCACCTTACAATGGTGAAAATATTATTTCAACTAAGCTGAAAAAAGTCTGCCAGTGAGACATTCTGTGACTCACGTGAAAGCCACGTGGAGACCTGGGTTAGACATAGTCCCAGTTCAACCAGTCAGTGAGAATGAGGCTGAACCATTTTAGAACCTGGATTAAGCACCTTTGTAAACTTGGTTCGAACATGGTTTGGCTCAACCCAGTCTGGCTTGTCAGACGCGGCGAGGGAAAACAGTGTAGCTGGAAATGAATTTCACCCACGCTAATTTTGTATAGTTGGGATGAAGCTCAGAGGATTTGAATTTAACAGCCTTACTGTTGCCTGATGTTTCAGCGTGGGATGAGATGCTGAGAGAGACTTGCAGCCGTTAAACATTACATTTTTGGATTGCGGGGCAGGTTCTTGCAACACCGTGGCGGCTTTGTGCTGCACTGCTGGAAAAATCAGGCAGGTCATTGGATCAATGTAACCTGCCATAGGAGGGTCACCCTCAAGTAGTAGGGATGCTCCAGTCTTCTAGAATCAACACAATGCCTCCTAGGCCAGCCTCCTCTAGGCTGCCAGTGTAGGGGGCATGGTTGGAGGGAAGGAGGTGCGCTAAAGCTGCTCTGACTGTCATTTCACTCTGTTGGGAGCTGATGTGCTTAAAGCAGCCTTGATGCTGCTTTGACTCGTGCCCCGTATCCAGTACTTGCAGCGGAATGCCAAGGTTCACTTTTGTGCCACCTTTGCCTTGTGCTGTTGGCAGCTCGGTTGTAGCCATGGATCCGGGCCCCTTCCCCGCCTATGTTTTATTCTCTCCTTTATAGATATTTTCTCTGTAATAAGGATGTGCGATGTACCCTGAAACATGTTATCATGGAGTCAATCAACAGACACATCATCGTATGGATGAATGCTTTGTACAATGTGGGCTCAGGACGGGAAGCTAGGAAGAGGGGTCCAGTTTAAATTCTAAATGTCTTGGCTTTTGTGCAAATGCCATACTATGGACATGACCGAAGCACTTCTCATAGTTTAGTTTGGTTTGTATTTTGTCATGGTTCATGGTGCTTCTTTCAGTATGGACCCACTAATACTCAGCTGTGTTTTGCTCACTGTTTGTGTTCATAGCATTCCTACAGAACATCATAAACTCTGCTTTAGTGGGTTGAAATTTTCTTATATTGGTCACTCTTGGGAATAGTGTACATTGGTAAACTGGCATTTACCCTATTCCTTGTGCTTTTTTGTTTGGGCTCAGAATTGTGCAGGGTATGTTTTGCAGTGAACGTACACAAGGGCATGGTGGGCAGCACTCTAGGCTCCCAAAACTGCAAGTGCAGTGAACAGGAGTTAATAGTACCGTAAATATGTTTTTGTACAGAGATTGCTGGGCATGACTTCAGTGAAAGTTGTTATACTGCAATGTAACAAGTGGTCATTTTTTTTTTCTTTCGAAAATTGATTGCGAATGTACAGCAGGAATATAATTGTACTTAAGATGCATTAGTTATGTTGTTGTACACACAGTTTTGCCTATCAAGCTGTTGGCTTCCTGTGAAAACAGTAATGGCCAGTCTCCCTGGGGACCTGCTTCCATTTTCCAATGAGCAATAATAAAAACAAATGGAGGTGTATATTAGAAATAAATCTGTAGTGAATAACACCCACTCACCAGGAATCTTGAAAAGCTTGCATTGTTCAAAATATTGATGTGCTGAGTGCGACTAAAATCTCTCCGAGCTCTTCCTCCAATAATCTGTGGTATACTAATCTCTTAATTTAGGGAAACACATCTCTTGTATGCTCGTCCCATTTATTGTTTTCATAACATTAAATAGACTTGAAAATTGATATGGTTGCTCTGAAAAGACTCCAGCTGTGCTTGATGACCTGCCCAGAATCCTGAACTCAGTGTGTAGTTTTATGGGAGGAACAGATGCCAGGAGAGTTATGATTTATGGTGCTAGCTGCTGCCAAAACTTTTGAACTGCAGACTGGGGCTAAGCAAAATCAAATGATGCCGTGAAATGAATTGACACTTAACATATTTTGTTAATTGTCAATGTACAGTTATGTTGATCACAAGTTGTTGCTAGTGTACTGTTTTCTTAAGGGCCCCTGAACATGAAATGTGTTGAGACAGTGACAGGAAAAGATATTTTTAGCAGGGTTTGTGTAATACCATGCAGTACAATAACATTATGTAGCCCCTTTCATAAGAATTGTACCTGGAATACTTCACAATTTTACTGCAAACTATTTAATTGCTCTGTTACACGTATAACAGCAGCAGAGGGAGAGAACATGAAGAGGGACTAGCAAAAGGGAAAATAGTGTGTTTAGCTAGGATTTGAAAAGAGAGAAGCCTCAGTTCTCATATCACTTACACCAATATACATTGATGTCAGTGCAATTATTCGTGATTTACACTGGACTGAGGAGAAGCGATAGTAGCAGCTTGTTGCAGACAACAGGGGATCCAGAGGAGAAGGTGCTTGCACAAGCAGTGTCAAGGCTGTGTGTGACAAGACAGAAATGAGGCAAGTGTAGCACAAAGAGGTGGCTGGGAGGGGAGTTCCTAAAGACTAGAGGCAATGGTGATCTCTGTTTTACTTTGTGACGTGGGCTTCCTTTTCATAATTTGTCAGTTCAGCTTCTGTTTTTATGCAGCTGCTAATGTGATGATTGGCGTAGGTGTTTTTCCTCCCCCCCAGCTGAAATATTTTTAACCAAACATGATACTGTTTTTAATTTACTCAGCTTTAGGCTTCTATGGGTTCAGTGTACAGGGTCAAGAACTGACCCTGTTTCTGTAAAATGCCTCTAATTGAATTAAATCCTATATGTATTAAGTAGAATTGCTAACCCCTATGCTGCTTTATAACGTGTACAGTGAAATAAACACGAGGCTGCAGAACAGGAAGCGTTAGAGCAGAAATTGTGTAGAGCTATACACTGCAAACATCCAGTCTAACTATTGTACTTATAAACAGCTTATTCAGAAACTAGTTCAATAGAAAGGAATTGCCCCCAAATTCAAGGGCTGACATAGCCGTTGGGCTTTTTTTTCCCAGAGGCTTTAAGTAATGTTTAGTTGTGAACTTGCACTGAGCTTCAGATATCCCTGAAGGAGCTGAACCACTCCTGCACATCCACCCTCCTATGTCTTGGCTGCAGCTGAAATTACTTGAGAACAAGATGTGCTAAACTACAGACTGTGGAACTTTCAACTTATCAACTTTCCAGAACAGAAAGAGTTGTTTTAAAAAGAGAGTGAAAAAACGAAGCAGTTGGTCACAGTCCAAAAGAGCCTGATTACCAAACGCCTATGTATTAACGAGTTAGTAAACCCAGAACAGACAAGCTTGTAATAATATTAGATGGATTAGGTAGTGGCCATACAAAGGAGTGTTTCTTAAAAGTGATGTGACAAAGTTCCTCCTCTATCTTGGTGGGTCCTGCGCTTATTGGCGGATTTTCTTGCCTCAGAGATTCACCATGTGTAGGGGAACAGCCCAGAGACCTTCTCCTCTGGAAGAACCTACAGTCCAGGTCAATTGGGAGGTTTGGAGGGAACCCAGGCCCACCCTCTATTCCTGGGTTCCAGCCCAGGGCCCTGTGGACTGCAGCTGTCTATAGTGCCTCCTGTAACAGCTGCATGACAGCTACAACTCCCTGGGCTACTTCCCCAGGGCCTCCTCCAAGCACTTTCCTTATTTTCACCACAGGACCTTCCTCCTGGTCCTCAGTCCTCCAGCAGCACACCCGCTCACTCTCAGCTTCTTGCTCCCAGCTCCTCACACTCACGCCACAAACTGAAATGAGCTCCTTTTTAAAGCCCAGGTGCCCTGATTAGCCTGCCTTAATTGATTCTAGCAGCTTCTTCTTAATTGGCTCCAGGTGTCCTAATTCACCTGCCTGCCTTAACTGGTTCTAGCAGGTTCCTGATTACTCTAGTGCAGCCCCTTCTCTGGTCACTCAGGGAACAGAAAACTACTCATCCAGTGACCAGTATATTTGCCCTCTACCAGACTCCTGTACCCCACTGGTCTGGGTCTGACACAGTGAGCACATCCAAGTCCTGCACTTCTATGACAGAATTGGGTGTGCACCTTAGTCTTGGCATATGACTTTAAAACCCTGATCCAGCAAGGCACCCGAGCATGTGCTTGACTTTAAACCAGTGTTTAAAGTGGGACTGTTTACACTCTTAAGTATGTGGTTAAGTGTTTTATTAGATCAGGGCCTAAACTCCCAACCTCCTGGCTGAGAGGCAAAATTGGACTGAACTATAATAGCACAACTGAGGCCTGGTCTACAATCCACATCCCTGAATGACGCAGCTAAACCAACCTAACCCCTGGTGCAGACAGCACAAGGCTGATGGGAGAATTCCCATCATTCAGTCCTGATGTAATGTTGTTAAGTCAGTGGAGTTACAGCAAAGATGAATATGTGCTCATGTGCCCATTATCTTGCATATCTTTACTCTGATAAACTGTATGGACTAAGAAGTGCTTAGCCCCTTATTACCAATAAACACTTCTGACTGTGAAAACTATTTGTAGATTATCCATTCACTTAATGGCCATATGTGACTTCATGAAAGTTCCAGTTTTGTTGCCTTGAACTGTCTCTTGAGATCTCTGCGGCATGTCTCTCTTGACACTGAACATGTGATGTGTTGATTCTGTTTGCTTTTAAGATAGCAGTTATAACACGCTATTCTTTAAAACGCATCCTCTGGCTGCTGGAAAGGACAAGGAATTTGCTGTTCACCTGCTGAGCCTACTAAATTGTGTGTGTGTTTGGGAGAAGGGCAGAGAATGTTCTTACTACTCCCAGCTTCCTGGCTTCTGCCAGATGTGTCTCTGGGCAGGGTTCTTTGATACACAACCTCTCTTCCATGTTTTGGGTCCTTTTCTCCCATGAATAGTTCCTGTTGCTGATTGTGCTGCGGCTCATTCAGCAGCAGTGGGACACTGATGTGAGTCTTTGTTCTGACTTACAACTCTGAATAGCAGTGTGAAACTGACCACATTCTGTTAATCTCACTCTGCTTCTCTTTTTGTGAGGTCGGAGCACTGTTATAGTTTGCAGATTCAGGAAGACGTCTCTGCATTGGCTGACATTGGAAGGTTATCTTCCAGCCATCGAGGTTAGAAATGGAATTGTTTTCAACAATGAAGATTTAATTCTGCAGAAGTAGATGGTGTAGATTGCCCACTTGTCATGGCACGTTTATTACTCGCTGCTAGTGAATTGGCGAGTGAATTTTTAAAGCCCTGACAATTTTCATGGAGGACCCAATTCTCATTATAACTAAGGGCATGATTTTTAAAGTGCGCTAACATGTTGCATGTTAATAGGGCCATGCAGACCCTGTTGGTGTGCACTAAAGGTTCCTTAGTGCTGTTGCAAACAGCACTATGTTAAAGCACACCAGCAGGGTCTACACAGACCAGTTAATGCACAATATGTTAGTGTGCTTTCGAAATCACACCCTTTTAGAGCATATCACACCCCCCAGCTTGTAGATAATGCCCAAGGCCGCTTAAAGTGGGTGTAAACTACATTTACCCTCAGTTTAAAACCCCTTCACATTTACAGAATGGTGCAACTCGTCTAAATGAGGATCAGGCCCTTTAAGTACAATTGTCTTGTTGCCCTGCACAATCAGATAGCTGATCAGACCTGGCGATGTATTTCCTGTCCTCGACTAGTGAATGCATGCGATGTCACCACGAGTGGTGGTGTTTATATTGAGGCAGCATCCAAAGACTCCAGTCAGTATCAAGGCCCTAGTGTGCGATAATCTGTATGGACATGCATAGGGTGGGGGGAGGTATAGCTCAGTGGTTTGAGCATTGGCCTGCTAATTCCCAGGGTTGTGAGTTCAATTCTTGAGGGGGCCATTTAGGGATCTGGGGCAACAACAACAGTCAGGGACAATACTTGGTGCTGCTAGTGAAGGCAGGGGACTGGACTCAATGACCTTTCAAGGTCCCTTCCAGTTCTATGAGATATATAATAATATACGGGTGACATGATCTCTGCACTCAAGAACTTACCGTTTAAAAAGAGATGGGGGCCAGAATGGTGATGGGCACAGGTCTTGTTAGCTCCATTTCTTTTTATTTTCTTAAAATTGTACATAATGCAACATTTTCTTTTCCGTTATGTGCCGGAAAAATGAAGAAGTTAGTTTGCTGAGGCATGGAAATTCCCTAATTTTCTGAAATTTTATCTTATGTATAAAGTTTGTGGTATAAGCTCCCAGGTCTGATATTTATAGCCCCTACCATCCTCTCCACTTCAATGGGAGCCTGTGGCCCTGTATTCAGGCTGGGGTACATGAGCTGCGTGTATGTCTATGGAGTACCCTGGAGGTGCTTCTCCAGATCCTAGAAGATTTCCATGAGTGGGGACAGGGCTGGAGGGAATGAGGCTAAAGGGAATAGTCAGTCTCTACTTGCTTCTACACTCTGGGCTATGGGAAAATATATGTTTGTGGGGCAGCTGGCAATCAGGGAATTCCCTGGAAGCAAGGCCTTTATGTTCTGGGGAAAATAGGGCTCTGTATTTGGCATGAAACTCTGGAAATAGAAAAGATGACATCAGCTCCTTGAATCTCTCTCCTGCATGCAACTATATCAAGGAAGTTTACAGTTGTTTGAAATACTTGTATGTCAGCAGAGTACTTATTCAAACACAGTCCTATTCAAGGATGGCCTTTATATAGTAATTATTTCAGCTTTACTTGTGTGCAGTGAGTTTGTAAATAATGAATTTGCAGCACAAAATCATTCGGCTTCATCGTCCGGAGCCAGGAAAGAATGGAATTCAAAGTTACGGATCGTCTTTTGACAGTAGCATCGCAGTGTTGCTGACCTATTGCACTTTATATTGTGCCCGAGTTTTCCACAACAAGTCTGTTTAAGAATAGATTTTTCAAAAAGGGGAATGAAACTATTGATCGGTTCATTTGCACGTTACACTTTTTCAGGTAAATTGGAGCAGTGGGCAAAAATGCAAAAACACAGTTCAAGTAATTCGCTATGGGGCAAATCCTGTTCATCCTCCTTGGTCCGAGAGAATCCCAGATGGAGCAAAACCATTGTGGTTCAGCTGTGGGAGGAATTTTCAATAAGCACTCTATGTTGGCCAAACTCCGCTCCCTGTGAAGTCTATGGTAAAACTCCCATTGACTTGAATAGGAGTAAAGTAGGCCAATGCTGAGTGCTTTGGAAAATCCTACCCTATGGGAGGTGGGAGGAAGATTTGGGTGGACTGCTCAAGGCCTGTCTCGGGGTTCCCTGTGTGGGGAGGTGCAGGAGTGTTTAGTTGTGGGAGAAGAGAGGGCCAGTAAAGGTGTGGGAGCTCTGTCAGTGGGTCTACTGCTAGCAGATCCTCTGTCCATTGATATTCCATATGGCTGGGGGCTACTACAGGCTCTGGCCTTCAGTGAGTGCTCTGCAGGGAGCTCTGCAGCCTGGCGTGTGTGGGAGGATGTATTTCTCAAGGGGCTGAGGCAAAGCCCATTGAAATCATTGGGAGTAATTGGGATTTGGCTCAGGTCCCCAGTGCATACCTAACAATGGATGGGGCACCAAGGAGACAAATGATCAAACTGAGGCCTGGTCTACACTGAAGGGGAGGGAAGGGGATCGACTGAAGATATGCAACTTCAGCTACGAGAATAGCATAGCTGAAGTAGACGTATCTTAGGTCGACTTACCTTGCGTCCTCACGGCGCAGGGTCGATGGCCCCTCCCCCCCCCCATCGACTCTGCTTCCGCCTCTTGCCACAGTGGAGTACAGGAGTCGACGGCAGAGCAATCGGGATCGATTTATTGTGTCTACACTAGATGCGATAAACCGATCCCCGATAGATTGATCACTACCCGCCAATCCGGCGGGTAGTGTAGATGTACCCATAGTTTGGATCAAAGAGCTTGACAGTATTTAGATTTTTTTTTTTTAAAAGAAAGGTATGAGCATTTTAGTGAAATATAGGTGCACTTTGTTGACTTCTATGAAATAACATTGCAGAAGGAAGAAGAGAGTTAACCAGAAAAAAAGAGTGGGGGCCAGAGAGAGAAGGGGGAAAAGAAAGGATAAGATATTCCCGTACATCCTTTTAAGGTACAAAAATATCTCTCCCCCGAGTGTGACAGAATTAGTGTAGCTTGCCTATCTTTGAAGACATTTTCTTTTTTCCATTATGATGGCTAGGTCCAGTTGCCTTATTCTTAGTTGAGCAGCCCAATGAAGTCAATGGCACTGCTCATGTTCATGGGTATGACTAGCGGGATTTGCCCCATTACCTGGATGATACTTCTGACTTCCACTCTGTGGAAGATGGAAATCTGGCCCTGTGTGTAAGTATTGCTGTGAAGGAATGTCCAGATTTCTGGTCAAATGGGAGAATTGAAGCAGGAAGGGAAAACTTATTTTTGAGGAAAGACTATAGGGTGATGTATCTGTTTCCAGTGAGGTCCCATATGTTTCTAATATCAGATGATTACAGGATGGGTTTTTTTTTTTTTTTAATTTTGCTCCTGTGAAGTGATTGTTGCTCCACAGAAGGAATTTCAGGGATGATAAGATTTCTGTAATGCTGTTACTTTTTTTAGTACAGGGACTGAAGATTTTTGAAGGTTAGGAGCAGCCTAGTTTGAATGTCATAGAGACAGCAAGGTTAAGGACCTTTACATTGCAAGTCAAAGCAAGCCATGCAGGTTTTATCCTTTAGGAAACCACTTGGCCTTCATATCGAGAGTTAAGAAATACAGTTGAGGAATCCTGCACACTCAGACCTGGTCTTTGCCAAGAACTTTTGAAACTCTTGTGGAAGAATTGGGGCTTTATCAAGTCAAGTGAAAGAAAAGAATAGTTTAAGTTATGGAAATTTTGTGTCAAGGCAACTGTTTATTTTTAATGACAGTATTTAAAAAAAAAAAAACTTTTCACACTTGGAATCAGATTGTCCCAGCAGGACATCTACTGTTGGAATTGTGAAATAACTGGTGCCAAGGGGATGAATATAGCCTGAACTCCTTATTTATACTCATTTTTTGTGCCTCAGAGCTGATAAATCTCTCTAAGACATATCTTATCCATATCCGCTTTTGTGCTTTTCGGTTTTAAGAAAAAAGGGAAATTGGCACATGCAAATATGTTGTAATTGTTCCTGCTCAGTACTGGATCTGGAGATGCAGCAATAGAAACCACCAGCAAACAGGGTGGAGTAATAAAAACAAAACCTAAAGGAGATGTGAGAGAGGGAATTATTCTTCCTTAAAGATGCCACACACACAAACAGAATCTTGACAAATTGCTGTAGGCTGGGATTTTCAAAAGTGCAATGTGTTTACCTGTTCTGTTCATTCCCTCTGGGGCACCTGGCATTGGCCATTGTCGGAAGACCGGATACTGGGCTTGATGGACGTTTGGTCTGACCCAGTAGAACTGTTCTTATGTGTTGGCCTAACTCTTCTCCCACTGAAGTTTCTGGTAACAATCCCATTGACTCTTATGAGAGCAGAGTTAGGCCAATACTGAGCACTTTCGAAGATCCCACCTTTAGTAGCCAAGGCCCCAATCTTGCAAACAGTTACACATGTGGTTAACTTTAAGCAGCTGAATAGTCCAATTAACTTAAATTGGCCTACTCATGAGAGTAAGTTTCCTTATTAGAAAAAACAGTGCTTTTATTGTGAATTTTTAACTGAAGGAATACCATGCTCTATTTAATTTCCTCACATTTTTTTAAAAGAAAAAGGGGAAAATGCCCATACTTAATAATATTCCCATTTAAATGGTCTCCGCCCACACCTGGGTGAGGCGAGCAGAGTTAGTAGGAGGCAGAATGGAGTTGGAAGCGTTCACACGCTTGCTGCTGCTATTGTGGGACCAAATATGTTTTTAATTTGATGGCTCTGTATTGGAACAAGAAAAAAAGAGACCCAGATTCTTCCCTGCGCAACAGTCACTTGACACTGCATCACCATTGCAAAGCCTGAAAGCCAGGGCAGCCAGCATAGAGGGATCACCGGTGGTGAGACTCTTCTGATGGTGTAGAGCCAGTGTTGCAGTTCCTGCGTCATTCTGCCTGGCTGCAGCCAGTTTAGTGGGTGTGGCTGGGGCTTTGGTGTGCTCTGACAATCCTTGGCTGTTGTAACAGGTCTCTTAGGACCCCTGGCAGCTGGCGTAAACTAGAGCAGTTTTTTGGCTGCTGTAATGAATATTAATCATTGAACAAAACTGGAGGTCTTCCTTGCCAAATTTACTGCTACACAACTGTGAAACCCAATTAAAATGTATATTGGATTTAAGAGGATGAGATTAACTGGCTACACACTGAGAAAATTGCTACATAGTATGGCTGAGTGAAGATGGCACCAGACTGGGATTCAGAAAGGCTGGGTTCAATTCCTAGTCAGGCAGAACTTGGGTAGGTTATTTAATTTACCTTGTGCCTCCATTGCTTCTCTGGTACCTGGGGATGATACCTCCCTACCTCACAGGGCTGTGGTGAGGATAATAAAATCGATTATTGGTTGTGAGGTGCTTAGATACTGTAGTAACGAGGGCCAAGTGTGTAGATTGATTTATTCCTTGCAACATATGAACGTGTTGGGGGCTCAGTATGTCGCTCCCCTTCCATGACTGTAATCCTGTGTAGCCTGGCGGAACCAGCTTGTACTTCTGACTGACTTACTCTTGCTGTTTCCACTTAATCTACCATTGAGTGGTCAAAAAAAATTGGGTGTTGAGGAGACTGTCTCTGAATGACGTCCACCTGACTCACGCAATGTAGTTGTGTTGGATATTAGCGAGACAAGGTGGGTGAGGTAATGTCTTTTATTGGCCCAACCTCTGTTGGTGAGAGAGACAAGCCTTCATGCTTACATAGAGCTCTTGTTCAGGTCAAGAAGAGCTCTGTATAAGCTCGTCTCTCTCACCAACAGAAGGTGGTCCAATAAAAGATATTACCAAATCCACGTGACTTGGCAGGCTTGTTGTATGCTGTCACAAAACCTCCCCTTTAAAGTTGGACCCATGTCAGAGCTAGATTTATGATTCCGTTAACCATAGGGTCAAAGACTCAATACCTAAGATGCTTTTGTGATCTTTTGGCTGCCTATGGATAGATGGGCACGGTGCCTGCTCATGAGTTGGCTGGGGCTTTGTCTCATGGAATAAGAACTAGGGGCTGGTCTACACTGAAAAGTTACATTGGCATAGATACCTTTCTCTGGGGTGTGAGACCTAGCCCTCTGTAGAGACAGCGCTAGGCAGATGGAAGAATTCACATATCAGGGAGGTGCACTACCTTCAGCAAAGGTATTATTATTTTATTTTATTATAGTAAGTGTCTACTCCTGTTATAGTAAGTGTCTACAGTGCTGTAGCATTTTAAGTGTAGATAGACGTAGACTAGGCAACAGTGGGTTTATATGGCTGGACTGTAAAGAACTTCCAGGACCATCTCCTGCAAAAGAAATATCTGTGGCTGCGATAGATACTGGAATAGTGTCTCATGCTCCTTGACACGGGAGCACAGTGGTTGATACCACTGGGAAGTGAACTTTTCAAGCCCTCGCCACGTGGTCAAGAATGGTTGGTTGTGATGCTGCCAAAAGAGAGAGAGAAAATAGTTTGTCATTCCTGAGATAAAACCCTGTGTGTGGCAAATACCCAGGAAGGTGGGTTAGGTGTGTCCTTTTCACAAACAGGCAAAATGAACTGTTGATCTGTCATGATACACAGCCTTTGAATGATGATATTTGGAGCTCAGGCAGACATAAGGAGTAAAAGTGTTGAAATTTGTCTCAATGTGGCTGTTATCCACAGTTAGCTTTTTCTCCTGTATGGATGAATGTTCTCTTTGAACATGCTCACTTGGGTGATTTTTTGTCATCCTTTCAGGGCATGTTGGAAAACCTGTGTTTCCATATCTGTCAACCTTTAAGCTTGCCTGTTTGTGACAAAAGCAATCAAAATGTGTAACAATGACCAGCATGCATAATACCTGTGTTTTGTTTGCATGTCATGCCAGAATTGCCAGAACATCCTGGTTTTTATAAAACCTGTTTTAAGGATGCTTTTTTCATGGTATGAATTAAATAAACATTAAAAAAAAGAAGACTGGAAAATCAGATTCCATCATGTACAACTAGAAGGACCTCTGTTCGTGGGTCATCAGTAGTGTTTGAACCTGTATACGTCACACGCTAGCACTGATCTCTACCACCTGAATTAAAGGAGAACAATTACCCAGTTGTGGACCAGCTACAGACATGTTGACAGCATCTGACACAAGTATTTGCTAGACATTAGTGGAATGATGGAGATTGGGAATCTTGGGTTCTGAGCTTGACTCTGGTACGGAGAGTTTGGTTTAATGGTTAACATGGTAGTTGCAAACAGCCTTGTAACAGGATAGCCAGACTTGCTATAGATACGTTATGTGGCTCACTTGGGTAAGACTGGGGCCTGCCATAGTAGAGACCTGGGTTCTAGTCCTTGCTCTGCTTTAATGATCTTGTTTAGCCTGGTCAGTCAACTTATTTGTAAAATGGGGAATGATCCTTATCCTAGAAGCGAGTCGCACACAAAGCATTAGTTAATAAAAAGGACTCTGAGATGCACAGAAATATGAACAGCAGTCAGTAGAGGTGAGATCAGAAACTTTGGTCTTCTGGCTGCCAGATGAGTGCACCTTCCCCTAGGTTCAGAGCATTCTGTAGATGAATCATTCTCTCCCTCATCTCTGGCTGAGCATTGGTTGATGTGCTGGTGTAGCAGAAAAGGCTGCCTGGTTTAGCTGAAATGCAAAATGTCCCATACAATCCAATACACTTGAGAGCTCTGGGCATTCCTGTTCTGCTCTACATGGGGACTAATGCCAAAACCTGGTATATGTGCTTTGACACTGCCCCAAAGCCCATTGAAAGACTCCCATTGACTTCCCTGGGCCTTGGATCATGCACTTTTGGATTGTACATTAGGATGAGGATCCATGGGAAATAAATTTAGGAAGCTACACAGAAATTCCAAGGCCAAAACCAGACATTAATATTTGTTCTGAATAGAGTCCAAAGTTAACATATTAGTCCCTGTGGTACAACGCTTAGGAAATAGTACAGAATAAACAGGTGTGCAAGAATTTGCAAGATCAGGTCCTTATTTTGATTGCAGAAACATCCATTGTGTTCTCACAGCGCACATACACGTGAAATCTGTATATTTTTTTTAATATATGCATGTGACCGGGGACCCACTGCTCCCATCCTCAAAGGTGGGGGAAGAAAAGGCGTCTCTTCCCAGTGAACTCCCTTTTGCCTGGGCCTATCAGACTTTTTCCTCTCTTCCACTTCTTCCCCCACTGCACTTTCTTCCTTTGATCCAGTCTCCTTGTTAATGGGCCAGTTAGCTCATTAGCTACCCAGTCAGGGTCTGATATGGTAATCAGGAACTCCTCTCCTTAATCAGGCCCTCCCTGTGGCCTAATTGGTTTAAACCGTGACCAGAGTGCTGGTTGAGTTGCTGATTCCCAGCACTCTGTCCCCTTGCATTTGTGACAAACATGTGCATTGTTCATTCTTGTCTCACTGTTTGGTGTGATCTCAGTTTCTGATGTTGTATTTAGAAATCTTATTCATATTTTGATATTATCTTCTCTCCCCAATTTCTCCTCTCCCCCCCAATAGATACTGAAGCAGTCATGCACAGAGATTTTATATTTGGAACCATCAAGTGTCTGCGTGGGAGGTAAGTTATTAGAAATGGAAAATAATATACAAATAATTATGATAGTGCTGTTTTCCGCTTTGTGTAAAATGTGTAGCTAAAACTCCACTAGACAGAAAAGGAATTAAGGAAAGATTGGATTCTTCCTTCTAACGGGGAGGGAGGAGGGTTGTCCTCTAACTCCTCCTCTTGTAGCCTAGGATAAATGCAGTGGAAGAATTTTGAGGGATGGACAGACAGCTCCCACTCTCAATCCTGTGTCTGGCAACTCCATGTTGTCCAGTGAATGACAAACTGAGCAATGTTGTTGTTACCATTATTAGTAGTTATTTGTGTTGAGATAGCATCTAGGAGTCCAGTCATGGGCTAGACTCTGTACACAGCACTGTATAAACACACTATAGTCATAGTCCAGAAACTCATGTGGCAATATATTGCACATTCTCTAAACTGCCATGCTGGTCTCAAAGCCATGCATTTTACTACCCAATTTTCCACCTTAAAAGTATACACAATTTTCCATATTCAATTAAATGGATCAAGTTACATTTCAAGTCACAGAAATATGTTAAGGTAAACACATACTGTAACTTTCTACTGAGAGAGTTATTTTTTCAGAAGTTAAAAATAGTCACAAAACTATTTGTTTATCTGATATTCACTGTGTGTGGTGAATGAAGCTGAATTAGAGATGGGCTTATAAGTTCTGTGAAACCTTGCAATTAGTCAAACGAAATCAGAATTACAGTAAATAAGTTTCCTTCACTAAGGGACTAGGAGAATCTGTCATGGAAGCTATACTGTTGCTCTTGCATTCACGGTAATGATATATTCACATGTAACTCCATGTACAGCTGCTATGATCATTTTGATTTTTAAAGTCCTGATAAGTGTAATCACATACATTCATAATAATTTTTGTCATGCCATGGACATGGACTTTCAACTTTTTTTCCATATGATTCTGAAAACAGCGATTTGCTGATTTAGAGTCATAGAGTCATAGACTTTAGGTCAGAAGGGACCATTATGATGTATTACTAGAAGAAATATATGTTAAAATGCTAGAGAATAATTACACAAAATTGCAGACCAGACTTGAAAGGCAGTGCAAGTGTTAATTTCCCCTGAGTTTGACCTGTTCCGAATTTTTTTTCTTCACCTCTTTCTGATTTCACAATCCACACATGCTTTGCATTCATGAAAAATAAGGTTATTGCAAAATCTTTTTATTCTGTTGTTTTGTTAAAAAAAAAAAAAAAAAAAAAGGAAGAAGATTACAAAAGTTCCTGGATTATTTGATTCAGAGCAATGGTTTAAATAAATAAAGACTCTTTAGTCACTCAAAGAAAACTTCATGATCACCATCCAGATTTCGGAAGAAATTCAAGCCAACCAATATCAGGTGCTCTCAAAGGGCCTGATACAAAGTGCATTGAAGTCAACAGGAGTCTTTCCGCTGACTCCAAAGAGTTTTGTATCAGGCCCGTATACCATATATTGTAGTAGCTTAATAAGAACTTGTAGGCTTGCAAAGATCTCGTTTGTGGGGCTGAGAGCCATGAAGTTGACCTTTCCATTGCAGAGCAGAAGGATATGGCCTAGCCTTAGTTGCTAGGTGGGAGTATGCATTTCAAAATCCTATAAAAAGCATAGAAACAAAACTACTCTGTCACTGCAGATGACTCTCTCTAGGTGAAATGTGAGGCACATTGGGGCACTGTGGCAAGGTGGCATGAGTAGGTTTGCAGTGTTATTGCCTGTGCTGTCGCTGTTTTGTAGCTAGATGACTTGAGACTTGACTGGTATAAACCTGGCTCCTGCCACACCCACTAAAAGCTGATAATTTTGTGTTTTCAGAGGAGTTTCATGTTGTCCTCAGAGGAAGTGGCTTCACACTGGGCAGAAGACAAGATGGTGTTACTTGCACCTACCATATAAATGGCACAACCATTAGTAAGTATCAAAGTCTAAGGTAAACTGCAGTGAATCCAGGATAAATCACCACAAGTGTCTGCCATATACGTTTATTTTTACTGTTGTGAATGTTCTCTGTCACTTCTCTATTTTATGCAAATCGAAAGGGAGGAGGGATGAAGTGAAATAATAAAGGAGGGAACTGGGATGGCTCAGAGGACTGGTAATGGGATATAAGTGTTTTTGCCTCTTATCAGTGATTTGAATCCCGTCCAGGTTGGTATTAACCGCAGGCTGTCGTTAATGTCTGGCCATCCAGCAGCCCAGAGGAAATACGTTGGTGGTGTCAGTCAAGCTCCTAATAGGCAGGTGTCCACATAGGAAAAACATCACCACAACTTGCACTAATTGGCAATCCTCTCAGCAGAGAGGCCAAGGAATGGGCCCACATTCTCAGCCCAAGAGATGGTTGTTCCAGGTCACCCTTGAGTTACATTGGTGGCTTGTGGTGTCATTGTCAAAGTGTCACCTGTTTGAGGTACACAGAAGCAAATACAGTTCCCTATAAAAACACTGGACATCCCTGCCTGGCAGTGGAACTGCTGTGGTTCTGCTCAAGGAGGTGGCGAAGCCGCACGGATCATGCAGGAAATGCGTGCCCCTTTTGGTGTGGGGTCCAGCATAAAAGTATTAGCTTTATTAGTATAAGCACTAGTATAAAAGTACTTATTCCAGTTCAGGAAGCGGACTAAGGACTGGTCTTCACTGGGGGGGGATTGATCTAAGATACGCAACTTCAGCTACGTGAATAGCGTAGCTGAAGTCGACGTATCTTAGATCGATTTACCTCGGGTCCTCACGGCATGGGATCGACTGCCGTGGCTCCCCCGTCAACTCCACTACCGCCTCTCGCTCTGGTGGAGTTCCGGAGTCGACGGGAGCGCGTTCGAGGATCGATTTATCGTGGCTAGATGAGACGCGATAAATCGATCCCCGATAGATCAATCACTACCTGCCAATCTGGCGGGTAGTGAAGACGTACCCTAAGCTATACCAGAGTAAGGCACCTTTACGCTGATGTAACAGCGTTCACACTAGGGCTTTTACTGCTATAACTATTTTGATTATAACCAAAAAAAAATAAATCACACTCCACTGAAATAATGATGCTGGTAAAACTTTTAAGTGTAGACCAGGCCTAAGAAAAGCAAAAAGAGAGAGAGGAAAAAGGGTTTTGCAAAATGTATTAGTGCATACAAGTTTTAACTGAGTGTACATCAGGATAGGCCTACATGGGTTATATAATAATTATTTCACTTTTGATGGTAAGAGGTAATGTGAGCATTGTAGTGCAAATATTATGCACACATTAAAATACATAATAAGATTAACAGAATGGTATGAAAATTATTTTAACATTGCAATAATTTGTGTAAAAATAATTGACATAAGTGACCTGCTGGAGCCCTTCTGTGAAATTCCCAATAATTATAGCAAATAATTAGATCGGTGCATGAAAGTTCTGCATAGTAATTTGAAAAATGAACTCCACACAGCCATAGGATGTGGATAGCTGTGGCTTATTGCGCTAGTTTCACCTCTAGGATTCGTGTATAAATAGGTGATTGCAAATAAAAACACCTTTCTGTGTACCCTTTTCAGTTCCAAGGGAACAGTTTTCTACATTATATTTTTTGCTTTTATTAATATTTGTAATTGGCCAGATCCTACAGTGTTTAGTTCTTACTCAGGCAAAACTCCAGTTGACTTCAGTGGGCGTGATGCCTGAGTGAAGGACTGCAGGAGCTGATCCGTAGTCAGAAAAGCTCTTAATGAGGGAGAGAGCAGATTTTATTCTACACAGCTCTTTGAAACTTCAGTTAAACAAATATAAGGGAAAGAGAATGTAAATTTTCAGGAAAACACTCAGGGCCTAATTCTTTGTTGCCCTTCATTGTGTGCGGTCACTTGCACCAGTGCAAAGGAAATGTAAAAGGCTTCTGTTTTGATTCAGTAATGTTTTACACCCACTTTGTACTGGTACAAATGACTACAAGTTGGACCCTCCTAGTAAACATCTGCTATTTTTGATGTTCGGGAACCAAAGTGAATAGCTAATGGATTTTGCATCTGAAGAAGTGGCTTTTTTACCCATGAAAGCTTATGCCCAAATAGATCTGTTAGTCTTTAAGGTGCACCGGACTCCTTGTTGTTTTTGCGGATACAGACTAACACGGCTACCCCCTGATACTTGCCTTAAGAAGTAAATATCCTTAAAAATAAACCGTGATTGCAAAATGAGTGAAGAGTAGGCGTATAAAATAAAACACAAGGATTTTGAGTCGTTTCTAATTTATACAGTGCACTTACTTTTCCCCAGATTCCTATCTTACTGTACACAAATGTGGTTCCATCACATTTGTTCCACTCTTCAGCATATGAGGTCCTGATCATGTGTTTGTTAAAGATCTCACAGAACAATTTGTATGAGTAAATGTGCTAGCCCAGGTGGTCTGCCTAAAGTCAAATTGTGTAATTACATTCTGTCTATATAAATTGTCCTTCAATTTCCACTGAATGTGACATTCTGACTTCCTGTCATAAACTTGTGCTGATTTGCTCTGACTGTACAGTATAAATAAGTTGCTGTGATCTGGTCAGAAGTGGCTACAATTCAGAGGAGGGTGGAGTAATTCTTGCACATGTGGCTACAGTATTCTGGTAAAACTCAATTATCCAGATGGCTCGGGGAACATTTGAAACATTCAGATCATTGTAGTTGCAGAGGAAGAAAATTGACTTTATTTATTCTTTATACACATTTCAGATTTGGGAGAAATATCTGAAGGTTTTGGAAATATGAGTACTTTGGATGTGAATATTGGCATCTACATGTAGACCAGCTGCCTAGTGGTTAGGACCCCGGTGTTCTATTTCTGTCTCTGTCACTGACTTGTTCTGTGACCACAGGCAATTCACCTAACCTCTCCATGTCTCTGTTTATCCATTTAAAATAGCAATAATATTGTAGACTTTCCTCCGTTTTAGCATGTATTACTAATAATGCTACTATCAACATGCAATGGCAGAAGTGCTACTGATGCATAACATCAGATGCTGTTAGTTTTTCTAGAATTATAGGCCAGTAACATTAGGCATTAGGGGCCTGATTCTGTGATGCACTGCACCTTGTTTGGTCATTTACACTAGTGCAAAGTGGATGCAAAACACTATTAAAGCAGAATGATAGTATTTTACACCAACTTTGCCTTGGTGTAAATAACACCACCAGATACTGGAGTGGCTTGGTGGTGTGCTGCATGGTGCTGCCACGTTGCCAGGGGCAGGGTAGTTTTATATCAGAACACAAGCAGAAGAGAATGACAAAAACCTAACATGGGCTGAAGATGCTTTGAGCATGGGCAGCAAGAAGAGGAGGAAGGCAGCCCTGTGAAGGGTACTGAGGCAGCCCTGTGAAGGGTACTGAGTGGGTTTCCTCCTCCCAGTAAACTCCCGCTACTCATACGCCTAATGAAAGGGGATGAGACTATACACTTGAGTGTTGATCAGGGTGAATAGTCGTGGTAGATTGAGCCCTGTTTGTGTGGCACACACACCGTCTTCCTACTTCGAGGTTGCCTGTAGGACAGCCCTTGGGGCAAACAATAATTTTGTAGGTTCGTTTGATTTTAGATGTTAGATTTGGCGGGTTTGTTTTCTAACATTTGTAGATTTGCATTACCAAATGCTGAAAATAAGTGTAGTTGAAATACTACTACTACTGAACTATAAAATGTAACCTTAAGACAAAAGTATATGGCCATGTGCTAAGCCCGCCTCCCCTTTGCAGTTAGCCCCAGTTCCGGCATGAGCAGTTGGTGCAGAATGTACCACATCCAGATGTAATGTGCATCTCCCACGACCTAGCAACTTCCTCAACCATCTCTAAGCCATTTGCATATCTGGCTTTATTTATGTTCAGGATGGAGTTGCCTCAGAGCTTACTCCCGCAGATAGGTGATTTCCTGATTGTGTGCTGAGTTGTGTCTTTAAGGCCCAGTCCCAGAACAGCCCAGCCCAGGGTGAGTTATGAGAGGGACTTTGCCTCCAGTTGTCAGACCTCCTCCCAGAGCCCTGTGGTACACATGATGGTAGAGTTCCTTTTGCCCTTTAGAGAGTAGCATAGGCCAGTGTGTACGGGGATGGGTGGGACAATGGCCTTCCTCTCTGACCCCTTCCACCTCTTTTGGGGTGTCTTGTACCCCAGGGGATGGGTGGAAGGACTGCAGTCATTTCCTGCTGCTGTGCAGGGGCTTCATGTGTCCTCCCACCTTTCACACCTGCAGAGCGGCAGGGCATAGCCTGACGCTATGGTAGTTAACCTTGACCTATCAATAAAAATGCATGCTTTGTAAAGCAGCCATGCTTTGGAGAGAGCTTTGGGATCCTTCAGAATGAGAAATGCTACAGAATTGTAAGTTATTGTAATAATGGTCGTTGGCTATAATGGATAGAAATTAGCAGTACAGGCCTGCTTATAAGAACCTGCCCTTCATCTTCTAATTAGTAGTGAGTCTGTCAATATTATTAAAAACACTTTTCTCACTAAACTCCAGTTCAAGAAAGTGTCCTTATCCTAGACTGCACTAAAGCTCACACTTAACTTTAAGCAGTCAGTGGCACTTAAAGTTAAGCCTGGGCGTAAGCGTTGTCCTGTGGATTTAAACATAAGTGCTTTCCTCAATTGGGGCCTTAATAACTTACAAGTCAGGGCAGCTTTGAATCAAATCAATATCCAAAATTCATTGAAGAAAACTAGATTGCATCATATTCAGACATGTCAGCTTCCCATGTGACTATAGTGCAGTATGTTGAGCTCATGTGATGCTTTCTTTTTCAGACGAAAAACCTGTAACAGTGGAATCCACTTTTATGCTCTGTCCAGCACCCGTCCTACATAAAAGTGGCCAGTAAGTATTTGGTGAAAGTTTTGTTCTGTATCTTGTATATTCACGGATGCTGAATTTAATTGTGTGGGGTTTTGGCTAAAGGCAGTTCTATTTTTCTATCTTGTGTTATTTCCCTGGTGTATTTTCCAGCTTTGGAATGGGCTTTAAATAGTCATCTGCGTCCAAACTGATTTGGACGGTGCTTTAAAAATGAATATTCAGCTAGTTTATTAAACCCTGAAAAAGTCTGGCTTGTCATAAGTTTTATGCAGATTAGCTACTCTTTAATAGGATTTAAGATGCTTTCTTCTGGATAATCTTTGAGCTCATTGTTAAACCTCTTACATTATCAGTGACACTTACAAGCTATTATTAAAATTATGTGTCAGGATATGTACCACTGCTCAACATGTAATGATAAAAGGAGGCACTAATTTAACAACTGCAGCAGGCTTCTAACAACATCAGGGCCAAACTAGCCTTATTCTAGATGTCACTGGCTGGATGTTATTTCTACAGCCTTGAGATCTCCACCTCCCAAATTCAGAGATGCCCTAGGCTTTTAAGATCACTTTCACTTAAACTTAATTTCCTGTACTTAGGTTTCCTGTTTAATGCTACCATGCTCATCAGGAATCAGAACTGTGTGGAGATTATAATTAGCTGTCAGGTCTTTACACTGTAAGAGGGGGAAGACTCTCAGACCATTAACCCTTGGAGGAGAACAACTACTACCGTAGGAAAGAGGAGTTTGCGATGAGCTTTCTGTTACTAAGCCAGTACTCAGCACGGTAGTTTACTGCTTAGGGGGCTTCACTGGCACTGAAGCACGTGCTTAAAATGTTTCCCTGAATCAGGATGTGTAAGGTGCTGGCTTATCTGCAACCCATGAAGGATCCAGTGTCACACCCAGAGGCTCTTTCTAGGCTCGGTTTTACTTCGCAAATGCAAAAACACCCTGGGTTACAGCTCTCAGGGGATTTTCCCTTTTGCTTTTCCCAGTCCCTCCTGTTTCAGGACCTTTGTAGGATTCTTCTGTGCTCTTTTAACGGAGCACTGCCTGCCACAGCTTTCTCCTTTTTTCCTGCATTACTCCAGCTTCCCGCTGCCTCCCCTCCCACGGGACTTTGGCAGCCTCTCCCAGGGAACTTCTGCCGTTCCTGCCTCTGGCAGCTCTCCCCTGCTTACTGACAGCCTGGCTCCTTTTAGCCCCAGGTACTGCCCTGCCCTACTAATAACTGACCATTGGATACACATCTGTTTTGTGTATTGAATGGTGGTTTGGAGGAGAAAAGTTGCAAATGAATAGACTAAAATACTTTCAAGGGATGAACTGCAGTGGAGGGGTGAGAGGGAGCTTGCATTATTTTATAACGATGGAGAAATGTCGAGAATTAGGTTTTGCGGAGAGGGGATGAGTTTGTAATCCAGTTATTATGAAGTCCTGATAATAAAATTTGCTTTTTCATAACTGTATGTGATGTTGATTTGTCGTAACCGAGATGCCAGTTTGTTAGAGCTGTTCTGCTTGGATATGACTCCAGTGTAATTCCCATTGATTTCAGTGGAGTTTTTTCCTGGCATATCACTGGTGTAATGCGGCAGCCAATAAGGCCCTGAATCTGCAGCCATAGCAGATCTCATCAAATTTTGATCTCCGCTAAGATGAATTGACACCACGCAGAGCTATGAGAGAACCAATTTTATCACCAGGAAGGCATAAATTAATCGGGTTTAAAAACGTATCCCCTCCTCACCAGGCGTGCGTTAACTAGCTTAAAACTGGAGTAATGCACTGGTAACTCAGGCCCACAATGTGGCCTAAACACAGGAAATTCTGAACTTGTACCTAATCACCACCGTATCTAGTACTAGCTGACACTATGCCAGTTGAACATGAAATGCACAGTGTAAAGTATTTGAACATGCTGTAATTTTGTTGATCAGGGAAGGGCTTGTTGGGCTGTGAAGTGTCACATGCCATATTGTAATTGCAAGGCAAACAAAGTACCTAACTGCAGGGCAGTTCTTTCCAGCAGCGTTCAGAGGAAATACAAGCTGTAGATTAAAATATGTACAGATTCTATGTAGCACCACTTTGGAAAAGTTATCCAGCTATCACATGTACGTCCAAAACACTGCATGGAAGAAAAAGTCACAGGTTTTGGCCTAAAGATAAGCAGTACACGGCAAGTCAGAAGACTGACAGCTATGAAAGAAATGTACATATTTGAACTCTTGACTTTCCATTGGCACAGCTCAGACTGTTGCTGGATACCTCCCAGTTATTCCTTATGTAGTGGATCTAATATTACTTCCGAATGTAGCAGCAGTCTGCATGCTGTCTTCTGGAGTTCTTTTTAATGGAATTAGAAATGTTATATAGATTAAGTACAACAAAATATCAGACTAAGTTCATTTTGCAATTTAACTTGCCTTGAGTTGTTTCCTATGTGGATGGGGGGAATACAGTCATTTCCCCTTTGTTTTTGCTATTTGGTACTTACACAATTTTTAATTTTTGTAGGCTGATGAATTAAACACTTTTATAAGTATGGGAACATCTATATGGAACTTGAGAGCCGCAAAAAATTCTTAAAATAAATCCATTTGGTTGGCAAACCACTGGTTTTATTGGATTAATGCCAGAACATATTTTAGTTCTCTCTATATCTGGCTGCTGGCTGTAGTTTGTTAGATACCCACAAAATACTGCCTGTAGATTTATAGTGTGGCATTTCTTACAAAGTGGTACGTTTTTAGATAGCAGCATGAAGCAGGCCGATGTGGCAGTGTGAGCTGATGTGGCAGTGTAGTGATACAACTTACTGCGTACAGAATACCTGTTCGTCACAGTATTGATGGTATGCAAAATGATGTTTGTACCCAGACTAACTTTTTTTGGTGGGCTAAAAGGAGCTGTGACTTGGGATTTTTAGATCTGTAAATACGAAGCACTGTGTTATGCGTAACTAAGAGCTCAGGGTGAAATTCACATCTGCGCAGAAGGCATGAGGCCTCTGCACCACTTAAGCCACCATGAAAACAGCTACATTGGGACTTCAATTCAGTGGGGGTGAAATTTATCCCTGAGCAGAGGAGGTCAGCAGACTAGCGATGAGTTTTACCTGAGTGTTTCTATTTGATGATTCTTGTTTCTTTTTAATTTAAAGGTGAATTGAGTTGAAACCAAAAACTGATCAATAACTCAGAGCAGTTACAGACTCTACATTTAGGGCCAAGCTCATCCCTGGTGTAAACTAGTGGCGTTGAACCATTCATTCCAGATTCACCAAATGGGCACAAGGAGGTGTAAATTGCCATTTGCCCTACATTTTCTTCTGTCCATAAGGGACAGGTTTAATTCCTGTTGAGGGATCCATAGGAGCCCATCTGGTGGCGTGCACTGAACCCCATCTGTCCTGACCATGCTTCCTTCCCAGCCACCGTTATCCATGTTTTGCACTGTGCTGGTCCCTAGTGGGCCTCCTGGTGGGGATGGAGGTTGCATTGTGACACAGATAAATGTAATGTGGATAAATGTAAAGTAATGCACATTGGAAAAAAATAACCCCAACTATACATACACTATGATGGGGGCTAATTTAGCTACAACAAGTCAGGAAAAAGATCTTGGAGTCATCGTGGATAGTTCTCTGAAGATGTCCGCGCAGTGTGCCGAGGAGGTCAAAAAAGCAAACAGGATGTTAGGGATCATTAAAAAGGGGATAGAGAATAAGACTGAGAATATATTGTTGCCCTTATATAAATCGATCGTATGCCCACATCTCGAATACTGGGTACAGATGTGGTCTCCTCATCTAAAAAAAGATATACTTGCACTAGAAAAGGTTCAGAAAAGGGCAACTAAAATGATTAGGGGTTTGGAACGGGTCCCATATGAGGAGAGATTAAAGAGGCTAGGACTCTTCAGCTTGGAAAAGAGGAGACTAAGGGGAGGATATGATAGAGGTATATAAAATCATGAGTGATGTGGAGAAAGTGGATAAGGAAAAGTTATTTACTTATTCCCATAATACAAGAACTAGAGGTCACCAAATGAAATTAATAGGCAGCAGGTTTAAAACAAATAAAAGGAAGTTCTTCTTCACGCAGCGCACAGTCAATTTGTGGAACTCCTTACCTGAGGAGGTTGAAAAGGCTAGGACTATAACAGCGTTTAAAAGAGAACTGGATAAATTCATGGAGGTTAAGTCCATTAATGGCTATTAACCAGGATGGGTAAGGAATGGTGTCCCTAGCCTCTGTTTGTCAGAGGATGGAGATGGATGGCAGGAGAGAGATCACTTGATCATTGCCTGTTGGTCCACTCCCTCTGGGGCACCTGGCATTGGCCACTGTCGGTAGACAGGATACTGGGCTAGATGGACCTTTGGTCTGACCCGGTATGGCTGTTCTTATGTTCTAACCTTCCCTTTCCCCCAGCAGATTTGGGGCTCGCAGGGACCTGTGCCTGGTTTTATGTCAGCTGATGCTAATATAAACCCTGGCTGCTTCTGCCCAAATGTCTGACCCTTAGAGTTTTTAAAAAAATGATACCCAATTACATTTTTAAATAAAATATTTGAAAACCATCTCCTCTTCTTTTTACCTGCCAAAGCCTGCACTTAATTTTCCGTGATTCTCCTTCTGTAGCTGCAGGATATCATAAGCAGCTAAAGCAGAGCAGAGATTTCCCCTTCCTTCCTTCCTTCCTTGCTGCAGATATTTCTGATGTCATCAATCCTTGCAGAGAAAACCCAGAGCCTTTGACTCAGCTTTTCGTAGGCTTGTACAGGAGGAACAGATGTCTGTTTTAAAATAAATGATTGTTATTAATATCTCTTTTTATTTCTACTCCTCTAATAGGCAGTTTTTCAAATGCAGGCTTTGAAATGATATTTGTAGTTGTATCCAGCACAAACAAAGGGTTCCCATTCTTTGAAGTCAGTGGCAAAATTCCCTTTGACTTCAATGGGACCAGAATCAAGACCATATTTTTCTACCTTTTTAGCATCTTAAACCGCTTTGGAATTCATCTCAACTCAGTTTCCGCATTTCAGCTGATGTGTAGGCAGAGTAGATGGCAATAATAAGATCAAATAACTTTGAAATTGAAGCAGTGCTCTCACGCAGTACAGTATTTGATTGAAATTAAACAATCTGAGTAAATATCTACTGACATAAAAGTTCCATTTCCTGGTTTACATGAGTTATGTCTACTCTAGTTTCTCACTGAACGATTACAGTAATAGATTTTGGATGTGCAAGCTCTTCAGGCTAAAATCCTGCTTGGTTTACTCATGCAAGTATTGCTGTAAATAGGACAAGCAGGATTTGGCCTGTGCAGCGAATCCCAGACTTTTGTTTAAATGGAAGTAATTGAGAGGTTGTAGAGTAAGCTTTGCAATCAAAATAGACTGGCAGAGAAGTACAGGGCTTCCCATAATGTAGCTGCAGCACCATTGGCGTGCTTCCAAAACGGATACTGTGCTTTACATATTCTGCATTTAAACTGACACAGCGTGTTTGTACTTAGCTCATTCCATAATGTGAAATAAGAATTTAGGTCTCAGTTCAGCAAGGTATTTAAGCGTATGCCTAACTTTAAACACATTGAATAGTTCTATTGAAGGCATGGTGTTGCTCACATATTTAAAATTGGTTATGTGTTTAAGTAACTTGCTGAATAGCTAATAAGCATGTGTGTGTGTGTGTGTGTGTGTGTGGGTAATAGTGACAAAAATAAAAGAAGGGATCTCTGAAAGGCCTGATCTTATTTAATAATTTTATTAATGATCTTGAAGTGAGGCTTATTAATGTAATTTTCAAATAACTCTAAACAGGAAGGTTTTGTATATGAAGACAGAAAAATATTACAGTGGCATTTAAAGACTTTAGAAACAGTAGCAAAAATAAGAAAACAAAATTCAATTTGGGAAAATGCAAGCTAATGTGTCTGGGATGAGAGAAAGCAAAATACAGATGTTCAGATGGTGGGAGAAACCTAAAAAAGCAGCAATATTGAAGAGACTTAGAGTGATGGAAGATGGCAAATTATATCTGAAATTACCTGGCAGCCCAAAAGGTCAATGCCATTTTGAGTTGCAGGCCCAGAGGCACATCAGATTATGGAGAAGTGAAATGATAATTCCTTTTTATACAGTCTATATCTGGAGATGTTGCATTCAGTTGTGGGAACTTCATTATGAGAAAGCTACTGACAAACTAGACCGATTTCAGGGACGAGGAAAGGGATTGACCTGTGAAGAAAGGGGATGTAACTAGGAGTAATGGGCCAAAATTAAGAAAGGAGAGGTTTATGATGAATATCAGGACAATCTTGCTGGCAGCCAGAGTTATCAGACTGGCATTGCCTAAGGGAACTGGTGGAAGCTGCATTACTTGGGACAAACCACTGGTAAATGTACAGAAGGGAACAAACTTGAGTTTTCAGGGAGATACGTTGCCGGAGGTACTAGGTGTTTTCCATCTTTAAATTATTTGGGCCAGATTCTGCCACACCCTTCCATTGCGTTTCCTTTACTTGGCATATTCCCATTGATTTCAGTGGGATTTCTTGTGCGGCGTTAAGTACTGTTCAGCATAAGTAAAAGTGGCAGAATCTGTTTGCTTTTATGAACAAAGCAGAGCACCCAAATGAATAGATAAATTCAGACGTAGACCGGTTTGTCCAGGTGTAGGGGCAACCGTAGTACTCTTGCTCCCCGGAGCTTACGGAGACTTGGTTGCAGTAACATGCTCTGACTGTGTTGCATGCTGTGGTTATAATGACCTGACTTGCTCCGTCTTCAAGTGGTGTTGGCTTCATTTTTAGGGTCTATCGCTTACTATGCCCTGAACAAAATGAATTGCTATCGTGGTCTAAGACAAAGGGAAAGGAAAATCCAAGTAAAGTGGTGGTGTTTTGGTGGGGTAGGAAGATAAAAGTTCTACTGTATGGATCCCCCAAATTCTACTTCAGTTCCAGTTTTGGATCATCTTTCTTACATTTCAGGCTTTAGTTTGCAAAACATTTACACATAGAGGCATGTAGGAGAGGGAGGCTTTAAATTGTTACAGCTGATCAGTTTGTTTTTAATATATGGTGAACAGTTTGAAGATCCTGGGAAGGAGCACAAGATAGTATCGTTTTTTGGTAAATAATTTTAAAGGTATGTTGTACACACGTTACCCCAGTAATTAGCTAGGGAAAATGAAACAAATTAGCAAGTACGTCATGTAGAACACAGGAGGTCATTGAAATATCGCTTGGGCTCTTTTAAAAAACTTTTATAAGAGTGAATTGTCCCCAAAGGGTAACAAACGTAGTGGAAAATGATCTTGCATGCTGCTAAGATTGCATGAACCAGCTAGTGTTGAGCACTTGGTTTGATATTTTTGAACTGCAAGTACCAATTCTGAACATGCTTTTAGTTGGATATTAACCAGACTCCCCAACAAGAGGAGCTTGTGTCATTGAAATCTTTGTTCTTCCTGTTGACAACAGCTGCTTCATTTGTTTTTTCACTCACTTGTGAATGCTCGGGAAGCTCAGAAGGACCTATAAAACAAAAACAGCATTGTGCGGCCTTACGCTACCATTCCTCAGGTCCTTAATTTTAATGTTTCTCTCTTTTGGGCCATCTCTCTTCCTTCCCTTGACCATTTCTTTGTAATTCAGTTATGTCTCAACCCTTTCATATAGAAAAATCACAGAAAAGAGTAAGAAAAAAATCTGAGTTAAATAATACAGACAAAAAGCCTGTATGTTAGTTATAGAGGATTTCATAACATAGCCTATTTAGGACTTCGAAGTCTAATTTTTTTCCTATTCCCAGTGTACAGTATCTTACAAATTTCTAAAACTGTTTTCTAGGATGAAAAACAAATATTCTACTGTCATTTTCCCTTGAGAAATCCAATTATTTCTCCTAATTTCTGTTGAATTTATTAGAAAATAAGTCCTACATAGTCTTATTAGGTCCTTGCTGGTTAAGGACCATCTTGCTTTTCCTTTTTGCAGGTTCCTCCCTTTCTCTTGATCCTTGTTATTCTCCTTTATTTAAACAGTTTATCCTCAAACCTGGACCGACTCACTTATTTTCTTTTCTGTTTTTTGGTGGCATGTGACAACACAGACAGGCATATGTATTTTCTCACCCTGTGGTCTGTAGTGAAAGTTTGTGGGAACGTGCTACTTGCATCCCTGAAACACAGATTTAAGAAAGAATTAACTGCTCTCAGCAAAAGGTTTACTGGCTTTTTGCTCTGAGTCACCTATGTATAAAGCCTTTAATTTCTCGCTTCTATTTTGTTTAAAATTTCTCTGAAATTTATCAGTGTCTATTACAAAAATTAAAAAATAACTTCACAGTTCTTGGGATAAATATTGAGGTTAATATTTGGGGACAGGAGACCAGAACAAAAACCAACAAATAGAGAAAAATAAAAATATTGAAAGTAAAAGCAGTTTGAGCCTTTATTTTATATTTTCTTTTAAAAATAGTTTACTGTTATGCTTCATATAAGGGGCTTCAGTATAAATTCCAAAAGATAATAAAGTATCTGACTTTGCTGCACCCAACAAGAAAGTGAGAACTGTGTTTTTCTCCGACAGTACTGTAGACTCACAGCAGTTTTTTTCAAATTGTCTCTTCTAAGGCTCTCTCTCCTGCAGTCCTAAAACATAGTCTCTCCACATCAGCCAGGCGGGACACTGAGGATGCAGGAAGCAGCACAGTTCATAAACACATCTACCTAATGTGCTTTCGTGGTCCAAAACTTGGGTGAAAATTGGGTTAAAAACAATTAAGGATAGCTTTTGTAAAACCTGGGAATGTTCTCGTAAAAATCGGTAAAAACTGAAAACGAAGGGCCTTGCCTATCTAGCACTTTACGAAAATGCAAATTTAGTAATTATGGAAGGAGCCAAATTAATAAACCAAGTTATTCATGTTGTTATTTTGTATTGACTTAACGTCTAGAGACCTCAACTTAGTTGATTATCACTACAAAAGTTTTTTTTTTTCTCCAGCTGATAATAGCTCATCTTAATTAATTAGTCTCTTGCAGTGGGTATGGTAACTTCCACCTTTTCATGTTCTCTGTATGTATATATATATTTTCTTACTATATGTTCCATTCTATGCATCTGATGAAGTGGGCTGTAGCCCACGAAAGCTTATGCTCAAATAAATTTGTTAGTCTCTAAGGTGCCACAAGTACTCCTATTTAAAATGAATTTATTTATTGCCATCTACAATACCTGTCTGCTACACTGAGCACCTTTGGCATTTATTTAAAGAAACAATGCAAGAAAAGCAAAACCAGCAGAAAAACTCCAGCAAGATTCCACCCCAAACCCACTCCAGTAACTGGGGCTGTCTCCACCAAACCTCTGTGCCCAGTAAATGAGCATTACGTAAGTGGAAGCATACAACTCTCACCCCACCATTGCTTTACACTTCCCTTTCTTTGTATAGTTCCTTGAAGCCTATCAGTGAAAAGTGTTAGGTAAAAAGCTGAGTGTTGGTATTTTGAGCCCTGCTTTCTGATTTTGACATCTAGTTTCAGGGGTTGGCATGCAGCACCAGATTTAAGAGGAAGAGTAGGTTAACGTGTGCTGCAAAGCCAGACACGGCTGAGATGTATGCATTGAGGTATGCATTGATACTGTGACGGCTCCAATCTGGTTTACAGACAACTGTCCTCATTGTCCGGCTATGCTGGAAGAAGGACAGGAGACTGAATGTGGTTTAATTACGCTGCACTTTGTTCCTAAATATCTGGGCAGATAAAACTGTACAGTGGAGATAATTCCATAATCATTTGCCTATACCCGGGGGGCTGCTGGCAGCCCTTGCCCTTATTCATCCTGGTCCCCAGCGTACCCACTGCTGGGACCTCGCCAATCCTCCCTTTGAATGAGAGTTAAGGGGGGACTATAAAAAGAGGGGGAGATTGCTCATAGGTGGACACCCTCCCACCCATGCCGTTTTTGGTCCTATAAAGAATCCTGCCTTTAAATCCTTTCCCAGTCCATTCTGTCTGATCACCGTATCCATTCCCGATGGAGTACCTGCACTGGATAGCTACCCCAAGCTTACCTAATGAGTTGCGACATCACAACCTAACTCCCCATTATACCCCCAACCCACTGCGGGGAAGGTGAAAAACCCCCACCTCACATTGGCCCATCTGGTGGTGAGGGGAAAAACTTCTTTCTCAGCCTCCTGAGGAAGGAGCAACTAGCATAATGGCCACAACTGTTCATGATGAAACCTGGTATTTCAATTATTTCCATGGCAGGGAGGGGAGGGTACTGTTCAGCTTGGTCCAGGTGAACAAAAGCAGGTTTTCGCTGCACTGATGTGGGCATAAATAGCCCCTTTCTCTCCCTGTCACTTGGGAGGGACACCTAGGTCAGTGTCCCCATGCTGACCTGGTATAGAGCTGCCTCCATGTAGCAGGTAGCTCTCTGGCTTCCTCCTCCTTAAAGGGGAACACACCTTTTCTGACAACCTAGACAAAAGGGTACCGCCTGCTTAATGTGCGGTGAGGTCATTCGCGGTCAGCTGAAAGGTGTTCCATCAAATAGCTGGCAGGGATAGTTGCTGCTGAAGGATACTGGCTTCCCTTTTCCATCCCCTTGGACTCTTCTTGGAAATGAAGCATGTCATATCTGTGCCCCATTCCTGCTTTCAGTGACACTAGTCTGGGAGCCAGAATTTTAAAATTGCTTCTGAATTTAATCTCCTGCATAACAACAGCATGTTACATTGGCCAGTCACATTTGTGGTAAGTTCATTACACAGGCAGACTGCCATAGCAGTGCTTGTATCTTCTGGGATATGTATAATATATGCTGAACCAGAGCAATCATCCTTTCTAAAGTTTCTGACTTGGCTCTGCTAAGTAAAACTTTACCTCCCAATTACTTCAGATTACTCGAGTAGTAGACACTTTTTAACAGTTACCTGTAGAGGTAAACCTTCCCTTTCTTCCTCCACATATTAGTGTATTATTTAAAGTGTAGTTGTAGCCATGTTGGTCCCAGGATATTATAGAGCCGAGGTGCGTGAGGTAATACCTTTTACTGGACCAACGTCTCTTGGTGAAGGAGAGAAGCTCTGAAGCTCACACAGAGTTCTTTCTCAGGTCTGGGACAGGTACTTGTCTCTGTATTATTTAAAGCATTCGAGAGACAGCTTCTTTTGTGTCCTTAAAAAATCACCTGGTGTATTGCTGTTTTCATGGGATGTTAACATATGGCAACCATTTTATATGTGTAAGTATTCAGTATATCACTGTCACTTCATTGTCTGGTGGTTTTGCTTTGTTTTCCTTATTTTTTTTTCACCCGTGTGGGTGTTAAGACCTCCTATGAAAACTGATTAAAGTTTAAAAAAAAAAAAAAAAAAGTGCTGCTGCGTAAGGTGACTGATGTTTAATATGTTTGCCTAATTAACTTTTGGCTAAGGATTCTAACCCATTAAATAGCTAGTTAGTATATGTTTCAAATAAACACATCTGGTCCTGCAATGAGTGAAGGTTCTGCCTGTGTGTGGGTGACAGATGTGGCGGTCGTTTCCCCAGTTCTCTCTTTTAAATAATTAACACCACACTGGTGAAGTAGCCCTAGACAGACAGCCTCGAAGCCAGCTGTTTAGTCTCAGAGCTGTATCTATGGACATGTGCCTCATCTCATTAGTCTGCTCTGTCTGTTGCGTTCCCTCTTCGTTGGCATTTCAACAAACGTGTTTAGTCCTAAGAAACATTTAAAAAAAAACAACAACTTTGGATGCTTGGATTTTGGTCTGAAAGGCAGCAGGGAAGGAGGGAATATATATCAGGCCACCCATGGGGCAGATAGGCCTGGACACTCAAGCTTTGGAGATTGTTTGGCATCTCCAAACAAAGGGCATTTGAACTAGTCCCGCCCAGATGTTTCATTATTTGAAGTTGCTGAGATGGGTTTGGAAACAACCTTCTTTGAAAGACACAATGTCTTGTGTTAGTGTATTTCTTTGTTTGATATATGACTTCACAGCCTGGAACAGCTGGAAATTCTTATCAATTGCAGCAAAGAGAAAAACTAACATTAGCTGTATACATACGGGATTGGACTTCCCGGTCAAATGTTCTTTGATTTTTCATATGTTCATGCTGGTTGTTTTAAAGTTCTTTTTCAGTAAAGGGTGGGAGGAAAAAAGGTCACTTGCTGGTTTGAATTTATGTATATATTTTGGAACAGGCTAATTTGCACAAAAATAACTTCGTAAAATGAGATTTAAATTCATGTTATCCAAAGGGCATGGTAAGATTTATTCTTACTTTCAGAGGTCCATGAACCCTGATCATTGCATGGCCATACCATAATGGTTAACATGCAGCTGTCATTTGTTCTAGTGATATGGGCTCAGTCTGTGACCTCTGTTTTGTAAGACATCAACAATAGCACAGCTGCCCCTGCATAGTTGAGATCTCAAACCTGCAATTTGGCAAGAAGAACAGAACAAATTGGATAAATATATATAAACCTATTGAGAAAGAAGGAAAATCAGAACAGAATGAACCAGTGCATTATTCTACAACTTGTTTGATAGGGATCATTTATGTAGGCATATGGTATAGTTAAATGTGCTTTCAAAAACATTGGCCCAATTCTTCACGCAAATATGTAATAAATATCTAAATAAAAAGAGAGCTGATACAGTATCAGTAGTTCTCTTGAAGGAGACATAAGAATGGTTTTGGAAGTGTGGCGGGGGGGGGGGGGGGGAAGTGATGAGGATGTTACATACATTTAGATTTCCACAGAACGTGCCATTAACTTAGTTTTGAGGATACACAGTTGTTGTCTCACAACACTGTAAGCTTAAAAAAGCAAGGAAGTAATAAGTTAAGGCAACAATCACACCCAACTTGATACCCATTTCCAAGCTTTAGTAGCCAATTGTTATTGCAATGCTAGACCACAACCACCTTAAAACAATCGTTAACCTACACACTTTTTCGATTCAACCATACTGTCACTTTAACGCATACATTAAAGAACTGAAAATCACACGGCAATGCACATCCTCAATTTTAACCTTCTAACACTACATTATTTAGTAACTTAATGACAATTGTAAGTTAAAATTAGTCTTCAGATTTCAGCATTCCAGATGGAGAGCGAATTCAAAGCAGATTACATACTCAACCTTTTTTAGCTTATTAAAAAAGCACTAATATATATTTAAATTGTGATACTTAAAAATATCAAATCAGCTAATCATCGCACAGTGCCTCACAAAACTATACAAGAATACTATTCAAATTTTATATATATATATATATATACACACACACACACACACACATTTTTATATATATAATAAAATTTCTATATGCATTGCTAAACACATTAGATAATTATGGATCAAATTCTAGCGCTGCACCAGTTAACACTCGCAGAGCATTTGACCCTGTGCATTTAAGAGGCTGGAGTTAAATGTTGTGTGTGTTTTTTTTTTTTTTTTTTAATTACATGTAACATATAAACAAGAAGTCTGAGGATGTAAGGCTGGAGATAATTAGTGTTCTTTAGTGGGCTTATTTCTGGAGTGACCATTTTAAATGACAATATTCTGAATACCCCCCAATTTTTTGCCTTGTTGCAAAAATTAGAATTATGAAGAGCACACGTCAAATATGAAAGATGAACCTCCAGGAAGTTGGATGGAATGTGTTGTTTTGGTTCAAGGACCTTTTTGAGTCCTATAGGAACAAATAACTGAGTGCTTCCTGGGAAGTGCTGAGCATGAACTCCTACTTTCTGCTTTGCTGGATTAGTAGTGGTCATGTACCCTCAGTGCTTTTTACTTTCTGAGTCCACTTTTGCCCACAGAACAACCCCCCCCTCCCCGAGCCAGATAGTTCATGCAGGTATGAACAATCATCTCCAAAAAGGAACATGAAAATTTCTCATATTAAGAAAAAACTCTTCTCTGTCATTGACAGTCCAGCAGCTGTAGAAATTCCTCCTCCTCCTCCTACTAGAGGGGGGAGGGATAGCTCAGTGGTTTGAGCATTGGCCTGCTAAACCCAGTATTGTAAGTTCAATCCTTGAGGGGGCCACTTAAGGATCTGGGGCAAAATCAGTACTTGGTCCTGCTAGTGAAGGCAGGGGGCTGGATTCAATGACCCAAGGTCCCTTCCAGTTCTAGGAGATAGGATTTCTCTATTTATTTAAGCTATGGTGCAGGTGCCGAATGCCTTGAGCACACCTGCAGCATATAACTTCAAAAACCCTTTTATTCTGGAATCGGTCATACTTGGCACATGACTTCGGTCACTAGGGCTTTAGCTGCCTTTTCTTTCAAAGGCTTGTACCATGAATGTTGAGAACAAAAATCTGGAAGAGGATGTTTGTGTCAGCAGGCACTCAAGTTGTGCAAACCTCCCCAAAAGCAATTTGGGAGATGAATTTGAGCTGGAAGCCAATGGGGAGTTTTTTTCTGAGAGCTGCAGGATAGGACCTAATATCTATTATAAATATTAACTTCTGAAATATTTTAAAAAGGACATTTAGTTTGACAAGATTAGATTATAATGGGAAATATTCACAGATGGAAACATCTTCAGTAAATTGTATAGGCATGCTGGCTGTTAAGACGCGTGGATCTTATGTTAAGATCACTAGTAATTTCTAATGCAGTCCTTCACTGTCCTCACTAGGGCACACAGTGTTCCCAATGCATTAGGAAAGACTGCATGAGCAGAACTAAGTGCTTAATATTATGCAGTGGCCATAGAATCCTGAGCTGAATTAATAGACTGATTTAACATAATAATGACCCTTTATAGCATGGCACTGCAATTTCCCATGATTCCATGAGATCAGAGCTATTGCATTGCTGTCCTCCAATTCCCTGTCTTAAACTCACAAGTGCTGCCAAGCGGCGAAGTGTTTAAGGACCTTTGAACTTCTACCAATTCCACCAGTATATCAAACAGTCTGTAGTGGAAGCTTGCTATTGTTGGGGTTCCAATAGGGACTGGTAAGACAAGTTAGGTTTTGGTAGTGTCTTATGCTCAGCTCAACTAAGGGTGTGTGTGAAAAGACTGCATTTTGTTTTTAATTCTTTAAACGTTCCAAAATTAAAATAACTGGCTTTGCATATGGGGTAGGTCCTGTTGTTTTGGGAAAAATACAATATTAATTTTTACACCCTCAGCAAGTGTCAAGAATCTGAGCAAAAATATCACAATTGTAGAATATTAACCATCTGCAGCACTGTCTGTGCTCACTATTGAGTAAAGTCTATCCCATGCTTCTCAGGCGCAGGTGCCGCTGGACACATTAGAAACATATCAAGGTTTGAAGCATAGCTCTGTGGGGGGAGGGATAGCTCAGTGGTTTGAGCATTGGCTTGCTAAACCCAGCGTTGTGAGTTCACTCTTGAGGGGGCCATTTGGGGATTTAGTTGGGGGATTGGTCCTTCTTTGAGCAGGGGGTTGGACTAGCTGACCTCCTGAGGTCTCTTCCAACCCTGATATTCTATGATACTAGCTCACTGTGCCCCACTGCACCTGCAACTTGGGGAGCTGCACCAATCACTCCTCCTCCTTGTGGCAGGGAGGTGAGACAGCAGGAGCAGTAGCTTCTGCACCGAGAAGGAGCAGATCTGCAGCCATTAGAGAGCTTGCAGAACAGAGGAGTATGCTGTTACCTCACAAGCCTGTAGATCTCCTGATTGTGCAACCTGCCACCCAGATACACTGTTTTTCAAGTATTGCTTTAACTTTTGTGTCCGCTGGAAACATTGCTGTTTATTTCCTGCATCATGTGTTTATGCAGTACCTCCTTGCACTGGGACCATGATTTGTCCCTAGCTTCATAAATAGTTCTCTGAACCACTGTAGATTATGGTCAGATTTTCAAACAGACACCCAAATCCATACTAGTATTTATGACACAAACATTGAGCAAGTAGCAACTCTTAGTTGTGCTGCTCCAGGGCAGACAAGGGACCACAGTATGACTCAAGAAATGAGAATGTGGCCCCTGATTCCTTACTTGTTCCAGGAAGTAATCTGCTCCATCCTATATCTGACACTGATTTCCTTTCTTTAGGTGTCAGGCACCCACATATTGCAAAGACTTCAGTAGAAGGTATGGGTGGTCAGCTCTTCTGAAAAGCAAGCCACTAATTCAAGTGCCTAAGCATAGGTTTAGATACCTAATTAAGCTACTCAGATTTGAAAATTATGGTCTATAACAGATTCATGGAGCTGGTTTTACACAGATATATGACACCATATTTTCTCTGTAAGAAAGTGGCCTTTAACCAGTTGGAGGGTGTCAGACTGAAACAAACAGGCTAGTACTGGTGAGAAGTGAAATCTTCCAAACTCTGATGCATAAAATATATGTTCATTTAGAAACAGTTGTGGGGTTTTTTGGGGTGTGTGTGAGATTTTTGTGTGTGTGAGAAGGACAGATGTATTCATAGATTTAAATGTCAATGGAAGGGAGTGAACTGAAGGGGACAACGGCCACGCAACTGATGTTTTCCTTTATAATGGGACCATTTTGTGTGTGTGCGTGTGCACATTAAACAAAAACATTTGACATAAGTCCTCATCCTGTGATTGGATCCACCCATGTGGCCTCTTGCACTATCAGGAATCTGATTGTGAGACTGGGGCCATAGTACTGAACAAGATTATTTGTCAGTCCTAGCTATGTGATGTCTGTATACAGATAGAAGTATGCAGGCTTATTCTCATTCACATTAAGTCCATTTACACCCCTCTGGGAATGTGCACAGGCCTTAAAGTGAGGTTGACATTGCCAGAATGATGTAAACGAGAACCAGGCCTTGTGCATACAGTGATAGTAGTAAGGGCTTACCTACACTTACGGGGGATCAACGCATGGCGATCGATGCATCGGCGGTCGATTTAGCGGGTCCTAGACCTGCTAAATCGACCGCAGATTGCTCTCCCGTCGAGTCCTGTACCGGATCGAGAAGAGTAAGGGGAGACGATGGGAGGGCGTAGCGTGGACCCTGCGGTAAGTAGATCTAAGCTATGTTGACTTGAGTTATGGTATTCATGTAACTCAAATTGTGTAGCTTAGATCGACTTGTCCCTGTAGTGTAGACAAGCCTATGAGAAATAATAACATGCCGTCATTTAGTTCAGCCAAACTCTTCCTCCATCCCCGTGCCTGGTTATGAGTGTGACTCTTTCTGTGTCGTGACTTCTACTATCAAATATAAGATAGAACTACATGCAGTTTTCTGAGGTAGCTGCCTTAACAAAATCCCCCCTTTTTAATGCATAAATCTATTTCCCCCCCTCAAACTATGTGCAGCGTTTTAGCTATTTTAATGCTGGCACTTGATTCCAAAATATCTTTAGTCACCATAATTTTAATAAGTTTTTGAGCAGTTGCCAGTTTAATTTTCAGTGTGTGAAAATTGGAGGTAAATTATTTATTACTTCCAGCAAATGTCTTTCATGATTTTATTTAATTTTTTCATCTTTTTTAATGGATTGTAAAATGGCAGTCTTTTATTGGATACTCAAAGTAAGGAGCAAATGAATACTTTGCAAATAGGTTACTGTGGATTGAAATGTCAGCAGTATTTCACAGGGTATGAAATTCCTCAGACCAGAGCTGAACTGACATATGGCAATGGGCCATATTCCTCCTGTGTAACAATAAACCATAGCCGGACACACAGAAAAAAAAGTTGTGACTTTTAGGACTTTTCAAGTTGAATTTTTTGCTCATTATTTAGAATAGTGACCAGTGGTTATGACTGTTGCAGTTGAAGTTGTAAAACACTTTCCATGATAAAATCATGTTTACCCTGAACTACCTGAAAAAGGAAAAAAATGCCTTTTCGGCTGAAGTTTTCCACGTTTGGTATCTGGAAAAGTTCTGCTAAATCCTCATTGGCTATTTTTGAGCATGGGGGTGAAAAAATATGCCTTTTCCCATTGTGAAACAAGCTCAGAAATGTGAACTATTGGGAAATTGCATCCT